>NC_142283.1:34073048-34754375 GCF_052056855.1 Sturnus vulgaris | reverse complement strand
TTTTTTCCCCAACTGCTTGCAAGGCTGACCTGTAATCCTTCCTTAGCTCACGACAAGGACATCCTCAACAATTCTTGAAATCCACCCTTCAGTTCGTCTGGGAATGCACCACAGTTCCAGAATCATCTGAGAGATTTCAGGTCCCTGTTAAGCAGATGCCATTTTGCTGTGTATCAGCATGCAAAGCACCGTCCCCAGACACTGATAAGGCCAGAAACATTAATTGGAAAAGCATACACTTTCTGTAATATTTTTACCATCATATTAAAATAACATGCCTCTAGACGGCCAGTTGAAAAAATCATTTGACAATTTCTTTCAGAACAAATGTTTAGTTATAGCTTATTGCAAATTACTGCAGTCCTATCTGTTACGTTTTAGAAACTTTGCTACATCTTCTCCCCACTTCTTTCATTTAACCAAGCAGTCTTTGTTCTCCTTTTACTAAGCCTCCTTTGTTTTCTCGCCCTACAAGATATCTTTTTTTAAAGGACTGTGACAGCTTGATGAGAAGTGAAGGTGAATTGGAAAAGAATAATGCTTTCCCAAGCAAAGAAGTAGGAACAGGCTAGATGGATGCTCACAGAACAGTGGATTTCAAGGTGAGGAATTACTTTAGAGAATGGGGGTTTTCAAGCAGGGCATGCAGGTAAGCTGAAAGACGGACAGTTTAGGAGACTGTAGCCTTGCTATCAGCATTGTGCAGTGTCATGTGTGTGCTTGCACCTCCCGTCACAGCACAGACTGTGCTGTCTCCCACCCAGACAGGCTGCAGCCATGCTATTGCTCAGGCTGGCCCCTTCCTCACAGGGACACAGGCTGTGTGTCCTCAAGCCCAGATCTAGCCACTGTTCCAGTCTGTCTGGGTCACGGAGACAAAGGCCCAACTTGCTCCCCAGAGTCCTGCCATTTCAGGTGGCTCTTGCTGAAGGCCTCACAAGACGCATCTGACATGGTCAATTCACCATTCCTTGCCCGTAACCTACCATTTTCTTTCAATATATCTTTCTTTAACTGTAAAACATCCCCTCCTTATGTCAAGTATGATAACAAGGGTTCCCAGAACCCTTCCATATTCTTGGGAATTAATGGGTTGCAACAGTCTAGAGATGCCCATCACTCAGGTGAGAGCTACACTCTGACAAATTAAGTATAATAGTATGCAGGACATACTATTCTGCAGATGTAGAATTTGCCTCTGTGGTGAATGAACACAAGCCTGAGTGCTATTTCTGTATTCTTTTATGTGAGAAGCTAAAGGTGGCTGACAGCAGCATGTAGTGTAGATTCTCTTTTCCAGACAACAGTTTAGTTCCACGGCTGTAAACCTCATTTTGGAGGCCAAAGGCCATGGGGGATCACAGATTACTACCGTACTAAATAACAAAGCATAAGGAGGCAGAAAACCCCAAGTATGACTGAAATTCTTGATGAACACATAGATTGAAACTGCCACCTGATAGGAGCCAGCCTAGCATCAGTTTCATGAATTTGGATCAGCTCAGCCTTTTACTACAGTGTCTCCCGAGTTTTATTTACCTACAGCCTCTGTCAATATACGTTTTTCTTGTGTAGCTGAAGTACCCTGCTAAAACCTAGAGCTATGGCAAGTACTTCCATTAGAAATAGAAGGGACGTGGAAGGGAAGGCAACTCAATTTCCAGAGGAGACACAAAGAATACCTATCCACAAAGAATACCTAGACCACAACATGAAATAAGAAATAGTAGTGTTAACCAAAATCACTCACATCAGCCACGTCTTAAACCAGGTCTCTGCTGCTTCTTGCTTCACCTCCCCCACCCCTACACACCTCCCAGGCCAGGACTCTGTGCACAGTTCTGCCTTTCCCAGAAACTGCCTGGACTGTGGGTCAGAATGCGTCCCTGTCTAGGGCGGATGATGCTTTTGTTCCAGTTTTCTGACTCCATCAGGGAGTGTGGCTGCCAGAAGAGGGTGGTGACCAGAACTGCCTCGAAGCCCAGTCTAGCCATTACGTGGTTTGTTAAAGGCCATGGTCCAAGTAATGTTCAGGGCAGATCTTCAGGATGATGGATGGATGAAGGTCTGCCGTCCAGACTCTCTCTTTCCTCCCCCTCTTCTACAGCAGGGAACCCAAGGAAGGGGAGGGTTCTGCACTGGCCTGAGCTGTCTGGTTTCTGTACCCACTTTGTCTTGGCACGCTGTTTTGTTGCACTTCCGCAGAGTTGGTGAAAGCTGAACCTGCCTGTTTCTCTTGGCTGCAGAAATGAGGATTACTTGCTCGTTCCTTCTGGCCACAAGCCAAATGAGACATCCCCAGACTTGGTGTGTCAAGGGAGGATTCTAACTTACAGGAACTGAGTGAGTCTTACTTCACTTCTTCACTGTCTGAAGTGCCTTACACCTCTCCCAGTGTCCCATAAGATGCTCTATCACACCCAGGAGTCTCTTCTCTACAATTTAAAAGTTCATCTACAGACATTTCCTGTGGCTCCCCACCCCTGCTCCCTAATCCTGGTGTTGTTTAATGTTCTCAAAGAATAGTTAACACTCGAAGGGAATAGTACCACCTTTCCCAAGCAGAGAACTAAGACACACACACACAGAGCCCCCCAAAACAACAACATTCAGCTGTCTGCAATTGGTTTCACAAATAATGTAAATTTTTAAGAAAATCTCAAGTCCAGTTTGGAGAACAACTCTGCTTTCTCAAAAACAAACAACAACAAAAAAAGAAACAAAAATAAAACAGACAAGATTTGTCACAGCTCTCAGTGGAGAGTAAGTTTCTGAGATATCAGAACTAAGTGGGCTGAACACCTTTTTTGAGCACTCCTTAAGATTCTTTGACAGGCTGAGGTGGGAAGAACAAGTTACCAGCTGGGCAGCCAGCTTTCCCAGAACAAATAAAAAGTTTCAACTTCATCAAAACCAAAAAATATCTTGACTCACAGAACTGAAACTGAAAAGGACAAAAGCAAATTTGCAATAAAACTGTCCAATTTTGCTAGAATCACCCCTTAAATTCAGTTTATACACATTTAAACAACCTTTTTAAACAAGGAGCCAAGAAATCTCCAAAAATCCTCCCTCTTCCTCTCATTTACAATACAGAGGTTTGCTGACAGCAACTCCCCGGAAGTCTAGCATTTCTCATATCAAAACCACAGTGAACTGATGAATCCCCTCAACTTTTGAGGTCTTTTGCACAGAAAAATCTCTTTCTAATCCCCACCTGTCCCCATGGCATGGGTTTGTTTATGTGTCCATGTGGCCCAAATGAGCACCTCTCCCTCTAAACCACACCCCAACATCAGAAAACCAGAGCAGCATTCAGGCACTTACACAATTTCTCCAAGCTTGCTAAACTGAAGTCGGCTTAGATCCCCTCTGACCACCACATCCCCAGTACCTTTCACTCGTAGAGAAGCATTTGTAGGGCCATGTGAGCAGTAACCACCACCCCTGGTGGCACCAGCAGCGTTAAAAAAGACTGACACTGGATTCAGAGAGTGGCACAGTAAAAAATTCTCTTGTTGGAAGCATCACTGTTTTTTTTCTTCCTCCTTCTGTTGGAACATTGAGATAGCATGCAGGCTTCCATAGGTCTGCTTTCCTATGGTCACTCTCTTACTTTCATTAGATTAGGATTTCATTAGATTAGGATACCATCATATTGATAGCATCAACAATGCCTAATAATTACACTAGGCTATCGTAGACCAGTTGAGCCAGTTTAATTACAATGACAGCTCAGTGTATGTGATACTGCCATACTCTCTGTACACACCTCAGGCTTTTATCTTTGTTAGGGCATGCACAAATTACTTGAGGCATTTTCTGCAATATTGAGCACAATTGCATGCCATCTCTGGCCTAAAAAAAAAAATCCCCAAAGTTCAGTCACATTTCTCAAGCAAATCTATAATAGCAAACAGAGTTTTCTGCTGACTGAGTAGGAGAAATAAACTGCAGGAAGCAAAGAAGGAATAAGGTATCACTGAAAATAAGACAAAGAAAAATAAAATCGTTACCTAATTTTGAACATATTTTCTTTTTTAAATATCAGTATTTTATGGCAGAAACCAGCTTACAAAAATGTTTAGGTGACAAAGGAGAACAGATGTGTTGAATGAATCCCACTGCTCTGCACAAAAAGAGGAATAAGACAAAATCCAATGAAAATTTACAGGTTTCACTCTCTCAGAACCCCTCAAAAGACTTCAGATGGTACACACTGAGTAGGTTGAGATTGTCATGGGACAAGATAGCTGTCCATCAAAAAGTGAAATGAGCCTTTTGAGTTTGGATATCTGGATAAAAGCTGATGTCCTGCCTAGAAAGGTTAGCTTTCTTCTGGGCCTGTTCCACATAACCAAATATTTTCCCTTCAACTTCTGCCTTGATTAGATATATGAGAAATATGGTGCTTTTCTTGGAAAAAAAAGAGGAAATAAATACTTTTTGGCCCATACACAACCTGCTCAGTTTGTGTATCTGAAAATTATTTATGCATAAGAAGGTATGGGCTATCAGCCACCAGTCTCTGCAATTCACCAAACACCAACAGCAGGTTCCCAGCCAATCCCCTTGCACAGCCTGAAGTCTGCTCCCATCTGTGATGTTATCTCTACTTTGATTTGATCTTACACCTTTGGACTTCTGTAATCACTTGAAGAATCCTGCAAGCTCTAGCTCCAACATACAGGTGTCAAACATCAGAAAAAGCTCTGCCTTGGCAAAGTGTGACCATCCAGGACTCCTGGTTGTCAGGATCACCCTAAAAAGATGATCCCAGTGTCACTTGAGAAGTATTACCCAGGTTCTATCAGCATGACAGACTCATTATGTTTGCATCATTGCCATCACTGTCTCGCCTGCCTGCTTTCAGCTGAAGAACCAATGACAACCTCATTTTCTACATGAGTAGTTAGTTGGAAATATCATGCTGTGTGCTACTACACAATATTGTGAATGTATTTTGTCAAAAAAAGGAAATATTCGATGCTGTGGACACAGCATAGAAAGCAGGGAAGAAAGAAAAATCAAGCCTTGCTTGAGTGCTTCTTTCCCTACTCAAAGGGCTTAGCCTTTCAGGGCTTAAAAATTAATTGTGTTAAGTGTACCTTACAACATGGGACAGTTGTTGCAACCTCGCTTATTCGAAGTGCTGTATGATTAAGTGTTCCACTGGACCTTGGTTTCTAGGAAAGCAGATGGATTTTCAGAGTACACTGCTCTACAGACTCAGAGCTACAACAGTAAGGAAACTTCGGGAAATGCTTGGCATTTCGTATTTCATATTCATTTACTCATCTCAAATTGAGATAAAAGACATCTTTTAGGAACACAATTTATGCTTTTAGTTTCTATGGATTCTAAGCACTTTCCTACAACATTTATCTATTTACTCTTATTTTTTCAACTGCATTTGGCTAAATAAAACTGAGTCACATTTAAAAACACAGCTTTTAGGATCAATCTTTATTTATATTTTGGTTTTTTAACTGTTATTGAAACTATTGCAATTTTGTGAATCATATTACCTCCCTTAAAATTTTATTTCCTAGAGGGTATTACTCCAATGGAAATGTGCTACAAAGTTCTGCTCTGTGGTCTATCAGTAGAAAAAAAGACTACAAACAAAGGTAGCTGATTTCCTACCTAGTCAACACAGCGGCATTTTGCTGGAAACCTAGGCCACCAAAATACCAGTTTGATTTAGGAACATAACTGATTTCTTAAGGCACATATGTCTATAGTGGCTTCAGACTCAATCTCAGTTATTCGATGTTATAGCATCCAGTAGAACAATGATGGACTTCTGTGACAAGCTTTCAAAAAAATATACTGCAGCAGTGGAGACATTAAAAATTCTCATTTATGTTTCACTGGACTTGTCTGCAAATTTCTCACACACAGACTGCAGAACATTTTGGAGGGAACCCCACTTGTCTTCCTGGGAACAGCTCATTCCCACTCCTTCTAAACTGAGTTTGGAATGAATGACGTTGTCAGAGAAGAATGTAGTAGGAATGGGAGACTGAAGTAAATACCAAAGAGCCTAATCCTTCTACTATAATACCACAAGTCTCTGCCTACCATCCCTACTATCTCTACAACAACATAGTAGAGGGGGATGATAACAGAGGAATTATAGGAATGAGACTCAAATTAGAGGAACGGATTCCTCTCTCAGCTATGGTGAAAATGAATGAGAGAAAGTTGACGCTGTTCTCCAATTCCCCTACAGACTAATAACAAGGTCAGTTCAGTTTTCTCTTTGATGCTGGGAATGTGTCAGGGTTTGGTTGGCTTTTACCACAGTCAAACAGGAACGTCTGCCTCATATATAAAAAGGAGTGCTCGTGCAGAGGTGCTTGATTTGTGATTTATGCAACCAACCTCTGAGGTACATTGCCTTCTGAGCAAATAACTCAGGCCGTTCCAGAAGACTGGTGTGGAGCCTCAAATACACAGTTGTTACAGTTTGAAGACAGAGGATTCAACTAACTATACTGGCAAGTACTCTGTTTTTGCCACACGTCTCAGCTAGGGCAGTCACATTATCTGACTTCCTCCTTATATTAACAAAAAAATAAGGATTCTGGTCTTCAGAGTGGCAGAGAAAATCTTGAAAAATAGGGACACACAAAAGACTCAAACACAAAAACAGACAGTAAGAAGGCATTGATTTATGATTTTAAGTAAATGTCATTAGCTTTTCAATGTAAAAAACTGGAAAAAAACTTCTCAAAGCAAAGATTTTAACATTCTTTCACAAAATAACTGATGTTTTCTGAACTCTTGGAGATTAGAGATACACAGTTTTGTCCAATTTCTTTAGTTGGAACTGAAAGTTAACTTCCACCAGGAAACTCTGTAAGCTGACTGTCAGTTTATACTTAAAGGCTTCTAGGCCAAACTTTGTGATACCCTTGGAGCAGAACATGAGAATAAAGTAGAGTTTAAATGCCTTTTTCAGTGTGTTTGAAAAGTTTTCTCTCATCTGAAAGACAGATTGCAACAGACCCATTCACAAACTTTGAGCAATACACCATTTTGTGGCACATGCTCTCTGGGTTAGTACTGGTAGTGAATGTTCTTGGAGCATCTTACACACAAACCAGTCTTAACACTAAAGGATCATAAAGTACACTGAAATTCCTATGTTAAAATACACCAGGCCTGTCAGAAGGTAAAAAAACTCTTAAGATAAGCTTCCAATTAGACTTGAAGAAATGAGAATTTGGGAGAATGCTGCTACTAACATAGTGCTTCAGGTTACAAAGGTGTGCTGTTCAGACAGCACTTTCAGGACTGACGCCTGAGACTGTCTCAAGACCGTGCATCTCCTGCAGAATTTCCACTGCAGGAGCAAGGAGCACTTCTTGGAGGAATACCGAGGTGCTTGCTGCACTTTTTCCCAGATCTGGTAATAACTGTAGAGTTTCTTTGTGTCCTTTGGCACTGCCTCCTTCACACTACTCATTCCTTCAATCCTCCAGACCATTCCCCCTCTGGAGCAATCACAATGAGCCAAGCCAACCTGGTCCAGCAGTAAAACAAACAAAAATAAAAAGTCCAGTGTTGCATACATCTGTTTCCCCTCAACAATTCCGGGTTGCTAGATGAGAACTTTTAACAGTGTTTAGCCAGGATTTGACTACACCATGAGGAAAAAAAGTCCCTGGGGGTATCCTTGCCCTGTAATAATGTATAATTTTTCCAAGAAGTCTCAACCACTGGCATTTTCTCTGACCTCCCACTGTCTCACTTGGTGGCTTAGTCTCCTGAACAGCAAATCTGATGAAATAACTGCATATGTTTGGTTTGGTTAATTACACATTATTCTTTACATTGTTGAAAGACAGCTTTTTATATCGCATCACCATCCCTGAATTTACAGACACTAGAATACAGTTCAACAAGGCATGTCAGGCAGGATTTTAGAAGCTCTTCCCAGAAGGACCTTGTGAATGTTTTCCTTAAGCTCCAACTGAAAAGTGGAATGAAACAAAAATATACGAGTGGGTTTTTTTTCTTCCTGAGAAAGGAAAAAAAAAATAGTTGGTTCAAATGCAAATCTATATGGTCTGCAAGAAAGAAGTTTTTGTTTTTCTCCAAGATGTTAAAAAAAAGAAAATCTGTTTTCAGAAGTCATTGCTTTAGTTCAGCTGAATCGTTAATTAACAAAAAAGGAGAGACATGCTGTGCTTTTGACTGTGCTTTGCCCCTGAAGAAAACTCTTAATAGGCATCAGCTGGTCAGCAAGACAGAATTTTTTATTTGGTCCATGAGGTGTCAGTCAACATAAAATGGAAACATTTTTCAGCTTGGCTGTTATATAAAAATAAAAATCTCTGTTGCGTTTTAAGGATAACTAGTAATTTCGCTATGAAATACTCCATTTCTAGTAAAGTTCACCAATCCCAGGTCAACTGTAGTATGTTGTATACAAGTCTGCAAGCTGAAAATAAATTTCTTGCTCTGGAATCGGGACTCCAACCTGCTAATTCCCAGAAATATTATGGGGACCTCAAAGGACCTGGAGTGACTACAGTGAGAATACAAGTTTGAAAAGACAATCTGAATAAAATAATCTAGTGAAATAGCAAACAGGATAACCACACAGGAATAGAAGAAATAGATGAAAAGAGAAAATACATGTCCTGGAGCTTTAATGATATAGCCTCAGCCAGCTCTGAATACCTTACCAAGATGTGATCCAGCCAACACGGCCAACAGGAAACATTCAGCATTTCTGACTTTAGACAGGACATGCCAACCTGAATGTTCCCCAGGCACAGCCAGTCAGCTGATGCATATGACCCTTATCTCTGCCCGGCTTGGCATGAGAGAGGATTCCTGCCCTCCTAACCCCAGCACAGGTACAGGATGTGGGAGGGAACTGCTTCCTGCAGGCTGGCACAGGTGCAGCTCTGCTCCCTGCGTAACATATACCTGGCACTGCCTCATCTCCCTGTACAGCCAGGAAGGAGATGACTAAGAGCCAGATTCAGACGCAGAAATTACAATCAAACTTTTACTCAAACATTTGCACAGAAATAATGACCTCTAAAGATTAGATAAGGCTGTCTTGCATAGAAAATTTTCATGCATGACTGCCATCAACTTGAAAAATACCTTTTAGTCACCTTGTTTGAAAAAGATGGTGTTCTCAGAACCACTGTAACACGTTTATTTTTAACTCAAGGAGTTCAATAATTGACTGCTCTAAGATGGTGGATAACAGAGTAGAAAGTTTCCTGCAGACATAGTAGCCTCAGTAGCTGAACACTGCTCAGAGGCAGGAACAAATGTGAAAAACTCATCATTTTGGATCCCTTTTATGCTCTTTCTAAACAACTGATCATTTTCTGCATGGCCTCCTGCCAACATCCATATGTTATTTCATTCTCTTCTCTTCACCTCACATCTGACCTATCCTCATGACAGTAGCACTAATACTGAGTATGACTGCTGTCTGAGGTAGGAGCTGAGCCCTGAATTTCCTGTCAGTACCCTGCACCACAGGACACCATCATCATCACCTGAGACTAGTAAAACCCAGATTTAGAAAACAAATAAAGCTCTATAATTACAAGTGTGATCGACTAATCAATACAAAATATGTAGGGATAAAGAAACATCTGAAAATATCAAGAAAAATAAATTTTTTTGAGGAGGAAACCATTTATTGCCCTGATGTATTACAGTTTTTAGCATGTGCTAAGATTGCATATATCTCCACAGGCTTAGATGCAGATTTTTGTATGAAGCACTCTGCTTTGTTAGAATGTAGAGTGGCAGTTCCTGTTTGCAAATGAATCTAAGTTACTTATGAGTACTGAATTTATCATCTACATATACAGTTCCATCACTGCTTTGCTCATTAACTGTCCTGGAAACAGAAGAAAGGTGCTGAAGAAAGAATGCCTAGCCCATAAGATCCAAGCACACACCGTTTCACACTGAATTGCCCTCCAAGCCTTGAACTAGTGTCACTGAAGTTTTCCTGGTACACAGTGCTCGCAGCTGGAGTTGGAACAAAATCTTAGACTGGCAGATGAAAGGAGCAGTGGTAGAGTGTTAGTCCTCTCAGTATGCAAGCCCCTTAACAAGCTGTTCCTCTCAGCATACTAGGCTCTGAGTCTCACCATTCTATCAGAGAACAGAGCCATTATACACCTGGAGTACAGGAGGTGTCTTCTATATCAAAGGGATATACACCAGAGATCCAAAGGTCCAGCACATGGATTACGATTTTATCTTGAAGGTTAGCATTTGATCCAGTCAGGACTGCAACATATGGGCAGGAAATGAGGATTAGTCATCCAGGGATGCAAAGAGAATAGGATCATAGAAATGCCAATCCCTGTGAGATTGACTTTTGGCTTTTTAAATGATTTTGAGTCTTTTTAGGCCTTACCTTTCCCCTTACTTTCAGAGAAGATTTCTCAAATGCCAGGCCCAAGAGCTACAAATTCATTTTTATACTTTCTTAAAGTGTAAAATTTAGATATCAAGTACCATGGGACTCACATTTAGACCTCTAGAACTGACAGTACCATTGCTGCTTCTTGGCAATTGTCCTTAGAAGACAACTCCCCTAACCCAAATTCCTCAAATGTCAAGACTCAGCTTGATTCAGGTGAAGCTGCCTACAGCTTCCCTTGATACCTGGTTTTCTGTCCATAACCAGTCCTGATCTTTTGAGCATGCCATGCTTACCTTGATGTGTCATGCTACCCATATAGACCAAATAGACCCAATAGAGACCCATATAGACCCAACACAGACAATTTAGACCCAATAGCTGTGGCAAACTCTTCCATCAGGATCAGGAAGATCGCATTGGCCTGCACTGATCTGTGTTCAGCCAGAAAGAGGTACTCAATTTAAAGGGGTCTTGGCTTTCTCTGCTTCATATCATTTCTTTTCGGTCCCTTCATTACCACTACTGGACACTTGTCTACAGCTCTCCTCGGTCCTTGCACACTCAGTTTTGCATTGACTTCTTACATCCTAGTGCAGCTTACTTGGCAAGACCTGAATAAAACACACCATGAAGCTTCAGAGAGACACCCCAAATAACCCACACAAGTATCTCTCCTGCTGATTTGCACCAGTTGTAGTCCATGAAATCAGTTGTTTTGGCTAGTTCAGAATACTTCGTTCTGACAGAGAAGTCCCCACCTTAAGTTATCACACAGCATTTCTCAGAGCAATCTTTTCAGCAAAAGGGCACAGTAAAGTGCCCATGGCCTTCCTCACTGTCCATGAGCTTAGCTGATTAAGAAGTCACTGAAGGACTCCCTTGCTCTTGCAACTGAAGGAATGCAGACTCCCAAGACACAGCACAGGTTTTGATAGTCTGCTTAGGTCATAGTGTCCTCAAAAAAAGTTTCCAAAAAAGAACAAAGCACAAACAAACTGAAGGAGGGCAGTGGAAAGTGAAGAGAGAGGAGAAAGTCCCAGATACTTTATTTTTATTGTCTTATTTACTAAAAAGACGATGAAAGATTTTGATGTCATGTATTTTAGATTTTCTTATTTTGATCTGCTCCATCCTGAATGTTTGAGGCATGCTATTTTTGACTCGTTCTTATCTGTATTTTTAAGAAGGAAAAGACTGGTCTGTGCCAGGTATTAGAGACCACAGATTTTAGCTAACTACTAGTGATCTTGAGTTGTTTGTTCTAGGTATGACATCCTCACGTATGTATTACAGCTTTCCTTCCCTAACAGCAGACTTTTACCATACAGCTTATTCTTTGCTGTTCCTTCCCTGAGAGAACTGTGTGCTCTTGAGTTCTGTGGCTTAAACAGAGACCTAGGAAAAGCCAGTCACACACCAGAAGCAAAAGCACAAATATACATTTTTATTCCAAGCCATTATACTGGCTGCAGAACACACTGCAACAGTTTGCTAAGCAGAGTACTCCTGCGGGACTACATGATCCAGAGGGTGGAGTTGTGGCTTGGAGTGTGAACTGTACCTCTTTGTTAAAACAACTATGTGACCTAAAGGGAACTAGGAATCAGGAAACATGCTGTTCAGTACTCTCTGCCTCCTGCTGTGCCATGATGTGGCACCCTTGAAAGTCCTCTGACACAAAAGAAGAGCCAAGAGCCCACACAGGCGGGTGCCAAGTCCCAGAGTGTGGCCAGGCATTCAGCAGGTTTGCTAATACTTTCCCTACCTTCAGCCAGGGATGAAGTCGAGGATGATTGCACTCTTAGTTTCTTAAAGACTCAGAACTCTGTTCCAGGAAAAAAAACTGGACATCACATTGTTAACTTCTCAAACACACTGTGGTTCCTACGAGTGGAGAAAAGTCTTGGTTGAGTTAGATTCCAGCTGGGCAGATATGGAAGGAATGTTATCTGAATCCTATCCCCTTCCAATGCATATTCTAAATTCCCAGTGGTGTCTTCATACATTTTAAGTGCCCAAGTACCTTTAAAAAGTTGGCCTTCCTCAGTTAAAATCCAGCAAGCCCTGCCTGTCAAAAGTGGCTTTCAAACTAGGCTGAGAAGAATCCAGCTAGGCTTTTTACAATCTTAGGCACCTCTGACATTCTTTATTGTACATCATTTCCTCAAACAAAATGTCATTTGGTCTGTAATATTGCAGTCTACTCTCTCAGAGGCAATTTTTTTCCTGATTTATGAAGCATTTCATAAATGCTTTTGGGGGCTAATTGATGTAGAACATTTAGAACTGAACATTTTCAAAAACCTTTCAGACACCAGCAAGCCAATATATGGATAATTGCAACACATATGAAGCACTAAAACTATTCAACAGGTTTAATGCTAGGAATTTTCTGAACTTGTGCACTCTACACATGCTTTCTTGTGCTTTCTAGAAGCATGTATGACATTTATGAAGATGGACAACCTGAAGCACTGAGAAAAGATTCTGCTTTGAAGGCTTAGATGGGAATTTGCCATAAGATTCTCTGTGCAGAGGGTCTGTACAGCAGTGAATGTCACTGCAGAATTTGCAAAAGAGACACCACTTGTACACTACATCTTTGTTTCCTAAACACTCACTCTCTCTCTATAGTAGGTTGCTGGCCTCACCCAAACAAAGGAATCCTCTAGGGTCCTCACTTGGAGTAAAAACCCAATAAAAACAGAATATAAGCCAGAATGTCCTCCAGACCCTTCTGTCTCTCTTTTGCTCTTGGAGTGAAATGATAAAAGTGTATGGCACATTGACTCACAGAACTGCAATGATGCCAAAGCACTTTGCTGGTAGAGCATCTCATAATTTGGATGAGCAAAGTGCTGAAGTAAGTAGGGATCTCACTTATTCATCAGGTAAACTAAAAAAGACTGGCCTCAGTACGTAAGCTTGGTTTGTATTTTCTTTGCAGAAGACTGCCAGCTACACAGCTCATTACAAATACATTTGCCAAGAACAAAAAGTCCTGCCCTGTCCTCTGTACATCTGAAAGTATGAACTCACCTTCAGGGCTGCTCTCCCACAGTACAATCTGTGTTGCACCCCCTGCATTTAGCAAGAACAGTGACTTGCAAGAAAATGGCTCTCTCTTTTTGCCTTCCAAGGAAAACTTTCTTAATAAATACTCCTTTAAGTTTGGCTTCATATATTCCCTTCTGTGTGATGCCCACAAATATTTCTACTTTATCCTTTTTATATAGGAAATCTGTATAATGTAATTCTTGTTTTTCTGCCCCTGGATTTTCAAAGATCTGTTTCAGCTGTGAATCCAGCACATTTCAGACCCAACGTATTTCAGATCCTCACTTAAACTCTTATGTCAGAATTCAGCCTTTTGGTTTCAGGACAGTAAAAAATGGTCATCCAAGCAAGGATGTCCTGTCAATCAGCACCAGGAAAAAAAGGCAAAACTCTCATCAGTAAAGGGGCTTTTTCTTGCTACCCCAAATCCCAACTGGACTCTAAGCCTAGATTCCCAGCTGAAAGACAGCAGTGACCAACCCTGATTTCAATTCTTTTGTCAAAGTCTCTCTCAGACCTCTCTAAAAACATGAAGTCTGAAGCACTTGGCTCAGGACCACCCAGACTGTAATCTCTACTTCTGAAGTATCACACAGCAAGGTTCAGATCTGTAAGAATACTCAGGCTCTCAGACCCTTCCTACCTTGACACTTGAGGTCACATATTTGAAAGTATCCATTGCCACCACAAATCTAAACACATATCTGGTCTGACGAGGATATAAACTGCAAAACAATAGAATCAAAACCTGACCAAAAAAATCCACTGTAAAAGTCCATTCCTGAGAGAAAAAAAATACAGGAATTTCTGTAATGCATCATTTCACACACCAAATAAGCCAACACCTTTAAGACAAATATTCTCTACCTCTTCAGCAGGATCCACATCCTGCTCCTGCCCATCTACAGATACAACATTGAATGGAACGTTTGCTTTGTGTGGAAGTTACTGCCAAGACACAAAAGAGTAACACAAGCATTTAAAAACAGGCATCTGATATCGTTTTACAGACCTTTAAGACACCCTCCTGGCCTTCAACTGTCAACACATGACCTGTAGGAACTTTTACATCTTCAATGCTTTATGACATTTATCATAGAATAGCTGAGGTTGTAAGCAATCTGGAGATTATCTGGTCCAACCACACTACTGAAACAAGGCCACTTCATGATGGTTACCGGGACTATGCCCGGATGACCTCTGAGATCCCCAATGCAGGAGAATCCATCACCTTGATCAATCTCACAGTAAAAAAGTGTTACTTGATACTCAGAGGAAAATTCAAGCATTTCAAGTTTGTGCCCTTGTCTGTCACTGGGTATCACCAAAAAGAGTCTAGCTCCTTCTTTTTGCTCTCCTTTCAGATTTTGGTACAAATTGATGATATTTCCCCCAGCTGTCTTGGACTTTCTTCTTGGGAAAAATGCTTCAGGCTCTTAATCATCTTTAGAACCCTTCTGGACTCTCCCAGCAGCTCCATGTCTGCTGTACTGGGAAGCCCAGAGGTCGCCATAGCACTCGAGGTGTGATCTTACCAGTACTGAATAGGAGAGAAATAACACTCTCTCAACTTGCTGGTAACACTCCTCATAATGTAGCTCAGGATACTGTTTGACTCATTGACACAAGGGGACGTTGATGACTCTTGTTCAACTTGCTGCCCACCAGGACTTTAGGTCCTTTCCCACAAAGCTGTTTTAGCCAATTGCCCTCCAACAAGTACCAGTGCATCTGGGTGCTCCTCCCCAGATGCAGAACTTTGCACTCCCCTTGGCTGAAATGTACTATGGCAAAGTCACACTAAAAAGCAGAAAGACTTTCTGGAGTATCAGCCACTCCTCCCAGTTTGGTGTCTTCAGTGAACTTACTGTGGGTGCACTCTGTTTAATCACCCAGATAATTAATAGAAGGTATTTAAAGAGTGTTGGGCTCAGTATCAACCCCTGGAGTGCACTACTAGTTACTGGCCTCAAACTTCATGCCATTGGACACTACCCTCTGGGCCCAGCCATTCAGCCAGTTTTCAGTCCATTACACTGTCTTCTCATCAAGGCCATATGACAGCAGTTTATCCATGAATTTTATGGGAGTATCCAAAGTCTTACTGAAGTCAAGGTAGGCAATATCTACCACTATCCCCTCATATACCAAATAAGTAGTTTAACCACTGAAGGTTATTGACTTCATTAAGCAGTCCTTTTTTTATATCCATGCTAAGCAATTCAAATCACTTTCTTTCCAGGAATAAATATTTTCCAGAAAGTTGTTTCACCATCACGTCAGGAAACAGAGAACCATAGAAAGGGTTGAAAGGAGCACTACGTATTAGCTATTTCCAACCTCCTTGCCATGGGCAGAGATGCTTTCCACTAGACCAGGTTGCTCAGAGCCCCATCCAGCCTGGCCTGGAACATGCCCAGGGAATGGGCATCAAGGGCTTCTTTGAGCAACCTGCTCCAGTGCCTCACCACTCTCACAGTAAAACATTCGTTCCTAACATGTAATCTAAACCTACTCTCTTAAAATTTGAAGACATTCCTTGTTGTCCTGTTACTACATGCCCTTGTAAAAAGTCCCTTTCTGTCTTTCTTGTAGGATCCCTTCAGGTACTGTGAGGTCACAATTAGGTCATCCCAAAGCCTTCTCTTTTCCAGGATGAACAATCTGAGTTCTGTCAGCCTTTCCTTATAGGAGAGGTTTTCCCTCGCCCTATTCATCTTGGTCTCCCTCCTCTGGACTCACTCCAGCAGTTCCATGTCCTTCCTGTGCTGGGACCCCAGAGCTGGATGCAGGGTTCCAGCTGGGGTCTCACCAGAGCAGAGCAGAGGGGCAGAATCCCCTCCCTCCCCTGCTGCCCACGCTGCTTTGGATGCAGCCCGGGACACGTTTGGCTTTCTGGACAGGGAGTACCCATGGCTGGGTCATGTCTGGCCTCTCACCCACCAGCACCCCTAAGTCTTCTCACAGGGCTGGTCTCCATCTGTTCATCCTCAGCCTGTGCCAATACTGGGGCTTGGCCTCACCCAGGTGAAGCAGCACCTTGCACTTGGCCTTGATAAACCTCATGAGATTCCTATAGGCCCCTTCTTGAGCTTGTCCAGATCCCTATAGATGACATCCCATCCTTTTAGGAGTGTCAATAGCACCACTCAGTGCTCCAAGCACTCACTTGGTGTCATCAATAGATTTGCTGAGGGTGCACTCCATCCCTCCTACTAATGAGTTAGGATGGGGGTGACTGACCTATAGCTGCCTGGGTATTCTTTCTTGTCCTCCTTGAAGACAAGAAAGACCGGAGTGACAGTCTTCTTCCTTCAGGTCTCAGGAACCTCTCCCAGTCACTAACATCAGTCTAAGATAATTGAGAATGGCCTCACAATTACATCTGCCAGCTCCCTCAGCACTCATGAGTACACACCATCAGGGCCCAGGGCCTCAGGTATTAATTTATATTAGTATTCCCTAATCTGAATCTCTTCCAACAAGAAGAACACTAAATCCTCCTCCCTTCAGACTTTTCCTCAGTCTCATCAACATTTAAACAAATTAATTCCTATGGTGCTTTACAAGCAAGCAGTCATATTATGGCCAAACCACTCCTTGTAAACCATGAGGAAGCCACTGTTTACTGATACAGACCCAGACAGACAAGGTACAGAGGTGTTTTCTAAGAACTGGCAGTGCATGAAGGGCATCTTCAGCCTCCTGTTCAAATTCAGACCTCCTTGGTTTGTTATTTGGCACCCAAGTGAGATAGTTTCAACTATTCTCAGGTGCTGGGAATTGAACAAATCCACCAGCATCAATAACTCAATTAAACAGCAAGAATAGGAGAATAGAAAGGGTTTTTTCTTGTGTATGCCTGTGTTTACTCAGTATGACACTTTCCAGACAGGGCTGGGACAGGACTTTTTGTTAACTGTGATGACAACTGTGATGACTTCTTTAGAGAAGAGATCCATGTCCATACACAGACACTCGTTTTCTGATGGGAGTGTGTTTTTTCTCTTGTCTATCTGCTATTAATCAGAAACCTCTATATTTTGATCCTTAGCTGTCCTCTTCTGCTCAGATAATTTAAGCTGTGGAAGAAAATCTCATCTTTTCCCCTGCTCTGACCAAAGACAGAGAGTGAGCAGTTGTTAGGGTTATACCAGAACAGCTGGCTAAATCTTCCCAGGGCAATTTTCACACCTAGACATATCATGACACATCTCATCTCAGAGTGGGAGTCAAAGCACTCAGTGCCTCCCACTGCTCTGTCAGGGAAGACATGACAGGCAGCTCTAAAAACACCAGCCAGAGCTCTCCTATGCTCCAACACCTGGCAATGATGCATCCTTCATAAACAGCCAGTTCTGTGAAGAACCAAGGTTTATTGGAAAGTGGTGAATCTTGACTGGTCCCCCTGGTACACCTCATCACAGCATTGAGGTAGAAGGCCGGTAAAAGTATTTTCCCAAGATTTGCTTAAGGGCAGAGGCTGTCTAAGGACCATCCTCTAACACGGATGTTCTGTCCAAAATAACCAAGTGCTCTTTTCTGTTAAAAGTCATATCTGAGCTGGCCTAACAGTCACATGGATCTGTTTGCTTAATTAGATCTCATGACTCCTGCATAATGGTCACAGGCCTCCTTAGAAAATTCTAAGATCTAAATGGTTTCCCTGGAGCTAATCACTCACCTTCTTCAAAATATTTGTTGCTCTCATTTCCCTTCTGGAGCACCAAAACAAGCATCAACCGAAGTCACCAAGGGATCTGAAATCTTTACAGGTAAAAACCTGTAAGTAAAATGTTACCTTCTTTAAATACAGGACACCAGTAGGCCTTTCTTGTTTTCTAGGTAAACATTCCATACCATCTCAAATTAATCCTACCTTCAGCCTGCTTCCATACATACTTAGCTATATAAGCCTAGTGCTTCCAGACTCCTGCTTCAATTAAATGTAGGAGGGATTGCAGTTTATTTCTGCCAGAACAGTCAGAAGATGAACACCATACAAATACTCCACTGTACTCCATCTGTGCAGGATCCTTCAGAGCTTGAAGCTTTTGAAATTAGAAGAGCAGGGGTAAATGTTTTCTTCTAACACCACATAGCTTGTGTACTAAACATTTACTCTAAGAACTTTGTTACATACAGCAACATTATTGGGATACAGCAGAAGACTTAGCCAAAAACTAGCTAAGGAGTAAGATCTGAATTTACTGAGTGTTGTAGTAGGCTGTGAACATGTAAAGAATGTGATGTTGCTTCTGCTAGCAGAAAGATGCTATTATACTACAGAGGCTACAGGTCTTCTTTTTAATGAGTTGTGTTGACCTAAATATATTAACCATTTACCATACTGTATGCTACTAGCTATAGAAACCCTAGGCCTTTTACTACATTAACACACTTGGACTTTTAGATGAAGTACTGGTCTTTTTCTAAATATCAGTAAGGTGTTTTAATCATCACCTGTTTGAATCAATGTAAAATACTGGGTCTTAGTAAGTCTGCAAACCTGGGGATTTTCTACGCAGAGCTTTCCCATTCACCTCTCTCTCGACCAAGAGTATCTGCTCTTGTGGATCCAGGATCCACATTCCACTTGTTTCCGTCAGTCTGGTCAGGCACTCCTGTAGAGGATGAAAAGGGCAGGGAAGGCCCCAGCTCGTCTGCCTCATCCACAGTCCCTTGTAGCAGTGGCTGGTAGAAATAATCTTTATTTCTGTCATTCTGGAAGTTCAGACCTTCCTTTCTCCTTCAGCAACTTTACTGTGCTAATTGCTGTACTGAATTCCTACAGTGTTTGTGGTGACATTTTTAGCTGAGCCTGAAGGAACTACATAACAGCAGTTTGCTCTTTTCTTAGTGGATGTTCTTCACATGGTTTTTGACAGGAACAGCCTGGAGGCAAATAAAGGAGGGTAGAGCAAGAAAATCTAGTTAAGCAAGGTTAATTGTTTAATCTAAGATTACTTGAAAAGTTCCTTCTCTCCCTCCTTGCCCTAAAGCAGAGAGAAGTAAGTATATCCTAGAAGGGGTTAGAGGACTTAATATTTATTCTCAGCTTCCTGCAATACCAGCTCAGCACTATGAATGCCCACAAAGGAGCACAAAAAGCTTCTGTAAATCATCCATGTCCACACTTTGGCTTCCTCCACACTTAATACCTCATCACTTGGACAGGGCATAAGTCTCCGGACTACATAAACTGCCAAGGGAGATCAAGTGAACCTGTAAGATACTGTTGAAAGCCCAGGCAACATTAGCAGGAAAAGGGTGATGTTACCTCCCTTTCAATAGGAAAGGTCAGTGAAGATGTGTGGAAAACAGACATATCTGCGTGAAGTCGTCAGTGTACATCTTACTGATCACTATACTCATTTTAATATCACATACAACTTTACAAAGGCAAAGACTTTTTTATTCCCCTTTCCTTATCAAGCAGCCAGGCTTCTGTCAGCAATGTGTCAGCTGCCTCAGCTGGCCAGCAGCAGGCAATGCAAGCAGCTCAATTTGAGTTCCCTGTGCAGATCCCTCTCTCAGAACACCCTGTTCAATGGGGTTATTGCTATTTGCAAGTCAGTGGTCTCACCAAAGCAGGAGAAGAGGGGGAGAAATAGAAACTTCTGCCAAACTGATAAAAATTGACCAACATGTTATTTAAAATGCAATAATTTTTTAGACTGTAGACTGAGTTGACATGGGGCAACAGCATTTTATGAAGACTTGTTCCTTAAAGGAGAGGCCAGAAGACAAGAAAAGACACTTGAAGGTCTGGTTTTGTGTGAGAAGGCAGGCACTCAGTTAAGCTACTCAAGTAGCTTATACAACCTTAGGTGGTTCACAAGCCTACTGACGATTAAGGAGAACACAACCCTCTCCATTTGTCTTGTGTGCAGAGAAGGAGTGATGGACTGTCATGGTTCTAACCCCAGCTGGCAATGAAACACCACACAGTGAATTGTTAAAAACCAGCATAATCACGGACAAAGAACTTCTAACTACTTAAAGTTAGAAAGTGGTATGTTTATTCACTGGCAGGCAGCAAGGGAGTCACCTCTGAAAGGCGTGACTGCCCCGAACAAGGTTCTTTGCCATCTGTTTATTCCCCAAGATCTTACATACAATACATATGCATAACCCCAGCACCTCTCATCCCCACCCCATATTAAAATGAGTCCATTAGTCCTTCACACATGCGCAGTTCTTCTCTTGAATTGGGTCGGTGATCTCGAAATGGGTCAGTGGTCTCAAAGGATGAAGTCAGGAGAGTCTTCATCAGGTCTCTGTGACCCTCTGGCATGATCCAAGGCCTCGTGCTTTGCAATTAACGGTTTGCTTATTTTACATTCTTCTATTCATAAATTCATAATAGTAGATAATTATATCAATTAGCTCTAGCCTAAGCATCTAGTAATTATTAACCTACCATTTACCTACCTAGCTTACATCTTGGTTACGGAAACTAATTCTACCTTTAGCAAAAATCTTAACTCTTTAAAACCATGATTCACAGCTGCTCATTCAGTCCACCCTCTCATCAGGAAGGGGCAGAGAATCAGCAGACTCAGACTTCTGGCTTTACATAAGGACAGTTTAACAGGGACAGAGAGAACATATTAATAATGATGGTGGTGATGATTAATAATAATAATAATAACAACAACAACAACAATAATAGTTAGAATATATTAAAAAGTGATGCACAAAGCAATTGCTCACTGCCTGCTCACCAATTCTGCCACTTCCCAAGCAGCAGGCCCCAGACAGTTTTCCTCCTCAGTTCATATACTAAGCATGATATGGTATGGAATATCCCTTTGGCCAGTTGGGGTCAGCTGTCCTGGCTGTGTCCTCTCCCAGCTTCTTGTATCCTGCCAGCCTTCTTGCTGGCAGGGAATAAGAAGCTGAAAATTCTCCGACTTAGTACAAACACTACTATAAACTTAGTAACAACTGAAAATGTAAGTCTGCTATCAACATTATTCTTATACTAAATCCAGAACACAACACTATACCACGTACTAGGACAAAAATTAACTTATCCTTCCTAAATCCAGGACATGGACGTATCACAGAAATTACCTGTTGCTGTTCCAAATCAAGAGATAGCGAGGGGAAACCTTGTTAAAGGGTCACTTTATGCACCTGCCATCCCTCCTTCATAAAGTCTTACACTTCTGAATTACCACATCTCCACAGTCTGTAGAAGCTGCCTGAGAATAACAATCGTCTTTCAGCTAGGGAGGCCAGGACAAAGACACATAATACTGAAAGCCTCAAACACCTTAGGGATACTTTACTGCACTGCTGAAGCCATGATTTCCTGCAGGCTGGGTAAAACACCAGAACAACTCACATGGCACAAAGGACCAGGACAGGAACACCTGACTGTCCCTACAAGAACTCAGGTGTGCTCATTTGTCTGAAGGAGTTGGTGAGTTTTCAGAGCAGACTCACTAAGGTCTCAGGCTGACATGCCAGAATCCCGGGCTCCTGCTTTTGCTAAGTTTCAGGAAAAGTAAAAGACAGTCCTGTAGCACACCAGACACGGTTCCTGGAAGATGTGAATTTTCCACAGTACTACAGAATACAGTACTAAAGGAAACAAAAAAGAGTTAAATAAAGGAACTAGGATTTGTATCAATTCAAAACTAAGGCCCATCTGTAAGGGTACTAATCATTAGTAGAATAGGAAGTAAAGGTCCCATGCCAAACAAATGATTAGTGACATTTGGAGAGGCAGGATGACAAATGTTTGCAAAAGTGGAAAGGTACAGTCAGAAAGGAATGCTGTTCAGAGAAGCCCAAGTGAATTTGGGCTTTTCTTTTTAGTACTGTGTTGTCCCAGAGGAAAAAAATAGAGCCTCAAGTTCTAAATCTAAGGTCCTCTTTTGTCAACAACAGAAAAAATATAGAAACCAAGTATCTCACACAGGGAACTTTCAATACAGCTTGCTTTCTCCCACAACTGGCAAATATGTTTAAAATCTACATACCTACATATATATTTATGAGCATGCCTACATATATACACCTGTGTAATGCAGTCCTGGCAGAAGAAAATCTGTTAATTGGATGTTTCAATGCTGAGAAGAAATAAGAGCTGAAAATACATACGTGCAGGATGAGATTTCAGTAAACAGAGTGTAACACTTGGGTTTCAGATTGGACTAGAGACAGAAAAAATTATGTATGTTTCTGAGACAAAGAAAGAAGAGAACAGCAAAGAACTCACAGCAAAAATATATGGTAAAGAGAATCACACAGATCTGCAAGCTGTGTAAAATGGGGGGGAAATCCAATACGCAGTTCACAGCAAACTAAGAAAACGCCTCCTTCTTTTCCAATTCTACAAATGCCCACCTTTTTAGTCTTTCGTGCTGCTTTATTGTCCTTCCTTTTGTTCTGATGTTTTATTTAGTAATTTATCTTGTAGATATTTAACAGGATAAAATGAGCAGCAAGGAAAACACTGTGGTAACAGAATGCAAAAACTTATAAACTGCCAATTATAAACCGCCATGGCTATAAGGGAGGAATCAAAACAGATGCCAGTATAGCACACTGATGCAAATTAAAAGAATATCACAGCAATAGTCATGGCCACTACTGTTGAATTGTTTGTGTACAGGTGTAAATCTGGTCGCAGAGAAAAAGCCAGTCAGTAAAACTTAGAGGTGCTGCGTGCTGACCTGCTTACTGGAGTAAAGTGCTATAAATTTATCTGTTACTTTGAACATCTGTGTTCCAGGAAAAACAAACAGGAAAGGCAAGAAAGGCTGGAGACAAGTAATTTATCTGCAAACACTAAGGCACACATCTAAAAAATCAAAAGACATTCATGAAAGAACTGCAAGTACCCCAAGATGACCAAGAAATTTGTGGTCACACAGGCGTCTAGAGCAGCCTGGGGCTCTGCATGAGAAGGGTTAACTTCAGGGCTCCCTTGGGACAGGGCGCACACATGTAGGCCCAGGACTTTGGAGAGGCCAGAGGTACAGATACAAGACACAGCATACACAGCCTTAAAACTTGAGACAAGTCTTGTCTTGAAACAAGAAGAAACTGGAATCAGACTTGTGAAGCTCTGGCTGCTGCTGTCTTCTAGACCTGTGTTTGGAACACTCACTTGACAGGCTCCTTGCCTCGAGACAGCTGCAGATTCCTCCGGATCTGGGTAGTCTTGGTGATGTTAAATGCACTAGGTGTCACGGATATTAGCGGGTAATATCCACAGAGACGCTTGGCAGCAGTAAGGCTGCCTGCATTTCCTCACCGCTGTGAGTGCTCTGAGGGTACCGAGCCGGGGAATGGCTCCCCGAGGCACGGGAGAGCACTAGGAGGCGACATCGGGGGATACCCGGAGTAGGACCCCGCTTCCCACGCTGCCCTGCAGGGGTACAGGACGGCCTTAGCTCACGCAGTGAGTCCCAAAGCCCTTGGTCCCAGCACGCCTCCATCACCCCGGAATACCGAGAAGCACAGCCCCTCATCCCTCCGCACCTCCACAGACGCGCGCGGACCCCTCCCGGCGGCGGGCGGAGGGCGGCGCTTGCGGGGCGGTCCCGGTGTGGCCCCGGCCCTGGGCGCCTCTCCCGCGGCGTGGCAGCGGCTGCGGGTCCCTCTCGGCTAGGCAGCGGCGGAGCCGGCTCGGGAAAGCGGCGGGGAGCGGCGGCCGCCATGGGGACGAACGCGCCGCCGCGCCGGGAGCCGCTGGCCCGCGGCCCGCACGTAAGTCGGGGCTGGGCCGGGGGCCGCGAGCGGGCCGGGGCGCTGCGGGGCCGTGCCGCGGCTGAGGGAGGGAGGCAACGCTGCACCGAGCCCTCGCCGAGCCGGCACCCGGCACCGGGGGATGCGCCCGGGAGGGAGCTGCCCTGCCCGCTCGGCGAGCATGTCACGGCAGGCGCCGTCTCCAGGGCCATCGCGGGACCCGCCTCTGTATCTCCGTGTCTCCACCGGGCACACGAGATCTGGGGCCGTGCCGGCCGATGTTCTGGGCGCTTAGAAGTTCTCGTGAGACCTGTGCTGAATGGTTGCCTGTTTGTGCCCTTTCTCTCTAGATTCTCTTTTCATTCCCCCGTCCATAGCAAGCTGTGGGGAGCCGGTGACCTTCCCAAAGCTAGCACAGTGTTCCTTGTGACTGTGACTACCATTCTGTAATTTGGGAGATGAGAAATTAGATTCACCCACATTAGGTTCACCCACCCTGGAGGGTGGTCTCGGCAAGGGTCTAGAATAATTTATAGTTTTATTCTGTTGATGTACCCGTGGTATGACGAATGGCCCCAACATGCCAGTTGCTATACAAGCACTTTAGGAAGAAAGGCATACAAGCTCAAAGAATTCACTTTCAAGCAGGATGTGGACAGGGTTTGGGAGAAGAGGCATGAATACAGGTGGGATAACAAGGGGACTTGAGCTCTGTCGGGTAATTTTTCAGGTAGCTTTTCTCAGAAGGCGTTCAGCTAACAGGTGAAGTCAACACAACATTGAGGGGAAGGCAGAGGAGAGACGTACGGCAGGGAGGATAGCAGGTGCAGAAAGGCTGGGAAGATGGGACTGGAGAAGTGGCCAAGACCCATGGGAGAGGTCCAGATTTCTTGCTCTTGACCAGCAATGCCACTGCAGGAAGTAGTCCTGCTGATGTTGTTGCCCCAAGTCATTCACTTTGCCACCTGTAGAGTAGGTTTTGTGGCTGACTACCAGCTGGTTTTAACTACCAGGAGCTATAGCTCTCTGCATGCTTGAAGGGTGAGGAGCAGCTATCGGAGGTGATGTCTGCCAAAATACAAAACAAAAGGTGCCTATCATGCAAAGAAGGCTGTTCCATTTCAGTCTGAATGTCCTACCATGTCAGTTCTTTCTCTGAAGCTCTTCTTTACATACCCTCCCTTTCCTCTTGTGTCCCAGCCAGCTTTGATTTTAGATTTGGCACCAGGTCTCCCTGAGATCTGGAGGTGTTGAGAAATATCAACTTGGATATTCACCAGTGACGGCATCCATCTAGGACTCAGATTTAGGCTTTTAAGAAACAGATTTCCAAAAAGCACTGAAAATATATCTGTTGTATTTATTTTTACGTAAGAAATTAATTGACTTTTTTGACCTCTTGTAGCAGTGTTTTCCTATGGTGCCCTGATTCCAAATCTGAAACCACCATGTCAGCATATCAGATCCTGAAGAATAAACCAACTCAGGGACAAAAGTGAGAATTAACAAAGCTCCCCATTCATATAAGGAAATCAAAGGTGCTGATGGAAATTGTAGAATGTTTGCATATCCCCCAAGGTTTTAATTGAGAATGTCAGTACACAGGAACTATGTAGACCGTCTGACTTGGGAGCACTCTTCTACCAGAGGATTTCTCACCTCTGCTGCATTGCTCCTTAAGCATATCACACTTTACAAGTCTACCTGCAGCCTGGAGAATTTTAACTATTAAGATGTTTGGTGGCCCATACTCAGGGACATGATTCCCATCAACACTGTGCTGCCTCGGGAAGGCAGATTTTTATGGGCTATGTAAAACTGACACTAGGGCAGAGTCAAGGACACCCATAATATCTTCTGTAAATATGCCTGATTTCATGTGGTAGGAGCCAATCACAGCGATTTTTCCACTAAGTATTTTCCTGAAAATACAGGAATGTCCTTTTCAAAATCATGTTCAAACTGTATGCTTTTTCTTGCAATTGTAATCAAATTTTAATTCTAATCAAAAGATTGAGCTGGATCATTGAATCTTTGTATGAGAAAACAGAGGCATGAGAGCATTCCACACAATGCCAATATTTCATAACTGCCTTTCAGAGACACACAAGAGGGTTTCAAAAAGCAGAGGAAAAGTAAGAGGGAGAGCCTGTCACAACCTGGAGTCTCCTTGTCAGGGGCATTCAGGCTGAATTTTTTATAAATAGTGCCTAAGCAGCCAGGTCAGTCAGAGAGTGGTCTGTGTCCACATGATTCTGAGTAACTTCCTACACCGTGGCACACAGAAGGCCTTGGGAAAATAGGCTGCTGTTCTCTTAACAGTGTATGGTCCTTCCTGAAGGGACTCAACACAGCCTAAGGACATGGGTGTTTGTTAGAACATCTGTCGAAGAGTTGCTCTTCCTGGAAAAATCAGAGAATGTTTCAGCAGTTACTTTTATGTCTCTGTAATTCTGGACAATTTTTCATTAAAACATCTGCTACTAAATCAAAGTTTTAATATCTGAGTTCTTTAATAAAAGAACATGGATAGCAAATCCAGCTGAGAAAATTAGACTATTCTAGAATAACATCTGACTCAGATGCTCTTCATGTGACTTTTTTTCCAGATGAATATCAAAAAGCCGGAAGGAAAGAAGTAAATGGCAATTTAGCATGTGGGGTTTTTTGGGATTTTTTCCTAATTGTCATCCTGAATTCCAAAGATTTGCTCATCATCATCAAGATCTTGATTTACTGTCCAATCAAAGCACATTTACAGAAGGTTTACTGGTTGGAGGCTTTAGACTCAGAACCTTTTTTTTTAAGTGTGTGCTTCTTTTTACTTTTCCTTGACTTTTATTTATTGTTCCAACTTTTGTTGTTCCAACCAAACTTTTTCTGGACATTTCTGGTAATGAAAATAAGAGCTACAGACACTTCCAAAAAACAAGAAGATTTTATTCTTGACCCAGAATTAGAAGCGTAGATGTACTTTTGTGGAATACCGCTGTGCTTTTGACTGGCAGTTAAGCCTTCTCTTGCATCTCTACAAGCTTCTTCAAATGGAAAATCTGAATTTGTTTCAGGGAATTATAGTAGCCATGTAATAAGTTAGGATTTAAGGTTCCTCCGAGAGTCACATGATTACTGGAGACATTTGAATAACTCACCTAATAATACCTAGTGCATTAAAAGACAGGAGAATCTAGATTTAGTGAAGGGTAGATACTGCTATATTTCTTTGTCCATTTTATATTCTCTGTCTCACAAAATTTCCTCATCTGTATTGGTAAGTGTAAACTGACTATCTGCTTTGTACTGCAACTTTACAATCTCATTTTCTTCTTTTGTCACTTTTTTTGTCTTAGTGCAGTTAATAGCCAAAATCCACAAACTACACGTGAAAGAAATTATTTTAATATGGCGTAAAGGGTAGAAATACATGTTTACTATTATACTTCTTTAGTCCTTATATTGGATCAATTCTTAACGATTTTTTTTGTAATTATGTGTAATATTAGTACTCCTTAAAATTAGAAATTAGCAATTACCAGAGAAGACACAATTTTTCAAATATTTGTCATCTGAGGGTCACATTGAAAAACACAGTTGCATTTAAGTAGGATGCCAAACAGCCTCAAAAGGATTAGGAGAGATTAAAAAAAAATAAAATACAAACCAGTTGGACAAGAAAAGCAAAGAGGAATCTCTAGACGTGTATGCAACACGGGAGGTATTTATTAATAGTGAGAAGTGGCTAGAGTTTGATTCCTCCTTCCTGCCAGATTTTTAACTTTCTTTTCAGCACTTCATGTCAATTTGAAATGAAAAAAAAAGCTTAGCAGAATTTTCTTTCCAAGCATTCGCAAATGAGAGACATTTGCATCTTTGGCTGTTGCAAACTTGGCTGTTTCTTCCGCAGGGTATCCTCAATCAGGTATTCATACATACAGATATCAATATTATATAGACATAATATACATATTCATATATAACAAATAATTCTCAAATAATATAACCAATAAATATAACAAATAAATATAACAAACAATACCTGAGGCAAAAATTGGGATCTTGTATTTGGCAAAGTTACCCACTGACTTACCAAGTGATGACAGCTTCCAGTCAAGATGATTCTGTGCTGGCTCATGTCCAAATACTCTGAGTATGTACAGTAACTCTACTCACTCCATTTTGAACATACCCCAAGTTGTTTTAAGTGAACTGCATTGTCTACTGATGAAGGGGTGTAGATGCACAGCACAGTAAGAGGAAGAATTACACCACAAGAATCACCCCAGCCAAGGCTGCCATCATTGCTCAAGACCAACTGGTTTGAATCCAGCTTGGGTATGTGGAACTGTGTCAGATTTCCCAGTGGATGTCCAATGTGTGTCAAAAAATCAGCAACAGCAATCATTCCAGCAGGACTGAACAAGGAGTGGAGCTTCAGAAGAAACAGACAAGCCATAACCTTAACAGTATTGATAACAAGTGAAGAAAACAGACCCTTTTGAAGAATTAAACTGATCACACGCAGAGTTAGTCACATGATGACAGCAAAAAGTGGGTCAGTTCCACTATTTTTAGATAGAGGGAGTAGGAAGGAAAGGTTTTGTGGCCTGGTGTTCTTTTTAGCTGAAATTAAGATAAAGGCTCAAGACATTGAATGAACTGGGAAAAAAAAAAACCAAAAAACTACTGAGGTTTCCAGTACTCTTTTCACTTCTTTGCATGGGCTTTAGACGGATATTATCTTAGCTCACACACATACTCCTGATCAAGGAATTCTCTAGAGCAGAGGTTGCTTTTTATGCCATGCATCTATCACATTCTACAACTCCAGCTAGTTACAATAAACTTTTCTCACATTTTATAGGATACGTGCAAATGCCATTATTTTGTAAGACACCTGACACCAGAATATGCCACGTTTCCAATAAGGAAGAAAAGGACTGTAATGTATTATAGAACATTGGAAACTCTGATATGGGATATTTTTTCCTAATTCCTAATTATGTCAATTGAGATTCACAACTCTGCTTGTTACCTGAGTTTTTGAAGCCCCTGATTTTAACACCGACTCATGGAATATTTAGATTGGAAAAGAACCTTAAGGTCATCAAGTCCAACCATTAATACAGCACTGCCGAGTCCAACATTAAATCATAAGTGCCACATCTATGTGCCTTTTAAATAATTCTAGGGATGGTGACTCCAGTATTTCTTTAGGCGGCTGCTTATAATGTTTGATAACCCTTTCAGTGAATAAATATTTCTGAATATCCAAGAATAAACCTCCACAAGTACACCTTGAGCCATTTCCTCTTGTCTATCACTTGTTACTTGGGAGAAGAAACTGATCCTCACCTTGCTACAATCTCCCTTCACTTAGATGTAGAGAGTGATAAGGTAGCTCCCTGGACCAGCTTCACTGATTTCTTTGGACAGTATCTTTCCAGAGACAAAGAACAAATTTTCATATAGTTATTGATTTCCTCTCCCTTAGCTGGGAATTCTGTGTCTTACAATCTTACCTACATGTAGATGCCCTTTTTGTGTTAGCGTAAGACTCCGAGCAGAGATGTAAGAGATCTGTGTTGTGATGAGAAGAGAATAAATCCTGAAATTTCTCTCTTCATAGCATTTATGGCATTGTCTTATCCCTGATCTCTTCCCCTCTTCTGGAACATCAGTGGTTGCCCACAATTGCTATTAACTGTACAGCTCACCTGGTAGTTTATCTGGGAAGAACAAACAGGAAAATGCAGAAAGGTAAAACTTGTTAGGCTTTCCCTACTGTGTGTAACTGCTTATATTCTCCTTGTATCATGTAGTACTTGGTATTTGGTCTCTTCCTACAAGGGATATTTGTAATGGAGTGCATTCACAGTAGCTGAACACTACTGTGCCAGAATCTTCAGTTTATCAGTTTGGCTGTGTCAGAAGAACCTGCTTTTCTGAAAGCCCTGATCTTTAAAATTTCAGTTGCTTTCAGGTGTTTCAGACTGGACAGTACAGAATTGGTATGGACAGCTGCTTTGAAAATCTTAGTGGAAATGTGTTTGACATAAATAAAATGGACGTAAATGAAAAATTAAGGAGAAGTAATAAAAGATTCGCTTCATGTAGATGTTGAAAAGTAATAACGCTCTGCTTTCAGAAGGGAATAAGAAACACAGTGCTTTATCACCAGGGCAGAAGATCAGACCTCTACTGATTCTGTCTGTCCACATTATCCATCTCCTGGGCCCTGTTATGCACAGACTATCCCAGTTCAGCACCTTTCACCTCTTGCACGATGGGTTTCCAACAAATCCAAACCAGCTACAAACCAAACCAACTTATCTTGATTCTTCTGTTCAGATCTCCCAAAATTAGTAAGCTCCTCACCTCCAACATTTCCCAGCACTTTGACACTAATGTCCATATAGTCTCTGCAGAGCCTTTACTACTCCTGCAAAGCTGTCTGAAAAGGGAAGTGCCAATAAATTATCTAGATACTGAGACCCTACTCCTCTAATGAACCTCTTCACAGCCACAGGCCTTGTCAAGGACGGGAGGTCCTCTTCACAGTGTCATTGGAGATTTTGAGAAACAAAGCATAAAACTGACTGGAGCATGGGATGAGACGACTCCTCCCATCTCATCTCTCTGCATAGCATTTGTCTCTTTGCTGGAAGGCTTAGAGGCCTGGCTCACTAACAAGAAAAAATTAATCTGTTTATGTAGTATGGGAGGTCTGTGAGAGAGAAATAACCAAAAGGAGCATAAACTTTCTTGTTTCTTCTGCACTTTTTACTGCAACATGCTGAAGCACCATTAGAACATTTACAGAAAAATCACATGAAGTGATGCACTGACGCTGTTCTAAGAGTAATTAACTCTCAATGTAGTTGCTTCTAGCTGTGTTAGTACCAGTATAAAGCAGAGTCTGTCCATATATTCACACTTCCATACACTCATGCTCAAATAATATTCAGGCTGTTCTTCAGCATTTTGTTTAAGTGAAACCAACCATAGTTGTGCTGTTAAGCATAACCTGAAAGCATTTACAGGAGACAATTCAAATTTATTTAATTTGACATTTCCAAAATGTACATGGGTTTTTAAGCAATGTGCATAAAGGAAATCTAGTGATGGAGAGAACAATGAAAATTATTTTAATTGGATGTGAATTGAACCTAAGGTGCACTCCAGTTGCTATTACTACATGTGGTCAGTATTGCAAACTAAGATGCCTGGTAATTTCAGAAGTTGGTGTGCTGCAATAATCTCAAAACACTGAGTTTTTGAGGAGCTATGACTCATTGAAGCACATCTGTGTGAGGACTTTCTGAACGTCAGCATAGGATAAGATCTTTTCTAGGTCTCTTGGGAAACAGTCAGATCATCACTTCAAATTCCCAAGGGTAAGTCTTAAAGGGTTTTTACTTTAATAATTGCTATTGAAGATATTTTTTTCTTTTAGCTGAAGACTCCAGTAATTGTTTCTCAAAGTCTTTTTAAACAAGTATTTGTAACTGCTAGGAAAGTCAACCTTTTTCTCCCTGGTAAAGGCCAGAAATGCAACTATCTCATCCCTTGCACCTACCTTCTTCTAGGTATGTCAAACACAGGAGTCACTCTTATGGCTAATTTTTCTAAGAATTAAAGGGCAAAACTAGAAGGGATTTGAGACCCCCTAAGGTATTATATGGATGAGCAAAGACACAATCAGGACTGAAAAACTATGGCAAAGTACAGATACCAAATAGCTGAATGTTGTACAGGCTTTTTCAGATACATGGCCCTACCACACTAGATTCAGGTTTCAGCTACACAAATGTGAGATCAGAGAGATAAAAATGGGTGGAGAATTTTCCTTTTACTAGCACTGTGTGACACCACTACTGAAATATTTTAGGTAGCTGTTTTCATAGCAGAATATAGTGGGAACAGGTTGTTGTTGTTACACATGGTGCCTCAGGTACTGAAACAGGATCCAAGTCACAGTCACTTCACTAATGTGAGACGACCTCAAAATACCTCCAGCTTGAGAAAACAAACCACATCTCTTTCACAGTCCACTGGAACACAGACGACAGCAACACATGGTAATTGGTTTAAGAGCTTTTTTGATTGTGCTGCACATCAATGAAGTTGTCATTTGGCGGCACCCAGGGCTGAATTAATGCCAAAATTATAAAATTCTGCATCACACCTAGGCACTCTTCATGAGCTAGTGGTAGGTGCCTTGACTGGAGGGCTGCAGTTCCTCACAGCCTGCACGATCAGGCACCTGTCTTATTCTTACTACACCCCTGTAAGCTGTGTTTGTCCTAACTCTGCATCTCCTACAGCAACCCCACAGCCCGAAGTTCCCTGACAGCCCTCACTCTAAAAGCTCGTAACACCATGGCAGTCGCCACTGAGTCTGTGAGATCATCCAGCAGTTTTAACTAGATTGCTCAGGTGTGTGTATATATGGAGTATTCCATATATAAACTGACAAGAAGAGATTATCCCACCTCCACGATGTGGTTCCTCTTTAGGAAGAATTTCTTCATAGAAAGAAGTGATTAGACATTGGAATGGGCTGCGGTTGCAAAGGAGTCACCATCCCTGGAGGTGTTTCAGGAAAGACTGGATGTGGCACTCAGTGCCGTGGTCTGGTTGACAAGGTGGTGTTGTATGCTAAGGTGGACTTGATGACCTCAAAGGTCCTTTCCAACCTAATTGGTTCTGTGATTCCGTGTGCGCAAACCTGCGGTCTGCCCGGGGCCGAAGCCGCTGTGTCCGGCGGGGCGCGGCCAGGGCAGCGCCCTGCTCCGCGCTCACTTCCTGCGGGGGCGGGGCTTGCTGCCGGCGGATGCGAGCGGGCCGGCGCCGCCGCCGCGGTCCTGGCGCAGCGCAAGGTGACTGCGAGGCGGCCGCGCAGAGCCCGGGCCCGGGCCGGCCGGGCCGCCGCAGATGTGCGGGGAGGCGGCGGGGCGGCGGAGGCGGGGGCGGGGGCGGGAGCGCGGCGGGGGTGCGACTGTGCCCGGGGGCGGGGTGGCGAGCGGACTGGGGCGCGTCGCCGCGGAATGTTCCTCCAGAGCCCTGGAGATATGGGCGCCAGCTTTTTCCCGGCATAAACGGGGATCCAGAGCCCCCCAGGGGAAAGGTGCACCGGGCACTGTCCAGAAGAGCATAGAGAGCGGCCGGCCGCAGGCGTGGCTTTTCCCGGGCTGGGGGGGGTACGGAAGGGGAGTACCAGGGCGGACCCTCCACGTGTGTAACAAGTGCATGGCCTGAAGTGTCAGGGCGGATTTAGGCTGGATATTGGAAAAAGGCACTTCGCCCAGAGGGTGGCTGGAACGGGCTCCCCAGGGAAATGGTCACAGCGCCAGCGTGACGGGGTTCAGGAAGCGTTTGGACAATATTATCAGGCACATGCATGCTTGGGGCTTGGGGTGTCCTGTGCAGGAATAAGAGTTGGACGCGATCCATGTGGGTCCCTTCCAATTCAGCACTGGTATCATCATATTCTGTGATTCTTGGTGTATCAGTATGCTGGAGAAGCACAGTGGGTAATTCCTCGCATCAGGAAGGGGTTTGGAGAAGTCATCAGCCGCATTCTTGGGGGGGAATGGTGGGGAGCAATTTTTGCCGTAACACTTGCAAGGCAATGGATGTTTTTCCAGCTTCACAGAGGTGTTTGGGCTGTCTGAAGGACTTGGTCATCTGCTCTAGGAAGAGGCCCGGGTGTGTGCGCACAGGCGATGTAGAGCTGATGTCTCAGCCGATGGGTGGAGAAGGGTGGTGCGAGTGCATATACTGGTGCACGTGTGGGAAGAGTTCAGGGCAGAATATCCTGTATACCACACAGCAAAGTAAGGGGGAAGGTGAAATTGCCCTCAACACGTGGGCATACATGTATGTAGTGTAGAGACTGGGAATATTCCAGAGCCTTTCATTTTATAGCCCAGTGTTTCAGAGGTGTGAAAGTAGAATATAGAATATGCAGGTGTGTCATTTGTTTGTGAAACAGTGATTGAGGGGTGTCTCATGCTCTGGGGACTGCTAACAGAAATAGTAGCTGCTTGGCTGCTGTAAAGTCTGGCCCAGAATTTCCCAGTCCTAAAAAGTCCTTCAATCTGTAATAATCTAAAAGCTTTAGGATGGTATATAGAAGAGCAGTAGACCAGAGCACATGGAGATTAATTATTTCAAGTAGTCCTTCATGGAAGACTGTTTTATTTCTTCTCCTTTCTGATAAAGATTGCTTGTCCCTGCAGGGTGGAAGAGGTAGACCTTGGAACAGCTAGAGAACTCCCAGCTAGAGAGTTCTATGTAGATCAAACTCAGTGTATCATCAAACATATAGAAACTAAGAGGCAAATATTAGTGATTAGTTATTTCAAATAATTTTGGTGAACAGTTTTGGAAAGAGATGACTTGCCTGCAAAAGCTGTTAATAAGTTCTAAAACCACAGTGGTAATAGAATTTTGTAGCTAGAGCATCACAGCTCTGCTTGAAGGAATTTACTGTTCATGGCTGAAGGGACTTGACCATTACTTGTTGACAGTGAATACTGTCCAAAAAGACAGAATTATTTTTGCATTTAGGCTCAAAAAGGGTCTGAGTCAAGATAGAATAATGTCTGTTATTAAACTGTGATGTAGCAATACATCACATGTTTCTTCAGGAAACATCCACGTTATCCTAGAAAACAATATACCACTTTAATTAATGGCAAATTTCCACATGCAGTTGATACTTACATTGCATTGTTATCTGCCTTATGTTAGGGTAAATATTTTGGTTCTTCAGATAAGCAGGTGTTTAAAATTGACAGCAATAGAAGACCTGTCTGCACCAAGGCCTATGCGTGGCTCATTTGGCAGCTTTTTGAAACTACTGTGTTACAGAGTTTTAAGGCAGTACTGGAAATAATTCTGCATTGAAATACAGTGTTAACAGAAGTTGGAATGGACAAATACCAGGAATTCCTTTTGATTCTAGTCAATTCAGACTGATTTGGAGTGTCTCCACTTCTACCTCTAAAATTATTTCAAGAGATCATTATTACAGTCAAATACCAACTGTAATCAAATGTGATCTTCATGGCTGGAAAGATGTGTGGGCTAGTGATTCAGTTCTGTTGGATCTGTAGTTATGATGAAAAATGAGATTTTGCTTTTTCTCGACTTACAGACCTACTGTTTTAGGGGATTGTATGTTCTGTGTCTGGATGGAAGGTTTTTAGAATTTAGTTTAGAATTCAAGCAATGACAATGCTTGAAGAAAAAAGGAGGACAGGAAACTGTTCTGCTTCTTAAAAGCCTGCTTTGCATAATCTAAAAGAAACTGCTTTGTCAGAGGTGTTGTGGTGGTCCTAGCTCAGACAGGTAACTTGGAGTTAATAGGCTTCGGATAACTTTGCTTTGTCATCTCCTTATTTTGCAGCTTATTACTTTGGCTTCTTGTTTTATATAATACAGACTATGTATGCAGCAGTGGCCAACTTGAAGGGTTATTTGAGAGGTTTGCCTCTAGTTATATTAATACTGTTCATGCAGTTTCAAAGACAAGCTTATAAGTGTGTCAGGAGTGGCATTCATATCTTGATCACCATTTTATTTTAATTAGTGGGTGGTTTAACTAAATAATAATAATTATTATTGTCATAAATAATGGCAATAATAAATAATATAAATAATAACATAAATAATGACAATGGCCTGCTCAGAACCAGCTCCAAAGAGCAGTTGTTTTAGAAATGAGGAAAAGCGGTGGGTCTGTTCGATCTAAGTCTGGCTAACGTCTGTGCTAGTCGTAGTTTTGCAGACCCATAATGGACTAGAGATAGCACTTTACCTTTGATGACTCGGCATAGATTACTGATCGCCCTAATATTGCTATTACACCAAAGCATTGTTTTGTCGTGTATGATGAAACCTAAACTAATGTCTTAAAAATAGAGAAGTCTTGGAAAGTTGCTGAATTTTATAAGTTTCATCGGAGTGTGAAGTCACAGTAGCCTTTCTTCTAGAATTTTACTGAAAAAATCTGAATGCAATCTAAAAGGACCATGGAATTCCTTCTGTTAATATTATCATGCACTGTCATGCTTTTCTAGCTGGCAAAATCAGTAGAGTGTTTGATACTGCTTTGAGTCAAGGAGAAGCAAACCTTGTGCATTAACCCAGAAAAAGTCTGCACATTGGACCAAAATTCTGACAGAACATTAGATTTATACCAAAAGGATGGTACTTACTTAAACTCTTGCTAACACGTTAGTAATTTCTGTTTGGGAGGAGGGGAAATTTGGGTTATTTTGGGATTATTATTGCTGTATCCTTTTTTAATTGGTTTATTTGAACCTAATACTGTACTATTGATTTTCTTAATGTACTTTGGCCTACAATAGGATGTGTAAGGCTTTAGAAGTAAATGTTTAACTTGCTTTACCTTGCCAAAATGTGTTTAATGGAGATACATGAACTGTTTTAGTCAAAAACTTCCTCTTTTTTACAGTCTGTCAGTGGATATTTCCATTCTGTAATTTGGAATATGAGATTTTCTTTCTTTCATTTACTAAGGCAGAATAATTGTTATACAGAGGTTTCCATCAGAACAGGGAGAAGTCATTTTACTGTTAAATTGCAGCTGAAGTTCATAATGCTTAAATGTTGTTTATACAGAATTTTTGTATACTGTTTGTAGAAATAGAAGTATTAAAGTCGAGTTTTAACTAGAAAAAATACATTTCTAATCTCAATTTTGGAAACAGAACTTGTTTCATTCTGTTAGATACTAAGTGTCCATTATCAGTGGAGTAGTTACTGTCTACCCATAGTTTGGGCTGCACCTATGTATACTGTTCATGAAGTGTATACCATTTGCTGTAAGTAAATTACTATTATTAATGACACACCAATTTTTTTCTCTGTTATGTCAGGAGGTGTACTTCAAGAATCTTTCAAAGCAGAAACAGAAGGAAGTCATGGAGAAGAATGGAAACAACCACAAACTTCGTGTTTGTGTTGCTACTTGCAACCGTGCTGATTATTCAAAATTAGCTCCCATTATGTTTGGTATTAAGGCAGAACCACAGTTTTTTGAGCTGGATGTTGTAGTGCTTGGTTCCCACCTGATTGATGATTATGGGTAAGGTGAATTTTTATCTACCAGTAAGTTTCCTAGGTGTTTACAATAATAATATGATTAGGTAAAAAGAAGTCTTGGCATCAAGAGTGTATACAACAAAGTTTTACTTTTTTTCCCCAGAATTTTATTTTGCCTCTCCTTATGAGATTGCATATTTCTGGGATTTTTTCACCCAATCTTGGAATTCTATAATGTTGCACAAATGCTGTAACTGAGATCCTAAACAGGATCACAGACTGTATGAAGTGAGAAACTCGTGTCCTGCATTTTTCCTTGAAACTTGGTGATTGTCAAATGGAAACGTGCTGCAGTTTTTTAATTTTCATGGAGAAAAGAGTCTCCTTAGTCATTTCAAATTGCAGCTCTTCTGCTTTGCAGTTACTGGAGAAAGTGCTTATATATTGCATATCCCAAGAGAACACTCTTAGTTCTTACTTCCAGTATTGCGGAGGCAGGAAAGTGTGGTTGTATGTTTCTGATAAAATGAATAACAAAATAATAGATATATGTTATACTTACTCTATGGTATATGAGTAGGTGGGAGAGGATAGAGTCCTTGTCCATAACTCCCCATAAGCAGTCAAATAGCTTGCCCAGAGGATGAGATGTCTTGGTCAAAATCCCTTCCCTTGGAAGGACTTCCCACATGATATTCTTCTGGTTGCTGGGGAGAAGGTAGAAGGAGCAGCATGTATAGCCTTTCTGGGTTGTAGTTGATTTTCCTCAGGCTGCATTTACCAGATTGGACCCAGTCAGTGAAATAGATGGGAAAACGCATATTCTGGAAAACAAAATCAGACTTCAGTGTAGGTCTGCAGTATGTCAGCATTGTTGAACTTTTAGAAATGTAAAAGTGTTTCCTCAAGTAGAGATACGTTTTGTACTTTCCAATGAGAAATACTGGCATTTTATAAGCTAGGGCAGAAGGAAGTTATATTATCTCAAACTAATAAGACAGGATGTTCCACTAGTGACTGTTCTCTTTCTGCACATTCTAGTGCTCTGTTCCTTGCTTTGTACTAGACATTGTTTCCATCCAGTGGCATGGCAAGGTGAATTCAACATCACAAAACTAACCTAATGCAAAACAAAACCAGACAAAAAACCAAAACAAAACAGTTGAATTTCAGTCAACAGGTTAGTAGGATGAATTGCACCGTGTCTGATTGGAGAAATAAAGCAATCCATAAAATAAAGCATTTGATTTGCTAAAAAGGACAACCTGGTCCTGATTTCTCTATATCACATAACCCTTTGATGTCTGCAAGACTTGTGCAAGGTAATAGAAAATACTGCTTTTCCAGTTCCAAGGTATTTAATACTTGTCTCTGTATTGTGAATGATTTGTAATGCACAAAGCAAACAGTAGAGATTTTGATCTGGCAAATGTTTTTGCTGTTAATTACTTTGTGGTAAGTATTCTAAACCCCAGGTAATCCTTGGGGTTTTTTCAGGGCCTAGCACTACACTACTTAATCTGGCTGGTCCTAGAAAATGAGTGGGTCCTTGGAACATACATGTTCTAATGATGTGAATGGGGTAATTAACAGTAGCAGAAGTCAGATGACAGTGATCCTGTGAAGTGTCTGTTGCTGAAATGCACAGTCTTGTGCAATTTTCACCTTTCAAAAGGCAAAGAATACAGAAACAAAAAGAAAAGCGTTTTCTGAGATAAATGTACATAATCAGGAAAATTATAAATCTGTGAAGGATATTTGTAAATGGAGCCGGAAACATAATGAAGTTTATGCTATATAAACACAAGCCCCTTTACTCAGTAAAATAAAAAGGATTTGCCTTAAAAAAAACAGAATCTGAAGTAATATATGCCACCTGTGGGATGTTTTCTTTAAACATACAGGCCTCAGCTTTGCATCACGTTTGTTGGTTTATACAGTTGTCCACAGAAAAGTCAATAAACTTACCCTTTCTGACAGGAAGTCATGCAATGTCTATTCTCTGAAAGGCTCTGCAGACACATGAACAAAGAGTTTGATTTCTGAGGATTTACAGAATATGTTCAGCACAGTTCTTCCTTGAAGGTGTCTAGAGAAACTGAATGTTTGGAATACTAGGGAAGATCTTCACATGGATGAGAATATTCTGTTAAAATCGGAAAAGCTACTTTCCTCAGTGAAGAAGATGTGAAAAGGAGGTCTTTTTTCAAACCTTAGCACAGCTATTGCAATTCATGTTTATTTTGTGAAGCAATATTGCTGTAAAATCAAGTTGTGTTTATTCTAATAACCCTTTTTCTCTTGCCTTCAGTAATACCTATCGTATGATTGAGCAAGATGACTTTGATATTCATACAAGATTACACACCATCGTGAGAGGGGAGGATGAGGCAGCGATGGTGGAGTCGGTGGGCCTTGCATTAGTCAAGTTACCTGATGTCCTCAACCGCCTGAAGCCTGACATAATGATAGTTCACGGGGACAGATTCGACGCTTTGGCCCTGGCCACGTCTGCAGCCCTGATGAACATTCGCATTCTTCACATCGAAGGTGGGGAAGTCAGTGGGACCATCGATGACTCCATCAGACATGCCATAACCAAACTGGCCCATTACCACGTGTGCTGCACAAGGAGTGCAGAGCAGCACTTGATAGCCATGTGTGAAGACCACGACCGCATCCTTTTAGCAGGCTGTCCCTCATACGACAAGCTTCTCTCTGCCAAAAACAAGGACTACATGAGTATTATTAGCATGTGGCTAGGTAAGCAGGCCATTTTTTATATTTTTCTCACATGCTTTTACAAACTCAGTAAGTAGGTTATCAGTCAAAAAGTAATATATTTTTAAATAGTAGCTGGTATTTCTTTCTACATTGGCTTGCATTGTGTATTCTGCCACGTACAGCTGAAAAGCTACAAAACTAATTTGCTGAACACTTCTGGACCTTCTGTCAAGTCAAAAAATAACTCTTTAAATGGGTAATTTCTCTAAGCTGAACAATTTAAAAGCAGAACAGTCTTACATGGGCAGTTACTTTGGTATAATAGAGTTTTGGTTAAATAGAATCAAAGCTGTTCAGGCCCTAATATAAAAAAATCAAACAAAATTTATATTATGAACGTTTTTTGGGGGAACACACTGCAGCAGGACAAAATGCTGCAAAGGCTTTTAGTGTTTCACACTCATTGCCCTAAAAATAATAACTGTAAACAGTGGGGTTTTATGTTTGCTTTTTATCTTTGACAAAGCAGTCTCCTGTACGACTACCATGTGTAGTTGGAAGCTGGAATCTTTTTCCATCAGTATGTTTTGCAGATAAATGGTTATCAAATATACTAAGACGAGTATGACTTGTTATTCCAAGTCATAGCATTCTAAGGAGTTATTCCAGATTTATAGTGGTGTGAGAACAGTCTTTTGATCCTGGTGTAGTCTTGGAAAGCTTCAGAAGTAGACTTGCAAGTTACCAGTTTGTTGACATTTAGGTAATGGTCTCAAAAGTTATGAGATGTGCTTGGAGAGGCAAATAGCAAGTTAGGTTACCCTGTAACTCCCTTGATTTTTATTCCAGCATAGATCCCTATATGTTAGATATATCCCATTCACTGCCTTGACTTTTCAAGCCTTCACATGTGTAGTTACCAAAGTATGTCCTTCCTTCCTCTTGCTATTCTATGCCAATAAAAAAACTTTTCTTGCCCTCCATTTGGACAGGTGAAGATGTCAAAACCAGAGATTATATAGTTGCTCTGCAACATCCTGTAACCACAGATATTAAACATTCCATAAAGATGTTTGAGCTGACACTAGATGCACTCATCTCCTTCAACAAGAGAACTCTTGTCCTGTTCCCTAATGTGGATGCAGGTGAGTAGAATACTTTCATGACAGAGTGACACATAACAGATTATCTTTAAAAGAGTGCTTTTGTCCCAGGTGCTCCAGCCAGATGGAAATAGCTGGATGGTGGCAGCCTCATGGGTGCATCTGCTGCAGCTCCATGTTCACATTGCTGGAGGACATTTCAGCTTTTCAGTGTGAGAAAGGAAAACGAGGAGAGACCATGTGACATGTAGGAGCAATATTAGTGCCTCTTAAATTAACTTAAAACTACAAAGATAAGTTTGCGGTGAATTCTTGTATTAAACTTTGGCATATGTGCTGAGCTATGCAATTTACATTGTAAGGATAAAGAGAAAAAAAACATTTCAGAGCTGGCAACTCAGTGAATGGCTGGCTACTAGATCCTTTGTGTGTCTGGACTTTGATTTTAAAAGTAGAACTTAAAACATTTATTCTACTTTGTTTTTCTGTAGGAAGCAAAGAGATGGTTCGTGTGATGAGGAAGAAGGGCATTGAACACCATCCCAATTTTCGGGCAGTAAAGCATGTGCCATTTGACCAGTTCATTCAGCTAGTTGCTCATGCTGGTTGTATGATTGGTAACAGCAGCTGTGGTGTTAGAGAGGTGGGAGCGTTCGGTACACCTGTCATCAACCTGGGGACACGTCAGACAGGAAGAGAAACAGGTACATGTTTGCTTAACTCCATTGTTTTGTAATGCAGGACAGTGTATCATAGGTGTCACTGTTGCTTTAGTGGTAGCAAGAGGAGGCACGTAACTGATGAACACAGATATCAATCTGATGGGCATCTTTCCCTCACAGAGGAAATAAAAACAATTTTTTTTTTCATTTCTAGAGCAGCTCATACTCTAACACAATTTGAGGATGTGATCTGTCCTATTATGTTAATTTTTGTCATCTAGGTGAAAATGTTCTTCATGTTCGTGATGCTGATACACAGGATAAGATTCTTCATGCTCTACAGCTGCAGTTTGGGAAGCAATATCCATGGTGAGTACATTCATCTTAATTCATTGCAGGGGATGTTAAAGCAGTAGAGTAAAAGGCATTTAGTCCTAAGGTGTTTCATCATATTTGATTGAAGTGCTTTTGATGCACTGATCTGAGGTTACAAAAGATTTTTCACTTCACAACCATAATGTGATGTCTGATATGCAGTAGTATTTATAGAGCAAAATGTAATGTTTCAATACAAGTAGTCATTTAACATCCAACAGGAAGTCAAGAGGACAAAATTCTTATTAACTTAGATCAGTATGATTAAGAGAGCTTGTTCTTTAGGAGCAGCATGGGGGAGAACATCCTGTCTGCCTACTCTGACTTGTGCCTGAAGGACACTTTTTCATGTGGGTACAAATGACAGTGAGAGCCGAAAACTGGCCAGGATCAAGGAAGACTATAAAGCCCTAGTGAGGCACATGAAAAACATCACTGCCCAAGTCACCTCCTTGTCTGCCCTCCCTGTTAGAGAAATCAGAACAGCCAGAGACAGGCATATGCAAATCAATGTTTGGGTTTGTGCCTGGTGCTGCTGAGAAGGTTTTGGCTTATATAAGAGTGGGGGGTTTTTTTATGATTTTTTGCCTGTTACAGGGGAATGGGATCCTCCTGGCTAAAAAGAGGAGAGAATCTTTGACAGCACACTGGCCAGTTTGTTGCAATGGGCTTTAAACTGAAGGACTCGAGGAGTGGGGTCCAAAGGGCAACAGCTGTGCAATTGCTTCCTCCTGGGGAGCAGGACAGAGCAACCAGTGCAGAGACAGATGTTCATTGGCTGCAGCTCAGTTTGAAGACCTGTCTTGTTCTGAGGCAATTTTAAAAGGTGGGCACTCTGAAATGAGTAACCTCCCCCTTGATTTCAACCAATCACTTCCCATAAATAAGGAACAAGACACAAGATGGAAGTGAAAAAAATAACAGTTTATTAACAAACAGGGAAGGGGGGGAAAGTAAATAGCTTCTAAATACTAAACTGCTAAATCTCAAAACCCCACGGAGACAAAGAGAGACCCGAAATGCCAGAAATAACTGTTACTGAAGTGGTACCTGCCAGAGGCAGCCACCTGGCTGATGGACAAAAGGAAGGTGGCATCACACCCTGCCCTTCCAAGATGGTGCCTTCCAGGTGACCACATTTGCAGGAGCAGAGAGGCAAGATGGTGACAACCCCCACTGGGAAGGCAGGGGAGCTGCAGAACAGTTCTGGAGGCAGATGGAAACTTGCTGGTTCATGTGGTCCATGTTGCTGCTGCTGCTTCCTCCTGCTGTCCTGCTTCTCCTGTGGGCTCTGCCAGCATCACTGCTGTGCTGTGCACCATGGCTGTGGGGTGGGGTGGTGGGGAAGGACCAGTCCATTGGTGCTGGATCAGGGTGCCTGACCCCAGGAACACAGTGGCTTTTTTGCTGCCTGCAGACCTTGCAAAGTTCGCTTTGGAACAGTTTCTAACTGCAAAATGCAGGTTTTAGAATGGCAAACCCAAGGCTGCCACAAAAGGGAGAGGCTCTACTCCCGTAATCTTCTCTCCAGGTGCAGCTCGGACTGGGGTGGGGCCTGCCCCTCCCTACGGCAGCAGGAAGGCACCTGTGGGCTTCGCCCCAAGACAGCCCAGAAACGCCAGCTGGAGTCCCTCTGAGACAAGGGGCAAAAAAATGAAAACCCAAAAAGGGAAGGGGAAAAAAACTGCTGCCAAAACAAAGATGAAACAGCTCACAAAGCAAACACCACGCAGCAAAAGGCAGGAAACTGCCTGGGCAAGGGGATTTTAAAAATGCCTGCAGTCACCCCCCCACCCGCCACACACACACAAGGTCCCCACTGCAGAATCTTGAAGAAACGGTAACAATTTTTGGGCACAGATAGATACGGAATACAATAACATAGATCGCTCTAGGACAGGATTATAGGGCAAAACGCATCAAGCGTTTCTATGACTGTAGTGTTTATGACTCTTACTCCCCTTCAAGCAACCTTGTTGCTTGATCTTCTGAGAAGTGCTTGTATAGCAGTGGACGCAGCAAGTGGTATAAACAAGGTAATCTAATAAACTAGTAATCTATGTCAGGTTGTAGAGCCATGATCTCATTGGAATTATGGCAACATACCTGGAATGTTGTCATGGGTGGCTATGTATTTTTTAGAGTGGACAGGTCTGAGAAGCACAGTGGTGGAGTTGCTCTTCATGTGAGAGAGCAATTGGAATGTATCAGGCTTTGCTCAGGGACAGATGATCAAGTTGAGAGTTTATGGATGAGAATTAAGGGACCGGCTAATATAGGTGACACTTTTGTGGATATTTACCAGAGGCCACCTGATGAAGAGGAGGAAGTTCATGAGGCTTTGTGTGAGCAACTGAAATAGCCTCACAGTCACAGGCCCTGGTTCTCCTGGGAGACTTGTACCTAATATTTCTTAAGATTGACAACACAACTTGCACACACAGTTCAGGAAGTTCCTGCAGGTCAGTGAAGATAATTTTCATGCAGTGGTGAAGGAGCCGGTGAAGAAAGGTGTGTTCTGTGCTTTGTACTAACAAACCAAGGTGCACTGGTTGAAGATGTGAAGGCTGGGGACAGCATTGGCTGCAGTGACCATTAGAAACTCAGAATCCTGCATTGGTGAGGCAAAACTGCAAGGAGGATTAGAACCCTAAACTTGCAAAGAGCTAACTTTCACTTCTTCAGGGATCTATTTGGAGTCAGATGGGTTAGGACTCCAGATGAGGAGGGTGTCCAGAGAATACTGGTCAGTATTCAAGCATCACTTCCTCTGACCTCAAGACCAGTGCATCACTATGATCCAGAAGTCAGGCAAAGAGGGCTGGAGACCTAAATAGATGAGCTTCTAGTAAAACTCAGAAGAAAGAAATTTACAAGATGTGAAAAAAGGGACTAGCCACACGGGGGGACTATAGGAACATTGTCAGAATATACAGGGATGTGAGAAGGAAGGCTAAAGCCCATTGGAATTCAGTCTGGCTCGGGATATCAAGGACGACAAGAAGGACTTCTACAAGTTCATCAACAGTAGCAGAAAGAGCAGGGTAGATGTGTGACTGCTGCTGGATCATGTGGGTGTCCTGGTGATGAAAGACACAGAGATGGTAGCATTATTGAATGTCTCCTCTGCCTCAGTCTTTACTGCTGAGAACAGCCCACAGGAATCCCGGACCTCAGAGGTAAGAGAAAAAAGTTGGAGAATGGCAGACTTGTTTGTGGAGGGTTGGGTTAGAGATCAGATAGGCAGATTAAGCACCCATAAATCTACAGGCCTGACGGGATGCACCCACATGTGCTGAGGGAGCTGGCAAATGTTGCTAAGCCAATCTCCTTTATCTTTGAAAAAATCAGAGTGGGAGAGATGCCAAGCCTATGATACTCCAATCTTCAAAAAGGGGAACAGAGAAGGGCTAGTGGGAGATGTGGAGGTTAGGGGCCATTTGGGATTAAGTGATCATGAAATAATAGAATTCTCAGTAAGTGGTGAAACAAGGAGTGGCAGCAACAAAACTTCCACACCGGACTTCTGGAGGGCGCACTTTGGCCTATTCAAGGAGCTGATTGGGAAAGATCCTTGAGAAGCAGCCCCTAAAAACAAAGGGTCCAGGAAGGATGGATGTACTTCAAGAAAGTAGTCTTGAAGGCACAGGAGCAGGCTGTGCCTATTTGCCAAAAGACGAGCCGTTGGGGAAGATAACTGGCCTGAATGAAGAAAGAACTTCTGAAGGAAATAAGGGAGAAAAAGAGGATGTATCACCTTTGGAAAGAGGAGCAAGTAACTCAGGAAGTGTTTAAGGATGTAGGAAAAAAAAACTAGGGAGGCAAAAGCCCAATTAAAACTTAATCTGGCCACTTCTGTGAAGAATAATAAATATTTTTATGAATACATTAATGGCAAAAGGAGGGGCAAGGATAATCTCCATTCATTATTAGATGGGGAAGAGAATTTAGTAACTAAAGATGAGGAAAAGGCAGAGATATTTAACAGCTTTACCTCAATTTTCATCAGTAATACAGTCCTCAGATGGTGGATAGGGACAGGGAGTGAAGTAGCCCCCATATAATTCAGGAGGAAGCAGTCAGAGACCTGCTGAGCTGCTTAGATGTTCAGAAGTCTATGGGACCAGATGGGATCTACCCCAGGATGATGAGGGAGCTGGCAGATGAGCTTGCAAAGCCTCTCTCCATCATTTACCAACAGTCCTCGCTCAGTGGGAAGGTCCCAGATGAATGGAGGTTGGCCAATGTGACACCCATCCACAAAAAGGGCGGGAAGGAAGATCCAGGACACTACAGGCTTGACAGCCTGACCTCAGTGCCTGGCAACATTATGGCACAGATCACCTTGAGTGTGGTCACATGGCACCCACAGGGTGGCCCAGGGCTCAGACACAGCCAGCATGGATTTAAAAGGGGCAGGTCATGCCTGCCCTACCTGATCTCCTTTTATCACCAGGTGACCCACCTGGTGGATGTGGGAAGGGCTGTGGATGTTGTGTACCTGGACTTCAGCAAGGCCTTTGGCACTGTGTCCCACAGCAAACTCCTGGAAAAGCTGCAGCCCACGGCTTGGACAGGAGCACTCTGTGCTGGGTTAGGAGCTGGCTGGATGGCCAGGCCCAGAGAGTGCTGGTGAACGGTGCTGCATCCAGCTGGGCATCAGTCACCAGTGGTGTCCCCCAAGGATCTGTACTGGGACCAGTACTGTTCAATATCTTCATTGGTGAGGGGATCAAGTCCACCATCAGTAAATTTGCAGATGACACCAAGCTGGGAGCGAGGGTCAATCTCTTGGAGGGTAGGAGGGCCCTTCAGAGGGACTTGGACGGGTTGGATAGATGGGCCAAAACTCACAACAATATGAATTTTAACGAGTCCAGGTGCCATGTCCTGCCCTTGAGTCACAACAACTCCTGCAGCACTACAGGCTGGGGACAGAGTGGCTGGACAGTGCCCAGGCAGAAAGGGACCTGGGGGTGTTGGTTGACAGCTGATTGAATATGAGCCAGCAGTGTGCCAAGGGGGGCCAAGAGGGCCAACAGCATCCTAGCCTGTATCAGGAATGGTGTGTCCAGCAGGACCAGGGAGATCATTCTTCCCCTGTACTTGGCACTGGTGAGGCCTCACCTTGAGTGCTGTGTCCAGTTCTGGGTCCCTCAATTTAGGGAGAACATTGAGATGCTTGAACATGTCCAGAGAAGAGCAACAAGTGTAGTGAATGGCCTGGAATACAAGTCCTATGAGGAGTGGCTGAGGGAGCAGGGGTTGTTTAGCCTGGAAAAAAGGAAGCTTGGGGGGGACCTTATCACTCTGTACAGCTCCATGAAAGAAGGCTGTAGCCAGGTTGGGGTTGACCTCTTCTCCCAGGCGACCAGCAACAGGATGAGAGGACACAGCCTCAAGCTGTGCCAGGGGAAGTTTAGGCTGGATATTAGAAAAAATTCTTCACAGAAAGAGTAGTTCGATATTTAAATGAGCTACCCAGGGAGCTGGTTGAGTTGCTGTCCCTGGAGGTGTTTAAAAAAAGACCTGATGAGGCATTCAGTGTCATGGTTTAGCTGATAATGTTAGGTCAGAGGTTGGACTAGATCATGTCAAAGGTCTTTTCCAGCCTAGTTTATTCTGTGACTCTGTTATTTGGGGTCTTGAGCATCTCTCTTCTGAGGAGAGAGAGAGAGAATGTGGAAGCTGGCCCTGTCTAGACGAGACAAGACACAACTGAGAGGGGGGGATCTCTTCAGTACATAAAAATATCTCCAAGGCGGGTGCCCCAGGTGATGGTGCCAGACTCTTCTCAGTGGTGCCCAGCAACAGGACAAGGGTTAATGGCCATAAACCAAAACACAAGTTACACCTCAACATGTAGAACAGCTTTACATTGAGGGTGGCAGACCACAGGCACAGACTGCCCAGGTATGTTGTGGAGTCTCCCTCCCTGGAGACATTAAAATCCCATCTGGATGAGTTCCTTTGTCACCTGCTCAATGTGACCTTTTCTTGGGGGGTGAAGTTGACCTAGAGGATCTCCAGAGGTCACTTCCAACTCAAGCTATTCTGTGCTTCTGTGACACAATACTGGATAGCTCATTTGACCTCATGATATGTAGAGAGTCCTGAGTGCAAGCTTCCAGCGAAGCATGGAATTCTGGCAAGGTGTTTTTCTGTCTTCCTCAGCCCTAATGAGTATTGACCTTCATTTCTCTAACATGTATGTTCTTATAAACTTTGATAGATAATATTTGTTCAACTAAGGACAAGGATAAAAAGAGTATTTCTTAAGAATCTAAACAGAGCAATAAAACTGAATTCTTTAATACCAAGTATCTGTCACCATGTATGGTGTTTTAGAAACAGACATGTTGAAAACTGACATAAATGAACAGTTTATTATTACATAGTTGGCATCTGTGTGATAAGTACATCTTACTTGATTTGCAGCACATACATAAACTGTCCATACTTTTATTTCTGCCTTTTGGTGTGGGTCCCTTCATTAAACTTAATTTTACAGGGATTTTGGCACAATTAGTTTCAAGTTTTCTACTTCCAGTTTCATATTCCAAAATGTAGCTAGTGCCAGACTTGAAAGGTCTTTGTGTGTTCTTTAAACTAGTGTCACTATGTATCATATCTCATGACACACTTTTCTAGTGTGAGCTGAGTATTGGCAGAGTAGCCAGGTCATAATATTGTAATGACACTGTTACACTCTTCTGTCATACAAAGAACTTTATAGATTGCAGTGTTATTTCCAATTACATGAATTCTTTTTTGTATTATAGCTCAAAAATATATGGAGATGGTAATGCTGTTCCAAGGATTTTGAAGTTCCTTAAATCTATTGACCTCAAAGAACCATTGCAAAAGAAATTCTGTTTTCCTCCTGTCAAAGATAATATCTCTCAAGATATTGACCATATTCTAGAGACACAGAGTGCTCTGGCAGTGGATCTAGGTGGAACAAATCTCCGAGTAGCAATTGTCAGTATGAAGGTAAATATTCTGTTGTGCTTCTGGATATTCTGCAAACTCTGTTGGGCTTTGTGGACATGGGCTTGTGATGCAGAAGAGCTCCAAAACAAAGCAGTCTATTGACTTTTGTTGAGGGATAAAGAATAGTTCTCCCCTTCTTAGCTGCCTCCCACACAGTCATAATAAAAGTTGCCTACTGGTTTGCTCTTCTAAGACTGATGTTAAACTAGCAATGCCCATTTGCTGGTGCAAGGTTGTAGCTGCTTCTTTGTGGGTTTACTACAGACTCTGAAGGATAGAACAACTTTCCCATGTGTTGGTTCTCATTTAAACATGACTCAGTTCAACCTGCAAATTCTTGTATATCAAGCAAAACATGGAAGGCTCCAATAGTAGACTTTTTGCTTCCCCACTGTCTTATTCTGTAAGTCCATGTAATGGACTCACAAGACCATTCTGAGCAACAACCAGCATCTAGCAAATCAATTTACTGAACTCTGCAGCATTTCAAAGATGTGAATAAAACTCATGAGGAGAAGTCTTTGGCTTTTATTCTCAACAGCATTGGACAATTATTCCTACAGTTACACTCCATATTTGTAGATAAGTAGATCAGTTCAATAACTTATAGCTGCCCAGAAGGCAAAATAAGGTGCCTGCAGAAGTATGAAGGGTTGTGTAAAGTGACCTTATACAGTCCAGAATTTTTGCATTAATTTAAGAGATGTCTGACAGATCTTCAAGGTCTTAAAGACAGCTTTTAAAAGTGTAATATTTTTAGAAGCAAAATTGACACCACATTTTTTTCCTATGAGTCAACACAGCCTGGAAAAAAATAATTTAAAGAAATTCTGCCCACTTTACAGAGCTTGAAGTGACATTTATGAAAATTGAAATGCTAGCAAATCAGAGGGAAAACAATCAGACTTTCATAATAAAATTTACACAACAGATGTAAGCATTTAACAGCCAGTGGCAGAATATGAGATTTAATTTTATTTTCACCAAAAAAGAAGATTACAGAAATTCCTTTTAGAAGCTGTTATGTTTTCTGATAATATTTGCTGCAGCCTCATCTTCCAAGTTCTCTGATGCTCCAAACTAAAAGTGAGGAAGAAACTAAGCATCCAAAATCCACAAACTCTATTGCTCATGTGATACTGGGATGGTGGAACCCAGTACTCAAAACCGTTGTTGGTTTGGAATTTTCCAGACTCTTTGGCAGCAATGACTCAGCCATGCTGCTTAGATTGTCTTTTTTATTCCTCTTTGCTTAATTGCATTAATTCAGTGCAGTTCACTTAGATACAGGGGATTTAACAGGTAGAATAACACTGTTAGGATACCTTCAGCAGTCTCCTAGTATAATCCTGCAATTTAAACATTGAATTAAGATGAGTTCCTTAGTACCCATAAATTCCAAGCATGCATCATTAATACTTTCATTACCTATTGCATGGTGATAATCTTCATGGCCCCTCCCCACCACGTCCAAACTATTTACAAGGGCATGTAGTGACAGGACGAGGGGAAATGCCTTCAGCCTGAAAGAGGGTGGGTTTAGATTAGATATTAGAAGGAAAATTTTTATTATGAGGGTGAGGAGGCACTGGAACAAGTTGTCCAGAGGAGTCTGGCATGCCACATCCCTGGAAGTGTTCAAGGCTAGGTTGAATGGAGCTCTGAGAAACTTGTTTTGGTTCAATGTTCCTTCCCATGGCAGGGGGTTGGAACCAGATGATCTTTGAGATCCCTTTGAACCCAAACTATTCTGTGATATATCACATTTGATGGTACTCCAGAGATATTGCAAGTGACTCAGAAGTGTCATTGCTTAGAAGATATTTTGGAAAGTATAGTAAATTTTGCCTTAAAATTTCTAGCATTTCTCTGTCTTATTCACCTTTTTTTGGTGAAATGGCATCGTCTGTGACACTACAAAAACCTTTCATGCAGTCAGACTGGAAAGATTCTGTTCTTAAAGCACTGTGTTTTTTCTGTCTTTTTGAGCAATTGATACTCTCTTCTCTTTTTTTAACACGTCAGTGTTGAGCTTAAGTGCTTTGCTCTGTCATGGTTTATGCCGAACAACAGTTGCAGCAGCTTTGGTGATACTTCCTCATACGAGCTATGTGTTCCTTAAAATGTGTATTTAATTTCAGATGGGAGGTTGATTACAGTAGCAGAATGTAATGCCTAATCTTACAAACTTGTCCCCCAGAGCTGTCAAGAACCTTGCCTGCAGGCCCAAGATCTAAAGCATAGCATCTGTATATTTTCTAGAGATAAGTTACGGCTCTCTATTTTCAAATTGACCTGTAATTTACATGGAAGGGAAATTTCATCATGACATACATTTCTCTGGGGCATGTTTTGTTGTTTTTAATTTCTAGGGTGAAATAGTTAAGAAGTATACCCAGCTCAACCCTAAAACCTATGAAGACAGACTAGCATTAATTCTAAAGATGTGTGTAGAGGCTGCATCAGAGGCAGTAAATGTAAACTGCAGAATTCTGGGAGTAGGTAAGTTAACAAGTACTTTTTACATCTGTGTTTTTCAACATGAATTAAATCACTACTCATTAATTTAAAACACCTTTCTAAAGTGGGTCTTGTGTACTTTCTTACATATTCTTAACAAACAAACATTTTTAAATGGCTGAAAGTGAGAAGCTGACTATAAAGACTGAAGTTTCTGCAGTTTGTAACAACCATTAAACAATCTGTTAAGTCATAGTAAACTATGTCTAAAATGTGTCTTGGCCTTGTGAATCAGATGCTCAAAACAGCTCTTGAAACAGCTACAGCTGAGTGGTGTTTTCTCTCCTGTCTGTAAGCCTTTCTTTAGGGCTAGGATCAACTGTGCAGCAGAGTTTTCAGATACACCAAGGCAGACTAAAAAGGCTAGACTGTTAGGAGTAAATTTGTAGCTAACAGACAAAAGCAGACCTTCTGTTGACTTCTAGTTCACTTGCAGTACAGTTCTGTATTAAACTGTGCTTGTATCAGACAGGACTTCTTCAGTTTGATGGTGACTAGGAGATTTGGCCTTAGATATTAGTTAGTTATGAAGATGTTGATTAATGTGTTCTGGATTTTAAGAAGGACATAGAATCTTCATTTTAGCTGAGAAATGTTCATAAAGAAAAGTAGTTTGTTCAGGATGAAAACTTACCTGAATCACACACTACAAAGAAAAGTTAACTTGAACATGTATTCTTTAAAAACAACATTAAGTACACAAAGCTGTTAGGAGAAATGTTAGCCCTTCATATCAGATCTTTCTTACACCTTTAATGTTCAATTCATCTGCTTGTTTTAGAGCTTTTATGGCTGCTTTCCATTACAGCGTTAACCCTGGAACCATCTTTATATGTGACTCAGTTATGTAAGCTCTGTACAATGAAATGTTTTAACTTTATTGTCTAGAGCTCAGCACCTCCAGAATAGAGACCTACTTTTCAGTGGTTCTGAGAGACTCCACCAGCTCAGGAAGCCTCTCCAGCTAGGGAAAACTAGGTTGGCTAATAGAGCCTATTACTGGCCCACTGTTCAGTAGACAAACAAATCCCTGAACACAGTTTTGATCTTTCACAAAAACAGTGTCTTTTTAGGTAAAAATCACTACTCTGGTCTAGTAATTATTTTTAATCATTCTAAATCTTGGGAGTTATAGCAGACTTCAAGACACTAATAGTGTTCCAGGGCTTGAATAATTTATTTTTGCTGTTACGCCTTTTGTACATCACTAACAAGAAACACAGCTATTAAGTGATTTGCTGCAATCTTGCCTGAAGTAAGAATATTAACTCTCTGACTAACATTAACCACTACCCATCTAGTTAGCCTTAAGATACTTGGTGCATTGTGATTAGAGGCATGGCATTCTATGAATTATCTTCTTTACTTTGAGGGTGACTGAGCATTGAAACACACTGCCTGGAGAGGTTGTGGAGTCGTCTTCTCTGGAGATAATCAAAACCTACATGGACAGAATCCTGTGCCACTTGCTATAGGTGAACCTGCTTTGGCAGAGAAGCTGACTAGATGATCTCCAGAGGTCCCTTTCAACCCGAACCATTCCATGATTTTGTGATCTTTACCTGTCAAAAGCTGAACTGCCAGTAATTCTTCAAAAATTTTTACTTTTATGTTCTGCTTCACAACCTAGTATTGGGGGAAAAAAATCTTGTCATTAGAAAACAAAAAATAGATTTTTACTTAAAGTATGTTACATAGACTTAGTTTTCATTTTTCTCTCCTGTATTTTTGGCACTTAGGTATTTCCACAGGTGGACGGGTAAACCCTCGAGAAGGAATTGTGCTTCACTCTACAAAACTCATTCAGGAGTGGAGCTCTGTGGATCTCAGAACTCCTATATCTGATGCTTTGCACCTGCCAGTCTGGGTGGACAATGATGGAAACTGTGCTGCTCTAGCAGAGAGGAAATTTGGTCATGGAAAAGGAATAGAAAATTTTGTAACACTGATTACTGGTACAGGTGGGTATGTCTTAGTTCAGCAAAACCCAAAGTCCAGCACCATCACTTAGAGGCTTAGCTGTTTTATAGGCATAATCATTCCCACTATCCCTGGAAAATGAAAAATTCTTTTACTAGATTATTTGGTTTAGGATGCTTTTTAATTTATTCAGGCAAATAAAACCACTTCCATAGTTCAAACTTCGTGATGAAAGAAGTTCTCCTGGCACTGCTACACAGGCAAGTAAGGAAAATCTAAGGAAAATCTGAGCAACTTCAATTGGAATAATTTTTTCAATTTTTTAGCTTAATTCTCTTTTAACTTTAGAAATACAAGTCAGATCAGAATATGTATCTGGAACATAAGCAACTGCATATAAGAAAGTATGCCTAAATCTCAAATGCAAACGTGGGGTAACTTTTCTCATTTATTAAGTATATAGTCTTTTAGGTGGTAGCAGTAAGAACTAGCTGATGGATCTACACCCAGTTTAGGAAGGGGCAGCAGAGGCCTGCACATTTATGCGTCATGGGCCTTTAACAACACAGGTTTGACTAAGTACAGCATTAGAACTTCTCCCCTGAAGTGCAGAATTTTAAGGCCAACTGGATAGTTTTCTGCATAAAAAGTATGACTCACAAGCTTGAAAGATCTGTCATAGTTCAGTACCATCCATAGGCTTAAAAAAAAAAAAAAAAAAAGCATTATATACCATTTTGGTCCATATATGAATAGGAGGGAACTATGAGCTTGTGTATTAGGTGTGTCAAATAGACAAGAGTTTTTAACAACTAGTCATTCTTGATTTTTATTGTAGATGATCACTGATACAAATTATTTTATCTTTTCTGTATCAGAATAAGCAAATACCAGTGTCTTGCAGAACTGACGCCTTTAAAAACTTGTTGTCTTTTTTTTAAACAACAGAAGTCTTAATATCTTTTCAGGAATTGGAGGTGGAATCGTTCATCAACATGAACTGATCCACGGCAGTTCTTTCTGTGCTGCTGAGCTTGGGCACATTGTCGTATCCTTAGATGGACCAGAGTGCCTGTGTGGCAGCCAAGGATGTATAGAAGCATATGCCTCAGGAATAGCATTACAGAGAGAAGCTAAGAAACTGCATGATGGTATGTATTTACTCTGGTTTTAAAAATACAGTTACTAAACTGCAGTGTACAAAGAAATTTTCAAAGGGTTATTAAGAAAAAATAACTCTGCCTTCATTTTGTAGGAGGAGACAAGAATAGGTGTACAGGCAGCCTGCATAGTACAGATCTTTTTGAGTGGCAAGGAACATTTGGAACCACTGGTCTCAGAATTCCCAAAAGCACACAGTACACTTTGTCTCTTCTTTTTAAGCTTGATATAAACTATAAACTAATCTGACAGGCATTCTGTGATGTTTGGTTTCACAGTGATTGTCTTTCAGCAAAAGCTTATCAGTCTTAAATAAGTTTGAGAATATTTATATTTTATTTATTTTTGGGTCCAACAAGACTAGTGAATTACCATACTCTTAAGTTTGATTCCCTGCTTCTGCAAGTAGTTTCCTGAATAATATGAATATGATTACTTCAGCTAAACTCAGGGTTGGCCAAATTGTTCAGGATTCAGTATACAAGTAACAGAGATTAAAAGATTTTAATTGCCTATTTTTTCACCTTCTGACTTGACACATTATCATGTATAATGTATCAAGCTCTTGGCTTTCTCTCCTTTTCAGATGATCTGCTTTTAGTAGAAGGAATGTCAATGAAGGAGGAGGAGATTGTCAGTGCTGCACACCTTATTCAAGCAGCTAAACTTGGGAATACAAAAGCAGAGAGCATTCTCAGAACAGGTGAGACATAGCCCAGAGGGTGAAACACTTCCATGATTGTATTTTAGGAAGTACAGAAATGGTAGTTCCCTACAAACTACAAACAGCCTGTACATGTTAAGGCCCTGTCAATATGGAAATTACTAATGGTAATGAGATTTTAAATATAAATGTTCAAGAAAATGTCAGCAGAAGTGTTGAAAGTATCGGTTCCAATTAAAAAAAAAGATTAAAAGGTCCTGCAAAGATTAATTTTAAAAAAGGTAAATTCTCAGCATTATTATATTGGAAATTCTGGGACATTTCATTGTAGACTAGTGAATGGCTGGTTTGAGGTAACAAAGGCAGTTTATGTTACGTGTTACTTGACATGGGGTGTTTTACTGGTTTATTAGTTTTAAGTGTAGTCCTTCCTCGCACATAGTGGTTAACACTGAGGTGGTAGAGTGATGCTTGCCTATTTTCTCTTTGCTTACAAGCAGGCTTAATGCCTTGTTTTGTCTTTTCACATCCATAATGTTGAATAATGCATTATTATGCAAAAAAAAAAATTGTCTTTTTACTTTCAAAAGAAAACTTAGTGGCAGACACATATTACCTGATAGCATAAAACTCTGTGGAACAAAACACTTTACTGACTTTCCAGTGTTACTTGCTGCTAACAGAACTGTTTCAATTACTGATGCCAGAACTGCTCTGAGTATTCTACTCAATTTCTTTTCAGCTGGGACTGCACTGGGCCTTGGCGTTGTGAACATTCTGCACACCGTGAACCCGTCTCTTGTGATCCTTTCTGGAGTTCTAGCTAACCATTATGTTAATGCTGTCAAAGACGTGATAAATCGACAGGCACTGTCCTCTGTTAAAACAGTGGATGTAGTGGTCTCAAATCTAGCAGACCCTGCTCTTCTCGGAGCTGCTAGCCTGGTACTAGATTATACTACACGTAGAATATACTAGAAGAATTACAGAAGAATTAGAGAATTGGACTATTCAAATTCATAATGGGTGGAGGGAATACTTTCTCCCAAATTTTTCTTTGATGAGAGCAGCTAATGAATCAGAGTAGTACTGAGTAGTTAGTGACTACTTCAGCATTTCCTAATTGACATATTATCTTTTTGTATTTTTCCTAAATTTCAGCTGACTTCCTTGGAAGTAATGTGCAATTCTGGGTTTTTAAGCACTTCTGTTGGTAAGCCTATACATTACTTTTGAGTGTGGCTGAATTATTTATGAGCATCTCTTGCTGTATGGGGATAATGTGTATGGTATGTAAAATTATTATAACTCTTGGGGATCCATATCTCATTTCCCACTTACGTGAAATGAGAAGTTTACCAGCTTTTCAGTTTCCAGGATTTCACCCACAAAGTAAATATGATGTAATCACCAGTAGTAAGTAATAATTTTGGTGGGTGGAAATGAGGACCTCAACAATAAAAAAAGGCTACACCTGGAATTTCCTTTTCTTGAAGGATTTGGTAGAGGCAACCAAGTTTATTTATTATATCATCTCTAAAGGGCAGAGTCCCATTTTAGAAGCTTTGCATATGAAGGAAAAAAAACCTACAGTTTAGTGAGCTTACAGCCTGCAGAGGACTCCAATCAAACTGATAAGTATAGCAGTGAGCATCTTTGTCTTCTGGCTATGGCCAGTAGTAAATTGTTTGAATTGTAATCTTGGGGGATTTCTCAAGATAATTAATCTATTACTTGCAGGGAGGGTGGCTGCTTATTCTTTGGTAGCCAGTTAGCTGAAATTCAGCCACGTGGCACAGCTGATCATAAAGAATCTACCTTTTACTGCAGAGTGGCATGGTGCATCCCGTCAGTCATTTGGGTGGCTGCAGGTGCACTGCTCTTGTTCTGCTTTCACCATCAGCTCTTAGGATGGAAAGTCAAATCTGACCCTTATCCTCACCCTCAGAGCATTCAAAGGCCTAGGAGAAAAGTATGTCAAATACCAGTAAAGCCTTGCCTAAGTAAGCTGTGGTTTGTATTTAATGAGTAATGATAGTGCTGTCTTTATCCAGCTGTTTTTTAGCATACTTTCAAGATGCTGGAGAAATTGAAAAACCAACCCATCTATCAACTAATCCAGAAAGATAGCTCTGGAGGAACAGTCACAAAACTATCCTGTTCTGAATTTAATTACTTATTTTGACATGTGACTCAACCACTGATATTCTCAGAAGCCCAGTAATGCGTTAGTACAGGGGCTATTTCCACACTTGAACTTCCAACTGAAACAATCTTCTGCAACCATTGCCCTCTGCTATACAATGAACTTGGACTGAATAGTTCCTAGTACACTAGCTAACTCTGGGATATAATCTATAACAGACTGTTTTTAATTCACTATCTCTTTAACAAGGAGTGCTTACTGGTAATTCACCTCTTTGGAGCATTTCAGGACCACCAGATCTCCTTCCTGATGTCTCCAGGAGCAATCATGCAGTCTCTATACCATAGTTTTCTCCGACTTGGCAAATAACTGGTTCTCAATTGTTTGCCAAGTTACACTAGGCTTTAAGTAAAGGAGTTTTAGCTCCTTTTCCCAACATATCTTGGTTTACTTGATGATTCCCATTACCTTCAATACCAGAGCATTAGTTCTATGAACAGGCCAAGGAGGAACGGGCATTTCTCTGCAGTGACAGTAGCTTAGATCAGGAATACTGAGGTTCTAACAGTGAGGAGGCCTGCCCTTTGATCTTTCCATCTCCTGCCATCACAAGGAATGCCTGGCTGGAATGCCTGGCTAAAAGTGGGACCAGGCTTTTGCTTTCCAGACCCTCTGAAGCTGTGTATTTTTGGTGTCTCAGACTCAAAATGTTTTTCCATCAGCTAAAGGGAGGGTGCAGGCACAGAAAAACCACAACAGACTAAAACACAGTTGAAAAGTTTTACAGCTTTAACGTCTAGTCATGTTAAAAAAACAATTCTTCACATTATTTTGAAAATGCTTTTTTTGTCAATTGGCCAAGAACTTGCTGCATATGTACAAGTGGTTTATAAAATCAGAAAGAATAAAAAAATAATATTTAATAGTGTAATAGTGGTTTTGTTTGTCTCTCCCTGTTCAGAAGCATCCTTTGAAGTTCAGGTACTTTAAACCTGAAGTTACTTTGGACCAGAGATTTCATGGATATTAGCCCCCATTTGTATCCAGTCCCCGAAGGAGTGAACAGATGTTCACAGAACATCTGCAGTAATGTGCTTACTTGATGCTGGCCCAGTGTCCTTTAGAGTAGCCCATACCAGGAAGATCATGGACTCCAGTGAGGGCAAACCAACCTTTATAACCAATACTGGGAAAAACATGCAGAAACCAAATCCCTTTCACCAGCTGTTATCGTTATTTCAGAGCCTAAAGCAGCAGGGCATTCTCATTACCTGCACTGGCAGCACCTGCTCATATTGCCTGTTGAGTCTTGGTTGGTTTTGCAGCATCCATCTGTGGTAAGTGTATGTGGTATTCTAACCGTGGAAGCCTTGGCAGGAATGCCATCCTCCAGCCCTCCAGGCAGAACTGCATGTGACATCAACAGCTTGGGCAGGACAAGTCCCCTGATGAACTTGGATGTTTGTAATCAGCATTACATAAGCAAGCGTCAGCAGCAGAGTGCCAAAAGGTTGGAAAGCAAACTAAAACTGGAGTTCTTAGTCCTGCAATTTTTAATTCATGTAACCGATATAATAGATTTACAAGTTCCTATACCTTGTTGTTTCCTACAGTTGGTAGAAACAGAATGCTTTGTCAACAGTTCTGTGTTACCACAGAATCCCAAAGAGTTAGGACTTGGGATCACGAGGAGACCAGCTGAGTTTTGATAGCTGTCTTTTTACAGATCATTGCTGATGCTTTGCAAACTACATAGCTAATCCATACAGAATCAAGGTTTAGAATTTCTTTTTGGTCTCCTGACCAAAATAATTTAGTTATTCAGTATTTTGAATCTTTGATCTGCGACCCAGACACTTGGAAATAACAAATTCCTTGGTTTTCTGGTGGTCTTGAAGCACTGTCCTTCCTCCAGTTAATTGTAACAAAATTGTCAAAAACTTGCACATATTACCAATGGAGACCATGTCAACTCTGTACTACAAAAACACAACAAAGAGCAGGGTCAGACAGAATTTATACCTGGATTTGGTGAAACCTGATTACCGTGTCCCTTTCAAATACCACAGAGACATCACAGGGATTAGTAACCATAAAACACCTGGGCTGTACACCCCTTGGACCATTCCAGATAATTATTTGGATTAGAACTACTGCCACAGCACATGGTTCTGCAGAGGAACATGCTTGCCTGCATGACAAGTACTGCTGGAGTAATCATCTTGGCAAAGACTACAGACACCCATGTTGTCCATTCTGAAATACAAGCCAGTAATCTGTATGTTTCCTTCTTAACTGGTTGCTCAGGGAAAAAAAAATATCAAGAAACAGATAAGCCACACCATGTTGTTTTATGGCTGCTTAAAACTTAACCATGTTCCACGGGCTAAGAAAATGAATGCACAGTGCTATTGTTTCCAGGCTCCCTGCTTTCCAATGAACCCATGACCTCTCCATCCCCCTTCTTCTTTACAAATGCTCATTGTAATTTCAGACTGCCTGGCTGCTGGCTGCCACCTGATCAGAAGCTAAACAAAGCAAGTTTTATACCAGGATATATTCAGCAAGGGTCCACAGCTTCTCTCTCAATACTGCATGAGAACTTCATGTGCATGCAGCTCGGATTATGTTTGAAGGATAGGAAGTGTCCAGGCTTTTTCTAGGTTCCACTGACTAATACTATGGAGATAAGCAGCAATAGTGGAAAGTTAAAGCCAGTAAACAGCACTGAGCACACACAGCAGGCCAGAGGTAGTACAACACTGTCCCATGAAGTTACAAAACAAAGTGACAGATGCTGACCTCTGAAGAAAACAAGTCAATGTTTAGAAACACAGACAAGGGAATTGATTTGCCCAAATAAACCTGAGAATTCTTTCACTCTGTCACAAGGTCTAAGTATCTAAAATAATTCTCAGACACAGAAAATCTTGACTCCAGTAGTGCTGTTTGGTTCTGAGCTCCCCAGTACATGAGAGACATAAGCACACCTGAGAGAGCTCAACAAAGAGCCACAAGGATTACAAAGCAACTACATTTCTCCTGAGGAAGGGCTGAGAGCTGGAACTGTTCAATCTGGAAATGAGAAGGCTTAGGGGAATCTTATTAATGTATATAAATATCTGAAGCGAGAGTGCAAAGAAGATGGGAGCCAGGCTCTTTTCATTCATGCCATGACAGGAGACACTGAGCACAGAGTGAAACATAGGAGGCTCCATCTGAATATCAGGAAACACTTCTTTATTGTTCAGGTATCCAAGCACTGGCAGAGGTTGCCCAGAGAGATAGTGGAATTTCACTTCAGATCTTCAGAAGTTGTCTGGATATGGTCATGGGTGGCAGGCTTGATGTGGTTTTGCTTGCGTAGAGGAGTTGAACAACTTGAGGTGCCTTCCAACCACAGCCAGTCTATGATTTTGTGACAGCACTGATAAAGGAGACAGTGAGCTAGCACACGTGAATGTAAAATTAAGGCAGAAGAGGTAAGCTGCAACAGAGTTAGCAGAGGTAACAGAACCCACAGAGCTGCATTCTAAGTGTTCCAGCAGGATGAAATATGTAAAAAACATGCTAAAACATTCTTACACTCTGCAAACCCAACATATAAAATGCTGCTTTAACTTCTGTAACATTGCTTTGACTTTGAATTCAAGCCTTTGCCCATTTTTTTGGATTGCAGCTCCAAGCCACATCCATAGCCAGATAAAATATGCTGTAAGATAGGAAAATGTGGTCATCAATAAATACCATAATTCAGTGTGCAGGAACCCCCTAACCTGTTGATCTTTCAAATTCTTCTAAATTCATACGAACACTTTAGTCGACTTTCCTTTATTAAAGTATCAGCTCATTTTGAACACCCTTCTTTTCAGAGCTTTTGAGTGTGCAGCAAAACGGAAATTTTCAGTCAAGCTGAATGCATAACTAGTCAAGGCTAGCAATGAGTATCAGTATTCTGTGGACTTGCTCCACGTGCTTCAGTCCTGCTGGAGTCACCTGCCATACCCTTGTGCAGTTCAGAATATATCTTCTTGCCTTCATCTTCCATGGAACCAGGCTTCCTGACCTGTAATCTATCAATCATTCTCATCACCATCCATGAGTAGTGTGTGAATTCACTTGCAAACCTGAGAGTAGTTCCAGTCATTACAGACAACAGTAAGGTACAGCTTAACTACTGCAGCCCAACTGGAAACCATTTATTCACTCCCTTGCCCACCAAAGGGACACAGCTGCTAGTGGAACAGCTGCTGTGCAGTAACAGTCTGAGCCTTGGTACACTGTAGTCTGCATCTGCAACCCTTTTCAAACTGCCTGGGCCAACCTTCCAGGTTGTACATAAAAGGTATTAAAGCCATTATGCTACACAGTAGTTAAGATACTGTGTCTTTGATAAACATGGCGAAATAATGTAGGAAATTGAACAGATTAGTTTTTGAAGATAGAAAACTAAGGTAAGGTTTAACAGAGCAAGACTAGAATACAGCTCCTGTGACTGCTAGGTCAGGCTTGCTGAGCCAAGGAAGCAGAAGAGAGATTTTTCTAGATCAGTTTGTTTCAGATTCAACCACCTTGGCAGACAGAGCTCCAACCTAGAGATGAGCAGCAGTAAGAGCAAGTCTTCCCTTCTCCTGCTCCCTAGCTCTCCAGTTCAACACTAGTGGGAGGAAATGTCTGCAAAGGTCAGTGAGGACAAGGACACAGTTCAAAAACATCCAAACAGCCTCTACACCACAGATTTTTGGATATGAAGACAGCATTGAAAACCTAGTGGAACAGAACAAGCAGTAGAATACCAGAGGTCTTAATTGCTCACTGCCCTCTCCTATGTGCTGAGCCTCAGACAGGCAACCAGAGTGACAGCAGAAAACTATACAGAACTACCTACCTGCAGAAGGCAGTGTCCTCAGTCCCACTGGAAGCAAGATAAGCCCCTTAACAAGCCTGCTGTTTTAGTTTTCTTGAGCTGCTGTCTAATGTGATAAATTGGATAGGGGAGAAGTTTTTAAACTAAAGCTCTCAAGAGCTTTAAGAAAGCTTAAAGAAACAAGCAGGAGAGACTTGCAGAGACCAGAAGCACTGCCAGCTGGACATTCAGCACCAAAGTGAAATCATTAGCAATCAAGAGAAATGTTTACCCACACTTAATTCAAAAATCCTCTGTCAAAAGGAAGCAGGAGACCTCAGTTCATCCAAAGTCAACACATTTTGCTGTTTAATAGATCTTTATTTTCAGTAATGTGGGAAGTGACACCTCAGTGCACAACAGCACAGAGACTACAGATTTGGAGGTTCTCCCATTCCAGACATAGAAAGGAAACATCAGGAATAACATGCAATCAAACAATGATCAGCTCTAGATACATCATGATGTGGTCCAAAAAAACACATTGAAACAATTAATCAAACACAACTTCTCTGAGTAAGGTTAAGATATTGCATTTGTAGTGTTTCCATCGAGCTTTGCTTCAGCGAACCAGCGGAGCCTGCTTGAGCGAAATGAGGACTGAACGCATGCGGGACACATCTTTTGCCTGCTTACTAGACTTGGGATTAAAGTCACAGAGCTGAGCCACACGTTCCCACTCAGAGCCCGGAAAAACTTCTTCTGCATCGTTCATAAAGGCTTCTTCAGCTGCCCTAAAAGCAACGCAATGCACCTTGTGTTAATGCCCAGCATATAAGGCACTCCTTCCCTCTTACAGGATGCAGTTTCTTTCAGCATGTTTCATAAAGAAATGTGACCTGACAGCTGCTTGTGGACATTATGGCCACATAAGCTCCCACTGCCCCAATCCTGGAGATGAAAGTAGATTGCAGTAGTATGCTATGCACAAGCAGTGCAGAGGATTGCAGAGGATTGTGTAAAATGTTGGAATACAGGTGTTTGGTTTTAAGAATAGTTATTGAGTCTTGGCCTAAGGAGTCGCCACACAAGCTTCCAAGAAGTAAGGTACTTCTATGTAGGTGTTTTATTTATGGAGAAATGCCCAGGTCTTAACTAGTTAAGCCTCTGCCACTTGTTGGCTTATACTGGACATTTGCCAACTGGAAATTTACAACTGCCTGCAAGCATGTCTTAAACAAATTCCATCTGAGGATTTAAATCAGCCCCAAGGCCTACAGACCATCATAAAACTATCTGCTGATGATTCTCAATGCTGTAGTGAAGCAGTATGAATCATAAGGAATTTAAGTCACAAATCCCATGCTTGTGAGTGCAATAGGCTACAGCATATCTTGGCAGAGGAGATGACTTATTTGAGGTTACATCACAGAACAAATGTATTTCCCCTGCTCTCACCCTAAGGAGACTCTAAGGAGGCTTTGTACATTATGTACTGGGTAGTGCCAGTGGCTTCACAGCTGTATTATTTTTGTTTTTCTGTGCTGCCAATAGCATTGCTTCAATGCAGGGATAACTCTCCAGCATCTAGTTTACATGAACTGTGGGGCCCTGGTAGCTGCCTGAGTGCAGAAGCAGTAAGCATCAAGAGATCAAACCAAATCCATCTACTCCAACAAGCAGGACAGAGAAAGCAGTGAAAATGACTCTCCCATGAGGGTTCAGCACTATTCACAGGGATGATAAGGTTACAGACACCACTGAAGACAAGGATCACTACAACACTGCTACTTTATGTGACATGACACTTTAGGGGGCAGTGAAGATTTTTTTACTTAACTGTTCTAGGCTGTAGCAAGGATGATTTATGTTTGTGCTTAAAGGTGAAGAGAAGAAAAGAAACAAGGAGAGAAAGTTTAAGTCAGATATAGAAAATGAGAATGAGTTTAATGCAGATGATTAGCTGGCTGAACATGCACTAGTAGCTTAGCCTACATTCAGGAAACAGGCAGCCAGTTTTATTTTGCAGCACTTACACTGCACATTTGCATTGGACATATGAAAATAAGGATTTTATTGAAAAAAATCTAACAAAACCAACTCCAGGAGACTTCAGAAGAGTTAAACACCACCTGTAAATCCATCATTTCACAAGTCTTGGTTTACATCCACCTATAGTTAGCTGTGAATTTCACACCAAACCTTCAATATTAATGTACTCAAAGCCATAACACGGCTCACCAGTACACCTTCTAAAGGTGTCACCTTAGAATCTGTGACATGTCCATCTTTCAATTCAAGTCTACAAATTAAGGGAAGAAAGTAAAATACATAAACAAGCCAATGAACATTGCAATCCTTCTACCTCTCAGAAACTAGCATACTCACTGGGGCTTGAAAGTCATAGCTCTGTCTTCACTGACCTACTAGGCTGGCAAAACATCCGCACGGCTCCTAAATGTCTTCCTAGCAGTTTACACTGATTTTCCAATACCACCTTCCTGTACTTTCCATCTGTTCTCTAACAGCCTCCTATTTCTGTATGCACGCATATTTTCAACACTGATTTATATCAGGCAATTCCTTTCTATCTTCCTTGGCTTGTGACCCTCTACATGCAAGCATTGCTTGAAAATTTGTCTGATATGTAGGCAAAGCAGGTGGTGACTGCCTATTACAGAGTTAAACATTGCTTCTCTGTGGAAGGACTAAATACAGCACCCATGTGAAACTGCAGGCACTAGCCCACACCCCAGCAAAGTGTCTTGCTAAGCAATGTTCACTGGCCTGGAAACAACTGTTAACCCTTAGGTCTCAAGACTACTGAAGTCATTACCAAAATTCTAGTGTTATGTACACCACATGACTTAATCTGAAAGTGCTAGGCTTTATGCAGTGCATACAGGAGAACTGCACTTAATACTGCAGACTAGAAGCAGTCCAATAAGTTCAGAAGGGACCCTCAGACATTCAGCACTGTTTCTGATCCTGCTTATTATTGTGTTGACTAGCAAACAGAATTAGTAGTTAAGCAACATACACATAACCAATCACGTCAGCGAAGGGTTGTTTGTAGAAAGCTTCATCTGCCACCCTAGGTAGCAAGTAGTCCAACAGGCAGGCAAGCAGGCAGGAGAAAAGAGATAAGGATGAGAAGTACAGAACACAGCTGGAAGCAGTTTTAACAAGCACATTAACCTTGCATCACCTAGACTTACTGTAACAGGAAAGCAGTAACCACATGGAATGTATCAATTAGGCCATTGGTCAGAGGGGAAACACAGAAATCCTGCTACATTCTAGAAGTTCGGACCAGCTAGTTGAGGGCTAGAGGAGCCCCAATGTTAACATTAGACTACTCCCAGAGGATAGAAACTACCATCAGGCAAGAGATCTCACCAGGGTGACAAGAATGCCAAAGACTTCTGTGCAACACTTGTTTAATGAGCCCTGCTCCAGACTCCATATGCTGCACTCTAACACTGGCCATAATAAAGCTATGAGGTATCATGAGCTCTGGCCACCAACTAGAACAGTACTAATCCAGTTTCCCTTTCTTGGTCCAACCAAAAGGTAGTGAATTCCTCAATGAATGGAAGTGGCAAATCTGTAATTATGACGATAGTGTACGCCTCCTTTCTTCCTTTACAAATTAGGGTAGTCTACCTAGGACTTTACTTAATAAAGCCAGACCTGATGGCCATTTTGATAAGAAAAGCAGTATTTCAAAAAAACAATGAACAAAAACACCCAACAAAATTAAGAAAACAGCAGTTCATCTTGAACCCTTGAGTTCCTAAAATATAAAGCAGTCTTGATGATTACCTGAGCAGAATGGCGTAGAGATTTAAGAGGCATGAAGTCAGTTCTATCACATTTACCTTCATGCAGCTTGAAGTCACAATTCCACAGGGAACTTCTAAGAAAGTGTAAGAGCTTACTATTCCAGCAACCAAGTCATCGCTTTCTGCCACAGGACCCATAATTAGACAATTCAAACCACTACAGACACAATCAGCATTTAGTTTTTCACTAGTAGAACTCAGTCATGTTATTTCTGAACTGCTTCCAAAAAGAGCAGCAAAAGCTTTTAAGATATTTAATGAAATGACCTGTAGCAAAGATTAACTAGAATGCCACTTCCATATGTTCTAAAGTAAGTAAGTAAGAATGCTAATCTCAGGGTAGGTCATTGCAGACACTGAAGGCCTGTGCAGCTGGGAGCATGACAGCAAGTGAGTAGAGTAAAATATTTTCTGGCCATGTTCAAGCTTTATGTCCTAAGGAATCTAGGAATACTTGATCATCATCTTAATGCTTCCTGGATATTAAATCTAGATTATTAAGAAAACTTAAAAGGATAGATAGTTAGGAGCGTTTACTTTAATGATCTGAAGGACTACTGCCTTAAGACATACAAGAAGTATTCTAACCTCCTTTCCCAATTATTTGCATAATTCTTCTGATGGCTGGAGAAACTTTACCTGTTACTGGCTTTTGTTTTCTCAAGCTTTTCATCTTGCCTTGCATACCACTCTTCCAACTCTTTTATTGCTTTCTCTTTCCATTCTGCTTCCTGCTTTCGTGAGTTTGCATCTGAAAATTTAAGAATTGTTTTGTCAGTCATGTTTGTATCCAAACTCATCTTGCAAATACTTCAACTGATGGTTCAGGGTGCACTCTAGTAACTGTTTGCAGTTACTTCACCAACTCAGGTAAGGGTTAGGAGATTTCCTGATTTAGGTTATGAGAACTCTAAATACTATAAACATTCAAAGGATTAGCTAAATAGAATTCCTGTGCTGCATAACTGGGACAGTCCACTTCAGTTTAGGATAGGCATTTTGCAGAGCAGTTCAGATTCAGTAAATCTGCTGGTCTGCAAACTGCTCAAGTCCCCCAGAAACAGTCACCTTGCTATGCCAGTGCTGGAACAAAGTTTAGTAAAGCCTTTATGCTTAAACAAACTGAAAGAATCTAGCACTCCACATACTTCTACACACAACCTATAGTTCAGGACAACCTCATCTGTTGTAACTAGTCCAAAAGAGGAACAAAAGGGTCAGCTCTATCCAGAATTACATTTTACAGAAGGTTCTGTCCTAACAAGTTCAAGCAAAGGCTCCTCTACCATGCAAGTGGGAAGCACACCAGTTTGTAGTCTCTTAAATACTGTCCATGTGTAGGTACCACTGCATTTGACAGCTGTATTTAGTTTATTTAATAATCCATTACTTTCTTAATTTAGTTATTAGATTAAGATCCATGTGACAACAGATGGCCTCAGCAATTACAAAATGAGTAATCTTTATCCTTTGAAATAAACTACTAATGCCTGCAGTATTTATTATCATCTTTTTAGATTACAAAAGCAGTTCATTTTCTGTCAGCTCATCTGTAAGTAACGGTTCAGAGAGTCGCTTGCTGACTCTCATACCAGTATTAAGTCTGCTTACTAGAAGACTCATCCAGGCTTGCTCCTTGAACTCAGGAAACATGTTAAGATTCCGAAGAGGCAGTGCCATGGTTCAGAATTCTACTGTTTAAGAATCACAGAATGGCTTGAGTTGGAAGAGGCCTTAAGCATCACTTAGTTCCACCTCCTCTGCCATGGGCAGGGACACCTTCCATTAAACCAGACTGCTCAAAGCCCCATTCAGCCTGGGATGGGGCATCCACACCATCTTTGGGCAACCTGTGCCAGTGCCTCACCACCCTCAGCACAAAGAATTTTTTCCTAATGGCTAATCCAAACCTACCCTCTTTCTATTTAAAGCCATTACCCACCCCTTGTAAACTACACACCCTTGTAAAAATTCCCTCTCCAGTTCTTCTGTAGGTCCCCTTTAGGTACTGGAAGATTGCTCTTCTCCAGGTGGAACAACCCCAACTCTCTCAGCCTGAGAGAAGCTGACATTAAGTTACTCAACAAATACCCTGCTTACCAAGTTGCTCCAGGCGCTCCTTTTGCTCCTCTCTCCACTTACGAATACTTTCTGGTTCCGACTGCAGTCTGTCTACTTGGGAGATGGCAGCATAGCAGTGTGTGGGACCATTACTCTCCTTGGAGGAAAGAAACAGTAAAGTCATTTGTGCATAACAAGCGAGTATTTCAGATAACTGCCTGCCAGCTACCTAAAATTAGACTATATTTGAACTGAACCAGTAACACATTCATTTGATGTTATAACATATTTCCACCATTAAAAAGATCTTGCTACAAATTACAGCAAAACTGAAAGAAATTAACACAGGACTTCCTCCAGAAATCAGGGATCAAACAACAGTTCAAGACAACTAGAAATACAAGTACCACAAACACTTAGTGTCAGAACACTAAGGCTGCAAAACGCAGAAGATAATGCCTAGCACCTCACTACACACTTTTAGGCCAGATATTCTCCGAGTTCATCTCACCTTAAATATTTGCTGCGAAAGTAATTTTCTTTCTGGATTTGTGCACAGGAGAATAAAACATTCTTTACAGCTTATTTGTCTACTTCAAGAGACATTTCCATACCACATTACAAAATTTGGATTGCTGTATGCAGCTTATAACACAAGAGGCATTTCAATATTTAACCATCAGAACAGTAAGAGTACTAGCATCCTTTTCACAAATGTAACATATCAAAGGCTTGAAATTAATTAATATAGAAGATTTACAAAGCTAATTAATATCGTGCTATTTGCTACAGAAGATACTCTAAAGTTTAACAAATTTTATTGCTTCATCCTACCCCTAACAGAGTTAAGAATTACCACTCCTAAAAGTAGCAGGTCAACTGCAGCTGACCACAGATTTGGCTGTGTCTTGTCCCTCTCTGGACCTCCCGTAGCCCTCAATGAAGGAATAATGCAAAGGGAAGACATTAAGCTGGTGCAACACGACCAGGCTTCACAGTTAATCCTAAGCAAAATAAACGGGCCAGCTAGTTACAGGCAGGTAAAACATAAGTTATGCATAGCCCATTCAGTCTCTTCTTTCTCATTAAGAGGAAGCTCTGTCAACCAAAGCAACTGGTCTCTTAGAATTCCAAAATCAAGATATCTAAAGAGGGAAATCTACCTTCTGTTGTACAAGGAAGTGCAAAGGACCTGTAAAATACAACTTGTCCCATTAATCTCACAGTAATGCTGAGGATATAAGCAGCAGTGAAAGCTGTTTGTGTCTCCACAAGGCTCAGCATTCACTTAAAACTCTGAGGAGAAGTACATTGCTCATATGCTGCTTCCTTCCCAAGCATTCATTTAATCAATGCTAATGAGCCAACTGTGACACCAGGCAATGACTATGCCTTGGACAAACTGGTGTGAAATTCAGTTACAACAAAGTGATTGCCTTAGCATGCCTCATTCCTCCCTGACACCAATAAAGCAGGTATCTCCTCCTTTTGTCATTACCATGGCTAACATGTTTTCATACTTCGATTGAGCTTTTTAGCCATCAGCTTAATTTCATGCAATTTCATGTCACTAAGAAATGTATAGTGTTTTCAGTCCTTGTAAGACCATCTTGATAAGACAACCAGGGCACATGAATCACCTTAAAAGAGCAAGCAAATCTGAAAACTCTGCTTTAAACTAGATAATCAGAGCCCACTTTCAGTTTAGCAGCCAGAGAAAGTCAATGTAAAGTCATATCACAAAGCCTATCAGTCTGCTTTACATTGCTTATGTACTGTTAAGCCATATTTCAAAATGTACTGTTGCTCTAAGTTGCCTCTAAGTTCAGAGGATGGGAATAATCAAGAACACTGACAACTTTATGAGATGAGCTACCAGAACAGAAGACACCCCTCAGCTTTGAGACAAAATTACTTTAAAGGCAAGAAATAGGAAGTATTAGTCTACATTAAGATAAAGTTCTCAGAGTAGAACAGCACATTCTAAGTACAGAATACTTCTATCTTACCTGATAGACATCCCCGTTAACCACTCCATCAACAGCATCTGTAAAGAGGTGACTTGTTTAGTCATTTGAGAAAAGACAGAACAGCTAGATTTACTGATTTCTGTAACTTGTATGGAAAGCTTCACTGGAGTACGTAATGTGGGAGTTGTGAAAGTGAATATTACTTGATACCCTGCAGGGACACTTCCTTCTCCCTGCACTTTTCTCACCAGGCATGAAAAACCAAATGAGCCACCATTCTGCAGAACCAGAAATACAAGGTTATTTCTGCATCATGAGCTCTTGCTTCTAACAACATAAACAGCAGAGCTGATACTGCTGAGAGGCTGCTACAGACTGCATTCTAAAGCTACTCCCATTTTGTCCTCCCTCTCTTAGAAGCTGACTACTATACAACTGTTCTGGAGTTAAGAAGGATGGTTACCACTTTTTTAGTGTCTACCTGGAATATTAACAACCCTGCAGTCAACAATTGGTAATTCTTATATCTTATTATAGTGTTGTTATCTCCTAATTAGTTCAAAAGATACAGCTAACATTCTTCGCAAAGTCACCTTTCTGTTACTATCTGTGATGAGATGCTTCATAGCTTCCTACTTCAGTTGCAGCAGTATTATCTCTGAAGTGACAGTGGCAATAGAGCCTCAGGAACAGGCTCAGGTACAAATCTTTGCCATAGAACCCTAAAATTTCATATTTTTAAAACACAGTCGTAGGGAAACGTGCCAGTTGTAAGTCAAACTTTTAAGTTTTTGAAACTATTTAAACCTCCGAACTATACAAAATACACCAAGATTTTCAAGAACTGCTAAATCTCAGCAGGGCATCTCTCTGGAGCAGCGCCATGTAACATCTGTCCGCATGCAATGCCGAGTAGTTACATGTTGTTCCTCATGCCACCATGGATAAATCTATCATGCAGGAGTGTTTCCACCATCATACCCCCCTCAGTGAAAGAAGTGATTGTACCAAACAGTAAGCAGAAAAATCAAATTATTTTGCACTACCTTCTTAAAAAAGATAGCCGATTGCCCTAAAACTAAGCAAGTTATGCTGCTGTATCCTCTTGTTTGTGGCTAGGTATGCACCAGTTTCATAGTACTAGTGAATGGCACATAGGAATTTCTACATACTCCTTTATCAGGAAACTAGGCAAGTGTTTTAAGTCTTTATCTCTGAGCCCTGAAGAGCAATCATTAGCTGTGTAATGCAGAGAACTGTAAATTCATTAGTTCAAGAATGGCAGTTAAGTTGGAGGATACTAGTCCCCAAGAACATAGTTACTAACTTTCGCAGAGGAAAACTCAAATTAAGAAAAAATAGCTTTTCAGTTATGAGAAACTGGTATTTTATAACTAGACTCCCATAACTGAGAGATGGCTACTACTTTGTCGGATTCCTACTTCTCTGCAGGGTACAGGAGGCCTTTACAAAGTCACCAGCTGGGCGAGAGCTCATAAATGTTGAGGATGCTTCAAGAACAGTGATAATATGTTTAAGTTTTCTTGTCACACCAAAACACATTCATTATGGTCTTCACTGCTCAGGCCGGTAGTCTGCTCAGGTAAAAGAAACAACATCACTGCTTAAGGCTGTGCCTGAGATGAAACACATAGGTTTGTCTGAGGGCCATTTTTGTTCTGCACAGAAACAGCCACTAATAGACACTGAACTAAGTGTTTCCCAAGGGCACCCAGGTCAGAAGCATTAGCAATATTAGAAAAAATTTCCCATCTGTTCTGAGCTCCCTAGAACTTGAAATTAAGCTGCAGAGTCAGCATGCTGACTGAGCATATCACAAGCAGAAGAGGAAACAGAACTGTACCAGCATGCTGTCATATGCCAATACAAGTGTGCTAACTGGAATAAGACCAATAGTCAAACATTCCTTCATTTCAGCTCTGTCTTCATGCTTGCATAATTAAGTATGAAGTATAGAAAAACTATCTGTTTGCCAGCCTTCATACCGGTAATTAATACTAGTTGTGTGTCAGATTTTTTTGTTCACAGAAACATGCTATGTCATAAGCTTCCCATAGAAAAAGCCTAAATACTGGTAGTGTCATCATAATGTTTTCAGCAGCCATGAACAATGAAACCCTCTACTGACTTCAGAGTCCATCAAATTCTATCACAATATTGTATATCCTGAAGTTAAAATCAACATATTTAGAAACATCTCAGTTAGTAATGATCCATACTCTTTGTTGTTTGCTTTTCAACTTGGGGTAAACTCTTATTTTTAAGGGTACTGTTGCAATGAACATGCCCAAACATGTTCTGCAACATATGCTGACCATATGGTAATAATGAATTTTCATACAGCAACACAGATACTTTTTAGAGTCTGGAAGAGTCTGAAGAAGGTAAGTCATATCAGTTGCCTTGCATTCACAGGAGATACAACACCCAAGCTTGATATAAATAGAAAGCTAGCATCAATGTCCTCCACATTTACTACAGCTTACAAAATAAAAGGCTGGGTAGAAGATAAATACATACTTGAAGATATGTATTTTGTCACTTCAGTTGTAGAAGTCAACATATGGCCTGAGAGGTTTATCACAATGATGATCAACTATTCTGAAGGCTACTGCTGGCATTATTACCACTCAATACCACTTGGCCTAAAAGGAAGTTAGCTTAGCCTTGTTCACCAGCCTCTATAAAGTCTTATTCTCAATTCAAAAGAGGAGTGTTGTCTGAAACATCAGAGGCAGGGCTTTGCAGTACCTTGAAACATTTTTCTTATGCTCTTTTAAAATACAAGTATTTTTTATGAGTTACCCTCAGCATCTCTTTTAAACAAGTAGTCTAAGTACTGCTACTTTCAGTGAGCTAGCAGCTCAAGTTAAAACTACAAAAGAACATAAAGTTTAATATATTCTGACATAAGGTTAAGTAACTTCACCACTCAAGACCTAGTTTCCCATTCTTTTTCTTCTAGGCACAGTCATGCTTTCCTTTTACCTCTCTCTCTCACACATAAGATGATAAGAAAGAAGAATATTTTACAAAACTTTTATTTACATAGCTATGCAAGAACCTGGAGGAGAAATAACTTTTCAAGCCATAACTCATTCTTGTACCTGTGTGCAAAATAAAGGCAAGCAGCTCAGGAAGAGGGCTTCTTTCTGGTGTTTCAATTCTAAACTGCTGTCCTATCAAAACCCATTAGTTCCCTCATTTTCAATATAATCAATAGGCTAGAATTAAAACACACTAGCAGTAATACTGTGCCATTACAGCTTCCGTAGTTTTCCAATGTAACAGCTTCTGTAATTTCCACCTTATGTAAATTTCTACTAGTATTCTTTTGAAAACAAAAAAAAAAACCCAGATTTTTCTGTTCTGACTTCCTAATAATGCAGCATCACTAACAAAAGCTAGACAGTTAACATCCCTTTATCATACCTTTCTCAGTGCTCTCACGGGGCTCTGAAGCTTCAGATGCTGATTACATAGCAAAACCCAGATCGAGGGCTATTCAAACAATTAAGAAAAAATCAACAGTCACAGACAAGAACTCTTTCTGTCTGTGGTGCTAACTACAGAGACAGGAGGAATCAATTCTTTCCTAAACAATTTTGAAGCAAATTGATACTCAGTTCCTGAAAGGCTATTAAATTAAATACCTGGACAAACCACCAGACACAATTAATTTTCTTAGTTGCTAGAGGATCATGAACAACTTTCGAAGATAGAGAAACATAATTCAGTCAAGTTCGTATGAAATTTACAGAGCGTGAAAATGTAAAAGCAATGTTTGAGACCAGTCAGCCTACATTAAACTTGTGTATTTGCATGATTGTTAACATATATAACTACTTGTCTTTGAATGACATTTCCCATAAAAAGCTACTTGACTAACCGCCATGAGAATTTTGTATTGGCTATCTAGAAACCACACATTTCCCCTTGAACTCTCTCTCTCTTGCTCAGAGAACATAGCAAGTGAACTGATACAACCTCAAGACATATTAAGGTCAGAATCTCTCTGCAAATACATGGACGTTGACTCATTACTGAGAAAGAAACCTCGTAAGACATCACATTCATAATACCTAGGCAATAGCATTGTATTACTTGATTTATACAGTACTCCTTGCCTTCTGGTGCAGGGATTATGCTTCACCTTCCAAGGGAAATAAGATTAGGTTTTTGCATGCTCAAATGCATGCAAAATGCATTGCCTGAATGGCATAGCTATTTACATAATGAACAGCCTACTGGATCAGTATTCCAACCCTGATCATGGCAACATGAAATGATGCTGTGTGAGACACACAAACTTGCCACATTCTGCCATTCCCTCCATACTCATCCCAGTATCCACAACAATTAACAGAATTCCCAATATTGATTTTTTCAATTCATGAAGCTCACTTCTGTCCATGTATTTGTCTAATCATTTACCAAGAGACTGAAATTGAAAGACTGCTTGTTGATGAGACACTATGACTCTTAAAAGTATTTCAAGAAGCTGATGACTGCTTGTCACTATATCTGAAGATCTTCAAACTTCAACTGAGAGCTGCCCAAGCTAGTACTTTTGGCCCAGTATTTAGAAAGAACTTATCCAACAGACCTGTAAATAAGGAGTTCAAAAAAGGTTACAGTTAAAAAAAGTAAATCCACAAATCCCTGGTCACAATGCTTAAGGATTTACATAAGAACTTGCATTGTTTCAAGAAGAAATTTGCATTCACCTATTCAATTACAAAAGAGTTTAATGAGCTAATATGCCAGAGAATACAACTGTCTGATATTTATTAAGGTACCAATCATATGATAAGAAATGTCTAACACAAATGGCAACAGAAGCCATTAGATCATTTGTCACCATGCCTGAACCAGTACATTTTGCATGGCTGCAGTCTGTACTTTTTAAAAAACATGCAGAGAGTACAGGCTCTGACAGCCAACAGAGATCAATGTTCTGTTAAGAAATAGGACCACCAAAAGTCCACAAGCATTGTCTCCCACACCAATTTAACAGGCCAGAGCATAAATGCAATCCCTGGGCATAAAAGAAAACAAGATGACATACAGATGCTGCCTAGACTTCCAAGATCTTTGGATCATATTATCATATTTATTATTTTATTAACTTCTTTCTAAAGTTCTCCAATAACTCTTCTGCACTTCAGAACAAGTCAACTTACATGACTTGAGAAAAAGCGCTTGAAAGGCCGTTTAAGAACTACTTTTAAATATCAAACCAATCTAGAAGCATTGAACAAATCAACTTTTTGAGAAGGAAATACTTTGCAATAGTCATCACTACATGCATGTAGAGAACATACTCTAGTTGTTCTAGTACATTGTGACAAAGGTCAATGATAGATTTTTTTTCAATTAAATTAATTTTCAAACAGCTACTTTAATGTTCCAGAGTCTGTTTGGAACATAAAGCCCACGTAAAGCATGATGTTTGTCCAAGGCTTCTGAAAATAAGAAGGGAAGTCCATTGTGTCAGTTTCTGCTCTATACATAGAATACGGAAGCCAAATTATGTATGATACCAAAACAGGATGGTGTTCTGATAACAATTATTCTCAAGTTCTTGTGCTGGAGTAAGATAGTCCCCAGTAAACACCTTTTTTTTCAGGAGTATGTAATCCATATGTTTCGGACCTCATGAGTGAGCTGATGTTAAGGGCAGTGCTACCACTAAATAAGCACTGGAAGGTCTCCATTTCCCAGTTTATCTAGATGAGCTTTATTCATAGAGACACTACAAACATGCCCCCTCATACATAAGGTACACCAGTAATTTCTGATATCAGGTTGCAAAATGAAGACTTAATTCTAAAGATGTTCTGACAATGAACTGGGGAGCAGTTATTCAACTTAGTCTGAAGGAGAGTGGCATCCTACTGCAGTGACAAAGGGATGTCATATGAGAGCAAATATGTCCCTGCGGCCGTGGTGACAAGTAGAAGCAAAGTCTCCCTAGAGTGTTGCAACATCAACCCCTTTCCACTCAGGCTTCAGTTAAAACTTTTCATAAGGAGAAGTGTTTATTTAGGGCTGCTGCAGCTACCATTAGACTAACTGGAAACACACTAACCTTCTTAACACACAGTTCCCACCCTTCTCGAAATGCGGGTTCTGCAGTGACGGCTTTGCTACATTCAGTACAAAGGTTACCAAGGAACAAAGGCTAAAGGTTTAGTAAAATTAAACATTAGCTTAACTGCTCTTATGCTTTAAGACTAAGATCACCCCCGCTGAAGACAGAAACCCAACTGGGGGATTTATCCAGCTTTCAGATGCCTTCCTTCAGGCAGGATTAGACGAGATCAGCACCGTTCGCATTAGGATACGGGCACGCCTTCGGCACCTTTAGGGCACATAAACTCTAACCGAGGGAGTAGGGAGGTAGCTCGCCTTGTGGCACACGCACCCAGAACGGCCCTGACCCACTCCCGGACCACCCCCGCGCAGTGGGGCCCCGCTCAGGGCACAGCGCCGGGGCGACCGTCCCGCCGGCACCGCCCCGAGGGACCAGGGGAGCCGGGACCCCTCACCCCCAGCCCCACCCGCCGCCCCCGCAGGGCGTACCCGCGCCCAGGCCCTCGGGACTCTGCAGCGCCTCGGGCACCTCGCCGTTCTCCAGGATGCCGTAGCCCTCGTCGTTCTCGATGCCCGCGATCTCGTTCTCCTGCTGCGCCAGGAACGCGGCGGCGGGATCCTCCTCGCCACCGTCGGGCGCCCCGTTCCCGGCTGGCGACTGCTGCGGCTGCTGGGCACCGAAGAGCTCCATGTCGGCCATGGGCGAAGGCGCGCAGGCAGCGGCTGCTCCGCACCGCGCCTACGCCGGGCAGCAGCGCGGAAGGGGCGGGGCGCCCCTCCTGCGCCAATGAGCGGCGAGCACCGCCGGCTCCGCCCAATCAGCAAGCGGTCGTGGCGGGGTCTGCGGAATACCAGCCAGTCAGCGCCCAGAGAGCAGCGGGCGGGCGGGGCGGGGCGGGGCGGGGCGGAGCGGAGCGGAGAGGAGCGCGGCCCCGGTGCCCGGAGGAGCTGGGCGGCAGCGGCGGGCTGCGCTCCAGCGGGATCAGGTCCGTCGGGCTGCGGCGGGAGCGGGTTCGTCTCTGCCAGCCTGCCAAAGCACAGGTGCTCCGCTGTCCGACACGAGTCCGTCGGCAACTTGGAGACAAATTCGAACCCGCAGATTAAGTCCGAAACATCGGTTCCGTCTCCTGATTTTGGCTGTCTTCTCTCTGACACAGAGAAGCTTAAGTCACAGAAACACAGAAAGTGTCAGGTTGGTAGGGACCACAGTGGATCATCTGGTTCAATCTCTCTGCTTAAGCAGGGTCATCCCAGATCATTTGGCACAGGACTGTGTCTATATGATTCTTGAATATCTCTACTGAGAGAGACTTCACACCCTCTCTGGACAATCTGTTCCAATGCTCAGTCACCCACACAGTATAGTTCTTTCTCATATTCAAGTGGAATTTATTATGCATTAGTTTTTGACAGTTGTGTCATGTCCTAGGTGCTGGCACCACCAAGAAAAGCCTGGCTCCGCACTCTTGACACCCCTGCCTTTTGATATTTACACACATTGATGTGTAACCAGTCAAACCAGTGTGACTTTGGGAAGCATGTGTTCCATTAATGATGTGTTGACAAAATAGTCATTGGAAGGCCAGTGATTTCTGATGCAATTTTTTTGACAGTTGCTTTGATTAGTTCCTGTATCTGGCTTATAACACAGATAGAATCATACAGCTGTAGAATGTTAAGGGATTAGAATGGACTAAAAGATCATCTAGTCCCAACTCCTGCTGCCTTGGGCAGGGAGACCTTCCACTAGAGCAGATTGTTCCAGGCCTTATCCGACCTCGCCATCAACATTGACAGGGTTGGGCCATCCACACCCTCCCTGGGCAACCTGTCTCCCTGCCAGAAAACTAAAGAATTTCTTCCAAAAATCTAACTAAATTTCCCTCTTTTCAGTTTGTACCCATTACCCCTTGCCCTGTCACTCCTGATATTGACTTCCTCTCCAGTTTCCCTGTAGTACCCTGCAGATACCGTCAGGTTGCATAATCCTCTCCAACTTCCTCAGCCTATCTTCGTAGAGGAGGTGCTCCAGTTCTCTTACCAGCATTGTGGCCTCCTCTGGACTTGCTCCAACTGTCCCATGTCCTTCTTATGCTGAGGGAATTGGAGCTGTGTGCAGTACTCCAGGTGGGGGACAATTGCCTCCTTTGACCTGCTAGCCATGTACGTATTTTTATGGCAAAGCAGAGAGGTGAAAGGAAAGGAAAATACTGCTGTAAGAAAGGAGAAAATGATGCTGGCAGCCCTCAAGCTGGTGCAGTTGCTGCAAGAGATACTTGTTTAATTCCACTTCCATGTTGCCTATAAGTCTGTTTGTACATTTCATGAAATATTACAGGTAATGCCATCCAGGCGTTTTTTATAGTCCCCAACAAGGGTTCAGACGTATTTCAGAAGGAGGCCACATTCAGAGAAAAATTTAACTCTGAAAGACAGTTGTCTCCCATGTGAATTTAATGGGAGATAAACCACATGCTGAGTAACACTTTTCCCCCCCATCAATATCATTTGCTAGAGAAAAAAGCACAGGTAAACTCCTGTAGTATGACAGAGAGCTCCCTTCACCTCATTTATTCAAATGAAACATGTGCCTAGTTTCTCCTATGAAAACTCAGAATCTGGTATGGTAGGAGGCTAGACTTTCCTGAATTTTGTCTATCACAGAAACCCAGCAATGTTATTTATTTTAAATAATCTACAGCTGCCATGGGAAAGCTAAAGAATTAAAAACAACAGCAGTAAGCAGGCCCATAACTCAAAACAGGAGATGATCAAAATGAAATACCATCATAACTCACAAAAGGAGATGACAAAAACGAAATACCATCATGAAGTATATGCCATACTCTCACAGAAACTTGCTGACTTTTTTCCACAAGTTCTTCTAAAAACATACTCCCACGTTCATTTTCATCACACTCCTTTCCCTATATGTAAATAAAAGTAATATTGCACTGCTTCCCTTTAACTATGACTAGTGGATTTTGGATGACTGTCTAGCTATTTCCTCTTTTGCTTTACCACTGACTCTTAGCCCTCTGGGGGATTTCTGATGGCACAAACACAAGTAGGACATTGTGATTTAAAATGAAAAGCAAATCCGGTTACTTGCTTGTCTAAAAATTGCAGAATAGGGATTAAGGAATATGAAATATAAGCAGAATTGTAATTTTTCAAATGGCCCAAGAAAATTATTTTCTGTGTTCCATCAGAATGAGTGACTGAATGTTATTGCTTTAGATGCAAAGGAAAATATAGGGAGCCATTAGATCTGTTTTGATGATGAATACAAAAAATTTTATATTATCTATAATTCATATGCACTGAAAAATCTATTAATCTATTATTACTTTCCTGTAAAAGAAGTCAAGATACCTCCTTTTCTAAAGGCAGGTGTTACTTCTTAGAGAGAAGTACAAAACATAAGAGTAGCATATCCTCTGTTATTCATCCATCGTGGCTTATCGATATGTCACACTGGGGAGAAGAGTTTATTACCGAAATACTAGATGAATAAACCCTCATGGAAATATGAAAAGGCAAACAGACTACAAAGGAGTGTCAGGATTGTTCTGTTTCTCTCCATTCTTTGAATGATTATGACATTTAATTCCAGTTTCTATATGTACTGAGATTTGGTTTAGAAGTAGTTTAAAAATATGTTTTTGAGCATTCATGAAAACATGGGTTCGCAACTCTGCACTTCCAACATTAAGAAAATCGTTACAGCAGGGTAGTGGGATTTCTCTGATTCTTTCACAATGTTTTTGATTTAAGAAATTAAATAATTAGTAGAACAAATGTTTCTAGAGAAAAAAAATTGAAATGCAAGTCGTTACAACACTCTGTAAGGATGCAAATGAGAAAGACATTGCACAGATGACATCTGGACATGAATCACTTCTCAGGAAATCTCTCTAACTAGAAGCTCCCTGCATAAGAGCCCGTAGTTGGCGGCAAGCTGAAGATGAGAGTACACAATGACTAGGACTTGGTCCAGTTCCACTGAAATCAATTAAGAGGTTCCCTCAAACTTCTGATGGCTAGTGACTTTCAAGATGTAGACTTAAGTTAGAAAACCCTCCCAGCTTTTCACCTATGAGCAGTATCAGAAAGATGGTGCCACTTGGGGTCAGATTGCCACTCCTTTGCAAGATACAAGAGCCAAAAAGAACTGGTTTGAGAGGCACATAAAGCTACAAGCATCCGTCTGTGGCATAACAGCTACCCTGCACATCACTTTACATCAATCTGGAAGCTCCCTCAAAGCAGATTTGTAAAGGTCACTGCCCATACACTGACTTAGGGACTTAGAGCTACAATTAACAGTTCTACTAAATGGGTTCATGAAGACTAAAGCCCACAAAGAAAACATTCGTGCACGTCACTGCCATTCAGGTCAAGTCCGTCTGCACTACAGACTCATACTGCAGCTGTTCACCTTGTTTTGATGGAGCTGGATTTAAAGCCAAGCCAGAGTCTATAACTCATATTGACAGTAGCAGCTTAAATAAGCCATCTGCCTACTCTGACTGCCTCAGAAGACCAAAGAGCAATTCTCTTATTCAGACAATCAAATTGGAGACATGTTTATCACTACAACATGCAAAGGAAACCAGTCTTTTAATATATGGAGTTCTCATCCTCAGAAGAAAGGCAGGTTTTTCATGAGAGAGGCTCCTTGGGTGCATCAAGTCACCTGCTAGGCAAGAGAGTTTAAAGTGGTCCACCCTTACTTCACATGTATATACACAAATGTCTTCTGCTACAAGACCTCCAGTACCACAGCAAGACACACTGCTTTCAGTCTATCAAGCTGATTTGCTGCCATGAGAATTTAATTAGATGGAGGAATAAAGAGAGGCTGCTGGTAGTATCCACACTGTTAAACACAAACATCCCAAGATAAGAAGCGCAGTTGCTTTCTAAGGAACACCCAGTAGTCAGTAAAATAAGGAACATACTTTATAACTAATAACTAATAAACGTGTGGTGCTATGCTGTGTTTTTGTTGCTCCAACAGCTGTATCTAATCATCACAGCTGTGCATTCAAACAGAATCTGAGTAAGCAGAGAATAGACATTGTTCTCTACCTAAGGGAAGGAGAGAGCTGCACAAAGATAGACTGAAGGGTTAGACTGTCAGAGCAGAACAGTAGTAAGTAATATGACAAGAAGAGTATAAAAAGGCAGGTTTGCAAATACAGGGTCAAGATACTTGAAATTATATGAATTATAGAGTAAGCAGTACCATGAAGGTAAAGTCTTGCCAACATTTTGTATGGATAGAGTGGGCGTCTCCTTAATACAAAAGTACTTCAGTCTTTTAATAATCTTTGTTGTCTTGCCCTGGATTCACTCCAGTATGTTCATGTCTTTCTTGTTCTGTGGACCCAAAACTGGATTCAGCATTCCACATGTGCTGAATGCAGAGGAAGGATCACTTTCTTTCAGGTACTTTTGCATTTTTCTTCATGAGGTCATATTGCTGGTAGATGATAAGCTTCTTGCTCCCAAAGACCCCAAGGCCCTTCCTTGCCAAGCTATTCTCCAGCCCCCAGAATGTACTGATGGCTGTATTTTTTTTCTATCCCAGTGTAAGACTTTGTATTTCCCATTGTTGAGCTCTATGAGTTTCCCCTCTGCCCAGTTTATCAGACTACCAAGGTCCCTATCAGTGGCAGCACAACCCTCTGATGTAACAGTCACTCCTCCTGGTTTTGTATAATATGTGAAATTGCTGTAGCAGCACTCTGCTCCACCATCCAGGTCATTAATTAAGAACCTCAATAGTACTGGCCCCACTATCATTCCCTGAAGTATAATGCTAGTGAACTTGCTTGCAGCTTGATTTTGTGCCACATATCACAACCTCTGGACCTAATTGTTTTCAATGATAATTTTCAATTCACCTCAGTATCCATTTATTTATCCCATACTTTGTCAGCTTGTCTTGTTAGAACATTGTGAAAGACATCATTAAAACCCTATTATAAGAAAGATAAACAATGTCTCACTGTTCTCCATTCATGCAGCCTGCAATGCAACTCACTGTGGAAGGTTATCAAGTTGGTTAAGCATGACTTTCCCTCCACAAGTGCATGGTGGTAATTTCTGATGATTTTTTGTCCTTCTTGAGATTGGAAATGGTATCCAGGATTAGTTGCTCCATCATCTTCCCAGGGGCTCACCTGAAGCTGATTGGCCTGTTGCTCTGCTGATGTTCTTTTCTGACTTTCTGGAAGATAGGTATGATATTTGTTCTCTTTCAGTCTTGAGAAGCATTCCCAATTGTCATAGCCTTTCAAAGACTATCAGTGAATTTTGTCATTGGTGGAGTATGTAAGGCCTATTTGTTTATGTGCTCCTTAAACTGGTCTTGCTTCAACCAGGGAAAGATTCTTTGCTCCAGACAATTTCTCTGGTTCAGCCTATTCCTCTCAGAGCCTTGAGATGCTTGAAGATTAGAATTGTTTTATTGCAACAGACCTAATAAGGTGCTCCAAAGTTACTCATAATCCAAGGTGGAAAGTTTGATTCAAGTGCATACAAATCCAGTGTAGAGACAGGTGGCTTTCTGATAGTTGAAACAATAGTATGTGGCTCCCCATAGATCATTACTTCTTTGGAAACACAAGAAAAACTAGAACTAGGTTTTTGATGCCTTACCATTTGTTTTCTTAAGAGCATCTGCTTTGTTAAAAGGAGTCAGAGGAAATGCACAGGTAAAGCTCTTATAACATGCTTCATTTCCACAAAGATGGTGAAGTCAACATTTTTGTGGTGTTCTAAGAGGTGTATGAAATAGGGGAGAATGTGCTTGAAGGGTCCCTTTTAGTTCTTGGTACAAAACTCATTTATTATCAGGAAGAAAAAGCAATGTGTAAGGACAGAAGAAAAAGTTACCTATTTTCAGGTATTTCTGGAACACATTTGCAAGCCAGGTCATTGATTCCTCATTGATTCCCCTTTTCAGAATAAAGGCTTATTACCAAAACCAAAAAAAACCAAAAAAATTTTTCTTTGGTAGTATATTTGAAAATATATTCAGTAAATTAATTTCCAATCAAGTTTTCTGGACAATCTGTATTACATCTTTGTTTCAGAGTTTCGATTCCCAAGGCTACTTCATTGTACATATTTTGTCTTAGTATTTTAGTATCACTTCCGAATATGGAACTTCTGCAAGTCCTAAGGTAGTAAAACTAATTGAAATATTATCAAATAATCTACCACTTCTTTCATGTATTATAATCCTGTTTGCTTCCTTAGAAACAATGAAGCTGTGGCCTTTTCTGGATTTGATCTACAGACACAAAAGCATTTCATGAAGTGCAGAATGAGTATTTCAACTTGCCCAAACCCAACACGGGTTACAAAAAGTTGAGAAGAATCTGACTGCATAGAAACAACTCATGCAAAGAAGTATAAATAAAAGTAGCATTTTAGTTCTATTTCTGCTGCAAACTGCTTTTCAAAGTGTGATTTTTTTTTAAAGGTTTAATTGAACCTGAAATAAATCACAGCCACTTCAAATACAGATATTGTTGAAGCATGTATTGAGTAGAAATCACTGCAGACTATTGCAAGGTAAGGAAGTTAAGAAGGCTCTGGTAGAAGGGAAAAGCCATTCCTTATTGACAGGGATTTTTCTTTTTGCCTTTTTAATTAATTGCCATTTTTAGAAGAACTTTGAAAGGTAGTTTGACTACATGGAAATCTGGGTTGTCAAGAGCTTTTGAGGATCCCTTGAAGCTCTTGGATCTGCCAAGATTTTCTCATTTCCCTCCTAAAATAGCAACAGGTTTATGACTGAATTTCATACACAAGGTGAGGTATTGCACCACTTTCCCCTGTCAAAGGGAGAAAAAGTGTCAAAGTAATCTACATTCTGAACACATAGAAAGCACCCACTCAGCTACCTTATCACAAAATACATTAACTTGACTTTTTTCCTGGGTAGTCAAGGCAGTAGCATCTATATGAATGCTTATTTTTTTGGTCAGAGCTCAGTTTTCTTTCTAATGCTTGCAAGTGTTAGAGATCTATTTCCTTGCAACAGCACACCTAGACTCTGATCTGCTAGAGGAAAGTAACTGGATCCAGATGCGAGATGTGCCTCTTACAGTGGGAACTTGTGACTAGCATGTACAAACCAGCTGGGAATAGGTTTGGCTATGACCTCAGCCCACAGATCATAGTGATGAGCAGGTCAGTGATGAGCAATGTCAGCCAGGCAGGACAGGAGGCTGAGATGTAGACTCGCACTCCTACAGCTCCACTGAGGCAGGACTGACAACCCCGAGCTAAGCTTACAAACAGTCTGTTTATTCTTACTGTTTTGTTTGTCACGGGTTTCTGCATCACACACTTTTCAACTGTTCCTCGGACAACGGATGTATTATTTCTGTCCTATGGCTCTCCCTTATGCTTTTTACAATCGCATGGAGGCTTCTTAAAGCAATAATTTACATTTACACACCTCTCAGAAAAGTTACAGTATTAGTCCTTTCCCTCTCTGTCCTCAATTTACAGAGCGTATTTTCCTCCCTCCTCTGCTCCTTCAGAGTAGAACTGAAGAACAACCAGATCACAGTGGATGTGGTGTCTACTTATTCCAAATGCCAATTCAGAGATGCCAAAGACCAGACATTTTGTATAGGTATTGTGCAAGTTCAGCACATTTCTCAAAATGATTTGTGGCTGCAAGAATTCAACAGATCTGTAAACTAAACAATAATGCCTTGAATAAGCCAGCTGTAAGAATTCAGTTTGACAATTAAATGTGAAAAGCTTATTTTAGTGATTAGAGCAGTATCATCCAGCAATTTGGTGGCAAAAAACAGTGAATTGAAACTGGCTGATTTAGGGACCAGCTTTCTCTTCTCGAAAGCTTTGGTCACTGCCTTCTGTCTTGTAAAACATAGGATATACAGGCTAGGAGAGTCACCTCCACTATATATGGTACAGTCTGGGGCAAGATAGCACTTGAGGGGGATATTTCACTGACTATTCACTAAGTATGCTGAAAGAGGTGAAAATGATGACTGAAAAATCTTAAAACTAGCAGCCTCTATCATTCGAGGGTTGTATAGCCCTAAACATATGCTTTGTGTCATAGCCCTGATCATGTGTGTTGTCAAGTCAAAAATTGCAAGCCAGTGCACCCCAGTGATACATACAGGGTTGGAACATAGAGATCTGTTCCTTCAGCTCAGAAAAGAACTAAAGGAGAGAAGAGTTTTGTGGAGAAGGAGTGAAAAAATATACTGATGGTAGGCCTCTAGCTAAATTCTAATTCTTTACCAATTTTGAATGGATCATAGTCCTTCAATTGTGATTTTTTTAGAGGAATAAAGATGATGTTTAACATAATCTGCCTTCTTCTTGTTATGAATGATGTTCTATTTTTCCAATTTATCAAGCAACAAAATTAAATTTAATAGTAGATTTTTAATAGTGACAAAATGAATACCATCAAAGTATTGGAGATGACAAAGTATTGGAGATGAATACAATCAAAGTGCATATATTTAAGAATATACAAAATTTTGGCAGTAAATAATTCAGTATAATTGAGGTTCGTATAAAGCATAAGCAAAACCGACCGGGGAGGGGCCCCCCTCCGACCGGGGATACGAGGAGTGGCTCCCATTCCTCACGTACCAAAGCATCCAGGCTAACAATCCCACTTATATACTGTAGGCTACAGAAGTTTCTAGAAAACTACTCCTAGTTTCTATTCCTAAAATGTGCGTCACTACGTTGTATGGCCCATGCTCTATTAATGGGTTTGGGGGTCTCTCATCCTTTTGAGGGTCTTATTTCCGATGAAGGCTCATCATCTTCCTCAGTGACCGAGGTGTGACCCGCAGGTAGCGCAGGCGCCCTGTGTGACTGAACAGATGTTTTCCATAATATGACTTTAATTGAGTCCCATGCCTGGAATCATCCCATTTTGGCCCATTTCAAGGTTGAAACTTTCTATTTCTAGATGCTGCTTGTCAGATCTACGTCCTTCTACTATTCTTGTTTGACTTTCTTCCAACCTCCTTTTTCGACTCCCAACATCTGGAAGATGTCCTTTGCCCTGTCTCACCCATCTCCCCCCTCACTCTGTAACAATTGTCTTCTATTGATCTAAATACAATTTTGTTAATATAGTTACAACTTAATTAGCACGAATCACATTTATCACATTCTCATGCACATCTCTTATTTATAACCCCATTTGTCTCACATTACTCAGAACACTAGGGAAAGGCTCTTTGAGTTTCCTGACTCAGTCCCCTCAGCTTTTTCCAGCAGCATTTCTCATGAAACCAGTATCCTTCAAGTTCCCCTGTTGCCCAACTTTCAGTCCAGCTTCTTATGCTCCTCAGATTTTTGGACTTCATAGCACTCTCAGAAATCCACTGGCCCAGTATCAGCCAGCACCACTTCATTCTGTCACTCTTCCCTAGTTTCTCCTTATATCTTTTACCTTCTGAATCCCTTCCTGCCTCTGGAACCCTTTATCACCACTTGTCAGTACGAGTTTTCACATTCACATCATCCCAGCCACCCCTCCCAAATATTGTATGCAATCTCCATCTCTCACTTCTTCCTGTGGAAGTCATTTAAACAGTTACTTAAATTCCACAAGATGTGGTGAAAGGACAAATCAACCCATTAGTGGAATTTACTGAACTGTTAGCACATCTGGACTCATTCACAGTACACAGGCTTGCTCTCAAAGTTGCATGAGAAAGTTGTTCAGAGCAAAAGGGAAACATGCTGGTCTTCTTAGCTTGTCAGAACTTGTGTGCAAACTAAAATTCAGATGTTAGGCTAAAACAAAGAAAATCTGCAGAAACCAAGTTCTTGGTGCCACCACAAGGAAATGTACTGCCTGTCACTATTGTCTGGATGGCCCAATAAAAAATTATACTGTCATTGCTAGTAAGAAAACTAATGCTAGAATTGCAAGGCCACAGGAACTGGTGGGCTGTTAGGTTTGTTATTAGTTTGAGTGAATTTATTCAGTGCAAACTGAAGTCGGGTACCAGGCGTCTTTTGTTATGATGTAGAGTTTAAGTGTGGGATTATACCAGAGACCTTAAAAATATGTGCAGAGGTTAAAAACAGAGGCCAAAAGACTATAAACATCTCACAAGAGTCATAAGAATCACAAGGTTGGAAGAGACCTTCAAGATCATGGAGTCCAACCTATCTCACTGGCAGTCAGCTTCTGGTTCTTGAGGAATTATAATCTTAGGTGCTGAGAACACTGCTTTAGACATAACACAGAGGATAAGGAAGCAATCAAACAAGTGCATGTAGTTTATGCACTGTTTATGAATAAGACAAATTAATTATGTAGCCATGAGAAGTTAACACCCCCAGAATTGCAGCGCATATTACAGAAGGAAAGGAGACAAGAGAATTAAAATTCACTGACAAACTCAAGCATTTTTGAAACGTATTAAATTTCGGAATTTGAAAAGAATTGCAGCTGGCAAATGGTTTTCATCACTGGATCATCATGGAATTTTCTTCATAAAAACTATGTCAAAGCTGCAAAGACATCATCTGTTTCAAGGAACAAGGCTCTTCAAATGTCTTTATCCAGCCAGTCAAGTTTTAGGGCTGTATAGGAGTCCGTGTATGAGTGCATAAAATATATGCACTTGTTGTTGCAAGCTCTGTAATTCCTGAATAAAGAAATTACTGCACATAAATTATTTGCCTAGTGTGGTTAACTATCAGTGTGACAACCATCACTCTGACCAGCGCTGAAATGGTCAAGCAATTGCACTAAACAACCATTGTAGATCCCTTCCAGCTGGAAGCATTCCACTGTATTCTATATATGCTTCTCATTATTGTCCATAAATACATCCATTAAATCCTCTGTGTGAGTTGGTTCCCCCACTGAAAGAAAAGACAAACCTACAACAGAACTAGGGTTTTAGACATCACACAGGAACACAGAGTTTCACAGAATACAATGTTGGAATTTCTGTGGCCAGATCTCCATTAGGAAGTGTTAGGGAGTGTAAAACTGCATGGCTTGGAATAGTTTACAGTTTCGGTACTATTATTTATTTCTTACTTTCATGCTTTGCATTAGAAATAAATATATGTGTGTGTGTGTGTATATATATATATCTGCATATCATCTTACCTTCAATTCTACTGCTTTAATACTGAATAATTAAAAGCACAGGGGCTCAATCTTCTGTCATTTTTAGGCTATAATATGCAAAATGTTATTCTGTCATTGCAAAATTATTCCAAAAATTAATAGCTTGTGTTCTGGAGGCATTTTTTTTCTTGCTTCTTTACCTGATGATTGAACAAGGAACTTGCCCCAGGAAAGAAGGGTGTGTCTCTTCTGTGGAGCTGGTGGTAAATGTTTGTGCAGAAGAACCTAGAGCGCCTAAGGAACTATAAGAACTAGCTGGGCTTTTGGCCTCAGGCCATGTAGTTTAGTTGGAGAAATGTCTCATGGGGTAGGTGGTATAGTAAAGTGTAAACTAAAATTCAGTGAGACGTAGCACATTAGAGGCTTGCTTCAAATACTACAATTAAGAAATGCTAAATGAGCTGCTTTTTCAATCAGTGAACTTTTGGGGTAAACATTATTATAATTATCCTCAGTGTTTGTATGGATGCAGTATTAAGGTTACATTCACAAATAGTTTTGCATAGCCAATATTGCGTGCCAGATTTTTCATAAATTTTTAGTTAATTTTTAGTAACTCTATGTAATTACTGAAATTATACTGTTATAGCCCATATGGGGTATATCAGTAATATCTGCAGTGTATTTTCTATTTTTTCTCTGGAAAATTTTCATAAAAACATTAAGTACGTGCTACCCATTGCATAAATGAGACCTTTGTTATAGGGACTGTATTTTGCTCAGATGTCTTTCTGTAACAATCATTCAGCACCCCTAAAAAACCTACGCCTGCATTTGTATCCACCTCTGACTGTCGTCAATGTAATTGACCAGAAATAGTTAGTATGAGTTCTGTTTTCAGGAGACTTCTTGTCTATGAGACAGCCTCAGGCAACTGAACCGTTTCTAGAGAACTAGCTGGATTTATACAGATACAAACATTTTATACTGTCTGCAATTCTTGGTCACACAATGAAAAAAAATTTATATGTATATAGTGTTCTCAACCATAATTTCAAAATTCAATCCTTTGTAAGAGACAGCATCCTTTTTGAGAGACACTGGCATACTGCAGTATATCACTCATCAAGGCCATTTCTGATTTGAAATTGAAATTAGGCTGTCTCTCATGTAGTCCTCCACAGCTTGGAGTCTGCTGGTTGTGTTCAATCAGTCACTGCAGTCTGCCAGAAGAATGCAGTTCTCCTTGGGAACAGTCAGTATCAGCAGAAGGAATTACTGTACTGTAACTGTGGTATTAACATTGGGTGTCAATGAGGCCTTGAGACTCAACTCAGCTTCATATCCCTCACCAAAACAAACCAGATAAAACAAACAAACAAACACCAGACATGTACCATAAAATTGTAATAATGGAAATTACTGATTTTCAGTTCCATTAAAACTCTCACAGATAGGCCTAGAATGTCACAAGTGCATCTGTATGTCATTCAGAGTAGGACTTTGGAGTAAAATAATCTCAGAAGTGGCCTTAGCCATTACTTCACATTTTACCACTTATTTCCATGTATCATGGAGAGTTCTGTCTGAACCAAGTCAGTACAACTCCCGAACTCAGAATGTAGTGTGGTGAGGGTCGGTGTCTCCTGCCGTGCCTGTGGTGGGAGGCCGAGAGGAGATGGCCTTGGGATAGGGGAGATTCAGATTAGATATCAGAAAAAAATTATCACTGTGAGGGTGGTTAGGCGTTGGAATACGTTTCCCTGGGACGTGGTGGAGTCACTACCCCTGGAAGTTTTTCAGGGTCTCTTGGGTGGAGCATCCAGTTGGTGTGAGTTTCCCAGGAAGCCGCTGCCACGGCGGCGCTGCCGATACCCCAGCGGACCGCGCTCCAGGGCGGGCGGAGGACGGCAAGCCCTGACGGCACCATGCCGCCGCGCCCCCTGCCGGCCGGGAGGTGGCCCTAGGCGAGGGAGTCCGGGCCGCCGGCAGCGCCGATTGGCTGCGGCTGGGAGGAGGCGTGGCGGCACCAGGGGTGGAAGCGTCGATTGGCTGCGGCTGGGAGGAGGCGTGGCGGCACCAGGGGTGGAAGCGTCGATTGGCTGCGGCTGGGAGGAGGCGTGGCGGCACCAGGGGCGGAAGCGTCGATTGGCTGCGGCTGGGAGGAGGCGTGGCGGCACCGGGGGCGGAAGCGTCGATTGGCTGCGGCTGGGAGGAGGTGCGGCGACGCCGGCAGCGACGGCGCAGTCGCGGGTGGGCCGTGGGGCTGGCGGCATCTCGTCATGGCTCGGGAGTTCGAGCTGTGCCCCGGGCGGCGCATAGGCGGCGACCACCCTTGCTTCATAATCGCCGAGATTGGGCAGAACCACCAGGGTGACCTGGACATCGCCAAGCGCATGATCCGTATGGCCAAGGTGCGCGCGGGGGGAGGCGGGGGAGTGAGAGAGCCGGGGCGCGGCCGGGGGGCGCGCGTGAGGGTTTATTCCAAACACACATTGTTTGCAGGGAAACCCTTGCATTTTACTTTGATGAAGGGTCTGGGGCGCTTGTCCTGTAAGGAGCCGCTGAGGGAGCTGGGGTTGTTCAGCCTGGAGAAAAGGAGGCTCAGGGGTGACTTTATCACTGTCTACAACTCCCTGAGAGGAGCGTGTAGCCAGGTGGGATCGGCCTCTTCTACGAGGTAACAGGATGAGAGGACATGGCCTCAAGCTGTGCCAGGAGAGGTTAAGGCTGGACATCAGGAAGAATTTCTTCACAGAAAGGCTGAACAGACATCGGAATGGTCTGCCCAGGGAGGTGGTGGAGTCGCTATCCCTGGAGGTGTTCAAGGAAAGATTGGACGTGACGCTTCGTGCCATGGTCTATTTGACAAGCTGGTGTTCAGTCACCTCAAGGACTCAATGATCTCCGAGATCTTTTCCAACTCATTCGTTCTTGTGATCTTATGTCATGGCTGCAGCCCCGCAGATGGGGCATGAGCTCTCGGGGAATTTAGGAAATATCAGGCAGCTATTGAACCGTCTCTAATGAACCTCCAGTTTGACTTGGTTGGCCTTAGGGCTCTATTGCAGTAAAGCTTATGTCATCAGTAGGACGGCCAGGCTGCTTTCAAATTTGATGTTATATCCGTTTGATAGAAAATGTTACATCATAGCTTGGAGCATGGTGTATTCAGTTCTGTGACTGGAAGATAAGTGGAGACTGCTCTAATGAGGGTATTTCTTCACTGTGTGACTTCAGATTCCTAGAGGTGTCTGGTGCTGGTGATGTAATCTAGGGATAACCAGTGATGCTGGGTGGATGGATGATATTAAAAGTTTCTTCCAGCCTTGTTGATTCTATATGAATTTCAGGTTCATACTCCTTGTTCCAGAGAATCCTGTGCTCTTTTTTAATGTAAAATTACCAGTAACAGCTAATCTGGGAGAAACACCACAGAAGTCAACTCTTCGAATAAGCAGCATGCATAGCTAAGTAGTTTTATAGGTTTGACGTGACTTCTCTCAGCTGCTGCTCTACTAAGTGTATCAGGACTTTGAAATAAAAGGTCCACAGTCACCCTGTTCTTTACAATTTCTGTGATTGCTGTGATGATAATGTCGAAAGTCCACTACAGATGAGCACATCAGTTACTCACTCCTTGCATTCAGAGTTAGGATGAGTGCAGTTTCACTTGCAGTGCCACTCAGTGTGCACCAGCTTGTTTTGCAGGACTGCGGAGCAGACTGTGCTAAGTTCCAGAAGAGCGAACTGGAGTACAAATTCAACAAGAAAGCGTTAGAAAGGCCCTACACCTCTAAACACTCCTGGGGAAAGACCTATGGGGAACACAAGCGCCACTTGGAGTTCAGTCATGACCAGTATAGAGAGCTAAAGAAGTATGCAGAGGAGATTGGCATTTTCTTCACAGCTTCTGGCATGGATGAGGTATGTAAGCCATACTGCAATGACAAGGGGAGTCTGGCTGTTGTGTTTGTTGGGTATTACTTAGGTGTGATAGTTCTTACATTAAAAAAATATGTGCACAATCAGTTTCTAACTGAGAGACCTGGAGTAATTTGGCAGTTCACCTGTGTCTCTACAATGGTTGATGGAATGTTTTGGAAGACTTGCCACATGTGTTGAGATGCTTATACACAGTAAGTAGTTTAGGGACAAGGCTTCATTTTGACCTTCCTAAACAATTGAGGCTTTGAGAGAGTAGATCAAGATGGCAATCAGATGCTCTCCAGTGTTGTCTGATATGTTGGTTTCAAGCATATCAAACTTCCTTCTGTATTTAAACCAGATTCCTTTCTTGATCTAATCCCTATTATTTCCCTCTTTTTTTCTGCCCTCCTTGTTCACTAGACTCCTGTAGTGTTTCTAAGCAGCAGAAGTGTTTATGCCCCTATTTCTTTTACTAATCTCATGGAGGGCCTCAGCACCTTGGCCTGCTACTGCTGAATCATTTACTGATTTTTGCCAGTGGGCTCTTGAATAGTCAGTCACCAGCCTCACAGCTCCACAGAACTCCTGCTGCTGTTCCCTCTTAAGACATGTATACTTGTAGCTGTTTCATGTTGCTTGCCTCAGAATGTTGGTAGTAACAGTATTAACAAATGCAACATGCAGTTGAAATGTGTAAACTGTAAAGGTCAGGTAATACTTGAACTTCAGTATAGATGAGAGATCTATACTGATGAGATTTTCTCTGTGGCCTAGAAAATAAAGAGAACCAAACTGAAAGAGACCCTAGCAGAAGTAAGCTAGCCACTCTTGCATATGACCAGCAGAGCAGTGTCCTTGGCTTTCTGCAAGTAGGCATGTCCAGGATAGGATGTGATTTACTTAATGTTTTAAGGCAATCTATTCAGTGTCTCACTCTTGCAATCAGAGACAATTCCTGATATATCAGTATTATTCTTTTTTTTATATAATTTTTTCTCCCTCTTCATCTGACGATAGACAAATATGTTTCATGTGTATGGCAATAGCTCAGTGCCAAAGATTCAGGAGTAGATCTGTGAAAAGAGATTGTAGTGATGTTTCTTTTATTACTGTCTTCACATCTAGAAGACCTGCTGAGCAACATGCACTCCTTTAAGAAAGAAGTAGATAAACCCAGGAGTCTTGGACTTCTGTGTATGGGATCTTAAAGGCCCACATGCCTTTGGGAAGGAAACAGCCCCCACACTCCTTCTTTGATGTTAAAACCTCTGGTTTCTAAAGGCTGTAGCACAACACAGAACACCTTTTCTAGGCAGCAGCTAAGATCACTTTCTGCTGCTGGATCTCTCTTTTTCTCTGCTGTATGTGGCTTCATCAGCTAGTTAACAGAACTGATACATGCTTGTGCTGTGTGTAATTACATTACACGGCTCCTAAGATTTCTGGTGGCAATTCTGCAAGACAGGGCTTTGGAACTTAAGGAAAATATTGCATAAATTGACATAAAAACTCTGAGAATACATTAACTTTTGAAAGTTTTTATACATTAACTTATGTAAATTTAACATAATCTCCAGTTATGTCAAAGAGGTTAAATTGTGTGTTTAACTATATGAGGAAATTATTGAAGTGTACAAAGGCTATGAATAACTTCTTTATGTATTCTGTTCCAGTATGTACTGGAGACAAAGCAGGATCTCATTGAACCACTCCCTTTAATGTTATTTCTGTTATTTGAAATTACTTCCTGGTTCTTGAATCTCTTAAAGAAGAGCTGCTAATTTTCAAGAGATACCTATACTTACCTAATGAAGAGTGGCGTTAGACAGAAGGTCTGCCTGTCATATTTAATTTTTTGCCATCTCCTGAGATAAGATCTGTTTTAATATAGAGTACTCATTGTCTTTATGCACAATGCATCTGAATAAAATATATTAAATAGTGAATAGAGAGATGTAATACATTGCAGGTGCAAGAAACTGAATCTCCATCATACTGATGATAGAAAAATTAGATCAAATAAGATGTGATTATCTTGGGGTTTTGAGGAGGAGGTTTTCACCTATTTAATTATGCTTTGGATTTGTTGTGTTGAAAGGTTGTTTATTTCCAAGCACGGTAGTTCTTTTTCCCTTGATCCAGCTGAAGCGGAGTGTTAAAACACAGTGACTTCTTTTCCTTGTAGATGGCTGTGGAATTTCTACATGAACTGGATGTTCCATTTTTCAAAGTAGGATCAGGAGATACAAATAATTTTCCGTATTTGGAAAAGACTGCAAAGAAAGGTAAGCATTTTCTTTGAGCCATCTTGGTGAACATCACAATTTCTCTGTAGCTCAATTACTAGATTTTTCCTCCAGTTGATTTTTGGGAAAAAATCTGAAATTTCTTTAAAAGAAACTCACCCTCAAACTTTGAAAAAAAAAAATTTACCCTGCCTTCTTTTCTAGTTTTCCTGAATTAATTTACTTAAAGAATTTAATTCAATCTTGGGTAGCTTTCTTGTAGACCTAGGACAGAACTTGTACATATTTTTTAATGGCTAGGTCGCCCAATGGTGATTTCCAGCGGGATGCAGTCGATGAACACAATGCATCAGGTTTATCAGATTGTGAAGCCCATCAATCCAAACTTCTGCTTCCTGCAGTGCACCAGCGCCTACCCACTTCAGCCAGAGGATGTCAATCTCCGTGTTATATCGGTCAGTGAGTAACCCAGAGCATGCTGTGGCTGGGATAGCAGAGAAGGGCTGTGTCCTTTAACTGAGATACACTTCCAGGTCCTAAGGTGTGCTGGAATTTGCCTCTGAGAAGTTACAAGATGTGTCATGTTCCTCTAATTCACCATGCAAGCACTGAAGTAAAAAAAGCCATGCGGTCCTTTTTTTAGCAGAACTCATCTTTAAGGAATATGATAAAGGATATTGCTGGACCATTCACAGTTCAACAGAGGAAAACATGACATACGGTTAACAAGTTAACCCTGTGGTTTACAGTGCTCAGAAAAATTATGTAGACTGTTATCATTAGGAAGGTGCTTGAAGTGAGAACGTAATTCTAAATAAGGAGCTAAGCCAGAAACTTTTTATTAAAAAGTTTCATGTGACTATCAGAGCAATGGAGAAAATTGATTAGACCCTACTATAGATTCCTTCGTTAAAAATATTACTTGGATACACCAAATAGTGATGTAAGAAAGTTTTCCCAAACTGGCCCATGCTTAAAGCACTACCTTAGATCTCTGTGCACATAGAATGACACATGGCTGCATTTAAGTGCCTTTATGATTTAGTGATTCTTCTCTATGCATAGATTAAAAGATTGGTTCAGATTTTAAATACAATGTTGAAGAAATCTGTTTAGGGTACAGATTAAATTTAACCAATCCACTGGGTTCTTAGATGAAAATAGTATACTATTACTGTTACACTGATACTGGCTTTGAAGACCTTGAATAGCGGAACTGAATTAAAAGGAGAAACATAAGTTATAGAGAACATATTTCCTTGTTCTTGTTAATATTGATAATATTAGTCACATTTGGAACGTGGTGATTGGTAATGCAGTGTGACTTGTTGAATTTAAAAAGTTGTGTTCGCTGCATAACCAACTGCTTGTTTTATGCACAGTATTTGTCCACTGCAGTTATCAGTGGTAAATTTGCTTTGTCTTTGAAACTGCTACCTTGGTAATTCACATCAACTCTGTCGTGATTCAAGGCATATCAGTCAGCATTTCCTGATATCCCCATTGGCTATTCGGGGCATGAAACTGGCATAGCCATTTCAGTGGCAGCTGTTGCTATGGGTGCTAAAGTACTGGAACGCCACGTGACTCTCGATAAAACATGGAAAGGAAGTGATCACCAAGCATCTCTGGAGCCAAATGAACTGGCAGAGTTAGTGAAAGCCATCCGTACTGTGGAAAAAGCAATGGGTTCTCCAGTCAAACAACTCTTGCCCTGTGAAATGGCTTGCAATGAAAAGGTAATTTTTTATTTCGGTTTGTGTAAACCTGCAACTAATTTAGACCTATAGCTAATAACTCTATGTTCAGAAAAATAGCTAGCAAATTGTTTATTGCAGTAGTGTTTCTTCCTCTGCACTTAAAAAATTTCACACAGCATAATGCTGGCAGTTTTGATTATAATAGAGTTCTGTGTTTATCATCCAGTGGTTAACTAAGTTGAGTAGCAGCATGGAATCGTTTAGACTGAAAAAGACCCATGTGGTCATTCAGTCCAATCTAACGCTGCCAAGTCCGTTGTATGTTCCTAAGTGCCATGTCTACGCATTTTAAATAACTCCAGGGATCATGACTCAACTGCTTCCATCTTCTAGACTCTTTGAATGCTTTATAACCCTTTTAGAGAAGAAATTTTTCCTAATACCCAATCTAACCCTTCCTTGGTACAGATTGAGGCCTTTTCCTCTCGTTCTGTCACTTGCTGCTTGGGAGAAGAAACCAACCCCCCTATGGCTACAGCCTCCTTGCAGGCAGTTGTAGAGAGTGATAAGGTCACCCCTGAGCCTCCTTTCGTCCAGGCTAAACATCCCCAGCACCCTCAGCTGCTCATCACAGGGCTTGTGCTCCACACCCTCCAGCAGCTTCATGGCCCTTCTCTCAATTCACTCCAGCACTTCAATGTTCTTGTGGTCAGGGGCCCAGGACTGGACACAGGACTCGAGGTGTGGCCTCACCAGTGCCAGGCACTTGGCAATCGTAATAGGAATTGTATATGATTGTATATGAGCTGTTATGATTATATATGAGCTGCTTTTATGGTAAGCTATAAAATGCCAGTCCTTCTAATCAGATTCCCTCCATTGTGATTTTGAAAAATTCCAGTGAGCCACTGTCTAATTCTAGAAAACATCTGCATGTTCCTGGCAGTGAAAGTAACCATGCTAAATTAATCTTCATTTGGAATAAGTAATGGAGAAGGCACTTCTATACAACCTGTTCTCAAATAACAGTAGAGTGGTTTTTATCCTTTTTTGTAATACTATGCTAGCAATGTATTTCACATAAACATTGGGGTTTTTTTCTCTCCCCTGCAGCTGGGAAAGTCAGTAGTGGCGAAAATGGCAATTCCTGAAGGTGCAATATTGACACTTGACATGCTGACGGTGAAGGTGGGAGAGCCGAAGGGATTTCCCCCAGAATCCATCTTTGACCTGGTGGGCCAGAAGGTCAAAAAAAATATTGAAGAAGATGAAACCATCACTGAGCAAGTAGTGGAAAATCATGTAAAAAAAGTGAAGTGCTAAACCAAAGCACTCCATTCCATATTTCTCAATGTACTACTATACATGAGTATACTATATGAGAATAGCAGCATGGTAGATTAGAAGAAAGGGGTGTAATTATGAGGGTGCGAACAAGTTAGAAATTTCAGGTTCTCATTAGCAGGAAGTTTCAAAAGCAAGGGGATATAAATTATGAAGATTTTATTATAAACTGTATAGCATCGTGCCTAGGAAATGCCATGATCCTTTCTCCTCCATTCCACTTAACCACAAACTTAGTTTGGAGTTCTGCCAAATATAAGACCACAGTCTGCTGCTTTCCACCTTCCCTTTTCTGTTAAGAATACAGTAAATTGTGAGAATTTTGTCTACACTTTGAATTGTTCTACCCCCGTATCTTTTGATGTTCCTCTCTTTTCTACCATTTGCCTCACCCCTCTCACAGCAGTACTCTGGTTGGAGTTGAGTACAGATAAGTGAAAATGTACATACACTGAACAGAGAAAACTACAAATGCAACCTGGATGGATTTTTTTTTAAGATGAAAGCCTAAAAGTGTCATGATAAAGGAGTGAGTTGCAGGCATCTGTATTCTGTGGGAAAATGGGCTTCTTCAGAAAGTTAAGTTCGCAAGAGACAGTAGCAGGTAAGGAAGCATACGGGATATTTAGAAAGGTCCCATTTAAGGGGCAAGAGAGTATTTTGTGAACTGAAAGGCCAAAAGACAAGCCAGAGAGATTGAACAGGGAAGAAAAGTACATCTGAGGTAAATCAGTGGAAATAAGCTTAACCTATGCTTCAGAAATTATGAAAAGTATCTATTGCGAGTTGAGTGAAGTCTGGAATATTAAGTTGATTCTGCAGAGCATTTGTATGCCTCTGTTTGGACCTAGGGGGCAACTTCTCAGGTAGGAAGCCAAATGCTGGTGAAGCTTGAGCCGCTTATTTTTTTTTCTGTACTAACCAGCAAATCCTCTACGTTGGGGTTTTTCTCTCAACACTTGTGTGTGAGATGGCTGAGGCGTACTGCCTGACTACATTACACCATTGTGCTTCAGCATGATGGTCAGTACACCTTTTGTGTGGTCTGCTTTTGCATCCCAGATTCTCTCCTTTCAAGTGTGAAATGCAATCCCGCTCCTGTCACCTGCTGCTTTTCCCTTTGACCAGAAAGGAGCCATATGGCAGCAGCTGCAAACTAGACATTCTTCAATTACCTTGCTTAGCACAGAACTGCTTTGCAATAATTCATCTGCTTTTCTGTGGTGGAATCATTTACTAGTGATGGTTACTTGGAACTTGTTACCATTTGGTCATGAGTTGGTGAAGTATCTTGAATTTGGTGGTGAGTGGTTTTGTACCTATAAACTGTTTACTTTCAAAATGTTTACCCTTGTGCAATTCTGAGGAAACTGTATTCGTATCTTTAAATGGGGAAGCAGAGGTTGAGTCATATACTTGACCAAATGTGAGCTGTGACTGATGAAATATGCTTGCCTTATATTAAAAAACGACTCAATTGTGAAAAGATTTTTTTTTTAAATTTCAAATTTGAAAAATAAATTTCGCTTATAAAACGATCTCTTGTTTCTGCATTTCAAACTATGGTCAGACTTTGCCTTTAGTATTTGAATACTGTGACATTACCTGACTAGTTTCAAGTAGCAGTGGTTTTTCACTCTTAGCTGGGCTAGTCCTGGAGACTGCTGTAAGCAAAGATTCCAGAAATTTCCAGGACTTTAATTAATGCATTGGTGGAGGCAGAAATATCCATGTACAGAAACTTGCAAGCTGTGTCCCCTAGTTTTATGTGAGCTTTGCAAATTGGACACAAGAATAAATGGCCCACAAATGCATCTCTGGCCTGGTGTTTTTATTGCACCTGTGAGCCCTGCAGACATTTCATCCTCTGTTAGGGGCTCTACACAGCTTTTCCCATGCTTCCACTCAATGGGAAGACTAGGGACACCCAGAAGTCCAATTCAGAGTTTCTGTCATGTGTAAGACCAGCTAATGACTATTAAATGTGGCCACAGAAGCTCCAGCTTTAGAAGAGACCTTTCCAAGAGTCAGTGCCAGTCTTTGATTTTTCCAAGATGACACTTAAATATGAGCTAATTCACTTAGTGCATTTATTATCCAAATCTGACCTTGTCAGTGATAACAATATGCAGTATATAATCTCGAAGCTTGAACCAAACTAGACCTGTTGCCATATACAGTTGCAGCCTCTCCAGGCCACAATGAGGGGAGGGAGTTCATTAAAAAAATTTTTAAAAAGCCAATATCCAGGTTCCAGTCTGAGTTGTAACATGTTTCTTTCAACCTGACTTGTTCCATTTTGCAAATTGAAAAGTACTACATACAGCACTTCAGGTGGTACAGCAACAACATTTATAAGTCAAATCATCTTCCCCCATTGAAAAATACATATATATTAAAAAATGCAGTTGGTTTTCTTGAACTTACAAGTTGAAAAAAGTACAGCAGTAGTACATATGGCATTTTGAGTGGTCCATCAACATCATTTATAAAAGCCAGATCACCTTCCCTCATTGAAAAAAGCAAAACAAAAAAAACCTAAAAATCACAGTTGGTTTTCCTGAACTTGTGTTACCTTCTAAAAGCATCATAATTACAACTTTGATATGAAAAAGATGAATTAATGTAGATAATTGGTGAAGTAACATTAATAGAAAAAGCACAAAAGGATAGGCTTAATTTTGCTTTGTTTCTTATGTTAGTTTGCATGTTCTAATGGACCCTTCCCAGAGTCTCAGAGCTGGATAAACTGGTTCTGTGAACTTGCAGCGGAAGGTGTGCAAATGAGCCATGCCATTGCTAACATTGTAGAATGAAAGGATTCCTGCTTCGTAATCTAGAAAAATGCCAATGCAATCAGGATCATCTTCTATCAGGATGGGGATTCTCTCTCCCTTGTGAAACGCCCAGTATTCAAAATCAAACTTCTTAAGGCACCAAGATGCTCTATTCCAGCCCAGTCGACAGGCTTCAGAATCTCCTTTCCTGCCAATGGTAGGGTAGGCTGCGCCAATCCACCATCCTGCTCCAGCATGAAGCACGTCAACTTCCCAGTAATGGCTCCCGGAAAGGAATGCATCTCTGCTTAGCACTTGCCATAATTTATCAAATCTCTTGGGACCACAGGGGTAAAATATTTTCCTCCAGCTGCAGCTTACTTCAAGACGGTCATCAGACAATTTCAGTCGTGGGTGAATGCTGTCATATTCCCAGGTTGGTGATCTTGCATCTGCAGTCAAAGCCATAAACATACTTGCTACATTTCTCTTTACCCTTGGAAGAAGCCAGAGTTACAAAACACCTGCAAAGGGGCCCACTGTTGGAAGTGTCTTGGGACAGTCAGAAAGCCTGCAGTCCCAGGAACACGAGCTGGAAAGGGCATGCCAAGGAGATCACAGCAGGGTACTAACATTGATGCCTCCACACCTTTCATCTGGGCCAGCCATGGTGATGGGGCCTCAGCCACAGCACCAAGGCTTCTTTATGCTTAGGGTTAGGGCTCAGCCAGAAAGCCCATAGATCCAAGGACACTGTATCTGGAAAAGGCATTCCCGTCTGAGCAAGGCAGGGCCCCAACATTGCTGACTCTACATTAGGTAGGGATAGGGTTCAGCTAGCCATAAAGCCTACAACTCCAGGGACACTGGGGCTGGAAAATGTATGTCAAGTATGTAAAGCAGTGAACCAACATTGCTGTCCCCATACCTTTCTAACCTAGGCCACCCATGTGATGGGCACCTCATCCACAGCACCAAGCTGTCATTTGGGTTAAGGTCAGGATTCAGAGAGCCACAGAGCCTACAGCTCTGGAGACACTGGGACTGCAAAAGGTGTGCCAAGAGAATCACAGCAGGGCACCAGCATTGACTCCACACATTTCTAACCTGAGTCACTCATAGTGATGGGATAAAGAGAAGCTATACACAGAGAATTATGGTCCCTCAGTCTGTTCCACCTGGAGGAGACTGAGGGGAGATCTCATTGCAGTTTACAATTTCCTTGTGGCGGGAGGAGGAGAGGCAGGCACTGATCTTTTCTCTGTGGTGACCAGTGACAGGACCCGAGGGAATGGTCTGAAGTTCTGTCATGCAAGGTTGAGGTTGGATATTAGGAAAAGGTTCCCCAGAGGATGTTTGGGCTGGAACAGGCTCCCCAGGGAAGTGGTCACAGCACCAACCCTGACAGAGCTCAAGAAGCATTTGGACAGCTCTCTCAGACACATGATCCTGTGCAGGCCCAGGAGTTGGACCCTAGTGATTTCTGTGGCTCAATAACAGCTCAGGAGATTCTAGCACTCTAGTATAATCATACTTACGTTTTAAGAAAAGCAACCGATCTACAGGAGTCATGGTTTTCAGCATTGTCCCAGGCTCCTTCTTTGCAGTGGGATTAAGGCTACTGAAAACATCTGGGCAGAGATAAAAAGAGACAGTTTAGGGCATCTGCCAGTTTTTCAAAAATCATTTTCCAGCTTCATGGACAAACTGTGTTACTTTTTCTGGGGAGGGGTTACTCACTCTGTATGCTTTCAGCGTTATGCTCTTTGATAGCATGGAGGTGCTGGACTATGTTGCCAAAGAAATACACAGTTGAGTACATCACGAAGTAATCACACCTGATTCCTTAAAAAGTAGCCCTTATCAGATGAAAATAGACAGCTGAAGGTGCTGGCACTCCCACGATGCTTTCTAGCAATCCTACACACATCTTACCACTGCCATGGCCTTTCAGATCAGGTTTGACCATTTGCCCCAGCAATCTGCTACTGTCTTTTCTGTGATATTGATTCTCTGATAATGGATTAAAAGGCAGCTGGGTGAAATGTGATGGCCAGTGTTGCCTGCTCACTCAAAGAGCAGCAGGATTTTCCCTTGGCTATTTAGGCTTTGTGGTTCTGTGTCCCATCAGGAAAAACTCCCTGCCTTAATCATGCTAAAGGTCATTTAAGGATGAAATAGCAGCTCAAAGACAAAAGGATTTCTAAATAGAGTATGTTTGCTCAGCTCTACAGTACCAAAAATCATTATTTTTTTCAGACTAAGGCAGATCACCAGGTAGATAAATTAGAAAAAGCTTTCAAATTTTAGAGGTACCTCAATGCCAGAGCACTTACACACAATTGGAAGTAGCTGAGAGAATAGATACATGCTGTATGTGTGATGGACTATATTAAATTGTATTGAAATGAATGGGAGGTGGGGGGAAAAGCAGCAGACAAATCAAAGATCATTTTCAGAGTTGGAAGAGAAACTTTGTATGTTTCTAAATTACCACTGCTATAGCAGCATTACACCCATGCTGTCAGAAAACAGTACCCATGCCTGAAACACTGTTTTTTCTCCAGATGATTTGGTAACAAGTTCTATTCTTACTTTAAAAGGACACATTCTTTGCAAAGAGAGAAGAAAGCAAAATTCAGAGCACTCTCCTAGGTACCTTCTTTAAGCCGAGCTTCCAATGGTTTCTGTAGAACGGACTGAAGAATTCTGATGAAGTGTTTATAGTGGTTCAGTAAGTGTTCAAATGAGAGAGGTATTGGATGCCACTCTTCTAACAAGTGCCTGAATTCCTTAATTTCCTTCTCAATTTCTGTGTACTTCTGAGGGCAGAAAGCCAAACACTACAATTAGCAGAGACTGTGACATGAAAGGACCCTCCCAGCTCCCATCCACCACAGAGCAAGGACAGCTCCATCACTGGTTAAACCTAGGGGCCATGACAGGCAAGCTTTGCTGAGCTCAGCCTCCCTTTCAGCTCAGCTGCCTGCCCATTCCTTCCGCCTGCCAGTGGAGCCAGTGGTCACCCCAGACAAGGAGAACCCAACAGCCATGGTTAAAAGAGATCTCTCCAGGATGGAAATTAATTTAGCCTGGCCAGGACCCTTTGTGGGGAATCCCATCAATGGCAAAATCAAACCATTAAGTTTTAAAAGCAATCTGAAGAATAAAATCCAACCTCCCCACAAGAAAATCTCCACAAAGTCACAAAGAGCAGCTCCTGTGTAGAGGTGTGTTGCTACCACACACAGCAGAGTGCCAGGACCATATCACAGCAATGGAAACTCAAGTCTGACACATTGCAAGGAAGTAAAAATGCACCAGAGGTATCATCCTGTAAGAAATGGTATCTTCTGGCTTCTGTCAGGGCATAAGCATATGGCAACACACTCTTCCCAAGGAAGGTGAAGATCATTAGGAGAGAGAAACTGATGTTTCTCTGTAAACAACAACAAAAAAAAAGCATTGCCCCCTGCAGTGAAGTTATGGTTATTGCTTATGGTGATTTCTTGCAGTTAAGGAAATTGCACATTTTAACTTCCCTCCTGAGGTCTCCTGAGGGCTGCCTTTTCTCAGATCTTCATATTACACTGGACACTTGATGCAGCATTTGTCTTCAAAATTAAGAGGCATCTATCAATCTTTTCCATTTCTGTTTAAAATTAACATGAATTTCATACAGACCTGAAATCAATGCCATAGCAGGAAAACCTAATATCTCAAAAATCAGGAACCAAATTTGTTCACCAATACACCAACACAAAGCAAATTAGAAAGCAGTTAGAAAAATGCTGTTTACATACTAAAGGATCTGTGGAAGACATCACTCGAGAAATTTACCAAGGACTGTCAAGGTAAGAGGTAGAAAGAGACCATACAATACCACCTCCAGCAAATGAATAGGATCACTGTCCTGTTGTATTTGTCTGATTCGATGTGTGAAGGTCTCCAGGGCTGCAAGCTGTTCTTGGCAGGACCTCAAATGCTGATCATGTGCTCCCAGGGCTTGCTGAGTCTTTTCATCAATGAAGTTTTTTGCCAAACTCTCTTCTTCCCGAAGAAGTAACTGAAGCTCAGTCATTTTTTCTGACAGCTGCCGTTTGATCATATTAGCATGTGCCTAACAGAGGAACAGAAAGAACAGAAGAATGTCTTCCCCTTGCTCAACAGACCATAAACATTTCAGACACTTCTCTTTCAGGCTTTCAGTGCTATGTTTTGGTTGAATTTTACTGACTTTCTCCATTTCTTCAGAAACATGTCTCTACCCCTTGAGGTAGTGCAGACATGATCTATCTGCTGATGTCTGGATGGAAAAGATTGAGGGAAGATTCCAAGATGCTTATTTATGTAGAAAAATCTGTTTTCAGAATTAACAGGGTACCAATTGCAACAAGAAGCAGACCTTGTCCTTCAGTAGCAAGTCTTTGCTTTTAAAGCAGGCTTGAGACAAGTAGCTGGTAGGAAGAGAAAACCTCCAACGCAAAGTGACATCAGACCAAGTCTCTAAAGCCCCCTCAAGCTCTTACTGACATTTCTGTGACAGAGCTGCTTAGATGCTCCTTAGAGCAGAAGTCATTTCATGCTCTATGAATGAGGTGCAGCTTAGCATACTTTCCCATTAAGACAGAATCAACAGAACTGTTCTTTGTGTTTACTCAGCTCTGAATCCAGAAAATTCAATAATGCAGTTCAGTGCGATGCAAGATACACAAGTGAAGCCAGAATAACATAGGCAAGCTGAGGCTACCTACTATTCCTCTGCACAAAAATTTCACTCCTGATCTTCCAGAGATGTTCAGCTGATCAAGGAATGAGGACCAGGTCTTTGGAGACTATCCCTCTTCCCTCTCTCTGATAGTGTAATATATTTTGATACAGGGAATACACTCTTCTCCAGAGAAGCAGTATGTGGCTGGATATTTGAATAGCTACAGAGAAAACAAAATGTCTCCCCTTGGAAAATGACCATCCAGTGGAGAATAAAACTACACTTTACCTTCACATTATTTACAGCCTGCTCTACGTTCCTTTTGTTACCAGCTTCTTGCTCTTTTTTCTCTTCTAGATTCTCCAACTGCAATTCCATGAGTTCCTATACAACATTGAAACAAAATAAAACACTGTTTCATAACAACTTCGGTAAAAAACAGAAACAATATCCAGCTTGATTTCCATAAAGGGGTGTACTGAAATACTCAGTTTCAGAATCATATAATACTCTGAATTGGAAGGTACAACTCTTTAATGAATGGCCTTCAACTCTTAAATGAATGGCCTTTTATGAGACTTATTAAGGCCAGTACAGTGATGAACTGTAAGGATTTCAGCATTTCACCCAGTGGTTATATTGGTAAGGTTTGGACAGCTGTGCAAATTAGCATCACCTTCTTAAAGCACAGGGAAACCCAGAGTGAAAAAAGCATTTTCCTCTTTAAATCTATGGTGCTGTGTATTTCAAGACTACGTGCTAATGCATTTAGCAGCTGAAGGGCAGCTAAGTACTTTTATTTAGAGGACAAGTGGAAGGCTCCACGTAGAATCAAAATCCAGTGAATGTTCAGGATGCTTCCCAATGTAAAAATGACCAATCAGATACCCCACTATCACCACAGTGATGCTGTAGTCTGAATGTCTGCAACAGCTAATAGTGTCAGGATGGCTGGTAATCAATCACAGTATCTGTGATACTTGGGGTTTGCCCAGCACAGCACAATCAATGTCCTATTTAAGTCTTGCCCCAGTTTCTCACCCGCAGCCCTCTGAAATTGGCTGCCCTCTGCCCAGCCGGTTGAACAGTGTTGGTGTACCTGGTAATGCATTTTTGTCATTGGTACCTTGAAGGATACAGTCAATGCTGCCCCACGCTCTCAGTGCACTGGTGCTAAAACAGGTCCTCAGTAAATACCAGGTAAGGTAGCACCAGCTGTAGCTGCTATCAGTGTCCTCTTCCACAGCTGAGACCCAGTCAAGAACACCTGCATGCACATGTACCAGTTCACAGCAACAGCCCCAGGGCAGCACAGCATTTAAACTCTGCATCATGGGCAAACAGAACACAGAGTGTTGCAGAGTGCAGAGTGATGCTTCACAAGAGCGATTTGCATTTCTGATGTGTCTCCTTAGAAAACACATGCAGGTTGTCATTTGAGTGTGGCAGAGTCAGAAGAAAATGGACTCCCAGCAAAAGCCAGACTCTGCATCTGGAAGGCCCTTGGCACAGGTACATCCATGCAAGCAGGTAAGTATTCTTGCATAGAGCAAGACACCCGTGCTATTTATTCCAGCCACAGTTTTCCAGCCTTGTCTCTGAAGAACTGAAATGAATCCTCTACACCACTAGAGGATTCATGACCTCTACCAGATACTAGCCTTCCTTAGTTTATTTTGCAGCCAGACCTCATTCCCTTCCTCAGAGAATGACAAAGACCACAGAGAAAAACCCAATCTTCCTTCTTGGCTAGTAACACACATCACTTTGTGCATTCACAACAGTGACCATATGCAAATACTTATGTCAATCCCAAGCATTTCTGGTTAAGCATTACTTTCTTTATAGAGGTACATGAAAGAGCTGCTTCCTACAGATTGAAGACCATGCCAGCAACCCATGTCATTCACCCTGAGGAACTGATGCTGAAAACCTTCCTTAAGGGGTTGCCTGGGGACTTTAACTCATTCAAGTAAAAACACTCTAAGAGCAAAGATTTCTGAGATGGCACTCCGAGCTCCAGTCAGGCTCACAGGACTGTGTGCAAAGAATGCCGATCCTGTGCGCTGCATTCAGGAGCGCAGGGAGGATCCTTTTCGATGATTTTAAACAGTCTCTGATCCAGGGACGAAGAAGCTGATGGACCTTGCTGCTTGATTCTCACATCTTCTTAGTACTCAAGGCTAGGATTTGCTGTAAGAGCTGCGGAAGATTCTCAGTGCAAGAAGTGCTGCCTGGCTGATGTCACGCCACAAAGGCCGTACTGAGTAACTGCTCACAGCGAACAAAATCCTTAGTCAAAATACCGTCCCTTAGGCTAAAACTACTGATAGTTTGTGCCTAAAAATCTCTGCAACCCTAAGCCAGTAGATGTCAGCAGATACCTCCGAGGGACAGAGGGTCACATGGGATTACAAGTTTTCTACCCGGCTCACTTCCTGATATGGCACACTGACAAATCTTTATCAACAGCACGTGCTGCCCTCTGTCCATCAGAGCCCCAGGGGAGCAGCATAGTTTGTAGATTTGTGCACTTTACTTCGCCTCGGATCAGGTTGACACTGCACAATATGTGCATCATCCACACGTTCCCGCCCTGCCATGAAGGGAACACAAACACTAGAGCGAGTTCCCACCTGCAAGAGGGATGAAAGCACACCAGCAGGCAGGCACAGTGCTGTGCATTGCTTAGACATCTTAAAGAGTTTTACCTCTGTGCTGCTGTTTGTGGCAGCCTCAGTGCACGGCCCTCTGCCCTTGTAATACTCTCTAACATGAAATGCAATAAAATGCTCCAAGAGTTTATCATAACTTGTGTACTAGCTCACAACCTGTGAACTTCCAAGCAGGAAGTTCTCTAGGAACTGTTTCTTCCTAGCGTTTTCTGTAGGAAACCTCCTAGTAACGCTGCTCCAAAATATCGTACAAGGAGTGGGAAGGAACTTTTTGAAATTGCAGAGGGGGAAAAAAAAAAGGAAAAAAAGAAAGACAAGAAGCTTCGGAACATCAAACCTCTGTGTTACAGTATTTTAAGTCTTCCAGGCTTAGCAGCACAGCATGCAGGCCTCAGCAAGCCTCCTGGCAGGCTCTCCAGTTAAAACAAAGCACAAGAAGGAGTGTTGGCAAGCTTGCAAAGCTTCCTGAAGATATTTGGTGGACAGCTACACTGGGATGAAGAAAAAAATCTTAGGGAAGTACCCCTGGGCTGACTGTGTCTGGGATGGAGTTAGTTTTCCTCATAATAGCCTGTGTGGTGCTGTGTTTCAAATGTGACTATACTGTGAGTGCACAAAAAAACTAGTAGGGAACACAAGCAGGAGATGACCCCTACTAATCAAAAAGGTAATCCATACCATATAACATCATGTTCAGCACACTGGAAGTGAGGTGTTTAGGTGGGTCAGCTGTCTTTTGCTCAGGAACTGTCTGGTGAGTGTCTGCCTTTACATCACTTTTGTTCTTCTTCTCTTCCCTCCACTTCTCCTTCTCCTATTAAACTTATTTTTATCTCAACCTATTAATTTTCTTGGTTTTAGTGTTCCTCTTCTCCTGTCCCACTGGTCAAGGAAGGGGAATAAGTAGGCAGCTGTGTTGTGCTTAGCCGCCTACTAGGGTTAACCCCACAACATCCCAGAGGAGTTATCAGAGAGCTGTGCAGGGGCAGTCACTGTGATCTAGCCAGCTACAATGGTGGGGCCAGGGGGCAAACAGAAATTACCTTTCCCCTTTTCCTGGGGCACCTATGTTTTGGTCAAAGGTTCTTCCAGCCTGGCAATAAAAACAAATTCCCTGGGGCATCCACACTCCTCTGATTCCACATACAAGTCTGAGGATAAAATGCTGCTGTATGTGACCTAACAATCAAAGCCACTTCCTCCTTGTTCCTTGACTTATATACCCTGTTTTGCGGACGCTTGGGTGTGACTGATTAACTCTTTCCTTTTCGTACACAAACCATATCCTTGTGCAGAAGCATCAGGCTGTCCCTGTCTATATGGGATCTACAAAGCACTTGTTGAAGTACAGAAAGCACAGAAACTTTGTTCTGCTAGTCAACACAGCCTACAAACCTTGAACTTCACAAAGTGTTTACAAGGCAAGCAAAGCAAGGCTGAAGATCGGCTTAGTACTGTGGCGCTGCACTAATACTTACAGATGCCACCGTCACACCCTAGCCAAAGAAAACCCAGCGGCACAAGTTTCAGAAACGAGGGGATAACCGGCAAGACGTGTCCAAGATGGGGAAGATCTCGGCTCAGCCCCCGCGGCACAGCGGCCCCGGGCACTCACCTGCGTGCGGCGCACGGCGTGCGGCAGGAGGCAGGCGCGGTGCCCTCGGTGCGCGCCCAGCGCCGGGCACAGAGCGCACACGCAGCACCCGCAGTCCTGGCAGAACAGCTCCAGAGGCCGCCCGGCGTGGACACCGCACAGCCGAGCCCCCGGCTCCCCCTGCGCCATGCCGGGAGCCCGGGGAAGAGAAGGATGCGGGGCCGGCAGGTGCAGGAAGAGGCGGATATGGGGCAGGCGGGGGCAAGAGAGGCGGATATGGGGCAGGCGAGGGCAGGGAGAGAAGGATGCAGGGCAGGCGGGGGCAGGGTGTGCGCAGCGGGAGGCCGTGGCGCACTTCGGGCAGGCGAGCCGTGGCCGTGGCCGTGGTGTCTTCCAGGGTATGTTTTGTCACTTCCTATTTTTCAAGTTGAATGCTGTGCTCTGAAAGTTCTAATTTATAGAAATCGAAATATAGTGCTCATGCTCTTACAGAGTTTGCACGCTTTCATTGGCCGTAACTCTTACCTGCATTCAACCAAACTCATACTGTCTTTTTAATATGCTTTGTTATTCCTGTGAATAAAAGCAATACAGAGTATTAACACACATACGAGATGTCAAAAAATAGTAATATATTTAAAACCCAAGCATTTTGGTGGAATATGTGAGAGTCAGAATATGTATTAGTACATAAGAATATGCAGCACAGAGGAACAAGGGCAGTCCTGCTGAAATCAGGCAGAATTTTATGCCTGCAATAGAGCTGCTGACATAACCAACTGTTTAGAAGGTGCCTTGTAAATACAAAAATCAGGGTTTTTTTCTTGGAAAATGTTTCATACAGATCCCAGGCTACGGTTGTGGAATCTTCGGATCATTATATATCTGCAGATTGTTTGCTCTTGTTCTACACAAAGAAAAGTGCTAATGCCTGCTTAAGTAAAATACGTTTCACTTCCTCTTTGGGACCCTGTTCTGGTGCTTGACCATCCTCAGAAAGAAAACTTTTCCTGCTGTCAGTCATAATTTTTCTCATTACAGTTGGAGCCATGTTGTTTCACTGTGCCTTTCCAAGGGGAGTTTCAATCTCATCTCAATCTACACCCGTTCAAGAGCTGTAGATTGCGCGGAGTTCTCTGACAGAGCCTGAACAATTCCAGTTCTTTGCCTGTGTGTACTAAAATGTTAAGCTTTAGCTCCATTACTGTGTTTATGGCTTCTGCAGGAGGGTTTGCCTAATGGAGTCCTTGTGTCCTGTCTAGAGAAATGTGTGTCTTAAGCAAACATTTCTATCTGACCATTCAGGAGCACTCCAGCAGCCACACCACCAGAGACTGTAATTGCTGGGACTGAGGCCCCATCACAGGGTTCACACTGGGCCAAAGGCTCCCTGTCTTGAACCCCTACACACGCCACACTCACAGACAAGGCTTCCTTAACAGTTCAACCCCAGGTTTCCAGTAGCAGAATCTCAGACCTCTGGATCCCTTAAGAGATTTATTTATGGTTCACTAACAGAGTAACAGCTGGTGCCTCAAGGAGGAACCCTGAACAAAGGATTATCTGGACTTTTATACCAGCGACAGAAAGTCTGGGGTCTTTCTGCTGAGTCCTTGGCTCCTGCTGCCTCTCATTGTCAGCCCCCAGGCTGGTGCCACAGGTCCCTGTGCCCTTTCCTGTGTCAAGGGGTGGAAGTTCATGGCCTCTTGCCTCGGGCTCCCATCCAGAGCTCAACCTGCAGCTCTCATTGCAAATGCACTCCGAGCTACCTTCACAGAATGTTTACCCTTTTTTTTTTGATTGAGCATACCTGCTAATATATTAAAAGGGAAAAAGAAAGTTTTCACGGCATTTTACACTGCCCTTACTTACAACATTATTACAAGTAACAGAATTAAGCCTAATGTTGTCATAGAGCAGAAACTATTATCAAGACAAGATCATGAAAGATTCTTGAAACTCATTTATTGTCTAACTGGTTTATCATTCACTACTTATTGGATATGAAACTGGTGTATCCAGTTTTACTAATGCAAAATTTTAATAGCAAAATAAGAACACAGTAAGCCAGCATATGGTCCCTTCCATTTAGGTTCTAATTTGACTTTTTGTGAGAATATCTTGATTAACACTACATCTGCATGCTGTGTATCATTTACTTCTATTTCAAGTGGGCTGAGCTGATACTACTGTGCATACTTTCTCCATTCCTTGACCCCTTTCTATATTTTATATATAAAATACTGGGTCATGCATTCTTTTCCATCCAAAAGGCTGGTCTTAGCTGGAATATAAGTCCTGATCTAGCTGAGTGCCTTCCAAAGAGACTTTCTGCCAGTGCTATAGGTTGTGATGGAACATTCCAAACATTCCACAGTGCCAAATTTAAGGTTTGTGGCCATTTCAGATAATTGCATGTACATATTTTTATGTCCTGTTCATCCCCTCTACTTGTCCTGAAGATTGTGACTGATACAGTTATATGTAATTTTCTCTCTATTCTCAAAGACTTACACAACTGGTTGTTTATATCAGCTGTAAAACGAGCACCCCTGTCTGATTCAATTGACTCTGTAGAACCCTGCATCTAGGGATAATTTCTAATGCCAAGGCCTTTTTTACTCCTCTTGTGCTGGCCCTTTTTGTTGAAAAGGCTTCTCCCCAGCCTGATACCTGGTCTGCTGTCACTAGCAAATACTTATATGCAGCCATAAGTGTCCATAAAGTCTATTTCTGGAGGCTGAAAAGGGAAGTAGGCTCATAATTAGTCATCCTAACTCTGATACTTGAGAACTTCTGGTAGGCTGGAAAGCTCTTTGTGATTTTTTTTTGCAGTGGCATAAATTCATGGAGCTGCCCATTTTTTATTCTTTTTTACCTGGCTAGCTGTTGCCTCTGCCTCTCCACTGACTTTATTGTGAAACCATCTAGCCACACAGATTAAATATCTCTTTGACAGAATTGGCTTCCCCTCAGTAGACTATATTCCATCATAATCTTGTGTCGCCTCTCACTTTTCTCATTGTTTCTTTTCTTCTATTGAGCAGTCCTTCTCATACATGGTCTTAGGGTCTCTCAAATTTGGCAATCCACTCTGGCCAACCAGCACCACAACAGCACATTCTCTATCATCAGGTAGAGGCATTAGATTCACTGGATTCAAGGTGTTACACCTTTTTGATATTATGTGCCATTGTGAAGATCAGTCCATATCTATGTGCCCATTGCTGTGTTAGAGCTTGGGCTGCAGACTGTCAACAGTATCTCCACATCATGTGGGATATGAACTGTTTCTGGGTGTCTCAGGATAAGAGGGACAACTTATTTCTAATATTTTTGCTGCTATTGCCACTGACAGGCCTGTGCTCCTGCTGCAAGTGAAGTTAATTTAACTGAGTAATTTGCAAATGGTCTATGATGGGGTCCTAAATTATGCTTCACCACTCCACTGGCAATTCCTTTACATTCCTGTACACACAGATCGAAGGGTTTTGTATAACCTAGGAGCCCAAGACCAGGAGCAGACACCAGAGCTCCTTTTATTACTGTGTAAGCTTATTCCTTCTCCAGGCCCTTTGCAATAGACTTTATCTTTTCGTTCTTGGTTTCCTCATTCAGATGCTAACACAGGAATCTACGGTCAACAAAATCCCACAGCTCTAAGCAAACTTGGTACATTCTTTTCACGACTGGATGTGGGAGCCTAACTATGGCCTCTATGCTTTCTGGATCTATCATTCATCATCCCTTCCCAAAGCAAAGCCTAAATATTTAACTTCTTCTCTGGCACAGCTGAAGTTTGGATGGAGATGCAGTCTGTTCCCTCTTTTGACAATACATAGAAGTATACCATCAAATATATAAACACTCTTGTCACAATGAGCCAATGACAGATCATCTACATATTGTACAAGAACCATTTTTCCCTGCAATTGTATACCTTCATTGAAGTGCATTAAGTGCCAAAATTCTCTGTAGATTCAATGGGTCTAACCTTCTATATCCTGAAGACCATAACAGAACTTGCAAGCATTTTCTTGTTTACAAGGTCTTTTAAAATATATATAGAATTATCACAGTTACAAGCAAGTACTAATCAAGAAGAAATCTCATGCATGTACAAAAAATAAAGCAGTGTTTTCACCTGACATAGACCTTCTGGAAAACCTGCTCTTAGTGTTTCAAGCTTACACCACAACAATCAATTCAAATAGTTACAATAACACACAGATTGAAGATGAACATTCCTCCACATGCAGATCTCCCTGAATCCCCCATTGTGAAGATACTCCACGTGCACACAATAGCAGCAGAGGATGAACTATTTCATATGGTGTTTTGTGCACTCTCCAGAGACATGTTTTGTCTGTGCAGGAATTGCCTCAAAAAAGAACTGTCAGGAGATGGGTAGATCACTATGGAGACCTACTGTGGACAGGGATACAGGGCAGCACAGACTGACACTCCCTCCCCAAACTGGCCATGGGCAGTCAGAGCTCACCGGGTGCTGTCCAAGCTCTCCTCAGAATTCCTGATGGGTTGTGCCACTGCTCTGACTGTCCCATGACACCCATCTCTGTCAGTCTGGATGCAGGGATCTGAACCCAACACCTGACTGATTGGTGGAGGGCAGGGCAGTCATTGCTCATTCATTTGGAATGGCACTTGCCTGTCACCCGTGAGGGACTCAGCCAAATCTCTGGTCACAAGTAATTTAATCCTGGTGCAGCAACAGAGTAAGAGTGAGAGCTGGTGCCTCGAGGAGAAACCTTGAACAAAGGATTATCTGGGCTTTTATACCCCCACAATTTGTAAGCCAGAAAGTCTGGGATCTTCCTGCTGAGTCTTCAGCTCCTGCTGTGTCTCAGTGTCCAGTCCCCAGGCTGGTGCCACAGGTCCCTGTGCCCTTTCCTGTGTCAAGGGGTGGCAGTTCATGGCCTCTTGCCTCGGGCACCCATCCAGAGCTCAATCTGCAGCTCTCACTGCAGCTGCACCCTGAGCTACGTGCATTGAATGTATTCCTCAGCCCAGGGCTGGTCTTCATCACCATAAAGCCACAAAATGCTGATGGAAGATACCCAGCTCAGGACCCTGGTTCCTTTTCCGGCAAAGTTAATCCCCAGCCTGTTGGTGTCCAGTCTTAATTGTTGCAGTCACTCTGCAGGTTGGATAAGCCCAGACACCTCTCTTGATCTTTGTGAAATTCATGCTGGTGCTTTTCTGCAGCACCTCACAGTTCCTCAGAAGACTGACTCTGCCTGCCAATTAATCTTTCCTCATCCTCTGCTTCCTACCCTCCTTGTTTGTAATGACAGCAAATTCTGAGGGCATATTCCATCCTATTGCCCTGATTGCTGATGAGAACATTAGGCATACTGGGCTCATCTTCTATCCCAGAGGAATGGCACTAGTCTCCAACTGCCAGTTCAGGTGTTCTAGTCTATCTATCCAAACAATGTCATGAGTTTGTAAGGACATTTTAAGGTCTATTACTTGCAGCATTAGAATTTGCCTGTTATTAGTACTTAGGGCATTTCTCATTACAAATGAACTTATTGAGCTAGATTCTCTGTGCTTTCTAGTGTTTTAAATTGTTTACTGCAGAGAAGAGAATTGTGATAAAACTAAATAATGCTTGTGTAAACACTACTGGATAACAAGGTGCTGGTATAATGCACCAAAATAAGATGTAATTTCTCCCCAGTACTTTACTGTCTAACACTGGGGGAAAGTGCTGCTGCACTGTGGTTGTGAGTGATCTGAAGATTCTCTTTGCATCCAGCTCCCACATTCATCTCTCTGGAGGGAAAACACCTTTAATCTTTCAAAACAGGTTTTAAATGTCTCAGAATGCGCTCATGCTGTTTTTGCCAAGAAGAATCATCCTCCAGCACAGACAGTGGAGAGAAGAATTAAATCAAAAGAAAACAGGAAGTAATAATGTTTTCCTCATTCAGCACAATCTCCATGTGAAAGCCAGCTGAGGAAGATGTGGGTGGAGTGCGTTGGTAGGGTCAGAATGAGTCTGAGACTTCATTTGTTAGTTTTGAGGTGAAATGCCACTTTCCTTCTCCTGACTTGGATCCAATATAAGCCTTCTGCAACATAGGGGTGCGTTTCTGCAAAACTTTGGTGTGAAGCTGGCAGCATGCAATACACAGAGGCCAGGCTTTTATTTAGGTGTAGAATCCTCTACTTCTTTGTAGAAAATTTCTACAAAATTTCTAATACAAGCTCTTATTTCATCTTCATGCTTGTGTACAGGAGTAAAGGAGGGAAGTCTGATTTGGTGTACAATTTACAGGTCTTGGTGCCGATTTGGACATCTTTGCAGACATTACAGAAAACTAACCAACCAACCAGCTCAAAACCAAGTGGAATCACCACTTCAGCAAAGACAATGAGGACTGTAATTTGAATGGCACTAATACACCCCCTGTACACGCTGAACAGCCTTTAGTTGTTGCCACAAAAGGGCTGAATGTTGAATAAGGCTGAACTGAAGAATCCAGTATTCAAGCGGGCTGTTTTCAACAGAAGTCACCCTTCCCACTGGCTCAAGAAGAGAAATCATTTTTACTGCAGAAACCAGAGTTTATCTTGATTTGGTTTTCCTCAGGGCTACTTATTTCCAAAGGGACCACACAGGGAAGATCTATTTTATTCGGAGTCAAGAGGACCTCCTGGAAACATGCATACATGTGTGTATTTTAAGTACTTTAATTGTACAGCTAGAAAAATGTGTCAGCAGTGCTATGTGAATTCAGTTTTCATATTCAAGTATTTTTTTTCCTGAAAAACAAATAAAATTTTGAAACTCCTAATTTTACTGGCACTGGATAATCTTTTGATGTTTTCATTAAGAAATTAAATGAAAGTAGAAATTTTCTGTCACTTAGTTGCCCACTATTTAATTTAAAAAGACAGAAGATCATTTTAGGCTATCAAAAAAAATCAGTGTATGTATTTCTTTCTAATTTATAGCTGAATATACTTTCAAACACATACTTTTCAAAGTATACTTTCTGTAGTATTGTGGATAGTATGCATTAAAGAAATGTCAGAATTACTTCAAACTGACATGAAAATTTTGCCTTTCCTTGTAGTATCACTGAGTTAGCTGTGTACTGGCAAACCCTTTCAATACCCACATTTTAAAGCACTGAAAATATTCCAGGCAAACAGGGATGAAGAAAAAGTGAATTTTTTTATGCCTCAATTTTAATAGTGACAATAAACCTTGTGTTGCCTGGTCCTCAGAATTGGGACGACCGTGACAATGGAAAGTGACTTTCCATTTGTAGACACTGGAATGGTCAGGGACCAGTTGTACCAGTTGACTGTTTGTAGGTCTTGTGTGTCCAGACAGGTTTCAACCCAGAAGGATGAAGGCAGTGGTGGATGTTCCAGCAGGACTCCTCTCATCACCTACTAAGTTCTTGGGAGTCTGGAGAGATGCTTGCTGAATGGCAGCTAGGCAGTGTTATCCCAGTTTACAAGGCCAAGAAGGATGACTCAGGGAACTGCAGACCTCTTAGTGTAACTTCAATACCTGAAAAAGTTTTGAGGAAAATCCTACTGGGTGCTGTTTAAAGGCATTTAAAGGATAATGCAATCATCAGGACAGCCAGAATAGATTCACAAAAGGACAGTCCTTTTTAATTAATGTGCTATCCTTCTATGATGATGTCACCAAACTAGGGGATGAAGGGAAGGCAATGGATGTAGTTTTTCTGGATTTTAGTGAGGCTCACGGTCCCTCACAGTATCCCTCTGAACAAGCTTTCTGGCTGTGGGAAGATCAGATATGCGGTGTTCCTCAGGGATCACGGCTGGGAGAAGTGCAGTTCTTTGCCAGTGACACACAGTGGGACCGAGGGCACCCTCAGCAAGTCTGCCACTGACACCAAGCTGTGTGGGGCAGTCGACATGCTGCAGAGAAGGGATGCCACACACGGGGACAGGCTGGGAATGCACTCCTCTTAGGCTGTTTACTCACCCACCCAGTACTGCTGTCTTCCCTCAAGGCTGAGCTCCGATGCATTTACTTTCAGATGTTTTACCACAGGAAGACAAATTCCTTTTTAGGCAGCCCAGAGAACAGTTGTTTTCCTAGGCTGTAAGTGCACATTGCCAGCTAATATCTAATTTTTCATCTATTGACATCTCCAGGTCCTTCTCTGCAGGGCTGGTCACAACCCCATTCATCCCCCAACCTGTACCGATATGAGGGACTGCTCCTTATTTTTCTTTGTTTGTTTGTGTGGTTTTTGGTTTCCCCGTTAAACTGTCTTTGTCTCAACACACGACTTTTCCAGTTTTTACCTTTCTGATTCTCTACCTGATCCCACTGGTGTGAGAGTGAGCAACTGCGTGGGGCTTTCCTGATGGCTGGGGTTAAACAAAACACAGGCTAAGGTGCCCTCTGGGACAAGCCAAATTGGACATAATCTTGGTTATAGGCCAGAAGGCATGTTCCCCCTGGGGTAACCACAGCCTCTAATACTGCATCATGAATGGATGCTGATTGCACTGCTGACCTTCCCCAGAGTTTCTCACTAATCTGGATCCTTCCCTGTCACAGGGGAACAGTGTTCACCTCAGATGGCTTTAAGCCGTCCAGAATCAAAGCAGTTTATTGGTTTCTCAGTTACACACAAATAGCTGTCGATGAGCTTGCACTTCTAGTCTCCTGAGAGGTCTTGGGCTGCAACTGGGCAGGGCAGCTGGGCAGGTCTCACCTTAATTCGGGCCCCAGAGTTCTCCCAGAGGGGACCAGAGCTCAAGGAAGAGCAGCAAGGGAAAAATGAGCTGCTATTGCTCCCTGTGGCAGAAAGAAGACAAACTCATTGTCATTCTGACCCAAGTTCAGGTACTCCCTGATAAGTAACATAGAGAATAGAAATTTTCAGCTGCCCCGAAGCTGCTGAATTAAAATTAAAGACTAACCAAAAAAAGAGAAAAGTATGTAAAGGTATGCACACAGGACGATAAGTGTGGCTGCAACCAGTCGCGAAACAGATAAAGAGGCCTACAGTGTGTTTTTTTTGGAGAGTTATGTAACAAGAAGCAACAGTGCATGCCCAAGGAAAATGTTTGAGGGAAGGTCACCTTTAATACTGAAAGATTCAGAGAATATGACCACCAGAGACCCCTTTTGATGACCTTCTGGGACCTTACTTACCTGCTTTCTAATGCTTCAAATCGTGTTAAAAAATTTATTTGGTCTGATTCCAGTATCATCCTGAGCCATGATGAGAGACTAAAACATGGCCCAGGAGTATTATTGCCCTGCAAGGTTTAGGGCTAGAACATGTGACAACTTCACTCTGTGCTCCAAGCACATCTGCCTATGCTCCAAAAGAAGTTGCCTGCTCATGAGGGATGAGAAAGATTGTCCATGTGTTAGAGGAGCTCCAAATACAGGTTCCTGGGCTTGGGACAAGCATGCTGGTAATCAGCCTTGGGGACTGCTGGGAGATGTGGGAAGCAGAGACAGGGTGCTCAGCAAGGGCAAGAAGGTGGGTGCAAATGTCTGCTGGGTACAGCCAGAGCAATTGGGGTCTTCACTGCTGGCAGGGCTGGGGCATCTGGGCACTGCAGAGCCCCAAAGAATTCCCTGGCAACTGGAAAGGCTGAGAGCTGAATGTGGTCCTGGAGAAAATCCCTAGCACTAGATGCTGAGCTGCAGGTGCCCCCTCAGACAACATGAGAGGCAGCTCTGCACAGCCCTGACAGCATCAAATCTTGCCTTGCCTTTGGCCCTTTTGGGCCAGGGCTCCTCTGGCTTTGGAGACACCTGAGAGCATGGGGCTCTGCAGGACGTGCTGTTTTCAGGCTTCTGGGAGAGCTCACCAGAAGGCAGTGATCCTTGCAGCAGCCCTGAAATCACCAGCTGTGTCTGGGACCCTGCAGCTGAGCCTGGCTGGGGCACAGGGGGCATTTGTAGCTGGAGCCAGAGCCCCGATGCATGCCTGGCAGCAGGAGAGATTTATTGTGCACCACAGTCAGGCATTTGGTGCTTGCAAGCACAAATGGTTTTTTAAAATTAAATCTCCTTCCCCTCCTGTTTGCTGCCTTCAAATAGGTAAGTGCTAGCTACACTGTGGCATGGCAGCAACCATCCTTCATCATCTTAGTGGCCCTTCACTGGACTCTCTCCAGTATGCCCCCATCTCCTTTGTCCTGGGAAGCCCAGAACTGGGCTCATTACCAGTTCTTTGACCCTTTTCATCCTGGTGCTGTATGACCATTTCAAATGCTGGCACCTCAGTATGTGCCATGTCCATCAGCCTCACTGAGCTGCTTCTCTGGCTGCTTGTACAGAAACAGGTACCAAACACCAAAGCCTCCCAGTTTGCCAAACACCATGGGACTGGAAACATTGGAGGAGATTTGAAAAGATTTCCTTTGAACCTCCAAGCCCCAATCCATCAGCTGGTGAGGGAGGAAGGGAAGAAGAGACGGGTTTTCCTTCAAGGATGGTATTTCTCCAGAATAACTTCTGGAGAGGTGGTAGGCCCTGCCTGCAACTTAGTCAGCCAGTCTGTCTGGGCAAGGTTCCCCAAATACACTCTGACAAGCCAGCACTTCATGGTCATTCTGGGTAGGTGAGGGCTGAGAGCATCTCTCTGGCAGCAGGCTGGCAACTGGGAAGGCATTCCTAGGTGTTCCTTATCAGTTTTCCCTCAAACTAGTAAGGGCGGTGGTGTCCACAGTATGACCCAACAAGCCTTTCTCAGCCCTGACAACTGCTGCTGGTGGCACACAGACCTCAGACAGAGGACGGGAAAATAAAGACAGAAAAAGGGGAGAAAGAAGAGTGTGAGAGCCTGGAATTAGCCCTCGCATCCTTTGGGAGGCAGCATACAGGTAGGGAATAGGAGCGCATTAGCAGCCACAGCTGCATCCCCCTTCTCTTTCCTTGTTTTAAGGTCGGATTTTAAAAAAATACTCCCCAGCTAAACTTAGAGGGACATGCTGCTCCATCCTGGGCTACTTGTGCCAGCAGGACTTGGGTTAGCTTTTGGGTACCCCTGAGCGTCCCCAGTCATGCATTCAGTGTCTCAAAAGAGCATCTCTTTGTAACCTTGCTGCTCCCCATCCCTCTTCTTGCGCCTCCCCACAGCATCTCTTCTGTGCGGACAGTAGACAAGTGAACATCTCCTCTTGCACCTGGGCCACAGTACAAGCCATGGATTTGGCCTCAGCAGCACCTGTCAGAGTTTATACTTGGCTTGTGCACCGAAAGCCTTCAGAGTAGGAGGAGCACCGCCCCAGGCTCCCTGTGAAACAAGGCAGTCAGTACTTACCTAAAATAGACCAATTCATTGCTTTACTTCAGGTTCTGTGCTGCAAGCCAGCCTTATTACACAGGCTCTCTGGTCTCCCAGCCACATTTCAAAGCGTGGTACCACAACTGAAAACTAGCTGACAGGAGAGAATTGAAGTGTAACTGGCTCCTTTCCTTCCTTTTCAATCACATGCTCTTGCTTCCCACATGACACTCCCCCAGCACCCCGGCGGACTTTCCACTTACTTGCCTTTTGATGACAGGCAGGAGTTTCAGACCCACCTGCCCGCCCCAGTGCAAGGAGTGCCTCGTCCCCCAGGTGCCTCCTGTGGGCAACCACGGCCTGGAGCGCTGGGAGCTGCATCACTCCTCTCTGGCTGGGGTGAGCTGAGGAAGATGACATTCTGCTATGGGCAACTCCCAGGTTCAAGGCAAACAGCTCTCAGCAGAGCCCTAGTGATGCCCCTGCTTTCACAGGCAGGGGAGGGATTCTCTGTCACCTGGTGTTCTAAGTCCCAGACAGGATCGAGGCTGCATATCCAGCAGGGAGATGCTCAGATCTAGGAAGACTGTTTTCATGTGCTTTGGTTGGAAGAAGACACGTAGGAAATGACAGCAGGTTTCAATGTAAACACACAGTCAGGATATGCAGCTGGGAAAGGGATTGACACTTAAGAACAGGAAATGTAGAATTTCTGCTTGGCATTCTTATCTATGCATTCCACATGCCCACTCATCCTATTTTGTACTGACTTAATTTTGTTTTCTTATTTTCTCTTACTGTTATTGCACTTCAGCCACGGATTCTTTCTGTGACATTCTGTTTGCTACAGAGAACACTCCAGCTAGCAGTAAGGCAAAGACCCTTTTCTTCCCTGTATTATCTTTTCCCATCTACCTCTATTTATGACAACATTCTGATTTCACTTTCAATTTTTCTGTTTTGCTTGTCCGCCACGTTATAGATGAACTGTAGCATCAAAAACACTCTCTTAGGAGTGCAAAGGTAGCTAGGCTGAAATCTATCTGCATTCATTGGGAACTAAGATTTTATTAAAATAGGTGTTCTCGGTGTCCTCTGCCCTTTGCTTACCCATATTATCCTGGTTATCAGTTTTTTGTAATAACTTGCTCAACACAGTCAATTGCAGAGCAGGTGGTTCTTGCCCGCCTAACAGATGGTTGCTTTTCAGGGGCCAAAGTACAGCAGCTGAAGTTCCTACCCAAAAGGCACGTAACACATTTCCCCAGAAAATTTCCAGGGAAATAGAAACTGCCCCACCAAGTTGAGGCAGGTAACAACCTGCAGATTTTTGGAAAAAGAGTCCAGGAATATCAGCAGGTACCATTTACCTACCATCTGAAGTGTAAGACGTGAATTACTATGTAATAATGTAATTATTGTAGAATAATAATATAACTATTATTGTGCAGTAATGGTAGATACAGCTGCATACACATACTTAGGTCAACCCCGCCTTACTTGTATTCAAAACCAAACCAATACATCTACATGTCAATCTGCCATAATTTAGATGCCCTGCCAATGAAATCATGCCGTTTACATGGAAACCACAATATCCTCCTACACACCACTTTCCCTTTCACTGAGTCTGGCTTTCATAGAAAGTGTCGGTACCTCGGGCAGAAAGGATGCCAAGCAGAACACTCCCTGTTTGAGGAGTGTGCCTTGCAGTCTGTTTCCTGCTAATCTGCAGCCCATTTTTGCCACAGTGACCCTGCCCCTCTGCATAGCCCACTGAGGAGAAAAGCACTCCCAGTCTCATTCACCTAATAGCAAAGCCAGCAGTATCTCTGAGATGCAAAAGTATTACCTATTGTCATGGCTGTGCCACAGAGCTTCAGCAGAACTCTAAAACATTCAACACTTTCTGCAACATTCACAGCACACTCCATAGCATCTAAGAAAGAGCTTAGAGACCAGCTTCCCCCAGCAGTAACATGTGGCAGCAAGACTGAGCTATCTGCACAGCTCACAAGGAGATTTGTCACACTGGCAGCAGTATTGTCCTTAGCTCTGTCTGTTCTGTCTGTCATTGTCACAACGGGCAGGAAATTGGTTCAGCCTGGCAATAAATCATGATCCCGTCCACTACTGAAGGGGAAACACACCACGTGGGGAGGTGGGGGAAGACAAAAGGGAGGAGGACTGGGAGTCTGTAGAATTTGCATTGTGCTTGAACATTTTGTGCTCTGAAACTACAGCTCTGAGGCACAGCCAGATTCATAGGGCAGTGGAGGCAATGCCCCGTGCAGAAAAAAAGTTGTTGAATTGCTGCCATCTGCAGTTCCTACGGAGACTAGAAGCCTTCTGCGGGCTAATGCATTTTGCTTCATCCCACGGACACAGTGCAGCAGGGGCTTCTTGTGCTTGGGTACAGTCTTCTCAACTCCCTTTGACTCATTTTTTCTTCAAGGTCCCAAGAGAAGAACTAAATGGAACTGTATCTTTCCATTTCTATTCTCCTACAGAGCCACCTACCTAACAGTCCATGAAATGAGGGCAGAAATCCCAGCTAACAGACTCAGCAGTGTTTCTGAAGCTCAGGGATGCTGTGATGTGTAAGACAGTTGATGCTGAGACTCCCCCTGGCATCAGATCTTGCAAAATCCATCCTAAGCAAAATTATGGCCTCACTGAGACAATCCCCAGGAAGACCAGAGCCCAGGGTATTTGGTATAAGTCAATTCCCAAGGAAAAGTCTCCTTAATCAGCAAATAGTCTCCTTAATTCAGCAAATCTTGTCTGCGCTCTGAATTTCTCATACCCTGAGAAAGATTAACCAAAGCAGATCATTGTTTCTTTTCTTAATGGATTCAGACAGATAGTACCTTTCAGTTCAGGTGTGAAGTTCTGTCAAAATAGCAGTCCTACCTGCTACTTCAGGATGAATTTAGCAGCTAACCCTTCCACATGACCTTTAGTTAACTTGAAGGCTTCTGCTTCTGGCTCTCATCCCTAGCCCCTCTCCTGTGATAAACTGACGTCACACAACAATTCTTAATCTGCTTCACTCTTCTTCTATTAGTAAATTGATGAAACTTGACTTGTTGAGGACATTACACAAAAATGAGGGTACACAGAATTGTATGACCATACAAATTCATTATTGTGATTGTCTTCCCTGTGACTTCTTCAGCATCTGGTATTGATATTCATCAAAAAACGTCAAACCCTACAGTAGTTGTATAGTTTCCTGCCCTTTTGTGTACAGTTAATGATTGTGCATTGTAGAAGCACATTCATTTTTTGAATGAGACACGCCATTAATAACAGACAGATGGTCTGGGTATAGAATTCATTTTAGTATGTGAGTAAGCAATCATCCAAGACCAAAACTGACATCTTTATTTTTTGATGCTGTGTCTTTTGTAGTATTCCACTGCATTTACTCCTTTTGTGGCTACCTGATCCTTCTCCATGCCGAAGTCTTACAGATGAAGTGCAATCACTTCTTTTCATGCTCTGCCACCTCCTTTCCCTGCTCTATTTCCTTAAAACTGTTCATGCTGGCCCAAGAGGCAATGGTATACACAGGAAGATGAAAAGCAGTCTGAAGTAACTGTTTCTTTAATTTGGCCTTGTTTTTCAGAAGGAAAAGATAGAGCAAAATGCCATAAGGCCAAGCAAAACAAAATCATACAGGTTCAAAGTGCTCCTGGCTCTGCATGTTGGACTAGATTTGGGTAGAAAGGAAGTGTATGTTGCAATAGGGTAGTAATATAAATAACCTCTGTACACAGAAAGGGTATTATCAACAGCAGGTCAGTAAATTGCAGAGCAAGAGCAAGCTGTAAGAGAGCCAGTACTTGAGATATTGCAAAAACATGTGCTTTAGGAGCATCAGTATATCTAATTACTTCTTTCAATTAGCATGATTGCTTTATGAATTTTTACAGAAATACTTTCTAATTACTATGCAAAACTATCACAGCTACTTGCTAAGGATTTCTTTTGAAGATGGTAGACCATATAAACATTATGGTCTACGTACTTAATTACTAGTCTGTTGCACATGAAAAAAATATTTCCATTCCTTGTTTTGAGTACAGTTCCTTCTTGTTTCTCTTGTTGAACTCATGATTTACAGTTTTTAAGTAAGTCTATATGATGGCCCAAGCTTCCTGTACTCAAATGAGCTGTGAATTGCTTCTCAACTTCTCTCTCCACATTCCTCCCTTAACTGCCTCTCAAAAAAATCAGACATTCGCCAAACCCTAGCAAACATGATTTGGTGAAAATGATTCTCCTACATGCACAAGTCTATAGGAAGAAACAGTGAGACAGGAACTTGGGGGGGTATCTCCCAGGACATTAATCATGGAGGACTAGCTTGGGCATCTGCACAACTGTTAACTTTAGACTCTTCTAGTGGTGCCAGGATGAGCCTCGCCAATACATCCATTTCAAAATGAAGATTTGCTAAATTTTGTTCTAGGTACCAGAAGTCTGATGGTACTTCAGTTCCTTCACAACTGGAAACTGCACTTTAAGACACATCGATGTGTTAAGTGACACAGTGCAATCCAATGCAAAAGCCAGCATGTGAGACTGTGCTAGGCAAAATATGCATTTCAGAACTGATGGCTCACTTTCTATTTGCATGTTTTGAAAAGCAGAGAGTTTTGTGGTTGCAGCAATATACAGACTCATAGAATAAGCTCAGTTGGAAGAGACCCATCAGGATCATTCTGTCCAACTCCTGGCCCTGCACAGCACCATTCCGAAGAATCACACTATGTGCCTGAGAGCATTGTCCAAACCTTTCTTGAACTCTTGTTAGGCTTGGTGCTGTGACCACTTCCCTGGGGAGCCTGTTCCAGTGCCCAACCACCCTCTGGGTGAAGATCCTTTTCTGATAATCCAACCTTAACCTCCCCTGACTCAGTTTCATGCCGTTTTCTCAGGTCCTGTCACTGGTCACAAGAGTCAAGAGATCTTGTGAGGATATTGAAAAACAGCAATGAGTTCTCCCCTGTCTCCTCTAGGCTGAACAGAAAAGTGATCTCCAGCTGTTCCTCAAACAGCTTCCCCTCCTGACCCTTCACCATCTTCACTGGCCTCCTGTGACATTCTCCAAAAGCTTAATGTCTTTTTTTATTCTGTGTCATCCACACCTGCCCACAGCACTCGAGGTGAGGCTGCCCCAGCTCAGAGCAGAGCAAGACAGTCCCTTCCCTTGCCTGGCTGTGATGATGTGCCTGATGCATCCAGGACAGGGTTGGCTCTCCTGCTGCCAGGGCACTGCTGGCTCAGGTTCAAATTGTCATTGACCAAGACCCCCAGATCATTTTCCATGGAGCTGCACTCCAGTCTCGCATTCCCGTCTATACACACACTCAGGGTTGCCATGGCCCAGGCACAGAATCTGGCACTTTCTCTCACTGAACTTCATACAGCTGATGCCTGTCCAGCAATCTCCTTTGTCCAGGATTCTCTATAAGGCCTCTGAGGGACTAGACAGCTTCTCCCAATTTACAGTTGTTGGCAAACTTGCTATGTATCCCTTCCAGTCCTGTGTCCAAGTAATTGATGAAGATGCTGAAGAGCACAGGGCTGAGGTTGGAGCCCTGTAGAACCCCACCAGTGACAGGTCACCAGTCTGATGTCACCCATTCGCTGTAACCCTTTGTGCCTGATCTGTGAGCCAGTTGCTCACCCATCCCATCATGTGTTTAACCTGGTATGTGCCGGATGTTTTGTCCAGAAAGATACTGACAGAGACAGTATGGAAAGCTTTACTGAAATCCAAAAAGATTACATCATCTGGCTTCCCTTGGTCAGCTAGGTGGGTTATGTTGCTGTAGAAGGAAATCGAGTTGGACAAGCAGGACTTTCCCCTCAGGAAGACATGCTGGCTGTGACTAACTGGGTTGCTCTCCAAGTGTTCTTCAGTATTCCCAGAATAATCTTTTCCACGATTTCATTGGGCAGTGAAGTGAGACTTCATTGTAGATTTTGGCATCTTCTTTTCCTTCTTGAAAATTGGGATAACATCCACCAGCTTCCAGCCAGCTGGAACTTCTCCAGATTCCCAAGACTGCTCAAAAACCATGGTGAGAGGCTTTGTGATGACTTCAGCCAGCTCTTTGAGGATTCCTGGATGAACCCCATCAGACCCCATAGATTTGCAGGGACCCAGCTGGAGCAGAAGATCCTGCACAAGTTTAGGGTCAACAGGAAATTGTTCTTTTTCACAGCCATGGTCTTCCAGCACAGGGCACTGACACTCCCCTGGATCCATGTTGAAGACAGAGGCAAAGAATGCATTAAACACCTCTGCCTTGCCCCTGTCCCTGTTTGCATCCTGTAACAGGATAGCTGATGTTATATTTACACTGCCTTTTGCTGTTAATATATTTGAAAAGACTGCTTTTATTGTCCCTGGTTCTGGACAGCTTCCACTCCAGCTGAGCTCTGGCTGCATAAATTTTCTCACTACAGTGGGAAGCAGCATCTCTGCATTCTCCCCATGTTACCTGACCTTATTTCCATTGGGCCTATACTTTTGGCTTTGTTTCCCAGAGAAGATTCCTGCTGACCCAAGCTGGCCTCCTGCCTCTTCTGCCTGACTTTTAGAAATTGCCTGTTACTGTGCCCCTAGAAGGTGATGTTTAAAAGTGACCAGAACTGATGGACACTAGCACCTGTCCGAATATTTTCCCAGATGATTTTATTTACTAGTTCTGTGAGCAGTGTGTTCTCCTCATGTCCAGAGGTGAGGTTTTGCTGGGATTTCCCCTCTTAACAACACAAATTTTCCCTCCCATCAACATCATGGTCACTGTGGCCAAGATGAATGCCAATCTCCACTCACAAGATCCTCTCTGTTGGCATGCAGGTCAAGGAGGGGATCTTTCCCAGCTGGCTCCCTTCACTTCTGTAAAGCTGTCACCAAGGTTTTTAAGAATGTTACGACCTGGGCTGTACCAGCGGTATGACAGTTCCTATCTGATTTCTGGCAAGTTGAAGTCCCCCATAAGGACAAGGGCAGTTGATATGGAAGCTATGGAAGTTCCTCAAAGAATCATTGAGAAGGGAAGTTCCTTATCAATGTTAAGTAAGTACATTTACACCTACCAAGGTTAGCAAAGGCTAGAATTGGACAAAAGCTCCAGCAGTGCCACTGCTCCTGAAAAGCCAAGCCCGTCTATTGCACATGTAAGACTAAATAAGAAATTAGGAACTCCATCTGTTCCTAAGCTGTCATTCATGAATCAGTTGATAAGCACTGTGGGCATGCAAATCAACAATCAGTTGCAAGGAAATAACCACATCTGAAAGTCAGACAGTTGTGTGCATTACAGTGTGAGCCGTGGGAGATGGAGGGTTACAGAAGACACACAAGATAGAGAAACTAGAGCTGTAGGCAGTAGTTGAAAGCAAGACAGAAAACAGAATCCCTAAAGAGTATACAGGATGCAGTACCTGGGGGCAGTGGTATGATTTACTAGAAGCTAGCAACAGAAATTTTCATCTAATTATTGAGAATACCAGGAGAATCACAAGCAGTGATGAGACAGGCTTGTCAGCAAAGACAGACACTGCACAGGCTGAGAAAGAGAGTGAGATGCTGTGACACAAAGGTGGGGAGTGGAGAGCAGATCAGGAAAGAGGAAGAGAGCAATTCTGCTCTTCAGCCTAGGACTGGTCATGGCCAAACTACTGATGATCCAGGAAGCTGCTCTTCAATATACTTGTGTACAAAAAATGTGGCTTTTCAAGTATCCAAGCTACAGATAGATACCTTTCTCTTTTCCAATGTCTCCAAATCCAAAAGGTATGTCTGTGAACCTACATAAGGATTCTCAAAATCACAAATGAATTTTCAAATATGTCTGGGTACTAAGAACACCTGCTATTGATGCAGCTATTAAATGTCTTATGTAAATGAAAACCTCTTAAGTAACTACATCTGTCAACTTAGTTTACATTACCTTAAAACCAAAATCATACAACTTTTTTTCTTTCTTTTTTTTGTTTCATTACCATTTCTTGTGTGACCCTGGCTAATGAAACCATTATAATTCAGGATGCATCACTTACAGCACTGCAGAAGTGTAACATATATAAGCTGATACACACTGCAAATAAGCAGTGTTTATGCCTAAGCAGCACCTTCATGCCCGCAAATTTTCTTCTGGCTAAGTAAATAAGGTCTTTAGAACACTGACCTTTAGGCAAGGCTTTGAGTACATTGAATTCTCACACTCTCAAAAATATGGTACAGCATTTCAGATCAGCTTCTTAGGCTCTCTCAACATAACAATAGAGAAAAAGTGCACTACAGTTAAGGTGGCAAAATGCCCCCCTATAACATAAGTGGCTGTTGCCAGCAATATTTCAATTTTACTGAATCATGCACAGAAATATGGCCAGTAATAAAAGAAAACAATACACTCTTCAGAGAAAGAACGGGACAAATTTGTATAAGTGTACATCATACATTTATTACTGAACAACTCTCTCAACTCCAAAATTGGGCACAGGGATTAAAAATAAAAATTCATTGCACTACCTAGTAAAGCATTACTAGTAACTCTCATAAAAAATGTACAAATTTTGTTAAAAATTTATCAAGCCTTCAAATGATTTGGTTACAGATATTTATAATACATTTAAAACTACATGTTAAATGATACAATAGCATATGATTTAAAGAAAACACTTAACAAAATATGATTCCAACAAAAACCATAAGCTTTCATAATAATTAGCAAGTCTGAAACACAAGTAGCAAAATGAGGTAACAATGTACCAAAGGAAAAAACCACAGCTTTTACAAAGGCCCAAAGATAACTCAGTTGAAACTGTTTTCTACAATTAAAATTAAAACAGTTGGTAAATCTCATCCCAAGTATAATCCATTGTATTAAGAGCTGTGAAGTCACATTCAAGAGCCTGTACAAAGTGATGTACAACACATGGCCTCACTTTTTCTAAAGAAAGCCAAAAAATCAGACACTAGAATTATCTGTAGGCCTTGATATCCACCAAAATGTCAAATTAAATTGACAGTTTATGCAAAAAACACAGCAGTGCCAATATGGTAAAGCAAACATATTGGAGGTTGGATATTTTTGTTTGGTTGTTGTGGTTTTTTTTTTTGTTTGTTTGTTTTTTTTTGTTTTGTTTTTTTTTTAATTTTTTTTGTTTGTTTGTTTTTTTCGGTTTTGTTTTTTTTTTGTTTTTTTTTGTTTGTTTGGTTTTTTTTTTGTGGTTTTTTTTTTTTTTTTTTTTTTTTTTTTTTTTTTTTTTTTTTTTGTTGTTGGGTTTTTTTTTGAGAAAAAAGAGTCATTGGATTGCAGAAAGGCAACGAACATAAAAGAAGTGTTGCTGAATTCAGGTGCTGTCAGGCACCACGGCAGCTGTGCATAATACATGGCAGTTAAGAGCTGAACAGAAATCCCCTGCCCTTGACAGCCACCACAGAGGATGTGGTTGTAGCCTGTCTGAGCTGATTTAAAACATAAGCATGTGTGCTCTTGTACACACTAACCACGGGAAGCAAGTCCACATTCATCCATGCAAACCAAAGAACCATTCCAGAAGAGATGAGCCATAAGAGTGCAACAATTAATTGCAGGATTTTATCAACTTAGACCCTCCATCTCCTAGATCTTCCATTGTCTCACTGAATTTTAGTGGGGGAAAAGGGACATTTCTCCAGTTCCAGAAAGAGAACTACTTTCCCTCAGCTTCAGAAGTACGTGTCTTGTTCACTTGTATCAAGTTTAGAAAAAGTACCCTCTTTCCATGCTTTGAACTGAATACTAAACAGAGAAACATTAGTCATGTTTAAATCTGTACATGGATTTTTTTCTTTTGCAGTTATATAAAAGAGGCTAAGTTTTGTAAGACATATGCGACATATGCTTTTTAAACATGATTTTATTTGTTAAAAAAATAAATTTTATTACATGTAATTTAACCTGCTAGGTGCTATTGTGAAAAGTCTATTCTTTAAATCCACTGGAAGAGAGGAAAAAGAAATTCTAATATTTTGACTGGAAGTAACAGCATTTCTATTTATTTAGTGTTCCTAAGTAAGGTATGGAGAGCTTCACTGTTTTTGAGGACTACCTGCATAACGAAACAGTGGAAAAACATCTGAAACAGGGAAAAATTGTGCTTTTATTTAGCTGCACCAAGAGCTGTAACTGGTCTGTTAAATCTTCAAAGAGGAAAACCATCATGGAGAACATCTAACACTGTTTGAAAATTTAACTGATACTAAAGCATAGCAGCATACACAAGCATCAGAAGATAAAGAAAAAACTTAAAGCTGAAACTGGCAGCAAGTTGTAGCAATACTGATAATTGTGCCACTTGTGCTGCTGCAACCAAAGTAATGACACTGAATTTATGACAAGAGTTTCATTGCAAAAAGTGCATCCTTTTAATAACTGTGGAATATGCAGACCTAAACATGCTAGAACACATCAGACAGGTTAACAGTGTGAATATTACAAAGAAAGCTCATTTTTTTTCAATGGCCTAAATAAAATATTATTCAGAGCACTTGAATAGACATTATCCCCTCTTATTTCACAGCACTGTTCTGAAAAGTATTCCAAATTTCTCCTCTAGTGGAGCACTCTGGAAACTTGATTGCAAAAAACTTAGGGAGTTCCTTCTTCCTATTACACTCATCATGAAGTAAGGAAGTGAAAGAAGCAGCATCAGGGCAACTGAATTCTGCAGGTAATGACCAAAACCTACCTCCTCTTGTGATAGGATGAAAGAAATATGAAATTCTACTTCTCTGAGAAAACGCTAAAAATGTATTTTATTCATTAAATTGCAGGAACAAAATTCTAACCTTTTACAAGTTATTTTAGTTACATACCAACTTCCTTGAAGAATGTATGTGATTAAAGGCAATCTTTATACGCTAAAAGATGATGTCCTTAGCAAGTACAGTGGGCAAAAGTTAAGAGCTGTTCCACAAGACCAGGACACCTCAGTGAACTTTCTGCTTCCTTTCATGGAAGAAACACATAACTGGGAAACCCAGCTAGAAAAATTTAAAAGGAAAACAGAAAAGCATTGATATTCATATTAGCAATTGAAAACATTAATATTGCTAAATGTGATATTGCAACTCTACATTGATAAAATAACTTGTAAATCAGATATGAAAAAATCTGGACTTTGTAACATATGATAAAACCCCCAAGGTTACTCACGTATGAACAATCAATGCATTCTTTAGTGGTACACACTTGAAGCCTCCAGTGAAGGGGAAGCATAATAGCTGTTTGACTAGTAGTAGGTAGAAAGGTCTTTACACCTGTAAGTACGCTGGGGACAAAATACTAAATGTCTGTAATTGCTGCACCCATTGCATTCAGTGTGCAACTGCAAACACAAGGAAAGGAACCAGTGTACAGTACTAGTACTGTTTAAATAACACACAAGATTATACATTGCAGCATAATTATTACTACACACATACGTTCTCAGTACATGCTGGTATATAGGTTCTCACACACACACACCCAGTCACAAGCATACTTCACTCACCTTCCCACAAGCAAACATACACTCACACCATTCATCCCCACTCACAGTATCTGAAGGCTCTATATAAGGTAGATTGCTATATTGTTTGGAGCTACCACTTTTTTTTCCTTTTTCTTTTATATAAAAGCACATGCTAGAAGATCACATCCACAGTAATCTCGCAGCAATACTCGGAATGATCACACAAAACCCAGGGAATGTTAGTGCACACACAAAATTAAGCTAAAAAAAAAATCTTTGGAGTTCCAATCACACTTGTTAGTATAACAATCCCGTAACTGTGAAGACTAGTTATAAGCTTTATAATTGATTAAGTCACACAGTGCAAAGTAAGGTCCATTGACCCTTTTGTGTAAAGGGCAGGCTGGAAGCCACATGGGTAGGTAAGTTCAATAGAGTTCATATATACATGTGACCAGAAACACCCAAACCAGATTTGTGCTCTTAGATTGGTCATTCTGAATCACGATGCACTTCCGAAGCATCAGCTCTACAAATCGGGCAGGTACGATTTGCCTGTAAAACCAGAAAAACAAGAGGGTTAGCCAGACTGACAAATTGTTGAAGTAATGTGTATGTGACACTGACATCTGTGACTGCTGAAGAGCAATTCAAGAGAAGACACAAAGTGCTTAGGCCTTTTCTTAATTTGTTTTGTTATGTTTGAATGGTGTAGTGAGTTTGCCAATTCAAAATTACTTCTACAAAAAATAATTGTGCCTTTTATCTTTAAAGACAAAGGGAGACAACAAATAAGACTCTAGCTAAGTGATGGTGGTTTCATTAATGCAGATTCACAATTATAGTATACTGCAGTCAGATGGATACAACTAACAACTTGTACTGTATGCTGCAGAGAAACTCACCAAAACAAATTGAGACAGCCTGGGCTGCAAATAAACATTTTGTGTGAGGATGTCATATTGTCACAAATTGTACTGATCAGAAATGACATCATACTTTGTTTATTCAGTTATCATCACAGAAGAACATCATATAGACTTGGTCAAAGCTGAAAGCAAACCAGGGAAAAAGGGAGGGGCTTTTAGTAGAGGGGAAGGGGAATAAATAAAATAAATAAAGAAAGATGACCCAATCAAGGAGGTATTCAAGCAATACACACCAGCAGGCCTAGATTTTGCTCTTTAGTAAAGCACACACTGAAAATATATCCCGTGACTCATTTGCTTTTCTAGCTTCTTTAAGATTAAGACAGATAAGAAGTAATATTCCTTAAGCTACTGGCAAAGTATTTCTGCCTTCTCATTCCCCTTTTCAAATAATGGCTAATTTAATTTTAGCAAATAATGAGAGAAACCCCCAGAAAAATATGCTATATCTATGAGTCAATGCTTCCCTTGCAAAAGGAAGAGTAAAGAGAGCTCTTCCCTGTCCCAAATTCTCTATTTCAGTTTGCAAAATTGCAGGACCAACCACTGTACTCCAAGTCTTCCAAGGCAACCAGATTTTTCAATGAAAATACAAGTGAAGAGCATCAAGAAATATGACTCTGCTGGCCAGACTTCAGAATTCTTTGTCTAATATTTTAAATCCAAACAGTAACTAATCCAATGAAAGCAATATTTTATTTATTACTGAGAAAAATTATTCAGTAATGGAAATTAAAGTGACAGTGTATTTTCCTGTCAATTTTCCTGCTGTCAACTGTTAGCATTGTCCAAAATTTTTACTGCTTTGTAAATTTGCAAATCATGGATTGGAGTAATTAAAGTTTTCTCTCTCTTTCATTAGCAGTTTCAAAATGTACTTCAAAACGTCCTTACTCAGTCATTTCATTTCATGTGCCTGATTCTAAATATAACCTGGCTAATATAATGTTTAAAATAAAAAGGCACGCTCTTAAACATTCAGTGGAATAATGAATCAAGAACTATTCACTTAGACTGGTAGTGAAGTAACCACTTGCACTACAGAACAACATTCAGTAGGAATAATCTCCTGACAGGAATTGCAGAAATAGATCTACTGTCATCAGGATAAAATGAATGCTCATAGACACCACACCACTGCTTTTAAAGTAACTTTCCAAGATCCTACATGAACATCTGCTTTAAATTTAGTTGCATTCTTTTGTCTTTCATGAAATTAATTTCCCCCTTTGACATTTAATATGACTCTTTGATGCCAAAAGAGGAGTGTGGGGGACATAATATAGTAATACTAACCTTCTACCTTGCCACTCCTCCAGGCAGACTTAAGTTTGTGCTGTAACTACAGAATGCTGCATGTTTTTTTTTTGTTTTATAGAAATTTATAGTTAAAGTGAACTGCATTTAGATAATGAAACTATTGGGCTATTAGAATCCTCTAAAAACCATTGCACTACTTTGGTGTTAGTCCATCACAAATAAGTTGAAATAAAGTTACAGTTTGTCTTTTCTTATACATAATACAGCATTTCCTACTTAGCATTTCCTAGTACATTAAATATAAAAACAGGTTGCCCTTTTCAGGTTGTTCTAAACCCACAAGGTGGAGACAGGTCATGGTGTCAAGCTCTCCTTTGGAATTATGACTTGTACACATTTCTCACGTGTTCATACTCGACTAGAGGATATAGGGTAAGAAGGAGCCAAATACTGTGAAACATGAGAACTGGGAATACTACAAAAAGTAAAAGGATAACCTCTCCCTTTTTAATTCCGTTGTTTCTTCCACTGCATTACATCTTCTCTCCTTAAGTCTTTAAGTTTGCTTAAGCACGGAAGTATTTTAGCTAAAGTGGGCAACCTAATGAACCGGTATAGAATACTTCCTCTTACTTGCTCACCACCTCAAAAGATAGTACTGTCAAATATTCCATGCATACAAGCCACAAAACTTCTTTAGATAGTTTTTTTTACTTCTCTTTCATCACCAACAGGTAACTCAAGAAGAATACTTTTAAAGTACTCAGATTCAATCACTAACCTTTTACTTACATCTGTCACTAAAGTAACATATGATGGAACTTTAAAAAGAATCAATTTGACTCCACACTTCTACAAATAGTCCAAGATAACAAATACACTCCTCAAAGAAATGAGATTAAATCAATAAAAAATAGCGACTAACCGATAATTTTTTCTTTTTCTACCCTGTGGAATAACATTACAAGTACTGAAAGCTACAATTTTAACTTTCTCTTGTAGAATTTATGAACATGATGCTGGCCGGATGATGTGAATTAGGTGGATGCGGACATAATTATACAATTAAGATACATTAAAAGAGCTCTCAAATTCATAAAGGAAAGGACAGAAGCAAAACTAAAGCACAAAAATATTTTCCAGTTATCACTTCCAGATGTTAGCTTCTTAACTGTAACCAAGTTTAGACAGAGGCTGTAACTAAATTAGACTGGTGTTAGAGGTAATGTGTTACAGCTTTCAAAACAAAATAGTCTTTATTTTCATATACCATCTTTGTACCAATGTAACTGAACCCACAAGGCGTAGAAGTATTGTCTTAGTGATCCTACACTAGGATGGTTTAACCTTGTCTATCTTATTTTGCACTCAGGTCTGGAATAACAATGTCAACGCAAGTTTTACTAGGTTTAACTGCACCCCTCTACATTTTGATTGCATTATCTTGCACCTCATTCTAAAGACAACCTTTAGAAAATACTACATGTGAAGACCTATTAGAAAATGCAGTTTCTAAGATAGGACAGGAACATCAGCAAAACTATTTCACTGCTAGAATAGTACACTATGATTATGAAAACAGACTAAACTAAATCTACTTTTTTTACTTTGCAGTTCCAAATGATATTGCCAGTTCATTAGCAACTGAAAGGACTAACTCTTAACTTTAAAAGTAACATACTGAGTCCCAAAAAAGATTAACTCAACATGCTTGTCTGACTCCCGAGTACAATGTCAGGTATCAAAAAAGCATTACGACAAACATGCATGATACTTTCCTCTAACTTCCAGCAATCTGCAGATCAGATGTTCTATGAATCAGAGGTTTTTTTGGTTTTTTGCATTAATAGCCTGAAAAGAGCTGTCCTTAAAAAAGTCCACATAATAAACCTTTAACATCCACTATCTCACAGGCCATGTCAATGTCAAATGACATTTTCTTTTTCTTTTCTTTTTTTTTTTTTCCATAAAGTAGAGAGATTACTATCCCAGGATACTCACTGTCCACACCACAATGATTTTACACATGGGTAAATAATTTTTACCCATGTGTCAATAATTTTTACCCATGTGTTAATAAATGTACATGCATAACCCACTTCATTTGCCCCAGAAACCAAAACTAACAGCAAAGTGGGTAAGGAAACGTGTAGGTAATCACTCTTGCCAGACAAGATGTGTAAAACAGTTGAAGCCACTATCATTATCAAACTCTGTATCATACTTCCTATATTATTTACTTTTTTCAAGTCTTCTTTAATGTCATGTATTACTCAAATGCACAGTTAATGTTTTAAGCAAATGGAAAACATAGTAAGAGCTGTCAGTGAAAGCAATTGCATTCATATTCATTTTTCCTTGTACCATATATGAAGAAACTATCTTCATCAATTATTAGAATAATATAATACCTAGGCAGTGCTTCCATTCTGCTGGCATTTCTAAATATCAGAAACATGAAACAAGATGAAATGAAGTGCAACAGCAAAATATCCCCACCCTCTCCTAAAAAACTACATAATCAATTTCATGTAAGATAGGATTACTTTTCTTACCTTCAGCCATTTGTCAACACACTTGGCATGGAACTCATGATTACAGGGTAAGACTCTAAGTAGCTGCCTTGATTCAAAATCACACATGCACACCACACATCTAAAAAAGACAATGAAGTTCAAATGTATTTGCTATGTAAGAACAACAAATTGCAATTCCATACAAAACCTTACAGGCATGATTGCAACACAGTAGCTATTTTACTCCTTCAGTAGCTACAGTGATCAACATCGGACAATGGAAACTGAGAATTGACTCTGTCGGGTTTTACGGGTGTTATGTGGGTTTTTTTCTATTTACTGTGCTTTCACTTCATAAAGCAAGTATTCTTGTTCTGATCTAGCTGTGACTGCACGTCAAAGATATTAAAATCAAGCCACCTAAATTATGGATCTTTGAAAGAGACCAATATACTTACAATGTCTGCTCTGACTGGTGATTGTTTGGATTGAACCTGTAGGATGGAAGCTGCTCAATGTCTGCTTTTGTTAATCCCCGTGGTTTGGCTTCTCCCAGACGTTCTGCCAAATTCAGCAGTGCCTGCAAAACATGGAAACTAGACATTTAAAAATTCACTAATCAAACAGGCTCTGGCTCCATTAGTGTTGGGGACTACTATCATCTCTCACTACCCCAGCTGCTAGCAAAAAACACCCTTCTATCAAAAAATGTTTAGAACTTTAGTTCTCCCATAAAATACAATCTCCTTGGAAAGTCTTTTAGAACTTAACCATCTTTGTAATTATGTAAGACATCATCTCTGGGATTTCAAAACCCACTTCCCAAGGACCCAATTTCCATTTAGTCCTATGTCCACATGCACAGCTCAGTAATTACCTTCTGAGAGATCGCCTCACCCTTAATTAATAGTGTTGGTAACCAGAAAAAAATTGTCAACTAATTTATTTCATAAGAATATGTGAATTTGGTCTTGTGAGAGAAACCATGAATTTAATGGGACAGTTTACGATTCCCACTAGATGTCTTGGGCTAATTGAATTAAAATATGGAGATTTTTATCCTCAATCTGGAAAACAAATACACATCATCAAACTTCAAGCCCTTTTTTGGCTGCTAATTTTTATGTCAATTTTCTGTAAGACAACGATTCCAACTAAAATGCTTTCATGTATATAATATGCAATCTGTCATGTATTTAACTCAAACTCCTTCATGAGGGGCCTAGGAAACAATGTCAGCGTGACAGAGAATCAGTGCACGGAAAAGATCCTATGAAAGCTGCAAATGGTGTCGATTTCTTTACACTACTGAACCTAGGGCCCAAATTCTCAGAAGACATTGCTTCTTCTAAACCACCACAGAAGTTATTACAGAAGTGCTCATTGTTAAATTGAAGACGTGCAAATACACAGAGATCTTAATGGGAGCACGGGCAAAGGGATGCAAAAAACAGGGTTAATGATGACTAACTCAAGAGAAATCAAATGGAATCCATTTACTTCAGAACCAGCAAAGAAAAAACAATTGGAACAGCCCCATAATTATGTAGGATATTTAAGAGGCCTCTGCATCTTTAGATATGAATTATTATCGCCTCCAGAGGGCAAGAAGAAAAGCCAGTAAGGCAATTTTAAAAACATTACATTTAGATTAATTAATCCTATGACATTAAAACTATTCTAAAAGTTACACTCATAAAACCAGTAACTTACCCTTTTCTTTTGAAAGTACTTCATTCCTGTTTGGTATTTAAAATCAATTAAGTTTTGAAAGGAGAAGAATAGCATGGAGAACATAAAAGTTGAACAATTTAATGATTACTAGCCTGGAAAGGTGATTCTGGGAAAGAGCAATAGACAAGAAAGAAAGCTAAACACTTCTAATATCCAGTATTACAAACAAAATTTGAAAAGGCCATTTCTGGATTCTGTCTTCACAGTCACTACATTTATGTGAAAGGCAAAAACACGATTAAAAGCAAAATACAATAAAATTTTATCTATTGCTTGAGCTAATATCTGTTCTTTAAATGTAGATGTAGTTCACACACCAACCTCATAGTTTTCTACCTCTCCATCTTCCACATCCAACTCAAAGCTGAAAGCTGGTCCAACTGCTGGTGGCACTGGGAGCATTGATCTACCATGAGAGCAAACAAGGACAAGGTTCAGCATCTTGCTGAAGGAAAGCACAGAAACATCCGGCATAGGTAAAATAACCTTTCTGATGCCTCTCAAATCAACATGTTCTCAGAACTGGCAAAAATGTTATATTCGAAGTCAAGAACAGACATCTGAAGTGAAAGAGTCACAGGAAAATGTTTTTTCTGCTACTTTCTGATATTGGGAGTGCTGACTTTTTAAGTGCATGTGCATTTCACTTGGTACTTTTAGCCAAGATCAGCTTTATTACAAAAACTAATCTCTTAATTATCACAGACTATGGAGACCTAAAACTGATTAAAAAATGACATTCTGGTTTAAAATAAATTTATTTCTTTAAGTGGATAAAAGACCCTCAAAGAGGAATGCTAAGTTCATTTAGATCTCCAACACAGAAGTCTTGTAATTTCTGCAAGCCTAAAATACACAGTGAAGATAAATAGGATTTGCTACTGGACAAACTTCTATCCTGAAGGCAAGCACAAATTCACTTTCTCATGTACTGTGATGTTCATAAAAACAGATTCCTTTTAGACCGAGAGAGCAGAGGGATGTGTTTCTGGTTGTATGCTCAGTAAGTTTTTTACCCCCCAAGGTAGTGCAATGGGTCAAAACTTCATCCACATAGAAATCACAAATTCAAAGCACTAATATAGTAGAATGAGGAATTACTGTGCCACATCATGTCCTCAATGAATAGGCAAGAAGCTACGACATTACTCTCAGACTGCAAGATGAAAAGTTGAACAGCTTTGCTGAATCAGATTTCTGGTGCCATTTTCATGCCACCTCTGACATTGTGCAGAGAATATACAGATCTGGTGTCAGTGCTTGATTATTTCCTTGTCAATGTCACCTCTGCCACCAGAAGCTTAATCTTTGTTTTCCAAATATTTAATTCTTACTTCCAATACAGAACACAGAAGACTAACACATCTCATGTGATAGACCCAAACTCTCCCAGAGAGTCTACAGGTAATTCATAAATTTTAATTGTCCCACATATTTTCCAGAAACAGCGAGGAAGAAAAGAAGTGTAACAGCTGTTACAGAGTAGCACTTTAGCCAATAAAGAGTAACACAGCACAGAAGTTCCCATTCTTGTGTTTTATAATTAAGAACCAAACCAAATAGATTTTTTCTGTAAGTGAAGACTACAACTTGATCCTACAGGGTAACTATGCCTCTGTAAGAGTATCACAGAACTATGATTTAAAAATCTGTTGAAGATTTTATCAAGAGTTCAGAAACAAGAGGCTACTGTATCTCAAAATACCTACAAAACTACACTGGACAAAAACTGTTCACTTGTATTTTTCCTTGCTCAGTGGTGTAGGTTATTATGGCGTAGGTTATAGACTGGAAAGTGTACACAGAAATGGAAGTTTTCTTCTGAGACAGGTGAAATATATCTGGTTTCTGGCAGTCCAGTCATAAAAAGTGCCAAGATGCTTGCTGACTTCTTAATAGCCTACATGGAAGCAAATGTACTTTTCACTTACAGCACATAAGGTAATAGGCTGGGATGGTAAGGGTGTGGTGGTATTGGCTGCTGGGATCGGTATCTGCTGCGCCCTGTGAGTCTTCGAGGCATAAAAGGTGGGTAAGGCTGCAAGAAAGAAGAAAATAAGCTTCAACTGAAACTTATGAAACTGGAACTTGTGTCCTGTTCTGGGCTCCCCAGCACAAGACAGACATGGACATACTGGAGAGAGTCCAACAAAGGGTCACTAAGATGGGACTGGAGCATCTCATGTGTGCGAAAAGGCTGAGACAGCTGAGCCTGTTCAGCCTGGAGAAGAGAAGGCTTGGGGATCCTACAAATGTATATAAATACCTGAAGGGAGGGTGCAAAGAAGACAGAGCCAGGCTCTTTTCAGTGGTGCCCAGTGGCAGGACCAGAGACATTGAGCACAGACTGAAACACAGGAGGCTCCATCTGAACATGAGGAAATACCTCTTTATTCTGACGGTGACTGAGCACTGGCACAGGTTGCCTAGGGAGATGGTGGCGCTTTGCTTCCTGGAGATACTCAAAAGCTGGCAGGACATAGTCCTGGACACTCAGTTTTAGGTGGGCCTGCTTGACCAGATGACCTCCCTTCCAAACTTATCCAGTCTGTGAGACAACATTTTCTATTCTTAATCTCTACGCTCAATAACGAAATCCACTTTGATTAATGCATTATTTAAAAAATCCTGCCTCTGCTAAAATCCAAAATAATCTCAGTCTCAATTTGAAATTACTATTCCCATCTACAATAAACAGTCATACCAATTCATGTGAAAAAGAGGCAATATATAACAGAAATCCTTACAAGTTCTTGTGTGTTTAGTCTACAGTCAGTACAGTTTGGGAAACAGGACATGAATTGCTGACCCTCTTGTAAATATAAAAGGCTCAGGTGCTATTATACAGGCCTGTGCATAAGTAGTTGAGTAAAGAAGCCCTTAAAAACGCTCTAAAAACGAGAATTAAAAAAACCATCTCTTTAAAAAATCGCTAACTCTTAAGCAGTGGTATATATTTACATTTAGGCTTAAATGCTTTAAGCTTTTCAGGTGTATGTGGAAGGTTTAATCAGTACAATTTCTGCAGCTGGACCACACATAGACACTCAAGCCCAAAGATTCAGTGCATTCGTTCCACGATAGATCAGGCACTTTTTGTCATCTCTTACTGAAACGCTTTCGTATTTTCTACAAGTGAAATTCATGTATCCCTACTGAATTCATATTTGAGGGCCTTAAGATTCTTTTTTTTAAACAAAAAACGCTCTAAGCCTTTTCTAACATGTTTTTCTTCTCACATATTTGAAATTTGAAAGCACAAGTGCCCAACACTGCTAATAACTAACCTAAAATCCCCTAATTTTACAATGGGAACATTATAATTAGGTAGCCATGGTCATACATAAAATTAACATACGAATATAAGCACAACACAAAAGAGCCAGGCTCCTTTTGGTTGAACTTTCAAACTAGACGTATCAAATATTAATTTTATTGCTTTGTGAATTTTGCAATCCAATAACATAATTAGACGCTGTTGTGTTCACTGAATGAAAAAGAATCAGGAATGCAGCAATTCCATTCTAATGTTAATTGAAAAAAAGCTTTATAAAGATTCAGTATTACTTTATAAAAGGTCACATGGTTACTTGTAATGTCTCCATTCTACTCCTTAGCAATAAAAAACACAGAGCCGAAGCATCAGAGAGGATAAATGCTACAATCTGCAGACAATGGTATTATGTTCCCTAACTACTTTAACAATCAAACCTAAAAATGAAGGAAGTCTGACTCCAAGCAAAACATGTATGATTAGACTAATTCATCTAAGAAGCATACTAAATAAAATACAAGCAGCTTACGGAAGTTTACAAGTGTCCTGGACTCCAAAGTATCTCACAGTGCCTGAAAACTTCATTGAAAATCTGTACACCTTTAGTTTAGAAGTAAGTTGATCACTTTTTGAAATGGTGGGCATTTACTTGAACCTTTACAGAAACTGCACAAGCATTTGACTAGGTTCTGTGATTTCAAGGAGAATAATTAAAGACAAGATATCTGTATATTCCACAGCTGCAGGGCCTAAAATTTAATTCTTATTGTAAATTTAATAACAATATTCCCCTAAAACCACTGACGATGCACATGTCAAACAATAAAAAATTCCAGCACCTATACTTGGGGTCCAGCTATTTCCCCCAGCATCACACAGACAGGACAGGGGGTGTTTTGTTTTTTTTTAAAAAAAGTGACCCACACAGAACAACCACCACCACAACAACAACAACAACAACAAAACCCTGAACCATTTCAGGACTAGTATAATTGCAGATTGAAATACAAGACAAAGATCCTAGAAGTAGCACCACTGGACACACCATAAAAGCACACGAATCAACTAAATTCAACACAGACTTTATCCTGCACCACTTCTAATTTTATTTTGTGCTGCTGCAGTCAATCCCCTGAAAGCAGACTTAAATCAAGCTTTGTAACATGGCTATCTTTATAATATATGGTATGGTCTAAATTATGGAAGCACTCTACAACTGCTTAAATAGAAGAACTGTTTTTAAAGCATTCTGGCTTTCCTGAGCTGTGGAAACTCAGCATATGATGAAGAATTAACTAAAAGTGACTACAGTTTTTCTAAACTGTACTCATTACTGCAATATGTCAATTGTATATTCATATAGATATATTCATATCTGCAATATGTCATTCCTGCAAATGCCCTATGTGACAACATGGAAAGTTTTCTAAGTAAATGCTGCTGCACTCTGTAGATAACATTAATGGAAATAATTTGCTGATGTCATCAAACTACCCTTAACTCAATTAACACAAGCTTAAAGAAAACAACACAGTATGCAGCTATTCCAATAATGGAATATGATTGCAAAAGTGTGACTTTTCAACAAAACGTACTATAGAATAAAGATCAAGAAAGTTAATGCAGTACGAAAGAGAATGTAGTACAGAAAACAATACTTACTACCCCAAATGACACCTCCTGGTGTAATGGATCATGGGCTAAGAATTGAAGAGGAGCTGAGGGAGGCAACGTTGGCGGATGGGCTGAGGGAGGGTATGTAAAACCTCCTACAGGAAGATGTTCTCCAAGCAATTCTACGTCATTTTCTATCCTTTGAAGTGGCTACAAGAAAAACAGAGATAGCCTTTGTTGCAATAATAGAGACGAAATTTTTTCCCCAATAAAAAACTGCAATCCCAGCTGTACATTCTGTGCTGCCATGATCAATTTTATAGTAACTCTGTGAACAATTCCTAGGTCATTAACACTACCCAAAAAAGCAAAGACAACACTACACATTTGATATAAATTCACCTTTTCCAGCTAGCCATGCTTATAGACCAGGAATTTATGCGATTTAGGAAATATAGGAGTGGCTGTAATTTCCTGTATCTTGCATTTTTCAGGACAAATATTTGTTCTCCTTGCCAGGCTGCTCTCACTGTATAACTATGCGAGAGAAAAAAATAAACAACCATAGACAAGAACTGAAATTGTGCCAGAAAAACTGAAAAGTGTAGGGGAATCATGGTGCTTCCAGTAGATGAAACTGATAATGATATCCAGAAAGCAAGCAGATGCTTTCCTAGGAGGGTCATGCAAGCAGTCCTGAGATTTCAGGAGCATTAAGATTCCAAGATTAGTTTTGTTGTCAAATCTATTTGACAACAAAGTCTACGACTATTTGTAGTCAAATCTATTACATCAGTCAGATCCAAAAGTGCCCCAGAAACAACGAAGAATTCTCACAGGTTCATAAATAAACCTTTTTGTTATTGACACTGAATTCCACTATTTCAAGAAATTCAGCTAAGAAAGCCACCTTGTGGAACCAAAGGAATATTCTGTTTTCCTGTTAACAGAACAAGTAAGATATCCTTAAGCCACTTTTTGGCAGAGGTGAAAGCTGACAGGCAAACCTAGCTAAAAACCTAAGTAAGCAACTCAAGCTAAAACCTGAGTCCATGCATTTTCTAAAGCTAAGTCTCGTAAAGATTTCTATCACAAAAACCCACTTTGTTAGAATGAGGGAAACTGTTCTCCCACCACTGTAATGAAGTGATTACAATCCTATTCACACCGGAGACATGGCATGAAGAAGTCTCAGCAGCGTTTGCAACAATAAAACTATATTCTATTTCTGTGTTACTGAAATATCTGCGTCTTCTACTCAGCGGAGCAAACAAGTAGACAAGTACTCAGATAACCACACAGAAAGAGTGGTAGGCCAGAACTGTAAACCTCCCCTTTTTTCAGGGTCACATTTTCCAATGTTTGCATAGTTCGTTTCACTAAGCCAAACCTGCTTAAACAACATCATCAGTAACTTTCGTAAGTGTAAAGAAAATGTCCAAGGAAAAGGACTTGTCATTTAAAAATTAATAGAATCAAGATTACAAAAGAAGCATCTAATAAAAGCACTTTGTGCTTTTTTCTCTGCTAAGGTTTTCTCTAAGATGCCTACTATGCTCACACAACCTCCTCTGGATTCTATTCTGCTTCCTGGGAAAGAAATACCTGATGGTAAAGGAAATACCCATCTTTCTGAGAGAAGTAAAAGCCTATGGAGAAACAGTACAGCCAATGAAAACTTTAGTGAAACACTGAACTCCAGAAGTATTTTTTCATCTTCATGCCAAGCGATTACAATTTGAAAGAAAATCCTTGTTTCCTCAATCAGGTTATCAGTACTATGTGCCCATCCAGCCCACCAGTTCTGCTGAGAGTGGGGTAAGAAGCATTACTTACCGACCGTGACTGCTGTGCTTGGAAAGGAACAAATTGTCCGGGAGGAGGTAAGTGAGGAGGGTGGTGTGTAGAGATATGAGGAGGATGCAAAAGGAATGGGTCACTAGAAATGAGGGGTGGAAATGCTGCATATGGTACAGGTAGGTGCTGAACTGAGCACGCCTGAAGCATCTGAAATAAAATGAAAACAATACTTTTTTGTAGCACAAACATTCCCTACATAATGTTCCATATTCTATGTATTTATTATAGAAAGATATAATTGTAACAGAACAGTTCTTTAGCCTTGTTGAAAAAGCCTCCAAAATACACGTAAATAATAATTCATTCAAATACCTAAGGAACAGTGATTACTACAGAACAGGCTCTAGGAAGCAGCAGCGTGTGACATCTGTTAGGTGCTCATGAGGGCACCAGGAGTCTGGATTTTCAATACTCCAGGATTAGACAGGCTCCTAAGTGATGAGCAAATACAGTTATCTTAGTTATTTTATTTTTCCCACATTTCATCCTCAAAATAACACACCAAAGCAATGGTCTTGCAATCACTTTAAGCTCTAGATGCAGCTGAGGGATTCAGCTGTCAGACTTCCTAAAGACCTCTGTTGCCTCATATACTATGAATAATTCATACAGTCTGCTCCGTTTTGCACTTCTGAGTGAGTCCTATGCTCTAAAAGCAGCTCCCTAGAGACAGATAGTACAGGAAATAGTTCTTTTTCTCTCCTCCTTTAAATTCCTGACACAAAAGCAACTTTGGGCACTAATCTTTGAACAATAAAATGATGAAGGCACTGCAGGGTAAAAGGAATGTGCTTTGTGGCATTGTTCAGTTTTACTTCCACCTTTACATATAGAAGAAAATGGAACCGGCATTCTCTTTTTTGTTGTGCTTTGATCCAATATGAGACTGTCAGGCATTTCTTTTACACTTTTAACAATTACGAGACCATTCAATTAAGATATTAATTATCAAATCTTGAAAAGAACGATTATCTAGTTTTGATCTCTCACCTTTTCTATTAGTTCTTATTAGCATACATTTACATACTGACTATAATAGCATAAAATGGTAAAAGGAATTAGATTTCAGTAGTGGAGGTGAAACTACCATCTCAATTTGCTATGATCATGTCCAAACATAAACCTCCAAATGCACGAAAACATTAGTAGATTAACTTGATCCAACTACTATTTTTAATTTAAATGCTGACTATTCTTTTCCCTTAGTTACTATATAATTTTTCCAAAAAACAACATAAACAAGTGTTTCTATGGTTATAATACATTTCTATTGCATTTTACTAAATTAAAAATTGTCCTCTGAAACAGCTGAAGGTAAATTTGCAGGTAGAACATCTCACGGTCTTCTTCAAAACATGAGATTCTTTGGTAAACACTGAAATAGGATTCTGTGTGGTGAAGATTACTATAGCTCCTATATATGTTTGGAAATGTTTTATTTGTGCTATGCCCATGTTACATTTTAAAGTTAGAGCAAATGAGGCCACACTAACTTCCAAGCAGTAAGAAATGAAAAATACCTGTTTATTCATTCAAGCTTTTAAAAAAGTTCTTCAGTTTGGACATATCCTAGAATGACCTGTGTTGGAAGGCACCTTAAAAAATAATTTTGTTCCAAACCCCCTGCCATGGCTAGGGACATCTTTCACTAGACCAGGCTGCTCCAAGCTTCATCCAACCTGGCCTGGAACACTTTCAGGGATGTGGCATACATCACTTTCCCGGGCAACCTGTTCCAGTGCCTCAGCACCTTAACAGTGCAGATTTTTTTTCCTGATTTCTAATTTAAACCTACTGCTTTTCAGTTTGAAGCCCCATCTTGTTCTGTCACTACATGCCTTTGTAAAAGATCTCTGTCCACCATTCTTGCAGGCTCCTTCAAAGTACTGGAATTAGCGTATCCCAAAGCCTTCTTTTTTTCAGGCTGAATAAACCAAATTCTCTCAGCCTTTCTTTTTTAAGAGAGGTGCTCTCTCCCTCTGATCATCTTGGTGTCCCTCCTCTGGACTCACTCCAGCAGTTCCATGTCCTTCCTGTGCTGGGACCCCAGAGCTGGATGCAGGGTTCCAGCTGGGGTCTCACCAGAGCAGAGCAGAGGGGCAGAATCCCCTCCCTCCCCTGCTGCCCACGCTGCTTTGGATGCAGCCCGGGACACGTTTGGCTTTCTGGGCTGGGAGTGCCCATGGCTGGGTCATGTCCACCTCTCACCCACCAGCACCCCTAAGTCTTCTCACAGGGCTGCTCTCCATCTGTTCATCCCCAGCCTGTGTTGGCACAACCCAGGTGCAGCATTTTGTGTCTGGTCTTGTTAAACCACATGAGATTTCATGTGGGCCCATTTCTCAAGCTTGTCCATGTCCCTCTGGATGCCATTTTGCCCTTCGAAGAACTTTTAATACTGATGAGGGTCTTTAATAAACGGCATTTGTTTACTTCATAGTTACATATGCAGTGAGAGAGACAAATATTGTTAAAATAACAAAAGGAAACTGGGAAGTTCACAGATGAAGCTGGTGAGCAAGGTGATATGCTCAAGGGAGGGCATGGGCTACCTTTGAGATGCATTCTTATAGTCTGGAGAAATTGGCCAACAGGAACTATTTAAAATTCAAAGACAAATGTGAAGTCTGGCACTCTGAGACTAACTGGTTGCAGTGAGATTTGCAGAAAAAACCCTGCGGTTGTGGTGGACATGTACACAATACCCATAGTGTACTTAGTCAAAAAGGTCTATGGTATGCTGGGCAGAATGGCTAAGAAAGCAACTGGTAAAACCAGTAAAGTGATTCTGCCCCTCCATTCAGAAACTGTGACATTAATCTTAAGTCCTGGGCCCAGTGTTGGGTGTCCCAGTGCCAAACAGAGACAATGACAACACGATGACCAGGTTTTGGCGAAAGTCATGATGAACACTGACTTGGAGAAAACTGAATAAACGCGGTGGCAGCACTAGACTTGCTTTCCTTTAAAAAAACTAAGCAAAAACCTTACTCTGTGTCTAACTACTTCCTGAGAGTGGATAGGAAGAATCCAAGTCCTCCTCAAGAAACAAAGTGAAAGAGCACAAGGACCAATGGGACCAAGATGCAACAAAGAAAACTCAAGCAGACATACAGAGGAAATTCTTCATCCCAAGGACAGTTAAACATTGCAGCAGAAGCTTAGAGGCATTGCAAAATCTCCATAATTGGAAGTTGGTACTACAGCAGGTGACCACCAGACAACCTCCAGAGTTCCCTCTTAACTTAAAATTATTCCTCAATTTTGTGCTTTAACAGAAGAAAGCATGAAGTCTGCCTGCTCATGCTACAGAAACTTAACTGTTTATATTCACTTGTACTGGATCTATTCTTTCAACACACTTGATTAACTGTTGCACATTCAAAACAAAAACCTTTCCTTTTTATAGGAGCTTTACTCCTGTTTCTATTAAAAGGACAATCACATTGTCGAATTACAAAACATTTTATGAATTGCACAGATAATATATCTATTCAAAGCATAGGGTAACATTATTAGTAACTGTTGGATGGATCTTCCTAAGCCCCAATACAATTTCAGGTTTTTCTCTGTTGTTCCTTAGGAACAACAATTCCTTGCTGAATTTACTATGTAAGTATTGTTCCAGTTTCTGGGTACTTATTCTGAGATTGCTTTGTTCCACTAACACCAATAAACAGAAAACAGCCATCTCTCATGCTGCCTCAGGGATACACACCAGCTTATGTAACAGATTTTCAAAAATCTGACAAGTAAGGGGAACTGATTCTCACAAATACTCCAGACTAGCCAGCAGCATGCTGCAGACCTTGTTGGCTCTCAGGAGGACAAACAGCACCAGGCTGATAAATGCAAATTACCTTTATTCTTCGATGGGCAGCCTAAAGAAATAGATAGATCATATCAAGGGTTTGTTTCAGTGCCACATTGGCTTATTCATGTCACAGAATGCACTACAGGAAAAGCAAAGTTACACACTGCTGGCAGAGACCAACATTAAACCAATATCAGAAGTGTTCACTAGATGCTGCATATAGTACTGTGTATTACATTATAGATTTATACTAGAAAAACAGATTGAAGCTGCTGCAGTTAGAGAGACCCACTTACTGGGGGAGGCACACTGCAAACTGGAAGGTGCTGGCCACTGAAAACCACTGAGCACCCTGGGACCTGCTGCGTGCTGCAGGCTGGAATGTGCTGGCCTGTGCAAAGTGGTATCCCATGTGGAGCCACAGTTGTCACTGTATATGAAACAGGAACTGTGCCCTGATGGATCTGCAGCAAAAGGAAAAGAAAATGGATTTAATAACTGCAAATTCTTAACACTGTTGTACAGCATAGTAAGATAACAAGCTTTTACTTACAGATCAGAAAAATAATATATACATAAAGAAAGTGTAAAAGGCGGCACATGGTGGTAATTTCTGTTCGCTAAAATGCTTTTATCAATGGAATGTCATTTATTGATCAGAATTTCTGGGCAAGAGGGATCTCTCAGCTTAACATGTTAAAACTTCAGTGGCAACATAGTCACTCAGAAGCACATCAGACTACTAAGCCTGTCTACTCTCCCTTCTCTCCCCCAGGTTAAATTCTTATGAAATAAGAAGGTAGTAACTCCCACATAAAAGCTCTACAAGCAGTTCAAGAATTTTTTCATTTCTGAAGGGACTGGTTCAATATTAACTCAAGATACTTGTATCTTTAAACAACAAAACTATTTTCCAGATTTTCCTTCTTCTGAAGAGACCGCTCTCGTGATTCACTTTCAGGTCAGAATTTAATCTAAATTTCTAATTTAAGTAACAGAACAGCTAGCTAGAAAGCTGAGAAGGAAAAGTTAACATGACTAATAGGCAGAAGACCCTAACTATTCAGATTCATATTAGGAAACCATGTAACACAATTTTCTAATTAGTGGCAATCCCTAAAATTTAATCATCAAATCAAGATCCAAAGGTATTCTGGACCTAGAAACCATGTGGGATTTTTGGTTGTTTGTTTAAAAATTTATTGTTAGTTTTATTTTGTTTGATTTTTTAACACTGAGCAATCTTTTAACAGTTTCATGCTCTAATACAACTAAAAAGGATTAAGAGTCAAGCAGCACAGATTAATTGAAACTAATTATTTCAAAGCTCTCTGTTCCATCATGATCAGCCAAAATAGAACCTTATTTAAAATAGAACAAGAACAGTTCCTCAGTAAAGTAAGAATGAGTCAAAGAGCTGAACTACCAAACTGGTAGTGTACAGACAGAAAAAGACACTAAAATAGAAGACAGATCACTGAATACAGGTTACAATCTCAAATATCAATACTAGACGGAGACCAGTCTTGGGAAAGACACTGAACGTGAACCAGTTCTGGCACTGTACAAAAGCTGGGCATAAGTGCAATGCTATATATGATCCTGGAATGTTTATTGACCACAGTAATAATAAAAAATGACTGCTCAAAATATTCTTGCCCCTGAATTGGAAAGTAGCACCATGAAAGACCTCAGTCAGTCTGGAAATATTGACATCTGATGACATATGGTGTTTGGTAGTGGGATGGAAAACTGTTCAGTCAGACTTGTCATGAGCTTACAACATAAAGCAAGGGCATTACCTGATCTCCAGCAGAACTGTCAAAAATGTGCGTTTGTGAGATTGCTAGAATGGTATTGGCTTCCATCCTTTCATTTGGTCCCAAATGCAAATACTTCCCCCTGCTGAGAACTGCTCTGAACAGTGACACGCCAGTGCTATGCAACGCACTGAGTGCAAACCAGCTTAGAGCACAGATGTTACAGCTGCGTTCTGTGCACACGCAGCTTCCCATGTGAACATCAGAATGCATGCCAGGTCTATTCATGGCTATGTAGCAACTAGTGTACTTGTGCTGTGGCCTGTTAATTTAGACAACAACAAAGGTTACCTCAACAGGATCACAGAATCATTTAGGTGGGAAAAGACCCCTAAGTTCATCAAGTCCAACCATTAATCCAGCACTCTTACCCCTAAATCACTCCTGTAATTGCCAACCTACATGTCTTTTAAATACCTCCAGGCATGGTGACTCCACCACTTCTGTGGGCAGCCAGTTTCAATGCGTGACAATTCTTTCAGAAATTTTTCCTAATATCCAGTCTGAACTATCCTTGTGCAGTTTGGTGCAATTTCTTCTAGTCCTGTCACTTGTTACTTGGGAAACCAATGCCCACCAGGTTACAACCTCCTTTCACGTAGTTTTACAGATTGGTAAAGCTGTCCCAGAGCCTCCTTTTCTCCAGACTAAACACATCCAGATCCCTCAGCCACTCCTCATACAATTTGTGCTACAGGCCCTTCACCAGTTCCATTGCTCTTCAAGGACATGTTCCACCAACGCTATGTCCTCCTTGTAGTGAGAGGCCCAAAACTTCTTTTACAGGTCCTCAGTTACAGAATTCTCTACAAAGTGCTGTCACAAAGATGAATTATTTACTCTCTGGACCAACTATGTACGTAATTTTTTCACATAATTTAAGGAGTTGATTAGGCCTGGAGGGTTAATTCAGTTATGCAACAAAACTACCATGCGTTCTGCTGCTATGTAGACAACCAACTATATGCATTGTGAATTCTGCCTCTAAATAATGCATTTTAACTATTTAATAACTCCTAAGCTGAGGTATTTCATGTGAAATAGAATACATAATTAATAAGTATCATAACACATTTTTATCGTGAGAAACTAGTTACAAAAGAAAATAATTCTATTTCAAAGGTTTGAGACAGAGACATAGAGAAATATGCCAATTCATGCATTGACAAATCGCTAAGTATTTTTAAAGTATATTTAAGTATTGAATTTTTAAGTATCAGTCGTCTTTTATTAAAAGTGTGAACTTCTTGGATATTTTTCATTGCCTGCTGCAATGCTTCATACATGTAATGCTCAACAAAAATCACCATTCTGTATGAAGTCAAATAGACTTTAGTGTTCTGTGACTTTCATTGTCAACTATGAGATGAGGTGAATTATTTGGTGAGGAAACATGAAAATGGTGAGAAAAACCCCCAAAATCAAACACCACATCTTGAACAGCCTCCTGTTTGTGGTCTAAAATTTTTACCTGATCATGAATGTCAACCATCACTGCATTCTGCTGTGGTGGGTGAGCAGCTGGGTGCAACATACGAGGAGATACATTCGGTGGGCGAAAGGCTCGAGGCTCTTCTATTGCTTGCTGCTGTCCATAGGAGAGATGGTGATAGTTTTCATCCTGGCTAATAGAATTATGTCTAGACAAACGATCTCTTCTTGTTCTCTGACGTCGAACAGGAGGACTGGAAATGCATTAAAAAAATTAGAGGTTACGTAAATGACAAATGCTTCTTCAAAACTAAAACCTCAAGAGAATCAAGTATCAAGGAATTTTTTAAACTGTGAAATTGTACTAGAACAAGTTTATTCGATTGGAATAAAAATTTTCACTGACAGAACTGCTAGAATCCTTACAAATGGCACTTTTTTCAGTATGGAAATGCTTAACAGAGCATAGCTTAATTCTGTTTGGGAAACCAAGAGAAGAACTCCTATGTAAATATTACCTTGATAAAAAAATGACACTTGGATTGCCACAGTAGTGCTCAAAAGTCAAGACAGCAGTCTTCATGATATTCCTATGCCTTTATTCTATCTAGGCAAAAATCCTTCATTAAATGATCACAGATTTCCCCAGGGTCTTTGTTTCAACCACACCACAGAACGACTGTTCGCTTAGCGACAGCAGACAAAGCAGTAGATTTCTTTGAAGAAATAAATTAATTTCAGCTCTCACATGTTCACTACATAACTGAGTGCATTCTAAATTCTCTCCAGAAGATCCCAGGAAATTATGATTGTGGCATTGTTTCTTTTTCAGAGTGGAGAACTTCTGTAGACAGATTTACACCAGAGCATATACCTCATTTGATCAACTGACCTACAGATGTAGGATTTGATTATGTATTGTTATATAATTGTGTGTATGTTCTGACCAGAGCTTCAACTACCTTCAGCCAAAACTTCTAGACATCAGAGACCATTGGCTCAGGTTCAGCACTCAGAAAATTATGAACACAAATGTGCTAAACTCACTTTGAGAGGTTTTGAACAAGTCACTTCTCATTTATTTGGAAGGGGAAAGCACTGAAAACACAAAATGATCTTGCAGTACTTTCAGCATATGCCTTCCAATCTCCACAGCACACTAAAGTTACAGATCCCAGAAGCAACAGAAAATTAAAGCTACGTGGGGTGAAATGGTTTCCCATTTATGAAACACGATAAAGGACCCAAACTGCAGAGAAGAGACAAAAAAGATCTGTGATCATTATTAGAACATGTCCTCTCTAACACTGCATGGAACAGAACTTCTATTACCAAATAAAAAGCAAGTAAACCTGCAAATTGTTGGCGAATCCAGATACTTCTCAGGTTGAGTCCAACTTTTGTGCTGCACGAAACAGACATACTCAGGGAAAGTGAGCCCACATCACCAGCGACCCGGTGCTACTGTGAGTATATGACACAATGTCTCAAGCCACTATTCTTCTACCCGACCTCACAGAGATTTCATGACATTACTGCCATTCTTAGAACTGAAACAAATAGTAATTCTCAACAGGTCAGACAGAAGGCATAAGGCCAGGCTGTAACACAGCAAAGAAAAAACAAAATAATTTAAAAATGCATAGCCACCTTTATTTTTATAAACTACCAGGCAGAACATTCAAGCTGTGTTTTCTTCTAACACCGAGAACCTAAACTTCAGTTCTTACTAATGTGTTTTGTCTTAAATCCAGTTTTCTTTCTTGAAGTTTTTGCTGCACTCTCTATTGCTTTATTACTAATATGATACAACTGCTACATTCTTCTTAGGTAAAACTGGAATATATAGCTTCTAATCACAGAACTAGTAATGCAGAAGATGTTCTACTGTTTGGAGTAACCAGGTCATTTTAAATTTGCTGTTTTATGCTATGAAACAGAAATGGTCTGAATATTTTAACACAAAAATGCCTATGTGAGGATTTTTCTTTGGAAAAGCTCCAAAAACAGACAAAAGTTACAAAAGACAGCACCAGCACTTCAGAAGAACAGAAATTCTCTTAACTGCCACCAGCACTTGGACAAAGTAGCTTCTTAGACAAGGTAGTTCTCATAAAACTAGTCTTGCCTCTGTCTTGGTTAAAAGGCCTGGTTTTACTTTTCTATAAACCCAGAATTACGAAAAAGCCAATAAAGGCCGGCAAAACTTCTGGAATGTCTTTTTAAATGAATGAAGAAGTATCATTCTATGGTAAAATGCAAAGCTGGATTTTTTTTCCTGTACGGAATTAAAAACGTACCATCCTTTCAGTCAGCAAAATTCAGAGCTTTATCAGTTTCTGAATTATTGAAAATTAATTCAAAAAAATTGTCAAGACATGGGTCTAAACTATTATTAAACTTCAGCAATGTATTTATGCTTGAAGTCTTTAAAAACAGCCACAAAAAAATCCTCTGTTACTACATGCACAGTATAAACATAGTAAATGCCAGGTTAAAACAAAGAGACAGGATGAAAGTGGTGAAAAAATTGCAGGAATTCCTACCCTCAGGTAAGAACAGCCATCAAAAGATATCCAAAACTGCAGAGTTAGTGTGTGCAGATCTTAGTATTTCTAACAAGGGTGATTTCTTTGCAGTAAGACATTCTTGAATCCCTTTAGTTCAGAATTACATTCAAGACAAGGAGGAAAGGAAGCACAGATGAAAGGTAAGGCACAGCAATGGTACAGATCCCCCCATTCCACAATGGCTGATAAAGATAAGTTGGAATGGCCTTCTCTGTTTCACATAGGCATGCATCATGCTTCTACATTCATAATTTATCTGTGCTATTATATAAAGTATCTAGGCAAAATCTTTCTGCAAATTCACACCAGAAGGTTATCTTTATTAATGCAGTATTTATTTGCTTACAATGCATCAGAATAAAAAAACACAACAAATTAGGGCATTCTTGTGTTAGGCACAGTACAAAATCCTTGATACCAAGAGGTATGGTATAAAATAGTAAGGCAGGTAATGAAAAAAAACATCTAGGTAATACAAAAAGTCAAGACAGATCGTCCTGACCAACAGGAATCAACTGGTAGAATGAAAGATTTAATGCTGATTACATTGGGGCACTGATGTCCATAGCAGACAAAGGTTTTGCCTGCACTGGCTCTAGCCTGTTTCCTTGAGCTCAATGACTATTTTCAGCTGGAGTGCACCTTTCATCTTATTTTAACCTGGAAACCTGATGAACTCAATCAATCCATAATGAGAAAACAAAGCAGGGAAATAAAAAAATTTGCTTCAAAAGCATAGGCATAACCTCACCTAAAGCATTAATAACAGATGCACTCATAATGACCTTAAGGAATCAAGATTTTGATCAATGAGAATGGCTAATAGTTCTGGAATGCCTTCAGAGCACTTTTAAGACTCGGAAATACTCCTGCAAAACAAGAAACATGTATGGTATTGTTCTCCCTAAAAATCCTGGTTCTAGACGAAGAAATTAGGTACCATGTATTCTGGAACTGACCTGGAGCTAGCTCAAATGCAACATTGCACCCAAGCCTAAAAAATGCCTTGACTCAAGTGCAGGGAAACAAAGTATTGACACATTCAAATGTCTCTCATTAGAGCAAAAACTTGTGTTATTACCCAGGAGTAGGCGAGCTGCCCTAGAAAGAGTAATGTTTTCGCACATAAAACTGCAGCCGACCTAACAGCTCCTGTCAGACTGAAGATGGCTTTGCAATGAGGTGTCTCCCTGTTTGCAAACGACTTCCTTGCAAAAGCCACAGGCTTACTACGTCGGTAGCACTTGACTGCATCTGAATGTAAAGACACTTGTCCCATGCACATTCACCCCTTACACATTTCCATTCTTTTCCTCCATCCCACAGTATATCCAAACTGTCTAGATTCTGCTATCTAACATTTAGCTTGTTATGCACACTGTTTAACTCCGCAGGTGTTAATGAACACTGCAAAGAAATTTGTGTAAGCTGACTGGACACCAAACAAAAATGACTGAATGCACGTATTTTAGGCATCTCAGTTCAAACCGTTTGAGGTCAAAATAATTTTGTGGGCTAAATGCCCCTAAAAAAGCATCCTTGTACCAAACTATATGAAAGGTCTGATTTTCTGTCTTCACAACATCACTTTTAAGTTCACAATTTAACCTCTTTCTTAAGTCTGACAAGCTGCATTGAGAGCTGGATATTTTACATACCATTGAATAAAAGCTTTCAAATTCATCAAGTTGAAGCAAAGATACAAAACTAGCATGCTCTAAACTCTCTTGCTTCAAAATTACTGGCTAATCATTGTTGACAAATTTGATTTAGAGAATCTGCACAAAACTAGCTAAATATATCTTAAGCCTAAATTTCATATTAATGGAAAAAGATAGACACTTTTTTTTTCAAGTACAAACCAAGAGAAAACATTTCTTAGAAGCAAGCAGAGACAGTGTGTTTTAACTTGCATAAGATGACTTAGTATTTTTGAGGCAGAATGTGAGGCAATGAAAGCTTCTAGTTTGGACAATTTGTTTAAATAGAATAGCAAAAAAATCTGTGGATTTATGTTTTGCTAGAGTATCATCCATCCAGGCCCCAGTTCCAATCTCTCTCTTTCATGACCACTGGAACTTTTTCCAAAATTTCTGCTTTGAGAAGTTAATGAGCCACAAGGTAAAACCAGTATGAAAAATCTAATTACTATTACATGTGAATCACTCAGCTCAACAAATATTTGACACTCATCTCCCCCAGCTGGTATATCTCACCTTTATTTTGATTGGTTTTAAGTACAAAAATAATTGTGACTGTAATGAAAATGATGGTATTACATGAGTAATTCTTAACACCTTTAAAAGTACCCTGGAAAGATTTTTTTGTTGCACTTTTCTACGTGCTTTTTGCCTCAGTGCAGAGTAATAGAGAATTAGGTTCATAATGAAACATGTTTGGAACACTTTTCCTCAAGCTGACTTTTCACGTAAATTACAAGATGATACACAAGCCTGAATTACTTTCAGTAACTTTTTAGTCACAACTGCATTATTTTACAGCTCAAAGGAAATGTTAACATGTTTACCATGTGTAATCTAGCCAGTGCTACCCAAAACACACCTTCTTTGAGCTAAAATCAGAAAGAACAAGAACTTGTTTCCCGAGCTACACAGCTTGCTTACCTCCTCCTGTTTCGTGCGGGTGTGTTGCATCGTTCCCCTGAGAAGTGGTGTTGGTTGGGTCGAGCCAAAGGAGGTTGCCTATTTGATGTCATCTCCCATGGTCGCATTGGTGGTGATGGGGCTGGTGATGCTGCTGTGTAGTCAAAGACTGAATGGGAAAGGCGTTGTCTCTTGGGACTAGGACTGTCTTCGCTCTACGCCAGTGCAAAGAAAACAAAAACAAAACAAAAACAAAACCCACCTCCAGATGAGTGATTTACAATCCATACTTAAGTATTGCTTTGCACCTAGCATTAGGAGCGACTCACTGAAGACTGAAGCCTTAAACACCATGAAAGTATTCATCTTTATATTGCGTTTATGAAGGCGAATTTTTAATGGTTCCCTAATCCCTGGAAGAATTACTACTTAAATTATACTTTAGCAGCACTAAAATACAAAAATTCCAACATCCATGCAAAATCAATATCAGAAAAGAGAAATATGAAGAAAATAAGGCATCGCCTATTTTACATTCCTCCTGCCTTAGCACTTACAGGCTACAAAAGCATGGGAAGATGTATAAACACAGTCTTCACAGCTAATGGAATCTGTACCAGTCAGTAAGCAGCTGCCACACAGAGCCTGCTCTCTGCATTGCATCCCCCTCCTATCAGGTCTGTACTTAGCTAATCAGACATTTGCTCTGTACTGCAGCCTATTTTAATTCTGCTAGCTCAGCACAGAGACACTTCATCCTCCTAGTTATTCGTGTCATGATAACCATTCATACACATAACGTGAAACAAAAAAATCAATCTCTGGTTAAGTCTGTCTACTTCATTAAAATTCCACAAGGTTTACATAGTGCCTGAAGTTTCCAGTACTCGTGACGTGAAGGTCATCCGCCTCCACGCAGTATTTTCTCATTGGTTATGAACACAACTACTTTTCACTGTGCGTCCATGCTATCCAACAATTTAACGGAGCTGTCATTCTTCTCAGAAGTTCCCACCAATGCCTATGAAGCCAGCAGCAAATGCAAAAAACATCCCTCCCCTCCACCCCACTATTCCACAAAAATTAAAACATCATGCTGTTAATAGGCATGACAACTGAAAATACAGAAAAGTACACATCCTAATTCAGAGATCACCATCTGAACAAACAAGAACTAAAAACACATGAACTACCACTGGAATCATCCTTGAGTTCAAGCATACTGTGAACTTCTCTGATGGAATTCCTAATGCAAGAAAACTTGTAGTATTTAGCTGCCCTCCAGCTTGTCCAGTCACTCCACCACTTCCTTTTCAGTCCACCACAGCACTGTTTCAACTACATTTGCATGTAATTGCAGATAGCTGAGGCACAGATAGCTGAGGCACTTGTCTGCCTGTGAGCCTGTCTGGCTCTGTGTTCCAGAACCGTATTCTCCCCCTAGACTGGGTCTCACTTCAGACTTAACAGTAGACTATGGACCTCTCCTGGCTCTTAGCTTTACAGGAGCATTTTATTTTCTGAACTCTATTAAGTTGCTTCTTGGTAGGTTTCCATCAACATACAGTTTGTCCTCCGGGTATTTTTTCTCTCTTTGACTTGTGGCCATTTCTTACAAAATTTTAGAGCTTTCAGTCTCTTGCTTTCAAATACTGTAACACAGATTGTAGTTTTTCCCTACTGTATCTTACCCAAAATAGCTTTCTTAGGGAACCAGCCTGATAATGCTTGCATCTGTTTGTTTCTCAATCTCTTTTGAACTCCTTAACCAAGTGCACTTTAATTTTTTAGAGAGAAATAGGTCAAAAGGCAGGTATACACCTGTTGGTTCATGACAGTAGATGTCCAGGTGACTCCTCAGAAGGCTGCTTGCCCTGAGAAGCTCAACACCAAAAAAACTGGAAGAGATACCCAGTAGGTGCCTTGAGAGTACAGCTTCTGTGAAAACACATATTTTATTAGATTTCAGAGAACACTGCCAAAGGACAAATCTTAAAGGAACTACGCTATAAGAATCAGAGAAGGATGATTTGTGGCCCAGTTTTTTACACCATGATGACTAAGCCAATTCAAAGACGAAGGTAAAAAAACATGCTGGTAAATTAGGTATGCTGAGATTTTATGAGTGCAAAGGAAAATGTCAAATGGAAGAAGGAAAAAAGTGTATTTAGTGAAGCTGGCAGAAAACAAAACCTTGAAAGAATACAATAACCACTCCTGTCCTAATACACTCCTGTCCTATACATGCCTTTGGCTGGGGATCTCCCACTGCTACTGCCCTAATTTAAATGTGACACTCTTCCCAAGCTTAACACGACTGCCCTATAGAAAGCAGTCTACTTTGGAAAAACAGTCCTTCTATTATTATTATCATTATTGTTATTATTATTATTTTCCTTTTCCATCAAGAGTGAATCACTTCAGAGGCTAGAGATGCAAACTGCTAAGTAGCCTGCCTTCCTCATGCTTCCAGATTACTGAGTCACTAATATTTCAAATTCCCCAAGTGCTAACTGCCCTCTCTAGTAAGCAACAGTAATTTTACTCAAAATTGTTTCCATTAGAGAGAAAATAAAGGTAAAATAATGTTTTGGAACTACATGTACAGAGATTTAAAATGTAATTGTGTCTTTTTCCGTACTGAAAAAGAAGTAACCTAAAGCTAAGTTCAATTTATTTTCAAACTGATGTTGTAAAAATCCCAAATAAAACCTAATTAATTGAAGACTTGATGTTTTGTTTTAGTTTTTATTAATCATGTGGTAATTGTATCAAGATAATATTAGCATGCAGAAAAGTACAGGGAGTTAATAAGAGACACATATCCTGTATAATTTTGTTTTCCTGTAATTTTCAATCTGAATGTGGAAAACTATATACTGACAGTATCTTTTTTCAGTCTATTATTATTGGTCATTAAGTTCAGTAGTTTATTTGTGTAATACGATACTTTTGACAATGACAGGAGTTCTCCAAATCCCAAATCACTCTCATTGTTTCTTGTTACAACTCAAAATATTTTCTGGGACTACTGCTACTTTTTCCAGCCATATGCTAGGTGTTTTTCTCATGTCCAACATGCAACAAGAACAGACTGGATGGCAGTTATCAAGAACACTCCACTTAGCTTTTAACTAACAAGATAAACACACTGCCCTTCTTTAAAAAACACTGAAACAAAAGAGCTCGATGATCAGGAATGCAGATTACTTTGTATTTAAAGGAAGCTGCATCAGGACAAAGTCATTAAATTGTTACTAGTAAAAGAAGCAGCATGTGCCAGGCCACTAAAACCTACAATCTCATCCATAAAATTCAGTATTTCACTGACATTCCCAGAAGTTATCATTTCACTGACATGCCTAGTATAGTTTTGTCTCATTCTCATCTGTGTACCCGTTAACTCTCTAAACGGTAATAAAAAAGGTGAATAAAGGTGAATAAAGGTGAATAAAGGTGAATAAAGGTGAATAAAGGTGAATAAAGGTGAATAAAGGTGAATAAAGGTGAATAAAGGTGAATAAAGGTGAATAAAGGTGAATAAAGGTGAATAAAGGTGAATAAAGGTGAATAAAGGTGAATAAAGGTGAATAAAGGTGAATAAAGGTGAATAAAGGTGAATAAAGGTGAATAAAGGTGAATAAAGGTGAATAAAGGTGAATAAAGGTGAATAAAGGTGAATAAAGGTGAATAAAGGTGAATAAAGGTGAATAAAGGTGAATAAAGGTGAATAAAGGTGAATAAAGGTGAATAAAGGTGAATAAAGGTGAATAAAGGTGAATAAAGGTGAATAAAGGGTATGCCTGTTTGTAAAACACCCTTTAGAAGAAGTGTTTGTTCTACTTCTGCCTATGTTTCTTGTAGAAATGTTTTATCTGAAAGCTTTTCCATTTTATTTGGAAAAAACTAGGTATTTTCATTAAGACAACACCCTTTGAGGTGATTCTTTTCCACTGTCCTTTTCCCATAAAATTATAAATACTGCAGTCACACACTGATTATTAACCATTACAGAGGGGAATTGTTACCAAACCAATTCCTGCAAATATCTGAAAATCACTTTCCTCTGCAACTCCCTATATATTTCCACTTAATGGTCCTGTGAAACACAAGAAATTACTCCATAACTTCCATTTCAGATTCAGAGAATAAACTACATCTATCCTGCAGCCCACAGAAGATCTGTATCTTAAAAGTAAACGAATACCTCAGGAGTATATGCTCATGCACAGCCATAGAAGGTTTACACAAGGACAATCTGATGGGCATACCCTATAAAACCCTACCAGGCTGACCAGAAATCACCAGCTGCATGCTTCCTCTTCATGAGTGCATACTGAAAAGGAAATTATTTTCCCCCATGATACAAGTTGGTAAACATCAACATTTATAAGCATTTTCAATTTTAACTATAGGCATCTAATGGGCTAGTAAAGTGAGTACTCTGCATATCCTATCTGATCCAACAATTCTAACAGCTGTAATTTGAATTACATTTCAACATTTCTGTTAGCCTGATCGTACCTACAATGACAGTAAATTCTTGGGCAGAACAATTACATCCAAATCCAGTGGCTTATTCATCAATCCAAGACCAAGCTAATTATAAGTACATTTTTTGGCCTAGGTTGAGTAAGCTCTACAAGAGTTGTGCCCTCCAACCCCAAAACCAAGACAAGGGAAATCACTTATGTGACAGGATGGAGTCATTGCAGGCCAAATGGCTTCATAAGCACTACTGTCTTCTGTCTCTCCCACAGAAGGCAGAAGCGGCAGAAGTTTAACTTTGGTGTTACAAAGTAGAGTTCAAGCTCACACACAACCCCTCTGTAGCTAGCACTATAGATACAAAGTCTGTAGGAAACCAAGAAAATTATTCAGATAGCTACAGCCCCTCCAGCTCCTGCCGCCAAGAATCTCACTCACTTCCACCACTGGCACCACAAACCTGGTTGGCGCCATCATCTCCAGGGAGACTCCAGTTGCTTGCCTAGTTTCTACTCAAGCTGGTCTCATCTAGTCCCTGCAGCACTCACACACAGAAAGTGAAATTACATAGAGAGGCAGTTAAGAAAAGATCTAATAAAACAGGACAGACTGCAGGGATCAGGCACAGGCCAGAGAAGCATAAAAGACTGGCCACAGTTTACCTCTATCAGCCCTTTTTCTGTCTGGCCCCATTTTGTCCCTTTCCCAACTTCCTTCCCTTGCAAATAACTTTCTCAGATGGCACAGTCTCACTGACCAGCCCCAACATCCTGGGCCCTCAGGTTTGCACCCTTATCAGCCGCAGAATCCTTGTTTGTGTGCAAATTTCTGACAGCTCATCAGTTAGTGTGACAGACCAGGTTTTGTTTCTTGTCTTTGTCTCCATTAAGTGTGCTTGGCAGGTTTGTTGTTTATGGCTTCTTCCTTTCTCTTAAAACGCCATTTGATGAGGTCAACAATCAAATAATACCACTGAAATAAATATTCCTACATTCCACATACACTCTTCAATTGGTTCAACAGATTTGTGCCTCAAAATGTTCCTATTTATTACTCCTTTTCTATCTCCTTATGGCACTCACATATTCCTTGACCAGATACAATTTACACAAGCTGATGGTCTCTACTTCCACGTTCCCTTACGGATCACAAAACTCTTTCACGAACAATACAGAGCACAACTGTAACCACTCTGTCAATCCAGGAAGAGTGAAATGAAGATTACTTCTGAAAACAGTAAAAACTCAGAAGAATATCGGAATAAACAACAGCCCTTCACCCTTGCCCTAAAGAAGAATATTTAATGAACATGCAAAGGGTTGGTGTAGGGGATGAGAAGGATTTGTTACGGTAAACCAGGAAAGTTTGTTTCTCCCATCCGGGTATGTAAAGTCCAAAGGACATTTTATCTTCTTGCCACAGTAACTCAGAACAGTTCACACGCTCCCAGCTGTATGTACTCCAGCACCAGTACATGTGACAGAGGAAAGCTACAGATCTTGGAATCACAGACGGCAGCATCTACAGTACATCAGCCAGTTCTCTAATGAGCAAAACAGGGCACTGCATACACATCGTATGTTAATAAGCTCAGGTTTTATCATCCTTCCCTGCTGTGCTTTCCCTTGAGTTTCACTCCATTTGATTAGCACTGGTGTCCCAGGGCTCCCACAATGGTAACTCTCAGCTTTCATGAAAGTCAAAGCTTTCACACGTTCATTGTCCTGCCTTATTTCTGAGAGATCCACATCTACATTTTGTGTAACAGTAAGAAAAAAAAAAACCAGGATGAAAAAAGTGGCATCATATTAACTTATAAGCTGGCAGATGAAAAGCTCTTGGGGACCATGAAGTTTGAAATTTCCTTTATATTCTTAAAATTCTAGCTTTAAATAAAACCAGAAAGAAGCCACTATAAGAAACCACTATGGTGCAGTAAATTAAAATCTCTTTGCAACAAGTAGCAAAAAGTAACAGATTTTATGAACACGTGGCCTACTTCCAAGCCTAACTGATGTGCTTTTTCCGAGACAAAATAAACAAGGATTACCCAGCTGGACTCAAAGCTGCATGACAAAGGACCTGTCCACGTATAAAGATCTGCCAGCAGAATCATACTGTAATGACACACATCTTTCACTGCCAAAAGCTCTTTAGAGAAACTTCAGCTGACAAAATAAAACACCAGAAATAAGAATCTTTTGCTAGTATAATTGGATTTGCCCAAATAATTTTGCTGGCTTAGCTGCATGGGCCAACATAGTGATATTTTTCATCTTGCCAACTGTGTGTCAGTCCAACTAGAGCATATAGCACGGCTTGTTCAATTTCTGTAGGGTAAGCAGGATTCAGAACCTTTGCTTCAATTCACCACCATTCACATAATCGTTATACCTCTTTTCAGGAGTAAGAGAAGTTTTCCAGAGCTGTATCTGGAAAAGATACAGTGACTTCTCTAGTAAGAACTGCAAACTGTTACAGCTGTTGACCATGAGGACAATCTTGGTATAACATAATCATAAAGTCAAGGTAAATGGGTACACGGTAAGAAAATAAAAATTCTAATATTGATGTCCACACCCTGCATCCTCCAGGCACTAGATATAAATCCTAGAATGTATATATAAAGCTTCATGCCTTAAAAAAAAAAAAAATAATAATAAATCAAATTTTACCTAAAAACCTCACTATCAATAATATTCAGAGCCATTTTTCCTACCTAATCCTTGACTTCAGAGTTGTGATCAGGACACAGCTTGGAAACCTGGCTGTCTGGGCACATACTAAACAACTTCCTGATGAAGGAACAGTAAGGGAAATCTGAATTTCATCTAATAAAGAACTGGCAAAGAAATGCAGACCTTCCGAAAACTGTTTCAATAAAAAGCAGAGGACTGAAAGGAAAGCCAAAATGAGCCAATTCTTGCAAAAGTCCTAGGAGATAGCATCTGGAGGACTGTGTGCGATTCTCGGCTCCCCATCACAAGAGAAACACTGACATACTGGAGAGTCCAAGAAAGGGTTACAGAGATGATGAATCACCTAGAGCACCTCTTGTGTAAGAAAGGCTGAGACAGCCTTGGACTGACTGATCAGCCAAAGAGAAAACTCAGGGCTATCTCTTCAGTGAGACACAGCAGGCACCATTCGAACATGAGTAACACTTCTTTACTCTGGAGAGTGATTGAGCACCAAGCACGGGTTTCACGGAGCCTCTGGAGTCTCTCTCCTTGGATTATCTCAAAAGCCACAGTCCTCAGCATTTAGCTGTACCTAGCCCTGTTTCAGTAGGAGAGCTGGACCAGATGACCTCCAGAAGTCCCTTCCAACTTCAGCTACTGTGATTCTGCAGTTGATTTTCAAGCAATGCTTAAACACAAGGCTTTTTGAAGCCTTTTTCCTGTGAAAGAAGCAAAGTGCAACTCAAATAGGACTTCCAGGTACTTCAAGATGTACTCTGAACATACAAAGTGTCCTGTGAGTATCTATAGTTCCCCACTGAATACCAGATACATCTGAGTATTCAAAAAAGACCTGATCTTTCTGCACTTCAAACTTTTTTCTTATTTTTTTTCCTTAATTCTCAGAGTCAAGAATTAAGAAAATCAATCTGTAACTAGTACTTGGGATGAAAAATCCACAATCAGACACCAAGAAAAAAAAAAAAAAAATGGGGCGGCAGTTGAAAAACCCAACCCACCCTCCTGGTGACATGTCTGTTGACTTACGAAGAAAATATTTCAATTCAGACAGAATAATGCTGAGCAAGGGACATCACTCTGCAAAGAAGCCTACAATATTTTCTTTAACTTGCTTGTGAAATATGGTTATGCGGTAAGAAGAAAACCAGCCACTACATCTTAAAATGGAAACCAATGTTCAATAGCCAAGTCAGGTTGCTAGTACAAAATTTTCTGCAGTAGCTTTCTATATACTAGGTTTCTTAGTAATTCATGTGAATTAAAGAGCCCTTCTGACAATGGAACAGCGGAACTTTCCACAATATTTAGTAAAAGGAACACAATTTTTAAAACAAGAGTAACATTACCAGACATGATAAAAAGAAGATGAAAGTTCACCTCTTTTTTTTTTTTTTGTCTTTCAACACTAAGACGGTATATATCAGTTACACGTTATGTATCAATTATGGCTGTAACTTTAGCCAACAACTCTACCAAGAACATGCCTCAGTAATCTTTCTGGCCATCCTTAACTCACTTCTGGCTAACAGGATTAATTCATTATTTACTGATAGTGGGCACAAAAGTCAATTCGTTCTTCAGCAATCAGAACTGACAATGAATCCTCCATGCAAAGTTTAACTGTAAAGACCTGAGGCATGCAATAGCAAATCACACAGCAACAGTACAGAACTGTTTCAAAAAAATCAGGTGACTGAAAGAAAGGCCAAACTGAGAGAATTCTTGCAAAAGTCCTAGGACATAGCATGTGGAGTACTGTGTGTAGTTCTGGGCTCCTACTACAAAAGAAACACTGACATACTGGGCAGTCCAACAAAGACTTGCTTTACTTAAGCTCAAAACACCATAAATAAGACGAATATTTAATTTGTTGGTTATTCTACATCAGACTGACATTTTTGTGTTTTTCCAGTGTTTTCTCCATACCAGTTTCTTCTCTGAAATGCATTTCTCACCTAACTGGATGTTTAGGATATACAAAAAACATTAAGAGACAACTATTTCTAAACTGATGAAGTTTCACACAGGAAGTACTTGAAACAGTCCTAAGAATTTGATTATTAGATACCAATTTCTCATGCCAAACACTGGAATATTACTTTGCACATGAACTTAGAACACATGAAAACACTAACATTAGAAAAATGTAAAAATATTAGCATCATATTTAGCTCTGCAGGACTCAATAGCATTTAAAAAAAAGGAAACTGTTTTAATAAGATTACATGTTTCTTATATTCAAGCTCTACTGCTCATACAAAATGGACAGTAAAATCCATATATCACAACGGCAGCACCTCCTTATCTAACAGTGAAGTAGGTTTAAGAACCAAGGCAGCACACAGCCATCTCAAAGTCCTTCAAATTGCATTTTATTAGTATTTGCTACTGCTTGCAGTACTTGCTGCATGCAAACAATCCTTTGAAATATGAAAAAGTTTTGCAATAATTTTCTGCAGGAATGAATTAAAGCACTTTAAATGCTCCAAGCTCACAAAGATGTTTCAAGTATTTATTTCTGCATCACATCATTGTATTTTTTCTGAATGAGAATCTAACTCTCAATGCAAAAACACCAGCCAAACATCAACATAGGAAGAAACCTCAGCTATACTTCTCCTCTCTATTAAAAAAAGTCCAATTGTTGGAAAAATATTAATTACATCTTAAAATCCCAATTTATGGTCACAGTTTTCAAATCAGCTTTGTCAGTGGTAGGTGTGATAGAAAATGGAAAAAAAATTGTGCTATTTCTGCAGATGTTCCCTGCAATTAGTATGTATATGATAGAAAACATTTCAAGCTTTCTTAAAATTGAAATATCCAACAAACAGTACTGGTATCCAGAAGTCTTAAAAAAATTATCAATGGAAGATATTTTTTAATCAGTCAATTTCCAAAACGCTTACCAAGATCTGAGGTAAAGTGTCCATGTTTTGACATCTGCAACACCTTATTCAATATAGAAATTGTCATTTCAGGTGATGGTGTTAAAAGCTGTCTCTGGACCTTAACAGAGTCCTGATATCCTCTTTCATATGTAAGCAGAAAATAATTTTTAATTAAAATCACAGAATTATAGATAAAGAAAGAGAATTCATTTTCCTATATACAAAGCTGAAACAAATTAAACTTCGCACATGTACCACTAAAATGTATTCATTAATGTAAAGACATTTCTTTAAATGTCATAAAATGTGCTGAAATTGACATACTTAAAATGATGCCAGGGCAAGAGTGAGGTGGTGAAACCAAGACAAAGTGTTCAGGTATACATACATCTGAAAAAGATCACGTTTTCAATTTTAAAAATAATTCTGCTCTTTCTGCTTTGATGAGACAAGGGATCTGAAGAGAATCTGGCTCAAAATTGCTTCACAGCAAAGTCTACTCTATGCATAGTTTGCATATTCAGTGTGTATTCACTAATGAATGCCATTTGCAAATGCACATTTAGGCATGTGAAACTAACAATATGGGTACCTCAGCAGAGAGAAGGTAATTAGGACATTCTCTACAAGTAAAAAACCAGAATCACACTCTTTCCACTTCAGGATTTTTTTCCTCGTACTGAACTACACATATATATAGACGCATACAGGTATGCACACACACATAAGAAACACAACATAGGTAAATAATGAGCTATCACTTGAGCAGTGAAGACTGGAATCTTTCCTTTGTGTGAACAGATGTTACACTGACGGTATTTGTTGACAAAGCATCAAAAGAACATCCAAACATTTACACCAATAAAAACATTACTCACACTACTATTACTGATGTCTGCAATAGGCACAAGGACAAGTCAGCATTTGAAATCTGTTCCTAGGGAGAGGACTACTGGCATAACAACTCGACCTCTATTGTGGTAACAAATACTCATACTTCGCTGCCTTCACTGCTGTTGCTTGTCATCACAATGCATTAATGAACTGCATTACCAAAAGATGGAAGTATCTGGTCAATACATCATACTGTTAAAAATTTCTGTATGTAATGTAGTTTTACGTGTTCTCACTTCATACCACAATTTTCTCTCTACACTGCTTCACATTCCCTGTGCTGCCCCAACAAATTTGAAACCCCAACAAATACCCTTCATCCAGAATGAATCCAGAAAAATGTACCTACCTACTTATCTGATCACTACAACCAAACTGTCATGTTAACAACAGAATGCTCTTCAATATACTCACACTTCTACTGGTGAAAAAAAACTAAACTAAGAAAAACAACAGAAGCAAGTCTTAAAGGATACAGCTTAAAAGACTTATATTTAAACACAGGCTTGAAAACTCAAAGGTCAAGATACTTAATTCTACGAATGAGGCACTCAAAGTTCTACCTTTTTCAATTTCCCTTTTCTTTGGGGACATGCTACTGAATGAGGAACACATCCCTCATGACACACAGTACAACAGCAACCCTTGCCCTTCAGCTGTCACAGCAGCCTCCAACACCAAACGAGGCACCTCTCCCCTGTGCATAAGTTCTGTCCTTCTACTTAAGACGCTTAATTTATTCTTTCCTTATTCTACCAAACTTTCCACATGAAAGCAAATTTTCACAGGTGAAATAAATACCAAGGCTTTACTTTGCCCTTCACACAGTTCAGGGCAAGAAAACTCTTCATCACCTACTGCTGGACATAGTGGATCACCAAGGATGGTGTTACGATTGGCATTTTGTTAAACTATATATTTGAAAAATTAATTTACACTACAGAATACACTGCAGAACTATCCTTAACAACAGCACAGTCTAGGACTCCTGGTCATGGCTGCTCATGACTTAGAGAGATGTGCTCTTTCCTTGGTAAAGAGCTGGCTGAATGGCCTGGCCTAGAGAATTCTAGTGAGTGGAGTTATATCCAGTTGGTGTCCGGTCACAAGTGGAGCTCCACAGGACTCACTATCAGGGCCAGCATTGCATAACATCTCTATCAAGAAACTGGACAAGGCGACCAAGTTACTCTTCAGTAAGTTTGCAGATGACACCAAGCTGGGCAGAAACTGACCTGCTGGAGGGTAAGAAGGCCCTGCAGATGTATCTGAACAGGATGTACCAAAGCATTGAGGTCAAAGTTCACAAGGCCCAGCGCCATGACCTGCCATTGGGTCACAACAACCCCATGCAGTGCAAAGGCTGGAGCAGTGCCTGGAAAGTGTCCAGCAAAAAGAACCCGGGCCCGCTGGCTGACACCCACTGAACATGAGCCAGTGTGTGCCCAGGTGGCCAAGAAGGCCAATGGCATGCTAGCCTGTATCAGCAATAGTGTGGCCAGCAGGACCAGGGCAGGGATTGTCCCCTCGTAGTTGGCTCTGGTGAGGCCACACCTTGAGTTCTGTGTCCACTTCTAGGCCCCTCACAATAGGAAAGACATTGAGATAATGAAGCATGGTGGGTCTGAAGCACAAGTCTTATGAGGAGCAGCTGAAAGAGCTGGGGTTGTTGAACCTGGAGGAAAGGAGATTCAAGGGAGACCTTGTCTCTCTCTACAGCTATCTGAAAAAAGGTTGCATCAAGGTGGGAGTTAATTAGTTTTCCAAGTAAAAGGACAAGAAGAAATTACCTCAGTTTGCATCAGAGATAGTTTAAATCAGGTATCAGGAAATTTTTTTTCACCAAAATGATCACCCAGCATTGGAACAGGCTTCCAAGGGAAGCAGTTGCGTCACCATCTCTGGAGATAATGAAGAAGATGTATAGACATAGGGATGGCATTTAGTGCTAGACTTGACAGTACAAGGTTAATGGCTGAACTTGATGATCTTACGGGTCGTTTTCAACCTAAACGATTCTATTATTCTTTTCAAAGCTCATCCTATTTAGACCATGTGCTACATATTAGAGACTACTTGATTTAATATATATACATCATTTAGTTTTATTAACAGCTTCAATAAATTAGTACGAGTTGCTTTCAAAAGCTTAGGGAAAAAGCGTTCTTCTCTAGAGCTGGGATTTGGACACCCCTTTTATCCTTAGTAGCTTGCAAAACTTCCTTTTTTACATGACTCAGTACAGGCCCAGTAAACATATTAACTAACTTAGCAGTTGCTGGCTCCTCTGCCCATACAAAACACATATGTTGGAAGGCTGTCATCAAACAGGTCAAGTCATGGGTAAAGAACTCACTCCTCAGTCTAAGGGACAAATTATTTGAAATGACAAAACCAAGAAAGAATTGGCATCTTCCACCAAGTTAAAACAAGATAATGAATATATGAGAAAACACAGCAGGTTCTCAGCTTGAAAAAACAACTTCTACTTGTGTAGATCTTTTTATTTACTTTAGAAAATAAGATTATTCTCACACAAAGTCAAAGGAAGGTCAATAAAAAACAAACCACTTGATACACATTAGATGATAGACCAAGGAATACAAGCCTCGCTCCCCTAAACACATTCAAGTAAGCATGGTTTGCTGACTCACTTCTCTTAAACCTTATCTCACACCTTTCATAAGGAGAAAAAAAAAAACATTATGAACTTAAACTATGTAAAAAATCTGGTGAGATATGTCCTTTTTTAAAACATTCTCAAGCCCTGCCCAGTGTTGAATAAAACGACAGATACACATAAACATTCACTTATAGGAAGCACAGCCAAAGAATACAAACACTATACTAGGTCTCTGTATTTCAATTTCAGAAAAAAAGTGCTCTGGCTGTTCTCTGATACAGCAAGGAAATTAAATAAAAAAGAAGAAAGCTTCACATTATGATCTCTAACCTATGCTCAGTAGAGCTTCACATACAAAATGACTAAATGTCTATTAGTTTTACCAGGTTCTTTGTGCCCACATCTGAATGTTTTTCCCAAAGCCATACTCATCCACTTGCAACTTATTCATCTTCACAAGTTCCTTCCAGAACACTATTTTAAATGAATTTTCTATTCTTTTATATCTCCCATCTCTTCATTTCACATCTTGTTTTATTTTCACTTTTGATGTTTTCCCAAGACACAAACTCAGAAGACAGATTAAAAATGCCCTGAGTACTTCCTAACAAAATAGTCTTAAATCTGCTTGCAAGAGATTAATGTCCAAGAAACAAACTTTGAAAATGCTGCTCATCAAAAATATTCACCCCATCACAATTTTTTTAAAGAATAGTCTCAACACAGGTCATCTAAACAACCTGAATAAGGAAGAAAAGTCGTAAGTTTTTGTCTCAAAAGCCATCTCCTAAAGCTTTCATGAAGACTGCCAGACAGAGCATCTGTTCAGCAGCACCACAAAATGTGCCATGAATGTTCTCATCCCTTCTCACACAATTTACTGTTAGTGACTGCAGTGTGACAAAAAAAAAAAAATTGGCCACTTCTCTCAGAAGCTGACAAAGACCACAAGGCTAAGGTAAGATATTCTGCATAGAGAATGTAGTTGACTTAATGCAATTTCTGAGTTTTTCCAGGACTGAGATGTTAACAGATTTTGCAACAGAAACAAAACTGCAAGACTGATAAGATGAAAGAGCTACTTAAACAGAAAGTAAGCAAAGTGCAGCCTATGTAGTGGTGCTCACATGACGCACTGGGCATTTTTGTAGTACCTGAGGTAGTAATGGGAAATACAAAAAAAGCACAGTTACTGAAAATAAACAAGGAAATAAAAAATTCTGAGACAGCAAACCTGGAATGTATTTACTGAGAACCAGGAACTGCAGACATTAAAGAAAGAATGTCCCTATTTCCCTGAGAGGAGAAAAGCAAAGGAATCAGTCTTTCTAATGCTACAATGCAAGATAAAACATTAAGCAAGTCAGATATATGCTGCTTACCTACTTTTCTACAGTTCCACTGCAATCCACACAAACTGGTTGGAATGCAAAAAGCAAAATACTCTAGGTGTAAAAGGCCTTCCTTTCTCTCTTTCTCCTTTGCGCTGCTGTTGTTAGCATTCAGTGCTATTAAAGGCCAAAACCAGCACTAGTTTTCAATGTTCTGACAAGCAGGCATCAGTAGAGGGCACCAAAAAGCAAAACAAGTTTCCTGATCTTTAAAAGCTTAGTAAAAGAGGAACCTACCTGCTCCCATGAGAAGCAAAAAACATTAAAACCATCCGGTTAAATCATAGACCTCATCAAGTTCTACACACAGCAGAATTTAAATATTCCGTATTCGATTTTTTAACTTGATATAAATTCTTATACAGAGAGGGAAACCGCAAATTCTACTTCCATATGAACTGATTAACTCAAGTCTGTATCTTTCACAAGTTTTAAGAATCACTCCTCCACAGTCAAAACAACTTTTTGACTAAAAATAGGAAAAATAAGTTCTATATCTTTCCTCTACCCTTACTTCCACCTTTCAAATCCTTCTGAGACAAGCGGAGGTGGGGATAGTAAAGTCGAAGACCTGCTCTGTACAAATTCTCTTTAGATCCCCAGCAATTCAGCCCGTGTAGTCTCTACAAACAAGCACGTATGACAGCTTTGACTTATGACAACACTACACTTTCATAGTACAAGACTACAATTCAATAGCAGACAGGTCTGAAGAAGGAACTTCCCTCCCTAACCACACTATTTTTATATTTTAGCAAGACTTTACATAAAAACCATCAAAACTCTTAAAGACTTTCTTAGCAAAGAACTGAAAAAGTAACTTGACTTCATCAACAGGCCACTTTAAATCATAAAAGCAATCTCTTATTATAATGTCATTAAGCCATACTAAAAAAACATATTTAGACAAGCTGACACATAAACCTCACAAATTGTTGTGACAAATCACAACAGTAACTGAATCAACTAAAAGCAGCTTCTGAGCCAAATCCCTGTATTTCAGAAAAAGAAAAGACAATTATATACTGTGACTTCCACACCACTGCGGGTACAAAGCAAGGACTGATCACCATGCAACTTCAATTCAGTATTTATGATACTTCCATTAATTAAAAAACCTCACAAAGTGAACCAGATGAGTATCAAATTAAGTTTAACCTACTCCTACTCTCTAAGTCCATGAGACAACAAAGTAAGATTCACAAAGGAGATAATGAAATATTTACTTTTTAAAACCCTTTTAGTTACCTACAACTTTTCACAATTAACACATTTTACAAGTAGTATAACTCCTAGCAACAATTCCCTGAAAACTTTCTTCTTGTTATTCTATGTATGCATACGCTTCATTTTTCGCCAGATTTGGTGATTAAGGAAGACCAAAAACATTATGAACGACCACTAGCCAAGAAACCTGCCATAGAAGCCATTTGCTCTTCCATCTCATACTTAATTGTCTAATGACTCCTGTCTCTTACTGCATGCATTAGTATCAAATGGAGTTCTTCCTCTCTCAGAACAGTGAGTCTCTAATACCACAGCTCCAATACCCCCTTGAAGGTAAGAAAGGCAATGTAATATAATGCTGCGAAGCAGTCTAAGGAGTCTGTTGGGTCAGGAGAGAGCAAGATTCCCGGGATATGGATAAATACCATAAATTTGGCAAATGAAACCAAAGCAGTTGCTTCAATGAATGACATTTAAGAACAAGCACATCATCAGCAACATCAAATCAATTGTGTAATGTAATTATATTCAATACCTGAATAAGGCAGACTTCCAGTAACCCTGTTCATCTTAACATTCCAGTTGCTCCACTCTATATGTGAATAACTTATCAGAAAATGCACAACTCCTTGAAAAAGCTCTTTCAAAATGAAAATACTATACATTTGTAAACATTGTCATGATTTCCAGTTCAATAAACTTCTGCATAAGTAATAACTAAGCTACTTGTTCTACACAGTTACAATGGACAGTTGAAATGGACGTCCTCAGGTAAAATATCAGTGCACAGTCAGTTTAAAAACACACTTCTTAAGGCAAGATTCAACTCGACAGTTCAAGCATAAAAAAAAGAAATCCCCTTTGTATTTTTTAAGAATAGGTTAACTCACGTGTACTGAAAAATACCGAATGCCCTAACCACGTATGCTTGCTAAATCAGTAAACAGTTGTTCTTTTGACTAATTTAAGGGGATTACAGAAACCTAGAGACGTCATTTTACTGTACGGATGGGAAGACGTTCAGTGCTTCAGAAACACTTGCTACCGCCTTGTATATTATGCCGCCTGTCTTGAGGTCAGCACGTAGCAATTGCAAAGTTAATTTTTAGGCTCCAGTTCTACCTTTTGCCAAAGCAGATAAAGCAACTCTAATAAGATCAGACAATAACATCCCCTCCCCAGCTCTCGTCCACTTCGCCCACGTGTAAGAATCTCGGCTCCCCGTCGGCCCAGGCCACACGGCCTCCTGCACCCTTTACCTGCACGGCGGGTGGCGCGGCCCCGCCCCGCCCCGCCGCTCCCCGCGCTGGTACCGGCAGCCCCACCGCCTCTGCCGCGGCTCCCGCGGCGGCTGCCCCGCCTCCACCTCGGGGCCGCCGCGGCCGCCCCGGGCCGGGCCCGACCCTTCCGCCAGCGCTTCCGGGAGCGCGGCCCCCCGCCCCCTGGGCCGGTGACGTCACAACCCGGCCGGCGCGAGGCGTCCTTTGTCTGCGCCCGGCGGCGGCCGCGCTCCCAATGCGCCTGCGCGTTGCGGTGACGGCGCGGCCCCCCGGCCCCGTTTTAGTTTCGGTTTCACAGGATCGCGGAGCTGGCTGCGGCGGGAGAGAGCTCCGAGATCGTGGGGGGCAACCTGGGGTCCATCTCCATCGTGGCAACCACACCGTGGCACCGGGTGTCACGTCCAGTCTTTTCGTTAAACACCTTCCGCGACGGCGACTCCAGCGCCTCCCTGGGCAGCGCGTTCCAGTATCTGACACCCGCTGAAGAAATCCTTCCTCATGTCCAACCCGAACCTCCCCTGGCGCAGCTTGAGGCCACGTCTGGTTCTGTCGATTGAGGAGACCGACCTCCACCTGGCTCTAACCTCCTTTCGAGAGTCGCTGGAGAAACAGGATCAGCCTTCTGCTGACGGTGCCACAGGGATACGAGCTCAGGATGCCCCCATGATCAGCAAGGGGAGTAAACGGAACCTCACAGAAATTATTCACTCGAGGTGTTCCCCTCAAATAAGATATTACCGCCTTATTTATCACCTTTCAAACCTTCCTGCACTCTCTACCTAAGCATAACCAAAGTTTTTCCCAGCTCTGAGCCAGAAAACAAACCATCTGCTGTAGGTATAAAGGAGTTCTAAAGGACATGACTCACTAGGCAATGAGAGTGGTTGAAATTTGCTAATTGACATCCTTGAAGCTGCCAGAGGTGAAATGAAAAAGGCATAAAGCTGGCTCAGTAAACAGACAGAATGAACTGAGTGTGTTAGTGTGGGGATGTGGCAACAATATGAACCATGAGGAATGAATCTGGCCTGTCCTAATTGGACAAGAGTTCTAGTTTTGAAATTAGAAGGGGGAAAAGAAATTCCTCCTATTTTTCTATGTACTGCCCCTCACACATTCACCACAAGACGTGCATGTAGTCCTATATAATACATCATATATCAATAAATGTGATGGGTCCTTCAAATACCTGAATTTGCGAATAATTTTTTGTTCAGCTATGTGTGAATTTTGTAGGCTGATGCTACCAGACACCGCACTATCCAAAGTGAAACACAAAGCTGAGCACTTTTTCTTTAGGACTAGAACTTAAAAACACTTCCCTTGTGAAAACATCTTTTTAATGAGTTGACAGGCCTCTGTATTACAGACTGAGTTCCTGATATTTGTAATGATGTTATTAAGACAGGCAAATGAGAGTTAAGTTCATGAAGCACAGAACTGTTAGGACTGGACCTCTGGAAATCATTCCCCTGTCAAGGCAGGGTCACACTGAGCAGGTGACACAAAATGTATGTGGAAGATGTACTAACTATACTGGGAAATTTAAAGGTTAGAAATAGTAAAATAAATTATGCAGCTACGTATTTCAGTCGTAAGTACCAAAAATAAATGAAAATAAGCTAAAAAGAAGAAAAGCAAAATATAATTACCACCCCCTTAGTAGCAGTGAAAAAATTCCACTGGATTGTCCAGCAGTGATTTAGTTTTGGTTTTTTTTGGTCATTACTACTGCGTGGTCAATTTGGTTTTTAACTGCATGGAATAGATAACTTGGTAAGATCTGTGAAAACAGATTTTGCAAGAATAGTTAAGGGTTACATCTTTGGACTTTCTTTTCAAGATGAGTTAGCATTCTTTAATGGAAGTACATCACTGGTGAAACAGCCACCCACGGGACAAAATATTATTTTTAAAGCTAAATAAACTTGGTATGATTGAAAGGCTCTGCAGGATGATATACTTACATTTATCTCTGATGCTAGTAGGAATCCACTGCTTGAGCATTAAAGTAATATACCAAGGAATACAAGTTCTTTCTTACAAGTACCTTTCCCTAAATGCTGTGCTCAATAAAGAAATTTATTCAGCTCTTTTATTTAATATTTTTACTTTAAAGCAAAAATCAAAGAAATTACAAACATGAAAAAAGTGCCCTGACTCACACACTGAAGTTTAAAAGCTCCCACCACCAAAGCAACAATTATTTTAAAATAAATCTCAATTCTAATCACTTTGTTACGCTAGGTACTTTATACCTATGCTGTATTAGATTTCTCTGTAAGACAAGAAGCACTGCTTTTGGTGCTACAAAATGAGATAAGTTCTTAATACTACCAATAATGTTCTCAACAATGACACATCCCTCTTAATGCAGTGAGCTTAGTCACGAAAAATCTTAGACTTTGGTTTCCTGCTGATGTCACTGAACATGAATTCAAGATTCTCACGTGCCAAGTCAACAAAATCAAGTAATTGGGGTGGAAGCCTGGGAATTGTTTTGATTAAGATTGCAACGTTCCTTTAGCATATGTGGTGTGGAACTTTTCTCATGCTGTTGTCCAGAAAATGACAACTGGGCTTGTGGAGAAACTATGGTAAAATAAATGAAGACTGCAAGTCAAATATTAACCTTTGCATTTCTTCTAAAATGCAAAAACCAGTTGTGCGCCATCAGGCAAAAAGTAGTAAATTATTTTGCTGTAATATGCCTATTGACTAATTCAAAGACATGTCTAACTATTTTAAATGCATCCTTTTCATAATGTTTCTAAAATACAAAAAGACCCAACAATTAATTAATTTGTAGATAAATCAATTTAATCCTGCATTTAGTATAATTTATATTATATTCATACCAAAATGAACAGGTGGTATCTCTCAGTAATGGCAGAATAAATCAGAACCTGATTTTCAAAGTAATTCACAGTGGAAACTGTGACCAAAACGGACACAAGAATGTAAGCATATGGGAATACAAGCAAGGAGTGATAGGGGATGGCAATTGTACCCTAGTACAGGCTATTTTTAGGAAGCATTACTTATGCTTTTAAAAATGTGTATCAATATACACAAACCCTTTGAAAAAAAACCAACAGACCCCAATCAGTGGGCATCCAGAGGGTAATGGCCAAAAGCTCAGAGACCCAATGCACATCAGTGACAAGTTGAGTCCCACAGGGATCTGTATCAGGACCAGTGTTATTCAATACCTTCATTACTGACACAGATGAAGGGATCGAGTGCACCCTTATCAAATTTCCCGATGACACCAAGCTGAGTGATGTGGTTGACACTCCTGAAGGACAGGATGCCTTCCAGAGGGACCAGGACAAGAGGACTTTTCATTGTTTTTCCAAACAAGTGGTTATTTTAATCAAGGAATCAACAAGAATTTCTTAAAAAATCTTAGTCAGACAGCTTCACGTATTCTTACAGAAAAATGAAAAGCCTTACCAAATAAACCTGACACCTGAGGGAAAAACATGTATTTTAAACAGACCCAAAACCACATTCTTTCTTCTTTTTATACTAGTTCTACTTTACTAAAATTTACAGTTGGAAGTTCTTTCTCAGTTGGTGCAGAATCAACCCCAGTGAGAAAGATTGTTTTCTTCCACCATCTCTAAATATGCAAAAAATAATATTTGGCCCAATTCTTCTATTAATATGGAAGCAGGTGGTGTGCCAAACAACCACTCTGCTGAGATTTATACCAGATAAGATGCCACACCCCTTCCTACTCCCCTGCCTCCAAACTAGTGAATCCAACAAGATTTAAACCAGATTTAATTGCCTTGATATGAAATAAAACTAAGGGAAGAAATCAGCGTAACACAAGAAATGGTCTTCCATATAATGACTCACAAAAGGAAAATTATTAGGTTGGTGCACTGGGATGGCTCTGAAATGAAATTTCTCTCACCCATTCCTCACCCAACAATCTTCCAGTGCAGAGTACACAACGCCCAAGAACCAAAGCAGTGAATACTGTCGAATATAGCTAACCAGATAATCAAGTGGAAACTTAAAATAATGTTGGCCATATTGGAGAACATGTTTGATCAGTATCTGTAGGGTTAACAAGTAACCAAATCTAGGGTGGTACCTAAAAATAAACTAAAATCCAAAATCACATAAAAAACCCCCCACCTAACTCCTCCAAAAAAAAACCCTACAAGAAAACAAATACACACACACACAAAACCAAAAAGAAAAAAGAAAACAAACAAAAAACCCTCAAACACACTCTCCGCCAAAAAAAGCCCAACCAACCAAACAACAACAAAAAAACCACCCGAAAAAAACCCTAGAACAAAAACTCCACAAAACAAAGAAAGAAAGAAAGAAATCCCCACAAAACTGGAGGAAGGAGAGCGAGAGAGGGAAAAAAATGATAGTGAGGCAGTAGATTAGTAAAAGAAACTTTTTCTGAAAACAACTCTACCTCTAGGATAAACTGGAACAACTATAAAATTAACCTACTCCAGAATTTCAAAGCACAGCGATTAGAACACTTATTAAGGAAGTGCCATACAGGTTGCATTTCACTTCCCAAAAAAAATTATTTAGATTTTTACCAATACCTGCCCCTTTCCAGGAATGGCAAACCAAAAAGTTAGTTTACTATGACGTGCAATACTTGCATGCAATGTAAGACACACTAATGTTGAACTAAAGTTTATCAGCCTTTACAGACAATAAAGCTTAAGGTAAAACATCAACAGCCAGTCTCACAAGCCATACTCCTTTCTGTATGCCACAATTACAGTAGTGATCCAAGTGTCATTGAACATCAAATACCCAGTACTCTACTGACCCCAAGCAAGCTAATCTGCAAATGTGCCCAAAAAAATGCCGGGGAAACGCATGCACACAACTAGACAGCTTGCTATTTTGAGGATGCACCACTGAACAAAAAGTTCCAATCTGTAAAAGCTTCAATTCCCAATTCCAAAACTGGAAAATATAGCTACTGTGAAGGAAAAAAAAAAAAAAAAACCAAAAAACTTTGAACATTTAGCTAGGCTCTAATCTCTGAAGTCAGAAGAAACAAGACATCCTACCTTATCTAGAACTTGGCAAAACCATTGCTGTTATTTATTAACTGAGGGTGTCAATTTGGGAAATCACAAACATTTTGAACAGCAAAGGAATACAAACAAACAAAAAAAACCCCAATACTAAAGACAAATTTCTCTAACTGTCATAAAGATTGTATGGAGAAAAATATAAATCTTATTATGTTAGAGGCAGTTCAAAAACTAACTCTGAAAACGGACTGCTATATCTACAAACCAATACATCTTTGTGTAGTAGAAGCAATATATAAAAACGCTGCAATGCATATGCATCTTGTGAATGAAACATTCACATTAATCTCACCTTGTCACTGTCATCAGCACAAATGTGATCTTGATGGATTGAGTGGCATTGAAATGGTGTACCAATACTACCTGGAAAACAAGGAGGGAAGGGAGAAAAAAATAACTAAAATGATAACCCAATTTCTGTGAACACTAAAGATAAACATAAATTTAGCAAACTTTCTTTTCTCCAAGATTTAGTTGCCAAACAGCTAGGTTTGATAACAAAATAAGCATCAGAAAGACATTTCACAAGTGTGCTAATGTCTTCACTTGTATTTTTTAAGACTTTTTAACAGTATAAAATTATAGCTAGTTAATCAATTCAAAACAAACAAATGCAGTAAAGTACATATGCAAATACACAAATAAGGAGAAGCTATGCAATTCAAGTTTATATACTGTATTACAGAACATTTTCAGCACCCTGGGTAACCACAAACCAGCTGTCTCATTCCACCAATGCATTAAGAATAAAAAAGGAAAATTACAAGGTCAAAGTTTTAATTGTGTCCAGTTTTCTTGTAATGAGATTTCTGCCTGCTTAATGTTTCTATACAAGTTTCTTTATGCCTAGGAACAAAAGGGACAGTACACCCCTACAAAGGCTTACCCAGTCCTAAGACTTCTGTCCAAAGAATATACGAAAATATTTTACAAAGCTTCTTTCTGACTTATCACTTCAGAAAAAATATTATTTTTTCATAGGAGTCATTGTACTGGCTTTAAAGCAGAAGAGCATGATCATATTATGTATTTTTTGTAGGAAGGGAAGGCAAAGAAGAAATCACTATGCAGTTAAAGTTTCAAGGTGAAAAGGGAAAAAAAAATCAGTTTTAAAACTATTCAAAATATGCAGTGCTCTCCTCCCACTTGATTTAGAATTATGCAAACTACAAGTGTTTCACTACAAACACTCCACCTGTTTTCTTGAAACTGGAATCAATTCAAGCTCAAAAGCAAGCTATAAAACCCAAAAGAACATCCTGTTAAAAGTAAGGCTTGATATCTTTCTGCCCATTACCCCAGAGAAAGAACTGATGTAAAATACAACCTCTTGAATTTCTTTAAAATAAGAAAATAGGCAACAAAAATAATTAAGTTTAGCCAAATTACAGCAAATATATATAAACTTCTTTCAGGCATCTATGCATGTGGATAATGAAAGGAATTTCCAGAGGTGAGATTTCTAAAACTTACTCCCTAACAAATTAAAACTCATAAATGTGGACTTTGCATTATAGGGTACATTATATGCTTTATAGATAGGCTTTTCACAAACAGTGGTTGCACGCACCATCACAATGTTAAGCTAACTTTGTTCTAGCTATAACAGACACCAGCACTAGCAACACAGCTCCAATAGCATAGCTTCCAGTTAGTAAATGCAACATAAGACACCTGGGCAACTCATCAATTTTCCTGATGCCAAACCTTCAATTCTAACAATATCCACATTAGAGAGGAAAAAAAAAAAATCTAGCGCACAGTTAGCAGAGAATATGGCAATGTTTTCCTTTAAATTTTTTCTCTCTTAACAGGATTATTCATGGCCTTTATGACATATTTGTTTCATTGGCAGGCAACTAATACCCTACAATACAATAGCAAGATATAAGACACAATTCCCAGCTGCAAGAAGTGAAGGCAATACACACATCCTGGTTGCTTTGCACCAGTGAGCTGGCTGACCTCACCAACAGCCTCACCAAAAGCTGCCTTTGGAAAAGAGTTTACACCAAAGACAGCATTGATAATGCAGTCCCTTGAATGAGGCCAGCAGAGGTAATATCTGAAGATATGACACAGCAGTCATGACAGTGCAATCTATAATGAGTTACATGGTCAGGAAATCCTGTAGGACTTTTCTGATCTTAAAAATATTTATATATATTATATATATACACACATACACACGTAAAATATAAAAGCAGTTTTTAATAACTAAGTTCTTAGGTTTTTAAAGCATTTTCTTTCTGACAGATTGCACTGAGACAAACCTGAAGACAGGTTAATCACCTTTTACCCACCTGCAAGTAAGATCAGAGTTAGAATCTCAAAAGACGGCCTCAGCAGCTCTCTAGCCTGTGTCAAAGACTTTTCAGTTGTTTAACCGTTAAAGATGCCAGAGGACTGAATGGAACGAAAGTCAATTTGCATTGCACTGACTGCAGGGAGTAGATACAAACTCAGTTAAACTACTATCTTATCCCCAAATTTACAGGGAATGCAGACCAACTTAAGACTAACTACACTCCAGGGCTAGCATATCAGAAGGCTACTACAGTCAAAGCTTTAATTCTGACTGAAGAACTATATTTGCAAAGGTGACAGAGTGGGGAAAATGCCATCAAGACTCCTACATATGGGGCAGAATGTGGCAAGTGGGCCACTGCTCACAGGACCTTCCCAAATGCACTTCCTTGATACTTCAGAAGATGCAACTGAGAGGTGTAACGCCCATAATTTTCTCAACCTTAATCCCAGCTTGAGCTTCCTCTCTCCCACAGTCAAAAGCAATTTCCACACTGTGCAAGTAACAGGGCACTTTGTGACAGTCAGCTGGTTTTGTCAGACTCACAGCTTCTACAATCTAAGTGACAAAAGAGTAGCTTCGATTTATGCTGAGACGCCACCAAAACGCAGCAGGCATACGTGAAACATCAGATCAGGCATCTCTTCACTATTACCAGTACCAGAGAGGGTGGAGGGTAATGACCTTCAATTGATGCACTATATGTATGTGCATGTATATACATATATATGTATATAAAAAACCTCTTTAAACACAGTTAAATTCTTTTGCACACCCTTCTTCAAATAAAGTGAGATACCCAGGTTAGTATTATGACTTGCACTCCAGGAAAAATATCAATTCTTTTGGAACAGGCAAGAAAGTGTGCTGTGCTCCCCAGCTACCACAGGAAAGGGATTGTTTTTCTTCAAAACCCACACATAAAACTGAACAGCATAAAGAATCTTCAGAATTTCATGGGTTCTGTCTAACTTCTGCATTGTAATAAAAAGCATCAGGTTTGAAAGGCCTGCTTCATGCTTGCCAATTTAAATCATCCAAACACATACAATGCTAGTCCAAAGGAAAAAGAAGTATGAATTCAAACCTTTTAGTTCAGTAACTTCAGAGCTACTGGAAGTACCTCATTGCTTAAATGAATGACACTGATTAATACATTCACTGATTCTCCACCACCAGTATCATTAGGAAATAATTTGTGTATGACACCTGCACTATTAAAGCTACTTTATCTGGAGTGAAGCTGTTGAGTCTTACTAGCTTGCATGAATCAGCCAGGTTCTGGGCTAAGTGTTTGATTTCCAAACTAGAGTTTGGAAAGTAGGAAATGGAAACAAAGTCTGAATTGGATCAAGTCTAGACTTTTTAATTAAGAGTCCCTTTAAAAAACCTGTGAGTCGAATGGAGTATATACATCCATGGTGAGATACAGCCATGGATGGCTAGTCTACTTGAAAAGATACAAGGCAAGGGAGGTTAAATTATCTGTGATCTAGGAACCTCAACTTCCAGCAAAATAATACAAACCACTCCTGCAGATTATTATGCTAGCCAAGAATTTTCCGCTACCTGCGGCACATTATTTAGATATTAGATGCTCCTTCTAATTCAAGAACCTTTCAAACTGCAGTTAAGAAGTCACTTAATGGGTAAACAGAATGCTTTACTATTACAACAGAAAAGTTAGAGGTGAGTTCAGTAAAAGACGCAGACGCAGCTACTCAGGCTGGTTAAGTAAGAGCAAAGCTGCAAACAAATTAAGTGCATACATATATATATATATATATATATATACACCTTCAAACTTTTTTCCTATGTGTGCAAATCAAGCCACAAAGAAGAAACATGATATATTGTATGCTAGCTGCATACAATGCATACTAGGATTCCCATTCTTCCCTTCTTTCTTCCACTCCTTTTTTAATAAATGCCAACAAATTGAAATTCCCATGGATTTATATCCACTTAGACTGTTGAAAGAATTTATTGCGCTCTAGGAAGAACTAATATTTTTCAGTTGCGTGGTATGGGACACAACACTGGTAATTTAAAGCAACTCCTCAGCATGGAATATACCTATCTGAGACACTGATAAAACTCTGGAACACATTCCAGCCACGAAGCAGCCTAAATTCACTAGAGAAAGAAAAAAACAAAACTGAAAGTTCCTCCTGAACTTCTCTCCTTCCTTTCCTCCTGCTTCCTCTACTTGTCAAGAAGCAGTGCCTACTGTGCTGCACCCAGCACAGATTTGCTGGTGTTTTCTGAGTTCTGGTGTTTCCTTCTACATCGCGGCCCAGTCAACCTTTACTGACAAACCTGCCAGCCCCTTTTCCCCCCACAATGCTCAGCCAAGGAACGCTGTCCTCCATTCCATACACTCACTGAGATTTTATATATCTAGACTCATCAGGAAGCATGGTAACACTCTGCAAGAAAAGCTCCTCAGCTTTTCCTTTTTCTGCAGCTATCAGAGAAACACACAGCATGCTTACTAACCAGCAAGAAATGGGATGAAAATGACACAACTGAGAGCTCAACATGAAATCTGGCCCTACATTAATTGCATATAAGTTAAGTCTATCTTCCAGTAAAACTTCTGACTGAATGACACCTCTCCAGCACTTTTGAAGAATACGAGAGGAACCTAAAGGGAAAACTTTTCTTTTAAAACCTTGAAGCATGACGTATTTTAACAACACCAGAGCTTTAAAAAAAGAACAGACAAACCTCCTTTAGTACAGCAGAAAGCCTGAATATGAGGTAAGCCTCAGCTTCATAAACAAAACTTATCTGTAAATAAGAACTGAAGAAAGATCTTTTTACCTGAGGTTTCTGCTGTGTCTCTATAAGACTGCATCAACACTTTCACTTCAAGGACCATCTAATTTAAGTTTACAGGTACAAACTAGACAGCTTACCCCAGGAACTGTCCATAAAATGGCCCTCATAGCAGCCATCTGACTATAACCCCCATCTACTGTTTACTTTAGTGTTGAAAAATTTGTATTATTTTAAAGTAGGTATCAGTAGCTGGAATTGGTAGGATGCGAGCTGAACGTTAACTGAACTATAAGCCTATGTTGTGTAAATCAAAGAGGTATTGTAGTGAAACGTGAAGCAACAAATCTGAACATTAATAATAGTACAGACAAACCTAGCAACTAAAATATTATATTAAAATAAACAGCTATAGTAGACAGCTCATAGATTGTGATTTATGAACTTTAACAGCCATATTTCAAGATGGACTATAAAACCAACAGAAACTCCCACCAAAATCAACCTAAGACAGTGTGAAGATAACCACTTGGCAACCACTTGGTAACCAATGATGAACCGATGAAGAGCATGAAGACCCCAGACCCTAACACTGCTATTTGTCCAGACTCTCACATGAGAAATGGCCAATCAACCTACCTAATGGAGATGAGAACTGTCAAAAAATTCTTTAACACTGTTCTTGCAAACATGCTTATAATAATGGCCCCCTCACCTCATACAAGGAATTACTATGGCCTAGCTGTTGCCTTCTTTCTTCTCCACTAACTTTAGCAGCTACATGTTTTTTAATGAAGAATGAGAATAACTGCACTTCAGCTGGACTGGTAACCCACAGAGTCAACTGTATGGTTTCATCCCCTCCACAGCAGTCTGGGACAAAGAAAGACTGCTTTGGCAGCAACCCAACTTCACCTTGCACTGTCCAAATTCTGAAAAGATGTGCATATTTTTAAACTAAGCACATACCTGCAAAAAAATTCAGGTTACTTTCACACTATAAAGTGTCTGAAGGATTTGGCTTATCAGCAACATGCTTCCCCACATACCCTTAAGTTTTGCAGCTCAGGTCAGGTATCAAGTACAACATCAGAAGATTTTTTCCTCAACTAACAATGCAGCATTACTGAATAACCAAAAACTCAATAACCATGAAGTATTTTAAAATTTCTGTTTTCATATCTTTACAGTGCATATACAAAAGCAAGCCATGTTTTCCATAGAATAATAAATGACAGCTATTTGCTTTGCTCTGGAGATTGTTTTTTCCTGCTTATTCAAGGAGCTGTTCATAAGAAATCATCTGGTAAAAAAATTTACAGCATCAGTAAACCTTCAGGAAATCAGCTTAATGCAGGAATACTACTACACCCATAAACACAGTACGAGTATTTTATTAGTGCTCTTAACACTCAAAATGTCAAGACACAAACTGTATCTGAGGAGACTACACAGCCAAGCATCAACAAAATGTTAGCAGGGTGTTAAAGTCTGGTTCCCAGTATTAAGTCACAATTGGAGAAAAAGAACTACATAAACAAGTAAACTAAAAGCACTATTTGTGTCAAATAAGCTATTTAGACCACTCCCTCTCTGTTACCTTCGTATCCTCCCGTTTCTGATTAAACCCCGTTCATAAAAATCACATTGTTTCCAGCTGTCTGATGCAAGTGTCAAACATGGAAGACAGCCAATAAACCAGGACCAGGAAGTCATTTAAGAACTTCGCAACCAAAAAACCCGCATCAGATGACAGTTCGAGTCCCCTGAGAAAATTCACTACTTTTATTCAATAGGGAACCAGCTAATGTCAAAGAATCTTAGAACCATCTGGATTTTAAGGAACCTTTAAATACCATCTAGTCTATCTATCATTAGACCAGGTTGCTCAAAACACTGTTTAAGCTTGACTTTAATACTTTCTGTGATGGAAATGAGGGACTGCACTGACTCAGGAACAGGGCCTTGGACTTAGCCTTGTTAAACCCCATGAGGTTCACAAGGGTCCACTCAATGCCATCTAGTGATGGATGGCATCCCTTTCATCAAGCCTATCAACTGCAACACTCAGCATGGTGCCCTCCACAAACTTGCTGAGGCTCTGCTCAATAATTTTATGCCATTGATTAAGGTATAAAAATGAATTTGTCCAGTAGAGACCCTCAGAGACACCAGTTATTACTGGTTTTCACATGGATACTGAACAGTTGACTGTAACTCTTGGGACATGGGCAGCCAGCCAATGTCTTATCCATCAAACAGTACGTTCATCTGATCCTTCTCCCTCCAATTCAGCAACAACACTATGAGGGACCATGTCAAAGGCTTTGCAAAAGTCCAGGGAGATATCTCTAGCTCTTCCCTTGTCCACTGATGCAGTCAGGACTCCATCACAGAAGGCTGTGAGATTGGTCAGGTATTATTTGCCATTAGTGAAGTCCTGCTGGCCATCTCTAGGCACCTCCATGGCTTCCTTATGATTTGACATAACTACCAGTAGGATCTGTTTTATGATCTTGCTGGGCACAGAGGTGAGGCTGATTGGTCAGTTATTTTCAGGGCCCTTCTTTTTACCCTTTCAAAATGTGCATGTCCAAAAGAAAGCCAAAAGTGCCTGTGGGATTATTGATTTTAGATGCATTATTCTGAACCATCTCAACTGCTCTAAGGACATACAGAAGTAGCACCTAATATATAAGCCAGCTTTTGTGTGGGGAAGGGAACAATTTTCCAAAAACCGACTTAGTCGCACAACCAGTAGATGTTTCTTAAGGGGTGATCTACCTGTACAGTCTGCAGATAATTCCATGCTGCTGCAGACAAGACATACAGATTCAGAAGAGATTACTCCCATGGGCATGGCAGTCAGGTACTTGAACTAAGTGAACAACACAATCACCAGTTCCTCCCCCTATAAACAGTCATTCTCTTTAGATCTTCTCTCATGACAAAATCATTATGAGGTGATTTTCTGAAGAACTGACATAAGTTGCAACTTGAAATATACGACCTCTGCAGCTAAAGCACAAAAACATATTTCCGCCTAACTGCTGTACTACAGGACTCTTATAAGACCCACCTAACAAAGAATACTTGAGACACAAAGCTTGATGCTTTAAAACACAGAGATTAAACACAAGCAATGTTTTATTTTCCATTCTATTTGCCCCTGTGTACAGTAAGATTTACAGCTCTGACACTGGAGTTTATCTCTGGTACATAACAAAAATAATTCATAGCTTATTAACAAGCTAAAAACAAACTCCCTTTCTGCATTAAACTTCTGTAAGAGAAGGATGCTACTGCTAAGAAACTCTGAATAGCATCTCCAGTTTGTGGTGTCTGGTCCCTGTGGCTGCTTTGCTTAGTAGTTAGTCACAGTTTCCTTGCTGTTCCCTGAAGGCTGTTTCATCGAGATTGCTTCTGTGCAAGTGTAGTCTAGTGAAGGATGCACCATTCATATGCACATTTAATGCCATTTCAGAGAGAACGATGGCATTCATTTATACAGACAAAGAATGAGGTGGAACTCAACACAGAAAATAGTACCAAATGGCCAAAATATAGCAGTGCCTTTTCATAAGTAGCCTCTCCTCCAGGAAGTTCAGTATCTACTTTCAAAGAAGGAAACTTTTTGACTGTTCTTGTCATCTTTCAAAAGGAGGCTAACAGCAGTACCATAAGCCCAAAAGGCATCCAAATACAGTTACTATAAAGCACATGCAAACAGCTAGAAAAGGAGAGAAAACAGGTATTTCAATAACTCAAGGCTGACTTTTGCCGAAAGTAAATCAATTGTAGAACAAAGAACAAAATTGGCAAGCCACAAAGCATTTTTAAAAAGATAAAATCTTTTAATCTTGTCCTGGAATTCAGTTTTCATCAACTACTGTGTGGGAGCTGAAGCAAGAGATGCAAATACCAAGCACAACTACATTAAAGGCCCTGTATGAGCACAAAAGATCACACATACCTCCTCTACACTGTTCTATTTCCATTTTTATAGGAATTTGAATTACTGGTTTTGAAAATTCAGTTGCCTGGAATTTCTGAGCCTCCTGAATGTAAGTTATTTTTCAAAAGCTACCTGAAATTTCAAGCCATTTGTTTTTCTCTATTTGTAGCTACATTATTAAACTGATTTTCTTCTTCATCAAGTGATTTTCTTCTTCTTCATCTTCTCTTGAGAATCTCATTTAGTCTCTAAAAAATCAAAGACTGCTTATACAAACTTTCTGAATGCAATGAATAAAGGGCTTTCTATGGCTTACATTTATTGTTACCACATAAACCAGCCATCATCACCACAAAAAAACCCAAACAGGCATAGAAGCACAATTTTAACTCTAACCTTAGCTTGTTGCCCCCTTCCTGTTTCTTTAGGGTATCACTCATCAAATCTAGCATTAATTTGCACAAAGGCTGTGGTAATTGTTTGGTTGGGATTTTGGGTTTGATCAGGTTTTTCTAATAAAAGCCTTAAAGCTCCCATCCAACCTAGCCTAGAGAAGAGAATGCTTCAGTGCTAAAGATATTGCTGGTGCCAATTCCTATAGTCTTTCACACAGATAGGGAAGAACAATGAAGTCCAATGTCAGTGAAATCCCAGAAACAAAATTTTAAATGCACCTCAATTATTTATTCTTTTGTCTTCACTGCATATTCAACCTAACCATAAAGCAAAGGGTAATAAAGAGGCATTTCCTACTTAGAACTGACCTTGCAAATATCTGTTTGAAACAGAATCAATTCTGAAAGCATGGTTAAAAGTGAAAGATCAAGCCACCTCTAGGTAATTGTTTCAAACAAGAGAGAGACCAAGCTCTCTCTAAAGACAGCTTATTTGATAAAATGTGAAAACCTGAACACAATCAAAACTGCTCTAAGAGAGAATTCAAAGAAGTGAGAGTTAAGTAGCGCTCTGTTACTGTGTATGAGTTCACATCCCTCACCTCCCTGCTGCCCATTAAGTGCTTACAACTGCAACTTACATTAATAATCAGTAAGGAGTGACTTGCCCTAACAAAATGAAAAAGTTAATTTATATTTGACAGGCCATGAAATAACTTCCTCTCTTCCTGTCTTTCTTGGTTTTGTTCCAATTAGCAAGCATTTCTCCCAGTCTTGTTTCAAAGAAAACCAACAGTCAACGTTTTATGTCTTTTTTTCATACATGTAGAGTACAGGGCCATCAGCAGCCAGAGACACCACACCAACTTCTCAAAAACATCATAGAAAATGTTTAGTAATATTTCTGTACCCTGAACAAACCAAGCTATGATGATAACATAAAAGCTGCTTTGGAGGAAAGGAACAAAAGGTCCCACAGAACACCTCTTTTAACCCAGTGCTGCTTGTAGTAAGTTATAATACAGATTTCAATTCCACAATATCACAGTTTTCCTCCCTTTCTGGATGTATCCAGTCTCAAGCTGACAAGGCTTTTACAAAGAGAGAAACATTCTGAGGAACCTCAACTTGGTTTATCTCAAGCAGCAGTATCACTGTCATGAATAAGACAAAGCTTCTGAGAAAATAAGAAGAAAATTTGACATCTACGTATTATCAAATGCCAAATGTTTCTCTGAAAAAGCAGGTTCTAAGTCTTCGGAGTAACATTCAGTAAGTAAATTACATTAAGCTTGACAGAATAACAATTCTGTGCTAATTCTGTCAGGGGGAATTAATTACAACTCCTTTTTTTACTATGGCTTTTAAAGCCAAGATGCACTACCGTATTTGTCCGATCTTGGTATTCCTTTCCCAAGATGCCTAGGCATTTCCACAACTCCCAGTCCCTGTCATCACCCATATCCCACTTGCCCTTGTCCACATCCGCACTCCTCTATGCTCATTTTCAAAACTTTTTTCTTCTACACTGCCTATCCTGAGGAAGGATATCAATTGGTATACACTCCCCAAGTTCTGGTGCAAATGTGAGAGACGGTTATTACAGGTATAACCCACAGGTAAAACTACAAGTAATTCAGGAGCAATCAGGTACACAAAAAGCATCAGGTTTCTTTCTTTCAGTTTCCAGCCTTTCAGAAATCTGGTTTCTTTTTTGACGATTTTGAGTTTTAAAGGTTCCTTAATTTAAAAGGACATTCATAAGGAGAGTAAATCAGAACACTGGCAACAGGAGACCAAGTCTGTGCCAAGTTTCAAATCTGAAGAGCATATTAGGTAACTAGAATTTTTTTTAATGAAGAAGTACTCTGTGAAACTTATATTTAAAACCTTTGCTCCCTGTCCTGTTACTACAAGCCTTGGCAATAAATCCCTGTTCATCTTTTAAACCTCCTTCTGAAAGGTAAGGTCTTCCCATAGACTTTTCTCCTCCAGACTGAAAAACCTCAACTCTCAGGCTCTCCTCAAAGGAAAGGTGCTTCAGCCCTCTGACCGTTTTTGTGGCCCTCCTCTGGACCTGTTTTTTTCTTGGAAAGAGCACATGAACAAAATTAGCTCTGACTAACATGGTATTCTGAAATGACTGCAGGTAATATCCATCAGAAAGGTAATTCACCTTTCTGTCAAGTATCTATTCATGCAACACAAGCTGGATTGCACCCATCTGTCTATGTTAAATATCTGAAATCAAATGGCCTAATGTGACCAACATCAAAACTAACAGGATGGGTAATACCAAGGGTAAAGGTCAGCTCCCTTTGGCTCTCTAAAATATGCAGCACACAGGCAGTTTCTCATTAATTCACAGCATACAAAAAACGCACACAGAAAGATTCTTCCATCTGGAGGTCCACTGAGACTCAAACAGCCACACTGCCCCATTTTTTTGAACAGAACATTCTATTTGTCAGTATTTTTAAAAGGTAATATTACTGAGAAGTTCTCAGAAGAGCGTTTTTATTCCAAACCCTTTCAAAACAAAGGACCAAAAAAAAAAAAAAAAAAAAGAAAAAAAAGCAGAACAATGAAATGCCATAGTAATATACTGTCCAAGAAAAATCATGATGGACCAATATAAAAATTATATGCACAACTTTGATTACAATCCCTAATCCAAAGAAGAGTCTTTGAACATCAGAAACCAGTAGTAAAAATATGTAAGTTTAAATTAAGATACTGTATTTACCCTTAATCAAAGCTATTTTCAAATGTACTTGAAATTGAAACCTTAGTGTCTAGAACAAAAGCCAAAAATCAATAGAACATTTCAGAAAGTGAACATTAGTCCTGAACTTTTAGGATCAGTCAAGTCTCTGAAGGAAGTTCTTGGCCAATCAAATGAAGTCAGAGATGTTTAGGGTGTTCTTTTAAAAGTTAATGCCTTTCTCAAAGCCCCTTTATTTTCAGCGTACTGACAAAACACATCTGCCTTTCAAGACTCTTTTAACAAGCCTGTTGTCTAAACTTAATTTGTTTCTATTAAATAGAAGCCCATGATCAATTAAGAAATAAAAATTAATCTTATTAAGGAAAATAAAGTAAACCATAAAATTTTTCAAAAGCCTAAAACACAGAATATAAGAAGCCAATAAAACGTGCAGCTATATAAATTCCTTAAATGTGCTTGTAAGTTACTTCCTTTCCTCACAAAATTTAGCAAATAAGACTTCAAATGTTATGTTCAATAGGAAATATACTTATTGACTAGTAAGATTCCAGTTTTCTCTAGATGAATGCTCCAAAGTTAAACTGAAAACCATAAATCAAAGAAGTATCCTAACTGGGAATTTAAATTAATTAAAACCAACCTAACTCAGTTTCCCTGTGAAGGCTTTTTTGTGGTGGCCTATAGGTTTTGCTTCAGGATCTTTTCCCCCCATGTTAAAGATGAACAGAAAGCATGAACAACCTTTATGAATTCAAAAGAAGCAAGATGTAAGGCACACTAGTGTAAACATATGCTAAGAAAAACCAACAACAAAGTAAGGGACATCATATCTTGACTTACAGCAGCTTTTGTTTTCAAGGCATAAAGTTGCAAAACCTAAGTAGGTTGTTTCTTTAAAATGTAAAGCAACCTGCTAATTTGTTACTGAGGTTAGGTGGTTGCTGGAAGCACTACTAGAGATAAACAAAAGACTTTTGAATGGAACAATTATGAAACCACAATAGAAATTATTTTTAAATAACTACAGGATGATTATTTAAAATGGTCTTGTAAAAATGTTTGAACTGTTAATACTGTTAACTGTATCAAATATTTAACCCATAGATGCCTGACATTTGAGATGCCTTCCAATTACCAGCCTCCTCTCATACAGCTTTTTTATCCAACAGTACATATATTCATGGCCAGGCACCAGACATGTGCTGAGCCTTTCTTTGCTACTTCTTTGCTTTTTCTTTCTTTCAAAGTATGTGTGTAACTATACCTACCTGTTTGATAGTTTAAAAAATCCGTGAGTTGCCTCAACACAAGGCACAGTGGGACACAAATTTTAACTTTATTACTTTAGCATTAGCTTTGAGAGGCCAAGGCAACACATATAAATATGAAGATAATTTTTGAAAAAAATTATATACACTACTTTGTTTCAAAAGCAAACCTAGGTTAAAAAATTTTATGTATGAGACTGAGGCAGTTTTTCCGAGCAGAATATGCTTTTGCCAATATAAACTGCCTCAGAGCTGCAAGCCTGGTTTCCTAATCACACCAGTAAACTCATTCTAGCTAAACTCAGTCATACAACACCCCCACAACTCACTACGAAACGAAATATTGTTTATAGTCCTACTCCAGCTTTCTCTCCACAACCTACACTCTGAAGGCCACTTATGAGTACAAAAGGTTCACCTGCACTTCTCCAAAATGGTAGAAGCTAGCAAAAAAAACTAGAACTTGATGCAGAACTACCTACCATTATACAGTAAACATCTCCTGAATAGGCTTCTCTCAAAAACACCCTCTTTCAAAGTAATTCACAAATAGAGACTTCCTTTCAATCACCTGCTCAAATCACTGGGTCACTGCACAATGTCTTCAGCAAGAAGAAGTGAAAAGAATGAAGAACAATCAGAAATGTGAACACACTGAGACGGCAGGAGATGCAGCCCAGGAAGGCTAAGCTATGCTATCAGTCTCACTGGAATCAGTCGAGAGCACTCGCAGGCAAACTGAAGTTGCCAAAGTCACAGCTCTGTTTGTCCAGCTACAAAAAACTGTGTGTGTGCACGGTCTGTTTCTGTGCTTGTGTGTTTAGAGGGAAGCATTAAAATATATTCAAATGGGTATTGAAAAAAAAACCCTAATACGTTCTCAACATAAGCTTTACTGTTAGTTAACAGTAAAGACTGAAGTACAATTTTAACACTGTGTACATATAATGGAAACAAATTAGATCACATCATTAATTACCCAGCAATTTGTATACAAACAGAATATAGCTGCAGGAACTATAAACACCAGCCAAATCCACAAAACCTCTGCTTCTCAGAGTCTTTCAAATCAAAATGAAATTATGTTTTTTAATTAAAAAAGGAACAAAGATACCAAACAGTAGCATTTACTTGGGCTCTGGCCAGGAATGCCAAATTCTATTGCCTGCAGTATGTTTTCACTGCAAAGTGATAAATTCTTTCACGGGAGAGGTTATAGTATGAGCAGCAGTCTCTAATACAACCCTAATAATAGGAACAGCCTTTAACACATTCCATGAAACTGTTAATTTTATTTTAAAATTTGAAGTTGGTCACCAAACTCTCTTCCTTTTCTCAATCTCAAAAACAAACAAACAAACCAACAAAACAAACCAACAACTAAAAACCACCAAAATCCACAAACCAAAAACCCACAAATCAACACACAAGATTTTGACAAGAGAGGTACCAGTGTTTGCAATAGGCAGAAGATAGTCAGTGTGCTTATGCTTTCCACTTCCTTCCTGGCACAGCAGCCTCAGTCAAGGCAATACATCAATTTTTACCAGCTAAGTTACTTTCAAACTCACATAATCTCCAACTAGAAGGGGAGACTCACAGATAAATGAAGAACTGGGGAGTAGCAGTAGAAAGAATAAAGGACCCTGAGTGACAAGAACAAGAGGCACTTAAGCAGCAACACTACAGGCTTGAAGGGGCCCCTGTCTAAAGTGTACATGCAACACATGCAGCCTGAAAGCACAGAGGAGGAGGAACAAGAGCTCTGCATCCAGTCACCACACAACGTGACTGGAATAACTGAAATCTGGCAGGAATGACAGAGTTGTGATGGACAAACATGCTCTTCAGGAAATGCGGACAGAGAGGATGAACATAAAGGTCTAATTCCAAAGGACCAGTTTGGATATATGGAGCTCTTTTAGGGGACAACAGGTGGGTGAGGGTTTGTGGATCCACATCAGAAAAGACGTTAAGTAATGTGGCATCATGACAAAAGACTTTTTACAGACCTCCCACATAGATGGAGCACCCTAAACAACTTGAGGATTGCTTTTGATCACAATCTTGGTTCTCGTGAATTATTTTAATCTCCTTGACATGTCCTTGAAAAAATAATAGAGCAGGTGGGGATACACACTAAAAAGAATAGGATAGAATAGAATAAAAGAGAATTTCTCTAAAGAGTATCTCCTTAATATAGGTACTGGACAGGCTAACCTGGGCTTGTGTACAGCTAAGCACATCTGCAATTCGCTAGCTGAGAAGTACCTATTAAGGATACAAAAATGACTGTCAGCCTCAGTGGTAATGACCATGAGATAGGGGAATTCTAAACCCTGGGGGAGAGAGGAAGGTGAGCCATACAGTACAGACCATGGACTTTTGGAAAGCAAATCTGGGGATTGGTAGGTATGATCCCAATGAAAGCTGTAATGATAGGTAAAGGATCACAAGAAAACAAGTGGGTCAAACGTCATTCTCCAAGCACAGGAACAGTCCAGCCCAATACTCAGGAAATCAAGTACACATATCAGAAGACCAGCCCAGACAAAGAACTCATGATGGAGCTCCATTGCAAAAAGGCAATATACAAGAGGTGAAAGCAAGGTAAGGCTACAAAGGAAGAATTTAGATACATTGCCTGGGTATGCAGGAATGGCATCAGGAAAGGCAAAGCTCAGCTGCAAGTAAGACCTGCAAGCATCAGAAGGATTCCACGAAGAGTTCTACTGCTCCATGTAAAAGTCTGAACTCTGAAAACATGGGATAGTTGCTGAATGGAGTAGGTAATTTAGTGTACCCAGGAACAGATATGTGAGAAGTACACGCAGTCTTCTTTGCCTTTGTTTTTTACCTGCAAAGTACTCCTGTTCTTATAGACAGGGTTCAAGGAGGTTCAAAGAATAGCCATCAGTTGATGAGGATTTAGTCAGAAACTGTTTAACAGAACTTGATCCATACAAATCCATGGGATGATGGGATGAGACCTGCTGAACCCAATGGTACTGAGAGATGGGCAATGCCATGACAAGCCCCCCTCTCTCTCTCACATCTAAAGTCATGTAAAGTCAAGACTGGGGAGGTCCCTAATGAATGGAAAAAAGCAAATGTTACACTAGTCTGTGGGAGAAGGCTAAAAGGTCATTGGAGAACTGCAGAATGGTCGGATTCACCTTGATCCCTGAGGAAATAATGAAACAAGTGAATTCTCTGAGCATTTTTCAAAACATACAAAAGATGACTGTGAACAGTGAGCATTTACTCCTGTAGCCCTCACTTTGTAAGTAGTCAACAAGCTGAAGTTAATATGGAATCTCATGCATATCAGTACCTGTAGCTGAAAGCAATTAAACAAGCAACATATGGGAGGATAAGAGAGGCAGATGAACAAAAGCACACACCTCTAGCTAGAAACCTCCACTTAAGAGCTGGCTATGGAAATATTAACTCAGATCCTAAAGCTTACATTCATTCTGAACATCTTTTTTAAGCAAATGGATAAAGCAACAATGAAATAAATGAGACAAATTTCCAGAAAACCTAGTTTTAGAGAAACAAGTTCCTCACAATTTTTACAGTAAGAACAACAGAAAAACCTCCATTGGAAACTCACAAAAGTCACAAGTTTTTAGGAAAGAATTTGCTCTTTTAATTGCCAAACTGTCAGTATTATTGCAAGCCAATCTTTGCTACTGAAATCCACCAACACACAAACTCCAACACACCTTCTTAAACAGAAAGAATGGGGTTTCTTTTTCAAAAGGAGGAATATTTGCAAGTGTTCCTGAAAATTACTATCTCTGGCAGTTGTAGGTAGCTCTGAAAAACTCAGCTGGAACTGAGATGCCCTCAGCATCAGCATCCTCCCAAGCTTCAGAGCATGACATGACAGCACTCCTTGTGTTCTGACAAAGACCACCCCTCAGGCAGAAGAGGCTTGCATTCTACAAATGCTAGCTGCTCCCTCATTACAATATAATTGTCGAGAAATATTTACTAAATGCTTTTGAGCAATTTGCAGCTACACACAGATCCTCTCTCATTCTACCTCTATATTGTGCTGCTTGTGTACCATACTGGCTTAAAATTACTTACTGAAAACTCATGCTCATGTAACAGAATCTGTGGTACAATAGCCTTTCTAAAGTCTCTTCCCTCCTCCTACTAAGGCTTCTTTGAGGCACTTAGAGAAAGGAAAAACTGAGAATGAGTGAAAACAACCATCTCTTCTCAAAAATATTGTGAGCACATGGTTGCTTATTTTTCATTTGTTTGTTGGGGCTTTTCTGCCCCCACTGTTCAAAGCTTAAATGTAAATGTGAGAGGGTAAGAAAAAAAAAAACAAGAAAAAATGCAGAGGCTATGTAGTAAAAGTAAAGTTTGGTATTTTGTCTCTCTCACACAGACTTCATGGGACAATAAAGCACACAAAGATGATTTTTCTAGTAACTGTGACATGTAAAAAGATCTCCTGGTATACTCAAGAGCTAGCAAGAAAGCCCTGTAACTCTATGTACGGCATGAGAAAACTATGCTGTGGTAATCCAGGGTAGCTCACCTCCCCTGATCAAGTATGCAGAGTCAGGAGCACGTCTTACATTGCTGTTACAGTAGGCTGGGACAATTTGCTTCACAGCATCCCCAGACCGAGTATACAGAGCCTCAAGCATGTTTTACTTCCTCACAGTAACCCATAACCTTACCACAGTAACCTCACAGTAATTATAGTTCACCCATCCCATCTGCACATACCCTTGCACTGCTCCACACGATGGAGACCAGCTGCAGATCCCATAATCCAGACAAAAGCCTGTGCACATCTTGTATCAAGCCCCTCAAGATCTGAAGCCAACTTCACAAACTGCTTGTTGTTATCAATCAGAAGATGTACCTAGATAGTTATGATTAAGCAATTGCCTTGTGAACATTGTATGCTTGGCTAGTGTTTGTTTTAAGGAAAAGGGAAGACAATCCCAAGATGAATGGGCTGTCTGGACGAGAGCCACCAGGAGTAAGGTCACGACTGAGCAGTAACTGGAGGAAATTCCAGCAGTGGATCACCAACTCAGCGACCACCTACTCCAAACACACCCAGAGTCAGACAGAGGGAAGAACTGCACCTGCAGACTAATTAACATGGCAAATAGGGAGTTACTAATTAATGAAAGCCATGTGATCTGTAAGCAATGGATGCTGATGCTTTGTTTGTTAACATGTACAAATGGTGTAAAATTTTGACGACTGGGGAGCCAGCCTTTGTGGGCTATCACCCTGCTCCCTCCTTGCACAAACCACAATAAGAGGTAGAAATACCTCACCTGGCTGTGTGAGCTGGGGAAGGAGCCTGCAACTAGAACAAATTTTTGGTAATCCAAGTGGGACAGACAGGATGCCCTGCTCAGACGGATTGGCCGCTTCAAGCTAATGGGTTCAGTTGGACAAGTTCCAGTGCACACCGACCTTCTGACTGGGGACTTCAGAAAACCAACTCCAAAGTCAGGACAACCAGCACAACGCTGTAAAGAGGTATTTCATCAGTAAAGGCGGGTGATTGGGAACTGATAAAGAGGCAGGAGGATTTTGAGTTGGGGCACTGCACAAGATACAGGAGCAAATATTTTGTTTCAGCACTTTGGTGACATGCATCTTGAATTTTTTGTATTCTGCACATACATTTTCACACTTGTTGGTAGTATGAAAACTTGTTTTAAGGTGTGTGCGTTTGGACAGTTTATGAAACATTGGGAATTTCAGTACTGAAATGGGCTCCTCTGCTTCTACGAAAAAAAATTTCTCTAATTTGCTCTGTCCCTGGATGGATCCTAAAGAATAGGGAGCAAATTTCAAGGCGAGCCCATGACTCAAGAGAAACTGAAAAGACAGTTTAATTAATGGTGGTCTTAGCGTGAAGTAGATGCTGATGAAAAATGGCCAGAAAATGGGTCTCTGAAATATAATATGATTTTATAGCTGATGTTATTTTGTAGCAGGAAAACCAAATGAGATTCAGTCTATTATGCAGTTTTGTTTTTTGCTTTAAAAAATAATTTGGCTGTAAGAAAACCACATCCACACCTGCTTTTCATAAGCAAAGCTTCAAAAATAAGTATCTTCATCAGGCTGATAAATTTTCTTAGTTCTTATGCCTTAAACGAAGTGCAAATAACCCTTTCATCATTATAAAGGGAAGAAAGGAGTCCCAAGATGAAGGCTTTCATGTTATCATACATAGCACCCAAGAAAAAAAACTAGAAGTACATTAGATCCAGCATATATGTATTAATCAAAGCAAAAAATTGGATGTCCAAACACAAAACTGAACCTTGGGGTATTGCAGCTTCAGCAGATTAGACAATGAACCATTCTTATCATCCTGGCTTACTCAGAAAAACTGAATGAAACTCAGCTAACATTCAAACCTTAAAATGAAAACACTCCCACACACTCCACATGTTAAACCGAAAAGAAATGACAGAATTATATGCCAGTAAAAATAGAAAGGTCTTTCCCAGAAAATGTACACAACTTCTGTTAGGCCTTGACAACTACATTTTTCAGTGATTAACTGTATGACATGAAATCACACATACACAGACAAATATTGTTGCATGCAGGACATGCTGACCCTCAATATGATTTCTAATTCTAATGTTTGATGCACAACTATAAAATCACAAATTGAGTAGAACATTTTACTGGGACTGATAAAGATGGGAAATCTAACAATCAACCCAACTTCTAGCTAGTAAAAACCATTCTAAAAGGAAGCTAAACTATATCTCCAAAATATTTGGAAAGGCAGAGAATCACTTGCAAAAATTAGCTAATATGGCAACTGAAACTAGTATCTACAATATTCAAGGACAACACTGTGGATAGTGCTTGGCTATTTTTAGATTAGGTATTTGGTTTAGCCAGGAATTTCACAATCTGAATGCCACCAACATTCAGAACTGTTTCTCAAGGTTTTCACTTCTTCCAAGTTTTCCTTAGCCAAAGACAATCCAAAGACATCTTCACTGTATAGCTTACCAGTATTCTACTCAGCAGAAATAGCAACACTGAAAGCTACACACACAGTCACACATACACAGAGTACAGCACAGCTCCCAGGTAAGCAAGGAATCACGAGGACATAGCTAAAAAGCCAGGACAGAAACACAACTGAATGCAGTATACAGACAAACAAAAGGCAGCCAGACAGATTATGTCCGGATGTAGAAACCCCCTGAAAAAGCTACACTACTTTCAGTAGTTTTGCCTCTCAGTACTACTCTAAAAGACCATCTAGCATGGGACAGGAACCTGAAGAAACATCTGTAACAATAATTTTGTTACCAGGTTTTATTTCTAAGATGCTCTCTTGAAGATTCAGTTCTGGAAATTCCTTCCCATGGCAAGACATGAAATAGATAAAACAAAGTAAGTGAATGCAGCACCATTACTAAATCACACCCTAATTCCTTCTACCTTCTACAACCACAACAAAACAGTTACACTTCTTTCTGAAAGGCTGCGAGAACTGTGATTGTTCAGCCAGGAAAAGAGAAGGCTTAGGGGTGTCCTGTTTGCAGTCTTCTAACACCTGAAAGGAGTCTTCAAGACAGATGGAAGGAGACTATCTACAAAGCCACATAATGACAGAACAAGGGGCAACACCTTGAAATTGACAGGCAGCAGGTTTAGATGAGGTATTAGGAAGAACTGAAGAATTCTTCACTGTGAGGATGACGAGGCACAGTTTGCCCAGAAAAGTTGTGGATGCCCCACCCCTGTTCAAGGCCAAGCTGGATGGAGCTCTGAGCAACCTGGTCTAGGGCAAGCTGTCTCTGCTCACAGTAGGGTTGGAACTACATGATCTTAAGATCCCTTCTAACCCAATCCATTCTACAATTCTCTCATGCTACATCAGGAATAACCTAATTCAAACTCTCTTTTCTCATCCCAGCAGCCTTCAAGTAAGTATATACATAACCTCCATTTAGAGTTTTATGCCACCTTTATTTAGTCTCCTTGGGTAAAAAATGTCCTCCTGCAATTGCCCTTGAAGGGACACAGCCTTGAGGTTCACAGCCCTCACAATGCTCCCTGCTGTGTATACAAGCTGCAGCCTCTGTGCTAGCAGGCACCTGCGGCAGGCTGATAACATCAGTAAACGGGCCTGCAGTGACACCCACACTTGACACACAACTCAGGCAGTACTCAAGCGCACTGTAGCTCTTTATAATTCCTTTTTCAAACCTAGAAAATGTCAATGAGATCTGTACACTAGGGTCATGGTGCCTTTTGTATAATTTAAGCACAAAGCTACACATTTCACTTGCTCTGTAGGTAGAGAAACAGCAAGGAAGTTTGACTCCCTGTCTTTTCAAAAGTTAAATGTATTTCAGCTATTAAAACTCACTGATCATACCTCAAAACAGAACATTCAATTAAAAAAAAAAAAAACTAGGCCAAATTTGCTATGGAATTAGAGAAAAATTGGTGAAAAACACTATTAGGTTTTATGTGGGTATCTACACCAGCTGCTGAGTGGGTTTGTAACTGTACATATAAGCAGAAAAACATCATTCCCCTTGCTTAAATGATACATGAAAGAAACACACAAAGAGATCGCCAGAAAAGATCTGAGGAAGTAGATGAAAGTATTTAAAAATATGACTCCATATATCAATTGTCATCACATACTTAAAGTCAACAAACTACGAAAAATACAACAAACTCTCCCAACTGCTTTCTAAACTTGTCCATTTTAAATGTTACATATAACTGTTCACAATTACAGTTCACAGAAATAGTGCAAATAAATACAACTTGTAAAGGTCATAGAAGCAACATCTGCATTCTGTCTATATACCACAATAAAGGATACACACGCTCAAAAACAAACTGGAAAGAATAAAATAATATAGCTAACAGTCGTGCAATTTGGGAAAAAAAGCTACCCTTTCTCAGGCTATTCTCATGAAGAAGTGACGGATATATTAACAAAGGGTGTTACTTGGTTGATTTGGGGTATTTTGTTTGTGTTTTGTTCTGGGGTATTTTTGGTTGTTTTCTTTGGGGGGGGTTAGGGGTTTGTTTTTTGTGGTTTTTTTTTGGTGTAGGGTTTTGTTGGGTTTTTCGGTTTTTTCATAACAGGCTGAACTTATTTGGACTACTTGACTCTTAAGTAGTTTTTTACTATATGAGTTTTGCTGTCACAGAGGGGTCCTGTCTCACACCAAAGTTCACATTAGCATCTATCCTAAAATCAGTCTCGAGATCTGGAGATATTTAAAAAAAATTCCAAGTGGATACTGTCCTGGCCAACCTGTTTTAAATGACCCTGCTTCAGCAGAGAGGTTGGACTAGATGATCTCAAAACATGCTTTTGAACATCAACACTCTTCTGATCTGTGTACAATGACAGAGCTTACTTTTGGCTAACTAAAGAAGCCATCAGCTCCAGAAAAAGCTATACTATCCCAAAGCTACACTATGCCAAGCAAATGTAGTATTTTAAAGCTTGCCACATCCCTTTAAGGACAATGCAGTATGAAATGCCATTATTAAAAATAACAACATCTTTCAAAAAGAGCATAAAAAGCTATTATTAAAAACAGTTTATGGTATTCAACATACTATCTGATTAAATTAACGATCACTCTCATTCTCCTGCTGTATATCCAAGTCTGTATCTGTACAGAGTCTGTATCTGTATTTTAGGCAACTTCTTTATAGATGTTGGCAAACTATTACTACATATCCCTGCTTTACAGTTATTCTTTTCTCCATGCCAAACAAGCCTCAGTCCCTGTGCCTCTCCTCGGAGTGCAAGCATCCCAGATTCTGTGGTGCTTCATAGTTCTCTACCGAGCTCAGTCCATTTCTGCATCTTTTTTTTTTCATGCTGGGGCATCAAAAGTGGATGTAGTATTCCAGACGCAATTTAACAAATGACAAGTAAAGAGGAATCATGGTCTGATTTCCTTGTTATGCTCCTGTTAATATAGCCCAGGATGCTGCTGGCTTTCATCAGCTGCAGAGCACACTTTGTTCATGCGTGGTCACTGTCACCCAGGATCTCTAGGAGCTTTTCAGCAGAGCAACTCCCCATCCAGTCAGTCAGCTTCTGTCTGAGGGAAACAGCATATCCTGCTGCCTATATCTCTGTTCAATTACATAATGCCTGTTGGTCCACTCTTCTGTCTCTCTAGATTGCTCTGGACAGCAGCCCTTACCTCAAGTCTATAAACTGCAAACCCAGACTGAAGTCATTCACAGATTTCAATTATGTGCATGATCAACAGCTGAACAAGGAGATGTGAGGACATTGAATAGATTTCAGGACAGACACCTATGATATTATCTGGAAGCCAGTAGTATTACCCACTAACTACGACTTTCCAAGCTCAAAAATCTAACTAGTTTTTCACACACAGAATCACAGATCAAACAATCACAGAAATCACAATATGCTGATTTGGCAGGATTCAAATCAGGATGATTGAGTCCAGCTCCTGGCCCTGCACCGGGCATCCCCAAGAGTCACTCCACAAGCCCAAGAGCATTGTCCAAATGCTTCTTGAACTCTCTCAGGCTTGGTGTTATGACCACTTCCTTGGGGAAACTGTTCCAGTGCCCAACCACTCTCTAGGTGAAGAAATTTCTCCTAAGATCTAACCTAAACCTCCCCTGACACATCTTCAGACAATTTCCTTGGGTTCTGTCACAGGTCACTAAAGAGAGATTATCAGTGACTGCCCATCCTCTTCCCCTCAGTCTTCTTTCCTTCAGTCTGAACAGACCAAGCTACCTCAGCCATTCTTCATACAGCTTCCTTGAAGGCCCTTCACCATCTTTGTTACCCTCCTCTAGTAGTTTTTCATCCATCCAGACTTTACCATCCCAACTTGGATGCAAAGATGCAATGGGAGACCACAGCAAAAGCCTTGCTAAGAATCAAGGCAGATGACAGTCTCTACTCTCCCTTCATTCACAGATCTTGTCATTTCATCACAGAAGACAATCAGGTTGGTGAAACCTCCTACTTGATGTACCCAGAAATGGCTTCTGAGAGACTTTATCCCACTTGGAACAAGGTAGTCTACTTCTTTCAAAACAGGGACTACTGTGCTGTTCTGTTTCTTTTCTTAACTAATTAAAGATCCATATCACAGGGAGAGAATGTACTCATTCTCCAGCCAAGGTGAAAGGAAGGCTGTAAATGTTTTATGAGACTCGTCTGATCATATAAGTAAACTTGTAATACATAAATAATAGTAAAAAATGTTTGCTACGAAGACTTCCCAACACTGCCTTTTAACTTCTAAGTGTGTTCCTCTGACAATTTCACAGAATCCATGTTTGTTGGTATTGCAGGGTTTGTATCTTCTCTTGGCATGTCATGCAGACCTTTAATATGATCTTGCTCTGCTTTAGTTTTACCATCTGCATTTAGAAGAGTGAACGCTTGCTTCTGGCCAGCAGGCATTGCAAGGGAAGGAATTCGCTCACAGAACTGGACAGCAGGGCTCAGTTATTTAATCCCTTTCTGCACTGCACACATCTAGAATATGGCTTAAAGTAATGCAAGTTGCTTTATGGAGCACTTTGGGAATATTTTAAATTGTTTAGTGAAGTACCAGAGCTTACCAATAGGTCTACAATCCCAGGTAGGTTACTTACTTAACCGCCCTGTAATGATTGAGAACTCCCTGTACAAGCTAAGACTGGTACAACTAACATGCACTCGATCTCTTCTAGATTTTGGTTTACAACGTCTCCAGAGAAAAATCAATGGTCTTGATTTACATAGCTACTACTGTCAAGCATACATAACTTTGAAATAATTTTGAAAAAGACATGATGGAGCTCAGCTCCTTCAAACTTCCATAGATCTTTCTTTTAAATGTGTTTTTTCCTCACAGGGCAAACTAGTAATAAAAACAAGACTTCTAATCAATAAGAATAATAGACAAACTTACACCATTCCAGTACTCAAAATTCATATAAACCCATGGGATAGTTATCAGCTTCAGAAGAGTTCACTTAGCTAAGACTTGATTGACAATTAAAAACACTTTTCCTGTTTTCTGCCAAGTAGAAAACAGTAATCTGAAGAAAGGAGGGGCAGAGGGGGAGAGAGAGAGAGACAGAGAGAGAAATAGGGAGAGAAGAACTTCAACAAAAAATCCAAAGGCTTTAAGAGTTACAAAACAGTGCACCTGACAAAGAAAGAAAGCCCCACATATTATTTGAAGGACAGTGGAAGTCAGTTACTGTAGTCAGCTGTTTGGGCTGATGGAAAGCAGAAAGGTATTAAGGACAAGAAATGAAGCAAAATTTGAGGGTTAGAAGTAGAGCAGGCTAGGAAAAACTCAGCATTATTTAAATTGGAATCTGCCAAAATCATTTGGATCATTTGGTTTTGACAATGTTTTGGTGAGTTCAGTTTGACCTTCGGGGAAACACCAAGAATTTCTGTGCTTGTGTCTTAACGCTAAACCGGCAGCCCCTAGGCTGTTTGGAGAGTCCCTTTCATTTTGACAAAAATTTAGAGCATTAAAAAAGGCTTTTTCCTGACACAGACCAGTGTCAGAAGCACCTCTACAGTAATGCAACCCATACTGGTGTTTTTCACATTCACTAATGCTTCATAAGTATCTCAGATATTGGACTAACATTTTCTAATAAAATGCACAGATTCTTGCACTGAAAGAAGTGGAGTCTGTGTAGGTAAAGAGCAATAAAAAGCTGTACAAATAACTTCAAATACTTTTAAATATAAAGAGACATATACAGCACAAAAAGCTGCTATTCCATGGCAGTAGTCAGTCACTGCACAGCAGCTGTGGTGTACAAACCTACAGGGCTGCTGGCAATTCCACAGCTTGATAAATCTGTCAGTGAATCTACCATGCAAAGGAGGACACCGACCATTAGAAACATAAGCTGCTACTGGCAAATCAAAGAACCATGTATGTGACATGCCTGTCATCAGGAAAAATGCAAGGAGCAATCTAAAGCAAGCTTAGTTAAGCCTTTGTCACTGCACCTAGCTGGAGCTCCAGTTTATCCAAAAAACAACTAGTATTCCTTAACTGTTTATGCAGGATTTCGGAGGTATGTTGTTAAAGAGCTCTTAGGAAATACAGACAGAAAATACGGTACTATGGTATACGGTATATGGTACTACAGTAATATGGAATTATGAACCATTTCAGTCTGCTCAATTTCTAATGCAGGATGTGAGCAGTTGGATACAAACCTTCAGAGAGCTGTTGCAAAACACGAACATTTAGATTCTAAAAATAACAAAATGCTTTAGATTACTTCTAAGATAAATTCTACCCTCACCAATGTTTGATTACATAGGTTAGACAGTATCAGAAAGTAGGAGCAAAGAAGAAAAAGTCCAACAACCACACACACACAAAAATCCCCGGTTCTCTCATGTTTTCTGAACAACTTTCCGGGTTAGAGTAGCTGCAATGGCCACTTACCAAACACAGGGCACTCAGCTGAATTTTTTTGACAGCAATCCACAAACAGCCAGGTCAGAAGCAACCACTGGCTTTCCATAGCACACTAAAAGTGTACCCCTTATTCTGTAACACCATCTTTGCTAGCCCAGGACGAATTTGTTGTGATCTCTATGGCTGGAAATCATGTAGCTGTTGCAAGGTGTGATGTTGGTAATTTTTCTGAAGAGCTTCACTTTTGTCTAGCTTTGTCTAGCTGTTCTTTTGCCAGTGTCCTCTGAAAAAATGTCAAGAGTTCATTTCTACATGAAAGCCCTGGTGAACAGACTGCTCATACCACCTCCAGATGGCAAACTGCCTCACAGACTGCCAGCCTGCCCCCCTCCCTCCAATCAGTTTTGCTGCTAAAACCTAAAATTCATATACATGAATAGCTTTTTAACAAAATCTATGTGGAGAAGTGACAGTTGGTATAAGTCACCCAACAGATCTTTTTGTCTTTTACATTACTCTGGAATGACACGAGCTTTTTTTCAGGCAGTTTTTCTTTCATATTCAAGAGAGAAAGTTCTTGCAAGGGAAGGTACTAGCTCAGCACTTAATTAAAGAATGTAGGAACAGATTTTAATTATCAGCAATTTTTACTGCTGATACATGCGGAAATGTGCCTTGGTTGGACCACCTCATCTATTTGGCACTCCAGAGGCAGAATATGGATTTTCACTTTATAGCTTCATCAGAAATTCGTCATTTTTCAAATAACTTCATTCTTTTTTTCTTCTTTCCTAAAATCTGCTTTTGTGCACACATAAAACTAAAGAGCTTTAAGACCTTGTGGTCTCAATGGGAAAACAAGCATATCACCTTCCCTTCAAAACGACTGTCACAATAAAACAAGGTGTTTCTGTAACAAAGCCAGCTGGTTTGCTTTGGGGGTTTTATTTGTTTGGGGTTTTGCTTGTTTGTTTATTTTGGTTTGGTTGTTTGGGGTTTTGGGGATTTTTTTTTTGAGACAGCTAAATTTTGGAGAGTCGCTGTTGCAGTTGTCCCAGAGAAATAGCTTTCACTCTCAACTGTAGGAAACCTTGTGTTACTTTTCTCTTCACGAAGTGGACATTTTCCCCCTGGGTTACAAGTTAGACTACACTTGCTTACTGACAAAGCCTTCAAGGGTTTCTCAGCACCATGAACATGACAAATTCAAATCAAAGCCATTCAGTCAAAGAATACTTCTCACGTTCCTTCATGAAATTCATCTGATATGTAACAAAAGACAGTCAGAAAACTGTATTTCCAGTCTCTGAAAAGCTGTCAATTCTTATTTAAATTCAAAATGAAAGCAAATAGTTGACATTCTGAAAAAAATTAAAGTTTAAATTTGCCAAGTATATTTCTAAGATAGAAGTGCTTTAGCACAAGTACTTGCTTCAGGTGCTCCTCTCCTCCAAAGAGCTTACTATGGGAAAATACCTTCTCCAAAACAGAAGCTGGGATACTCTGCCTAAACTGAGTTTCATCTACAGCCCACAGCTAAAACTCAATACCTCAAATACTCAAAATACTCAAAATTTTTACCTGCAGAAGTTAGTATGCATCAATTCCTGGTAAAATACTCAAAATGCCTTAAAAGTAACTTCCAAGTATTAGAAAAGAAAGCACTTCTGGAAGAAAGAGGTTTTTTTGGAGATAGGGGCTTCCCATTTCATGCTTCAGAGAAAAACGTTGACAGCTTTTTTAATGTGGAAGAAATAATCTGCCATCATTGCAAATTACTATGGAAACAAGTCTGCTGTGAAAAAGACAAAGAATCACAGAATCATAGAATAGCTAGGTCGGAAATGGAAGGGACCACGGGAGGAGGTCATCCTGTCCAACCTCCTTGCTCAAGATGGACTATGGACTACCCAGAGCAGGCTGCTCAGCACAATGTCCGGATGAGTATCTCCAACATGGGAGACTCCAAAATCTCCCTGGGCAACTTGTGCCAAAGGGCAGGCCCTCTCCCCGTTTCCTGATGTTCAGGAGGAAGCTCCTATGTTTCAGTTTGTGCTCACTGCCTCTAATCCTCAATCCCACAACCAGAGCTGTTATACCAGAAGGAAATACAACTACTACTTTTTCTTTTACATTTCAGCTGTTTTGGCCACTTCTCCAGATAGCATGCAACCCACAAATGAGGATGCAAGAACATAAGATGTTGTCCACTTGATTTAGGGCGAGAATATATTGAGGCCAAAGAAAATGAAATTATAAAACCATACTGCTGTCTGCCTGTTTGGAGAACATGGAAGAAAATCCATCAAGTCTTTTTTGTTGTTGTTGTTTTTCTCTTTTCAATGTGCATTTGCAACCTTCTCAGTTGCAACATCAAAATATAAAAAGGCATTTTATCCTCAGTAGGAGTTAGTACACCAGAGCAAAAGAAATGCACAGTAAAAGAACAGTTAGCTCCCCAACTACATACATTCAGACAATCAAAAGCCATGAATTTAGAAAACACACTGCATTTAAAAGCTAACTTAACTTAGAAGAGTTCAATGCAAGAACTAGAAATTATTATGCCCCAACTCTTTTTTCCTCCTAAAAAAGGCATAATTTGGGAGAAACTCAATAAGTCCTAAATCCACAATTTTAACAATGCACAATCAATTAGTTCTGGCTTGTATGTGAGAAGAAACAGGAAGGGCTACAAGCCTTTGAACAGCAATTGTTCATAAGAACCTGGAAACTTTTTAAAAGCCTCCCACAAAATGCACCCTTTTTTCAGCTTGCTGTTTTCTGTGAAGTTTAAGTAAGAGCAGCACAGTTCCCAAGTAGAGGACCATACATAACTGACTACGGAACAAACGCAATGTAATGCCAAAGATGTAATCATTGGAAATACAGAATTGACATACTTATCCAAATGCCCTTCCAACAGAGTGATAAACCCCACGGCACAATTTATTCATATTAAGGAAATACATTACAACACTGTTCACTATCTGTGCTCTTGTCTGAAAAAGCTGTAATACTATAAAGTGATCAAAACTAAGGACTAACTACTGGCAAGAAGCAAATTAAGTTTTTTGAACAAAAATGCTTCTCTTCCAGTAAACCAACTACATATATTGGTGGACTCTTGCCTCAAAGATTCTGTTTTTGGTGAGCTTAGAAGTCTAATTAACTTCACCGAGAAAATCTGAAGATATCGTGCTGAGAGAAGACAAAAGATTAAGTTTCAGCAGTGCTCAAAGAAGGGAGCCGAGTGCTATTTATTGCATATACTGATTGCTAGTTCAGACTGTCAAAACTTCATTATGAGATCACATAGGTGACAGAGACCTGGCCTTCACTATTTTTTCCTAGGCAAAATGAGGAAAGCATTCAAAGACGTTCTAAGTATAATGTGAATTTTGCTTACAGTCAGGACAGTCTTCATACCCTCCAGATGATGATATTTGATACAGAAGTGAAGAAACACAGAGAAACAAATTGTACAATTTTTCCAGAACTAATATGCTTTCTGAATCATTCCCTACATTAAAAAACCGTACAGTTAATGAAGCTAATTATTATCAAGGTAGTGAGATGAGTACTTATTTTTGTAACAGGTTATTTGCTTAGTGTTCAGTGCAGCATACCTATGCTAGACAAAGTCAGCTACCTAAAACTAGGCTAGCTGAGAGTAGCAGCTTACCACATTCACTAGGAGGCTACAAAGGGGATGTTAGAGCAAGGCTTAAAAGGTTAGGAGAGAGTAAGCTGGTAGCAGCAACACACTCAGAGCATATTTCAGTTCCACATGAATACACTTCTTCACCAGCTTTCAGTGACTGAGGTGTGAAGATTATAAGAGAACTGAACTTGTCAAGGAGGCAGATGCAGAGCAGCAAGAATCAAAGGCATACACACCAGGTTAAGCTCAAACCTGGCAGACAGCACAGTGGCATGGAGCAAGAATGATCAGGACATGAAGAGATCATAAACATGCCAGCATGTTTTAACTTAGAGAAGAGGTAACAAAAGGACGATACACTTAAGCCTAAAAACATGAAGCCACAGGTTTACATAGCAGTATGAAAGTCAGTGATCAGACAGGAAAGAGTATCTCTGAAGACTACAGGAAAGACAAACTGAAAGAGAAAGCAAAAGGTCAAGGGCATAATGTAAGTTAAAGAAGGCAATTTTGCAAAACTTCTAAAGGAAATTACCCAGAAGGAGCTTTCACACAGGAGGAACTGGAAAAAGCATTACGTGTATCTCACATGAAACAAAGATCACAGAAGTATATTGTTCAATAATATTACGTAACAAATATCATATTAATTATTGGGATAATCACACATCAGAATATTTAAACCTGCCATTTCCTAACTTACAGAAGATGCTTTAAAACGTAAGACTTTACAGGGACAAGAAGCTGCACATGTTGCTTTCAGGAGAAAAACAGCAGTGAAAAAACTTCAGGTAACTGTCTGAATACTGAGGAGCTGAACTGTGATCATTCAACAGTCTTTTCTAATTCAGAATGGAGAAACAGGAAAGTTATCCTATGTTTTCACGACCATAGCAGAATTTAAATCATAGGACATAAGTTTTTTGAGTACTCTTGGAAGCTCATCCTTTAAGCATGTACAGTTCAGTATCACACATAATTAACTGTTCATTTTCTTTCTCTCTTAACCCCAAAAGTGCAACAATTCTTTGCTACTATGACTAGATCTGCTATACCATTGTACAGAAATATCAAAATATCCATTTCTCTCTCACTGCAGCAGTTTTAAAAATTTATTTCACTCATCATCCTTTGTACCTGAGACATATTGCCAAATAATACATGACTGACGACATGAAGTTAAACATCTAGCCAATAATCTAGACCAACTAGCATGCTAATGTACATGTCACCAAAGACTTCTTTTTAACTGGAAGGGTTAATGCTATTCAGAGAGAATGCTTCAGCTTCCTCATCCATCAGAAAACTCAAACATTCACTCGTTTCTTAAGTTGGACAGCAAGACATTCTATATCAGAAAGCTTAGAACTCCAGTCACAGCTTCTTTGGAAAACATGAAGGACATGTCTGCCACATTAAGCACAGCAACTCCCCAGGGTGAATCCTTTTGCCTTTCCCCACCAGCTCAACTGCAGATGCAGTTGAGATATCTATATATGAATACTGCCTCCAGCACTTCCACTACTGCAAAAGCCCTTACGAGCTCAGTCCATCCTTCTTTTGTGACACTACCTCAACAAGAAGTCAATATATTTACAAGAACATTGTCAGAACACAGTACACTTTGCCTCTGAAAAACAAAGTCCTAAGAACATGGAGACTGTCCTAGGTGTACTACTACTAGTTAGTAGTATTAGTTAGTACTAGTAACACCACTAGTTACTAACTAATAGTAGTAGTAATACTACTAGTAGTCAGTTACGTTCAGGAGATTTTTCCTCAGTTGCATTGCTCAAATCTTACTTAAGAGATTTACAGTTATTTACCCTAAAGTGCAATTACCACCTGCCTTTTGTTCTCTGATTGGAACACAAACAAAGCAGACATGAGACATACTTTTTATATAACTAATTTCAAGGAAGCAACAAGTTGATTTAGCTAGCGGACAGAACCTAGTCTTCTGAAGCAGGTGCAAAAACACAATCTCAAATTGGAGAATACTGCAAACAGCTGGAAGCACTCCTCAAAGAAAACCACTAGATTTGTGGGGGTTTTGCAAGATCTTCCAAATTCCATCCCACCCTAGCGCAATTACAGCTTTGTACACTCTGGCTTAACAGCAAGATTTTCTATTAAGATATCTCTTGGGAATGACACGGAAAAAAGGCAATCCCAGCAGTGGAATGTGGAGTGAACACATTCCCAGAAAGCAGGGGAAGGAGAGATCTGGAGATTCGCTAAGTAATCTTGAAGAAGCAGTGATGGGTTACTATAAAAGCTTCCTAATTATTCATAGCAATTAAAAGTCATGGCTGTTGACCCAGTTACTTATCCTTTTAAAGAGGAAAAATCATTTAAGTAACTTTGTAAGTAAAAGCAGGGAGAGGGCCAAAAAATACCTTCAAGGAGATGAAAGGAGGAGCAAGAAGACAAAATAATGATTGAAGTCAGAGGGAGTTACTCCGTGCAATCTTTGTTCCCATTGCCAGGGCACAGCCTCCACATTTCCAGAATATCCTCAGGACATGCTCTATTCAGGAACAAGCAGAGCAGCACACTGCCAGTAAAGTAAATGTGGAAGACACGACCCAGCCAGTTCCACAGACAGGTAAATATGCTTGATTAAGTGTGGGCAGAATTGTTCAGCTAAGGAGTGTTTATCCTCATCTGTTTAACATGGTTCTGCAATTAATGGACAAGGTCTTCAAAGTTTCAAAGCAATCAGTTTCAAAGCAATCCTCATTTTCTAGTCTATTAAAATCAGCAACAAGCACGACCTGGGGTCAAATGGAAGAAAAATATACAGCAGAATTATGACAGTGTTTAACAATAGCAAGTGAGGAGCAAATAAAGCGACTGATGAAATTCAGTGCCAGTAACTAAAAAAGAGTCCACGCAAGGAGAAAGATCATCCCAGGTACACTTGTGGACCAAAAATTGCCTTTTGCCTTCTCCCCTTAAGTGGAAACATTTTATTTGTTCATCTGTTAATTTTTATCAAAGTTCTGCATTGAGAATAGTCAGAAAAAGGCTACAGAACAAGACTGAAAAATACCTCAGGGTTTTCCAGTACCTTGATAAATGTGTTCTTAAGAACCTGTAATTAGTCAGAACATTGATTAAATAGATAGTGTGGGGGAAAGCAAGAAGACAACATACAGACCTGGACTCTTCAGTTTTTAAATTGCTTGAGTGAGTACAATAATGTCAAAAAGAACGTTGATGAAGAAAATTCACTGTGCCTGAAAAGAAGTCCAGCCCACTGAACACAATATGCCTCAAAATTCCCCCTCTGGAAGGCCCTGAGCAGGACTTCTTAAAGCTTGGTAATATGACAGGACAGGTAAAATCGGCTTTTATTTGTCAGATACCAGCTTAGGACTAGCTGGTATCTGACAAAACAAGAACAATTTGCTCCAAAAGCCATTGTTCACCTTCTACAAACATTCCTCCAGACTTCTAAGACCAGCTGTAGACAGGCTCCAGGTTCTGGAACACTTTTCAGTACTCCAGAATGGTATCAGTAAAGCTGCCAGACAGAACAAGGCACAGCTGACAGCAGTTCTTTTTCAGGAGAAGAAACCCCTTAAAGGACAGTGTGTGGTTAGTGGGGACAAGCAGTTTTTCAGTTTTATCAGACTGGTAAGTGCCTGAACAGGGCAAAAGAACATTCCTGACCCCAGATCAGATAAAATCTATGTGACACTTTCTCCTCACTCTGACAGTAGTTTGCCTGATTACCTTTTTACTTTTTTGCACTGTCTATTTGCAGCACTTTGCAAAATACAGCCTCTTCAAGCATAACAGCAATATAAGCAAAACGATTCTGCACCATGAAGAAAAAAGCATGTCGTTTCCTGGTTCAAAAACCCAATACCAAGCCTATGATTTTCCTAGAACATAACCAAGCATCAGCTGTCAATTTCTAGCAGTATACAAGCACTGAGGAATGGCTGAATTTCTTTAGATTGCTCCACACTTAGCACATGACAGAACCGTCTGGGCTGAGGTATCTGGAAACTGAAATCAGAGGGAAGAACAGTAGATAATATTAGGGCTACAGAAGTCAAAAAGAGAAGAAGTAATTTCTGGAGGAAATTACTGTTTTGTTTCTCTTCTTCCTCAAGACACCCAGAGGCGATGGATGGTAAGACAAGCTGGAACACAGGGAAATAGTATTTGGAATGAGGATCTGAATATCAGGGAAATAAACAAGAGTATGTGTGGCCAAGACTAAACAGTGGGAAAAATGGAACTGGAGAGAACTCCTGCCAGACGCAAGCTCAACCTGTCTAATACTAGAAGATTTCCACTTCTTCTAATAGTGGAATGTTATAACATCTTCAAAATATCCTTTCAAGAGAGCTCAGCAAAGAGCAGCAACTAAAGTAAGTACTCTCAATACAACCTCTCAGAAAGACTGAAAGCCTTGCTTAGTGCTCCTAATAGACCTAGGTCCAGATCTTCTTTCAAGAGCCACTTTGACAGAGAAAAGCACAATTCAGCTAACATAATTTAAGTATCAGCAGTTTGCCTTGATAAAACATTTAATTTAATGTTATTTCTCCTAGAATCAAATGACTAAGCTATGCTCTGCTTATTTCTAGATATTTCTAACTGCCAGTGCGTCTGCATTATTTTCATAACAAAAGCAACATCTTATGATGGGAAACTCACTAAGTTCTTACAGGAAATTGTTTCTCTCCAAAAATGTCAACCATGCTAAAAAGCTTATGAGAATGAGTAAGTTGAAAATAACTGTGATGCTAAAATGTTTTTTAATGAACAGTTCATCTGGGGGAGGAAGTGCAGTCAAACGCTTAGTTCCATATGACAGGGTTAATACATTTCTGTGAAATGATAACGTGCTTCTGGGTGATAAGGGCAATTCAGGCTTTCTGCTTTTCACTTGATATGAAAGAAAAGCTCTCTAATATTCATTATATGCCTTGTACATGGTTTACATCGTATTTGCTTGTGCATATCAAGTACTGGACAAAAAGCACCAACCCTGTACTAGTATTGTAGTACTAGTACACTAGGGGCTATGTGAGCAAACCATACAGCAGTCAGGCAAAAATTACATTCGGTTGAGGTTGGCATTTACCAGCCTGCAAGGTTATTATTTGCACTATTATTTGGGGTCAAGCAGGAAGGATCAGTACCTCAAAGTGAGAGGTCTCTAGCTTCAGTCCTCTGATTGTGAGGATAATTCAAAATTGCAGCTACAGAGTGCATAAGCTAATTCTCTTTGATTCACGAACAATCTAAATCACGTAAATGAAGGTAAAGTTCAAAGAAATATCTGCACATTTTGTGTGTGAAATTTTTCATTCACTTTCATTCACTACTGTAGAAATGTATTCAATAGAAAAAATACTATTCTTCCTGAAAAAACAAATTTACTTTTTTTTCCTTTTCCTCTCAGGTTCCAAGTATATGGACCTTCTATCTCTATTTCCACATAGCAGATTTTTTAAAGAGCCAAAAATATATTTAAAAAAATCAATGCTATCACTATTTATTTACTTTTACAAAGCACTTATTTGTGTTTACTGTGCATATCCTGGTAGCTCTCTAAAGGCTATCAAAATGGATTGCAATAGGTACAATGGATGACAAAAGGACGAAACAAATACCACCTGGAAATTGCTACACAGGCAGAAAAAAAGTGGTTACAATCTCTTTGCTTTGCTGTCTTTTCTTGATCCCACATTATAACAGCATTACCAAGAAGGGAAACACTTCCAAATTTCCTACATACTGTACATATGTATCTGTAAGGACACTCAGTGAACTTGGACAAGTGCTTTACCCCAGGTAATACTTACTGCTAGTGTTAAGTTACAGTACAGCAGCGCATTCATCCATTTTAGGAGTATGGTGGCCAGAGCCAGGTAATAATGTGCAGCTACTTCTGGTATTCCCAGCTGCAGCTTAAGAACACATGAATTTATTACCCTAGAAACACAGTTTTGGGATATTCCTTATATTGTTTCTACATAGCAAATAAAAGGGTAGATGCCCGATTCAGAGCTTCATAACATGAATTAGAGAAAACACATGCACAAGCCAAATGCTTTATGACCTCTGAAAAGACCAAACCTGTCCTTATCTCCCTTAAGCAACCAGAGCCAGCCTAACACTCAAAAAACTACCACAAACCAAACTAGCTCTTGCAGCATGTATTGATTTCACCTTATTCCTCTGTTTTGTCCCAAAGGTCTACAGTATCACACTCAATACAAAGAAACACTGAAACGCTTCTAGCAATGGATTCAGGTGGTATTCTTTTAAGGGAATGCGCATCACAATGTGAAAGCTTCACAGAAGGACAATCTACCTTAGAGGTCATGAAAAGGCCTCACACACATTCATTCCAATGAAAAACAGATCCCTTCAAACACAAATCAGAAAATTTTCTTCAAACAATCCAGATGTCTTTGATCACTTTGGAAAGGCTAGATATGGGCACATTTCCACCACAGTACAACATACAAGATGGGTCATCTACAGCAACACCAATGATGTTTACAAATACCAGCTTTTCCTTGGTATGCAAACCAAGTGCTAGTCATACAGGAGCACTTCCTTACAAGCATGAGGACAGAAGTTATTTCCCTTTTCTCCTTATTCATAAACCCAGCACTCTTCCAGAAACATGGTTCACCACTGAGTAAGGTTTATTACTCTCTTCCTGTCAGCAACCTTGCTGACCTCTGTCCTTACATGAAAATATGTTATCAAAGCTCCCTCTGTTCTTGTGATGGATGTGACTGTTTTCTGAAGTTTATTCTGAGCATCACAGCCACTGACCTTTTACCAGAAGATGAGTATTAGATAGATATAATCCACCTAAAAGATTGTTGCAGATACACACTCAAAAATCTAGGTACCAGATTTACTAAGACAACAGAAAAAGTACAGAAATTTCCATAAAATGGCAAAGCAGCAGGTCAGTCATAGGTAGACTTTACTGAGAATCACAGATTAGTCTGAACGCTACTGTTTCCATTCCATTCCATTTATATAGCTGGATTATGTCTGCATCTTTATTAGTTCTGCAGTTGCTTTCTCTCTGATGGGGGAGGGAGGGGAAGGGAATCAACACAAAAAAACCCAAAAAAACCCACCACCACAAAACCCCAACAATTTTCTGAAAGCCTCCAAGGTAAAGTTGAATATCTGAAATCCCTGAAAAACTAAGTAAAAGACGTGATACACAAACCTCTATCTATGTCAAAAGGTTGGGATTAGGATTTCAATTTGAATTTCATTATTTTATTTTTTTAATAATTACAGGCCTTTCTCCAATGGCAAACTTACAAGTACAAACAGCATCTTTATTTCTGACAAGTGAGTAATCTAGTAGGATTCATAGCCTTTAACTAGATCCTTCTCTATATTCACACTTATTCTTTCAATGTAATGGCTGCAATGCAGTCCATTTTCAATTTTAAATGCAAGCGATAGGATTTGAAATCCAGAAAAACCTGCCTTTAGGGTCAACTACATTACCCTTTTCAGCTGTAAAACTTTTCTAGGCAGCAAACTGTTTAAGTCATAAGCAATCAAAAACAAAAAAATACAACATGCTGAATTCACTGTACTTCCCTGCATTAGATTTTTCACTCAGTTCGTCATACCAACTCATCTTGCTCCAGGGCACCCTATGGAAAGAAGTTGTGTTTCCTTCTTCAAGCAACTGTCTTGGAGCTGGGACAAAATCAAGACATCAAAATCTTTGTGTAGCCAAAGGTCAGATAACACATACATACAGGCAACGTTTGTCTGTACTGTGTCCACTTACTTATGTAGACAATTAGAGATTTTTTTCACACCATCTTGTGTGGCAAGGTTTTTGGTGGCTGGCTACAGGGATAGCCTCTGTCAGATGATGTCAGAAGCTTCATCTATGTACAAGAGCCAATGCAGCCATCTCCAAAACAGAACCACCACTGGCCAAGGCCAAGCCCATCTGTGGCAGTGATTACATCTCTAAGAGAACATATTTAAGAATGGGAAAAACTGCTGCACAACAGCTGTGAAGCAGACCTCAAGGTCAGTGAAAAAGGTCGGAGAGGAGATGCTCCAGGCACTGGAGCAGAAATTCTTCTGCAGCCTGTGTTGAAGACTGTGATGAGGCAGGCTTATCCCCCTGAAGCCCACTGAGGTCCATGATACAGCCGAGATCACCTGCAGCCCATGGAGGACTCCACACCCGAGCAGGTGTCTGAAGGAGGCTGTAAACATGCTAGAAGACACAGTAGGGCAGTTCATGAAGAACTGCAGCCCATGGGAAGAACTCATGCTAGAAAAGCTGGGAGGGACATCATGCTGCAGCAGGGAAAGAACATGAGGAGAGAGGAGCAGCAGAGACAAGTGGGATAAACTGACCACAGCCTCCCTTTTCCTGAGTCACTCAGACGGAATAGAAGAGAAGTCTGGAAGTTGAACCTGGCAAGAAGGGAGGGGTGGGGGAAGGATGTTTTAAGGTCTGTTTTTATTTCCCATTGTCTTTCTCTGACTTTTCATTGGCAATTAATCAAATTAACTTCTCCAAACCATGTCTGGTTGGCCTGTGACCATACTTGCTGAACCTTCTAACGTACTTTTTCTTCACTGTCCAGATGAGGAAGGCGAATGATTAGAGTGGGCACCTTATGTTCAGCCAAAGTTATCTCATCACAACATAACCTCCTTTCTCCACTGAATTTTATTTTAGTTTCTATATTATCTCATTTTATATGCTCTGCACAAATGAACTATACTCTGGAATTTGCTTCATGTCTCCTAATTCGGTAACATGCTACAGAAGCAATAGCAGATTTAGTATTTCCTTCTCTGTCGTTGCCAATTCTCAGCTTGTGATATCCTCTTTAACTCAGTAAAGTATTTCATTACTGTGTGGTCTTGCCTGGCTAGTTATCACCCATTCTCACTCTGTTCCATCAGGAATTCCCACAACCCCATCACACTCTTACCTTTCTCAAGTAAACAAGACCCAGCTCTCCCAAACACTCCTACTACCATAGCTCCTTGTGCTCCAACTGATACTCATGGTAACATCTGAAAGCAAAAGCAGCAACACAGATGCACGTCAGCCAATACCTGTGACATATCCACATAGCTCAGCAGTTTTCAGTTGTTTGTCTAGCAGCTTAGCAGCCTTTAATACCCGTTTGACATGAAAACTTTGAGAGAGAGGACAAGTTACTGCAGTTATATCCAGGCTATATGGTCATTTTAAGAGACTAACTTCTTTTTATGGGGATTGTTATCACCAGTATTTTTATACAACTGAACAAACTACCACTTTTGCTCTTAATGAAGGCATACCTCTATCCAGTCCAGAACACAACACTCCCATATTTACACAAAAAGTATATACACATACTTAAACACACTTATATGGTCTAGTTTTCTTTTAAGCATATTTCGGCTGAAGACAAGATCTCAGTAAGTAGTGTACAGAATTGGAAGAGAAGTTTCAAAGTAGATTGGTCATGTAGTCCCAATAGCAAATCATTAGCTATACCACTGCATACTGTAGACAAGTTTCACCAAAAATAACCCCTGTAAGTTTACTATGCATTCAATACCCATAATTCTAGGAAACCATAGAGCCAGTTTCAGCAAACCTCTTTTTTTAATACCTTACATAATGCACTGAGGCAAATAGAAGTACAGGACTGTGGCCAGTGCCAAATGGCATATCTTTTTTAAGAGATATAAAGACTGTTCATATATATGAGGCATCTAAGTTTGTGTTTCCGTCTGTGAGCATTCCCACATGCATGTGCTGTTTGTCTCTAGAAGCAAACAAACTCAAAGCATGCATGTCAAAAGAAAAAAAGTTAGACCTTAACATACTGGATTTAACATCAGTCATCTCATCACCAGTTTTGAACTCTCAAGCCTTCTTTAAGATTGCCAGGATGTTAATAGGAGTAATAGCCAGTGGAAAAATAGAGAACACTCAACAGAAATGTATATGTAAAGGAGACTTAGAATGAATAACAAACAAATGAATAACAACCTAGTGACTTGATATATATCAATTTTTTGTTTCAGCACACTACCCTTTTCAATTTCAACAGCTTCTGTGATATCTGTAAAGCTAAACAAAGATTTCTGATAGACTCTCTATAGTAATGAACATCAGCCACTGGACTTCTGGAAGAATGTCTCTTGCCCTTCTTTATACAAATACAGATTTCAGAGTACAATAGCACATGACTTGTTAAACATAGGCATAAAGACTGAAATCAACACAGACCAGTAGATCAGACATTAATTCTGTCTTTATGATACTTAATTTGCAAAGTTGAAGCATGTCTATTTGTGGTTCATGGTGAGAATTATGTCTATGCTTCTGAAGGCAATAGAGCAAATCTGCTCCTCAAAACCTGCCTCCATCTGCTCTGTTTCACAGTACTTTCTGGAAAGTAACATCTGCAGTGCTTGGGTGAATAAATCTAGAATTTAAGCACTCACTGCCCAAGTTTTTCCAAAACAAAATATGTTATAGCCAAAGCAAGACTCAACAAGTTCAGACTTAACCAGAGATCAGACTCCCACATTTCTTTTTAATATACACAACAACCAAAGTCCACTTCCCTTTCTTTCATAAGTAATACATTCGTAACAATAGCAGCTTGCTTCATGTGCAGAAGTCTTTCTTGGTAACACCATAAAAAGGAAGTTCTGAGCCCAGTTTTGCAATTCATACAAAATCCTCACAAGGAATCCAAGCAGTTGAAGACAGCATTTTGTTTACCAGTGCTGAGAATCACTTTCATGTCCCAGAAATGTGTCTCCCAGGACATGATTCTTCACCCTCAGCCTGCTAGCTGTATTTTCCATTGAGTACTCTGGGCAGCCCTGGAGAACAGGTAACCATATGTCCTGGTTTCCCCCACATAAGACTTTGTGCTAGCTCTCCCCTTTTAATGTTGGAACTGCTCCGATGATAACATAAAAAGCTTCAGTGGTCACAAGAATGCTGAACATAATAATCTGCAAGAGGCGCAATTGAGTCCACCAAAGGTTTTTACTGGACTTTGAAATTTATTCCTCCAGCAATAGCCTTGAAAAGGGCAAGCTTAATTGGCCTGGGAAGTAGCAAAAGCAAGGAAAATGCCTGGATAGCCATAAGAACAATCCAAGAGGTTCCAGCTAACTCCTCAACTGAGCTGAGGGGAACACACCATTTTTAAACACAAAGAGCAGTAAACCCAAGACAGCAAGAGGTGGGCAAAGCAAGGTAAAGTCTTAAAACACAAATGTTTTATAGAAAGTCAACTCTTAAATTCATCACATGGACTGACTACAAGGAAGAGGCGGCTGACACCCACACTCCAAAAAGGCACCACATGGGCACCAACATGGCTGAAAATTTCAGTACCACACATAGGTGTTAGGAACTTGAAATTTCAAGCATCTATAAGCTGGTGATCTACATAAGTGAATACACAAGTGTGTTTGTAAGTCACAATTCTCCAGAAGTACTGTGTCTACAATCCAAGAACAATGGAGTTATCAGACCAAAATGGTCATATTGATGAGTTACCCTGTTTCTCAAAATATCACAAATTCTCACAGAATGAGCATTTCAAAGTCACTTTTATGTCTGAGAAGATCATCCTTGTCTCTTTGGATATACTGATTGAGTTAGCATAGCATAACTTTCTACCAAAGGCAATCCCTAAGCAGTAACTCCAAAGATACTGCATAATAAATATCAAAGCCTATCAGTATACAGGTATTCAACAACAGTCATACCAACTGTACTAAGCAGTATTAAATTATTGTCACCTACTGCTCTCTACAGAGATCATATGATCTTTCATAGTTACGCTAGACCTTCCTCTTAAAGAGATGCAGTAAGCCTTAGACAACATTTGGTCTTCAAATTGTGTAAGTTTAAGATCTTTAGAAGATCAAAATTAAAACCACTCCAGGTGGCAATCATTCAGGTATCTCTTTTCTGTACAATCAACCTTATTCTGAAAATCCATAGAGACATAAAAGGTCATAACTAGATATGGTGCCTTGAAAACAACTTCTTACAGCATTGTACACTGGTAGAATGATCTCCTATGTCTTGCTTTCCAATCCAAACTATTACACTACTTTTTGACCTCTCTTGCTACTAGAGACCAAAAAAAAAAAAAAAAAAAAAAAAAAAAATTACCCCTCCCAAAAAAAAAACCAACAAAAAAACCAACAACAAAAACACAACAAAAAAACACAAGAGGCTAAATCAGAAGAAATTTAATGCTACATTTATGAATAATAAATGAAACAAATGTCACTACTCTCGGTTTAAAATGGTTTTAACCACTTTTGCCCCAACCTAGCTGAAGAGTCAGTAACTCCAAAACACTGGCATCCCTCATTTGCCTTCACTACCCACCCTGCCAAACAGCCTCCACGCAGCCCATAAACAAGAGATGCTTCAGTTAATTCACAGTAAACAAGTCCATTATAATATGGGCAACTCACTTGCTTTGAAAATTAACTTTCATGGCACAGATGTTTTAAGAGTGATCCTCAAAAGAAAACAGTTGTTACATGAACATCAGAATCAATGAAAATCTGCATTCATGGAATTTTGTTATGTATTTTTATGTTTTCTCCCACAATAACACAGTTTGCTTCCAAATCCTTACAATTCCTATTCCTTGCAATTCCTTTGGTTTCCCTAGCCCTCAGGATCTTCCTTTATTTCCTGTGTTCTTGTCAGAGAGACTGTACACTGAAGCTGTTTGGAAGCAAAACACTGACTAGCTGCCCAACAACTACCTGTGTCCACAGATCAGTAAGTCAGACAAAACAGCACCAGATTCCTTCAAGCTGTTTGCTTGAGAGAGCAGACTAATTTATCTGATACTTAACCAGTGATTTACTTGAAGTCTTTTTAAAAAACTAAAAAGCCTCCCTCAAGTTTGAAGCTATTTACAGAGAAACAAGACTAAGCGAACAAGTATGACAGCTTTACTTAAGAATGCCAATTTCACTTTTACATGGGAAGGCAGCCTGAGGAGGTCATATATCACAGTTTTTCACTCTTTTCCTACTTTCTGCTTTGTCCATCTTTTATATTATTGACTGAATTCTTGTTTGTACCATTCTCTCTTAAAAATACTATCAAGAATGTATACACTAGGAAAGTCATCATATTAGAAACATTGGTTTGGTAAAGACTAACAAAAAAGAATAAGAATACATCAGTGAATATATTTTTCTATTTTTTACATACCGTCCAAGCTTGGAAAAAAATTCTCTGATTGCTGAACACATCTCTCAATTAATTTATCTGGCACTTTCTGAGACTGTATACCAAGTATGACAGGAAAGACAGGACCCAGCATCCTCTATACTTCTAGGACTGAAAAATAAAAACTGAAGTGCATACTTTGTCAGATGAAAACAGACTGTTCGTATATGAACCAGCAAGTAAGTTAAGAAGAAGGGCTGAAAGGCAGAAGTGTAGCTCTGCTTTAAATAAAAAGAGCTATTGATACTTTACCTAGAAACATTTATACATTAAATAGCTATCACAAAAGGTATTTTTGGGTGTGTGGGGAGAAAGCATGTGAAAAAATCAAGATTGAAAAAAGCAGTGTCACAGGACTAAGGTGACACTTGTATGCCGAAGCAAACTCACCATCACTTCTGACCGTGTGCAACTAAACCAGTCCCAAATTGCTGATCCTTCTCTATTTGCAATGCCTGAAGCAGGCATCCCCAGGCTAAACAGTATACGGTCACTACACAGTAATAGAAAGTTTTTTCAGACTCCAAGAGTCTGGTGGATATCTGATAACTCAATCCCTCTGCTCAGACCAGGCCAACTTAGAGCAGTGCCTTGTCTGGCAAAGTTCTGAATATCTGCAAAGTTGTAACGTCCACATTTCTCTGCTTCAGAGTGAAGAAAGATTCTTCCTAAAAATATCTGCCACATACTTAGGTGTTTCAGCCTGAGCCCTATTCCCAGTGACTCGCCTTACCAGCACGCAAAAGTGGCACTATCTTTTCTTCACTGCCATAAGAGGAGGACAGAAGTCATTGGGATCTCCCCTGGGCAATCTCTTCAGCCATGCCCGGCAATCCGAGTGTCCTCTACCTCTCCTCACAGGTCTTGTGCTCCAGCCCCTGCTACATAAGCCTGCTGTCCCTGGGCAAGCGAGCTCCACTGGGTCAGGAGCTGCTACCCACCCCTTCAGCCCCTCGCGACACACAGCTCTTCTGCCCCAGCGCCAGCCTCAGCCTTTACTGGGTGACACAAGGTCCCAAATTCTCCAGGCTGTCAAGGTCCCTCGGAACAGCACACCTGCAGCCCAGCATACTGACTGCTCCTCGCCATATAATGGAATCAGTGAGATAGCTGAGGATCACTATTCCACAAGAGAGATATGTTGCTCCATAATTGGGTTTCTCTCAAGTTTGTAAGATGACACAATCCTAGTCACTATTGAATAATTTTTATCATATTTACCACTTTAATAGCTTTTTCCTATTCCTTCGTGTTCAGAAAGCTGCCAAAATGCAAATCCTTTAAGTTATTTTTCCTCAGTGTCCAAATTTTTCATTAGTAGTATCTCATTGCATAAAAGCAGAATCAAAAGCCTGTAGGCACAAGAGATTGACAGTATTTTTAAAATTAAATTAAGTTTTAATAAAGAAAATAATATTTTTCTACCTCATTCACTTTTTCAGTCCAACTCAAAAGGCCCTTATGACAGACAATATCAAATACATCCTGACTCTCACTTTCTTGAAATATGTCCCTGCAGTATGTACCTCAGTTTGCTGATCTTAACAAGCATAATCACATATCTCTTAAGTTTGAAGACACTTGTCACACTGGTGGTTTAAAGTTTTCACTCAAGCCTCCAAAAATCAAAATGAGTTTCTGAAGCAGTTCAGAATTCTAACCTGTGCCCAACCTCCAAAATAAGCTGAAAAGGCAATTTTCAGATCATATCATAAACATTTTATGTAAACTTGCTCAAAACCACACACAAACCACGATTACAGACTCACAGGGTTTCTGTGCCAAAAAGCTCAATATCCTACTACTAAATCTGCATGATAATTCTTTCTAAAAACTACTGCTTACTCTGCTTGGCTTTGGGCCATTTCAAGTTATAAACAGGAAAAAAGAGATGCCATGAAAAAGATAGATACAGAAAGCCTGTACACACTAAAAAAAAAGCAGATAAACAGACTTTTAATGGAAATTCAAAAAATCACTTTAAAATGTCGACTTGTAGGTAAGGATCCCACAAACATTTGCACAAGCTCTTAATAAAAGCAGAAGTATCCATGTGCCAAAACTTCACAGAGCAAAAACCCAAGAAGAGTGTAAACACAGATCTCTAATATTTTCACTCTGGAACCTGATATACTTTAGGTGCCAAGCAGTAAAAGATAAAGAGGAGATAATTTTCAGCTGTGCTGAAAAAACAGGCAGCAAATGTTTTCAAACTGTATGTTGCTGTTCCATGGTGCAGGTTCAATTATACAGCACAGGAGCTGTTCCAAGTATTCTCCAACAGACCCAACTGTTCATTATACACAGCTAATGTTTCTAGTCATACTTCGTGGTTTAATAGCCATTACTAGGGCTCTTACACAACTAAAAGTCATGCAAACAAGTACAGTGCATGGCTTTTGGCAATTTTTAGACTATTTAAGGGTAGACTTCCTAACAGGGAATTTTCCAGGCATGCAGATTATGAAGTATTTTAATAAGATTCACAGAATCCATATTTCACTTCTCTACCTCCTTGTACCCTCCTTCCAGAAAAATATGCACAAGCACAAATAACATTTTTGTGGAAGCAGAGATTGGTAACATTACAGGAGAAATGCAATTCCACTATTCATAAAGGATATCAGAAACAGTTTAAGCAACATTCTTTACTGATACTGGCTGCACACCCTTGTGCTACAGTTGTGTACCTTACACAGAAGAACAAAAATTCAGTTAAAGACTTATTTAAGTTTTTCAGGGGGTTACTTTGCTGGAATTTTTTTCTTGTTGCTTAGGGGGGTTTGGTTTGGTTTGGTTTTGGTAATTGAAATGCTAGAGTATGTTTCCTTTAATATTTTCATTTCCCATTTGGGATTGTCCTAGAAGCTGGTGACCAAGCCCAAATGCTTAGAGATGTGAGCTTAGAAATAGGACAATGTTGCATTGAAGGCTGGTTATTATGACAGCCCACGTTCAAGAAAACCACACCAGCTGCCAGACAATGCAGCAAGCAACACAGATTTGTCTGCATGCAGAACCCTAGTCATTTCAGAAGACATTAGAGAAACATCTGGACACACTTTCCCACCAAGAGACTGAGAGCAGATGTTACTTTTTCATATATCGTGGTGTTAAAGGGCTTGCATGAGAAGGATGATGCAGAGACTCAACCTAAACACAGTGCCAGGGATAATGGGAACAGCAGCTCAGGAGCGTAGAGCTGGGATGTCAGGCTCTCCATTGAGAAAATCTAAGGAAAAGTGTTTTAAGAATGAACATTTGGAGCATGTGTGTGCATTTCATAAGCTCAGAAAACACTGTATATCATGCTTGCTTAAAATAGTTGTGAAAATACCTATGCCTTACTATTTTAAAAACTTCCTGCATCTTTCCTTAAGTAAAGTATGCATTCTTTGCCCTACATTACATCAAGCAACTTCCTTTAGGAAGCTTTATTTAAAGTCATCAAAGCACAAGAACAAGGGTATTTTTCCTATCAAGAATGGAGGATCTTTTCTTTATGCAAGTAATTCTAACAACCAAGCATTTACTGTACTTCACATACACAAATAAGAAAACAATGTTTAGAAGAATGCAACCAGAAGGTGTTAAGCAAAAAAAAAGGCACTAAAAAAACAAACAAAAAACAAAGAAAACCCAGTAAAACAAAGGTGGGGAAAAGCAGCACTATCTTACAAAAATATTCTAGTAAAGTAAGCTCTCAGTGTGCCATGATTTAACCCTAAGTACCAAGAGCAGCTCTCTGTCACTCTCCCCCTTTGCCAGTGGAATGTGAGCAAGAATCAGGAAAGGTAAAAGTTTGTGTACTGAGGTAAGAACCGTTTAGTAATTGAAGTAAAGTAAAATACTAAAATAACATTAATTATAAAGTATTATAACGAATAGGGAGGTGAGGGGGTGGGAGGAAAGGGGTGATCCAGGAAAGAAACCCAAGAGAAACAAGTGATGCACAATACCATCAATCACCACACACTGATGCCCAGAGAGCCTGCCAGAAGACAATTAACTTTATTCCACCCAAAACCAAGGTGCTGAAAAATTCACAATATTCTCTCATATTCTTGTACCCTACCTTCCTGTTAACCCACACACATCTTACATCACAATAACAGTGACAACTCTTATGTTTAGATGACACATCTACATTTGAACTCCTAATATGAAGCAGATGCCATACGAGGCCATTTAAAATACCTAAGGTGCAAGAACTAAAAAAAAGTTGCAAAGCCATTGGTTGAAAAAGATTTAAAGCCTATCTTTCTAAGGGAAAAAAAATTGGTCAAAAATATTCTGTCTGCATGTGGATTTCATTTTGCCAAGATAATTTGTGGGTGAAAAAGGGCTGTATAAGCACCAAAACTAAACATAAAAAGACAAAGAAAAAAACTCCGAACCCCACCATTATTTTTTAATTAAACACAACTTTTCCAAGAATTTACAATGCTCTCAATCATGCTTATTAATATTCTTTAAAGTAGTTTCTCATTATAACCTTTCTGTGATGAGGCAAATACACTTCTCAAGCTCAGTATTTTGATGACTTAGACCATAAGGATAATTTAGATTATTTCATAAACAGATGTTGCAAAGCAGAGCATGCATTTCCAAATTAAAGACGTATCTCTCGTCTTCTTGATATTATGAAACTGAAATTTGTACTTAAGAGAATATTCTGAATTTTTAATTTCCATGCTTTTTGCATATTTTATAGCTAAAATATGCCATACTAGACAAGGATCAAGTTGTTCATACTCTATGAACTACTATCAAAATAACTTTATATTAATTTTATATTATGTATTTTCTTTAAAATAGATTTGTTTCAGTCTTACGCTATCCTTAAATACTTATGTTGGGGGCAGAGGGTGACAGTATATTAACACTTGCTAGCATCCACTTGAGCTGGCTTGATCATGGCATCTAAAAGGCACACCTCCAAAGAACAGTATCAGGCCATAAAATCTTAATTTTCAGTTCCTTTAAATACTACAAAGTAAAAGTGAAATAAAAAGTGCTAGTCAAAGAGCATGTCTTAAAATGAATGCAACTTATCTGAAAATAATTCTTAAGGAAGTACATTTGCATTTATTTCCCAATTAAAACCAATAAATATACAACTCATATCTCTTATAACCAACTTCTTAAAACAAACATTAATTATATGTCTGTTTACATTAAATCTGTAATTACTATAATCTATTCAAAGTACCACTAATTTATGTAAAAAACAAAGCGTCCTAACTTGCTTTATAATTCAAAAGCAACAAAACTAACATACCAACATTATAATAAAAAATTCTGATATGCTAAAGGTAATTGCAATCTTGTGTCCAAAACAGATTATGTTCAAATACACAAAGAAACAGATTTACAATATTGTGGTAATTCTTACGAAGAAGTACCACAAGCCATTTCTTTACATTGCACTTTAACCAAATTAAAATGGAGATACTCCAATTACAGTTTCTGACTTTGGTGGGCTTTGTTTGTTTGTTTGTTTTTTTCTTTAATCTATCAAAATCAATTGTAGCTCTTGCAAAGTGTCCACCTACTGAATATACTTCACTTGTTCCTACCAAGAAGCTATCTTTCTAGCTCGTTTTATTTTATACGGTTATAAAGCTGTGAAGGCACCACCATATCATAAATAAAAGAACTAGCATCTATCACCAGGCATGCCAGAATTAAATATGACTCTCACTGTAAAGCCACATTAACTGCTCTTCAGTTCGAGAACAAAACCACAAATACCACACAGAGATGGTATAACTATGCACAACTGCTAAAATCACAGTTTGTATGTGTCAATATGAACACAGAATTCTACTACAACTGTTCAGCATATACAGATTTAAACAGATTCACTAACAATTAGTGCTCACTACTGCCCTTAACTGAAACCTCATATAATCTTCACAAGAAGTCCAACTCCTCACATTCTACAATCAGCTAGGCTTGAAAGCTGGCACTAATCCTTTCAGCAGAAGTTTCAGCTTCTCCATACTGAAAGACTTAGCAAATGTACAGTTACCTGCCAAAATAAGCATCTTCCCTTACCCCTCTTAATATAGGGCTTGACCTGGTGTGCACCTTAACAAACAACTAAACTAACTAAAGACTTAGCAACAGAAGGAGAAAAAGCAATATTAAGTAGACTTAGCAAAGTTCATCAGACAACATCCAAAGAGCTGATGAGTAACAAAGATGTTTAAGAGAAAAGCTGTTTTCACCAGTTATGGACATAATACCATGTCTTAAATACTGCACAACTTTCAAAAGTCATCTTTCCTTTCAGATGTTGCAAAACCTAAGAATGTCAATACAGATCAAAACAAACAAACAAAACAAAAACAAAACAAAACAAAAAACCCCCACCACCCTAAGAATTTCCAGTACAGACACACATTTCCTAGCTGACATTTCCTCTAGGTGAGTGACTCTTTTTCACCAGATGATGCAGGTATCCCAGTGGGGGCAAAATGCTTTATAGACAGTGAAATGCCTTCTAAGATCTGGACCAATTTTCTAAATGAAGTAAAGAATCTGCAGCATTTCTAGTCCAATATCCTTTCACATTTGACAGCCATGAATGGAGACTTTCCATTCTGTTGACACATACTGGAAAAAAACTCAAAAGAAACAACACCAATAGAGACCCAACCATCACTGAACATTTTTCTGCTGGGAGAAAAGGTATAGCAAACATTCTCTTAACCTTGCATGTAAAGTACAGCAATTTCAATACCTCTCAAAACATTTGAAGATTAGATCACAATACAGGTTTTTACCAAAAGTTAATATATTAGAATCAAACGTATAACTAAGAGGATGCTCAGCAAAACAATCCAAGTTCAGCCCTGACGCCTGAGTTTAGTTCACCATTTTTCCCTCTGGTGACAAATATTTGATTGAAAAAGATAGACCTTCGTGAAGAATCTTTCCCTTTGGAGAAAAGCAAGCAAAGAAACAAACACTCTTCATGCCCTATCTAGAAATCTCCTGGATTTGTCTGTAAATTGTGACACTATTTCAAAATTAGAAGATGAATCACATATAATAATATCTGAAAATGTTTCATGTATTTTTTAGACAATGACCAGCAACAAGCATTCACCTGCTACTGTGACTTAAGCATACTGTAAAACAACCCTTCAATTTGGGTGTCTGCAAGAACTCTTTTGAGCAAAATCATTCTGGCTATTGCAATTACCATTAAACACAGGACTTTTAAGGGCTTTTAAAAACAGGATCCGTGCTGGTGAATACCAAAGCTTCAGAACAAACCACCATAAAGCCCCTTTCTGGAAAATAAAAAGTCCAGTATTCCATAATCCAGCACTAAGGTCTTCATATACTAGGCTTGTGACGAATTTATTATATGGTAAGGGTTACAGTTCTTTTCTCCACCATGACTTTCCAAATCATGGAAAATACAAAAGCTTTTATCTCCCAATAGCAGCATACTAGGTCAATTTGTCTATAGGATTGCTAAGAGCTTAAGAAGATTACGAGAGGTTTTGAGATCAGGCTTTAAGATAAGGTTATCATCTACACCAGGAATGTCCATGAAATTTTAAAACAAAAAGCTGAAATTGAGCTTCATCAGATAAACCCTCCATTTCTAAATAACATATACTGGAAAAATATTATTCTCCTATATATTTTATTTGGAAGGCCTGGGAGAGACTAATCTGCCCCATGTACTGTGTGGTCTCAGGACATCTCAAAAGTTGCTTTTGAACTATATAATACAATGCAAAGGTAAAAATTCAAGTTCTCCCTCAACTTTCTGCATTGTAATTCTTTACTATGTCGTCAACCACAAATTTCAAGAGGAGTTTGTCTATAAAATCTACTTTATTTCAGAGCAAGATTTAAAAACCTCACAATTTTTATCAGTAATAAACACCTATACCACATACTCTGGTAAATTACCCAACTAAGTGCCCAAGATATAAGCACCACTAAAAATACATTCTAAGAAAAGACTTAATTAGACACCTCATTTCTTCACCCTCCAGGCCCAAAGAACGATGTCTTGTTTCTGACCTTCTTCCATACCACTTCCTAATTAGTAACTCCATATATGCATAAACAACTTCATTCTGGCTGCCATTCACAAAGAACAGCTTAGGAAAACATCTAAGGCCCTGATTCCAAAACCACATAGACACGCGTTTAAATATAAGCATGTGGGAAACTCCAGCACAGCCTTGGAAGCGGCTCTTGTGTTTGACTGTAAACAAGCACATCAACCCATATGTTGGGACCACAGTCCTGAAAACATCGAAGCTTCAGGATGAACTAACCGCATGTCCAAAACCAGCTCCTCAGAGAGACCCTGCCGTGGGGCGGTTTCTAAGAGGAAATCCAAAAACACGTCTGTGGAACTGGAGATGAGAGCCCCAAAGACACTCAACGGGGGGGTCTCACAAGGCAAAAGCCTGAATTGCAAGCAGCATTTTGGAGCACCACGCAAGAACTTGGTATGACCGTCAGTGTGCTCCGTGAATTCCCGCAGTTACCGGCAGCCCGCTGCGAGGGGCGGAGCCTGGCTCCGGGCACGGACACGGACACATCGCCCCCCCCCCCCACAACCCCTCTCTTACACACACACACACACACACACACACACACACACAAAAATCCCTCCAGGAGCGGGGCGCAGCCGGCAGGCTGCAGAAGGCCGGCAGCCGCTGAGCAAGGGAAGCAGGGCGGCAGGATGGCGAGGCCCCGGCGCTGCCCAGGGCACATCAAAGTGTGATGAGACGCAGGCGAGAGGGCGAGCGCACAGTGCCCCGCACAGCGCAACCCCAGCGGCTGTCCCGGTGGGCAGGGGCGCGGGGCTGGGGAGCGGCGCGACAGCCGGAGGCGCCCGCCCGAGCGCCAGCACCGCGGGCCGCCTGCGCTTCGCACCGCCGCATCCCGACCGACCGTCGGGGAAAGAGCCATCGCCGCGCCGGGCACCGGCTCAAAGGCGGCCCCGAGCACTTCGCTGTCGGCCGGGCGACACATGGCCTGCCGCCAGCCGCCGCCGCGACTCGCCCCGGCGTGCTCAGAACAGCGGCAGTTTGCTCTCCCTCTTGTCCCGTCCCGCCTGTGGCCCCCACCCGGGGACGGTCCCTGGGCGCTGCGAAGGGCAACTCCGCGGCCCTGCGGGCCGGCTGCGCTGCCAGCCGGGGGTGGGACGCCCGCACCCGCTCCCAGTCCCCTGGGGCCCCTCTCCCGCTCACCTGGTGGCGGGGCTCTGGCGCCCGGGGCGCCGCGGGGTGCGCCGTGCCCAGCGGGGCTGCCCCGGCCCTGGCTCCGCGCTCCCGCCTCCGTCAAGCTCGGCCCGTGGAGGGGCGGCGGCGGGCAGAGGGCGGCGGGCGGCGGTAAGCGACCGGAACCGCCGCTCATGGCGAGTCCCGGGAAGCCGGAGCAGGAGCGGACACGGGCGCGGGTCTGGGGGAGTGCCGGGAGAAGGGAGGCAGCCGAGGGGGAGGTGGAGGCGGCGACGGCGGCCCCACCAGCGGGGGAGGAGGCAACGGAGGAGGCGGGGGGCGGCGGAGGGGAGGAGGAGAAGGCAGGCAGGAAGGGGGCGGCGGAAGAAGCCACCCATCTGCCGCGCCGGCCCGCCTCGCCGGCCTGGCGAAGGTGCCGCTCGCCGCCGCTCTCCTCGCCGCGCGGAGCGACGCCGCGGTCCCGCTGGCGGGCAGGGGCACGGAACCCGGCGTCGGGCTGCGCCCCGGAGGCTGCGGAGCGGGCGGTCGCCGGCATCGCTGCCCGTTCCGGCCGGCCCCCCAGGAGCAACCCCACCGCGGGGACGGCGGAGCGGTCAGCGCCAGCGGAGACGCGTGGGTGGCATGGGCGGCGTGAGGAGCCTCCGGCCGGGCGCAGCCCACCGCCGGGCGGGGGTGCCGGTGCCCAGCCGTGCCGGCCGCTCCAGCGGCGCAGCTGCTTACTGCTGCCGCCGAGGAGGGGGAGGAAGTCTCCCCGCCTGCTTCCTCCCTCCCTGCCTCCCTCCTTCCCTGCCTGCCTCTAGCCCCGGCGGCCCGCCGGCAGTCCGGCGCCTCCCCAAGGCCGCTCGCCGCTCGCAGCAGCGCTGCCGCAGGGCGTGCCGACCCGCGGGGCGCGCACAGGCGCGGCCTCTTCGCACTGCGGCGGTGTCCCCTCGGGACAGCGGGAGCGGGGTCCGTGCCGGCGGCACCCCCGGCGGGCCGCTGCCCTCCCCGAGCAACCCCTGCCCGGAACCATCCTCGCCCTGTCCCGCGGGCAAGGGCACCGCCTCGGGCCCTTCGCCCTCGCTGTCCGGCTCCGCGCCCCCCGAGTCGGCACGGCGCTCCGGGGATGGGGGCGACGGCCCGGGGGCAGGGGGCAAAGGTCGCGATCGACGGGCGAGCCGGCCCCCACAGGCACGTGTAGGGAGCGGGGCCCGCCCCATCCTGGCGTCATCGGGGGGCGGTGAGTACCGATCACTCGTAGGGACACACCGCGCCTGCCGGTGTATGCAAAAAAGTCAAGGATGTCGGTAAAGGGATAGGTTAAGGACGGGGATATCCTTAAGCAGTCACGGTGACGCCGGTTTCATTGTCAGATGAACGACATTCTGGCAAATCCGTTGGCGTGAGAAGGCAGCAGGAACGCAGCTAAGAGTTTCTCTGAAAATGAGGGAAGTACCTCTTTGCTTATGTCCATTTGTCTCTGCGATACGGAGAAACAGCTGCCTGTGCGGAGCGAGCCAGCGGGTTTGATTCTCAGAAAGAGTGGAATAGTGGGAAAAAACGCATTAACAAAGAAAATTCACAGCGAAATTTGCTACCTAGAGGGGTGCACTTGCTGTCCTCAGTGGAACAACAGTAATTCTCTGAGATCTAAATGCGCAGAGCATTTGTTTCATTTTGCACATCACAGCAGTGCTGCCTTCTCCTGTGCAATGCTGTAAGTGGAAATGTTTCCACAAATCCTGCATCTGCCAGCATTGTCCCACTGTGCCATTCTTTTCCCTCACTCTGTGTCATTTGGTTGAGGTTTTCATCCAATGTGAGAGCAGGTGAGCAGGATTAACAACTCTGGGATTTGTAGCAGACTACAGATGTGAGTCTTGTGTCCCAACAATTTTTTTAAGGTCATTCAAAACCTTTCTTGATTTGTTTGCTTAATCTTCATGGAGTGTTTCAGGTCTCTAGCCCTGAAATCAGAAACAACTTCAAAAGCTCCTATGTCCTGATTCTGTGAAACGTGAAGGTCTGAAGTACTTTTCTGTCACATCTTCCACTTCACCTTTCCAAGGTGTCTGCACTTTTATTCAGATTGCTGCTCTCTGGCATGCACATGAAGCCTGCATGAAGCCCATGGCAGTTCACAGCTGGCAGAAAGTGATGAACAGAGCCACTGTCGCTTTTGTGATGATTCATTTTTCGCTCACTTCCTGGGGGGAAGTTGCTTTAAATCTACTCCCATGTTGAAGGTAGTACCTAAAAGTGCATTGTGGTACAGACTTCCTTTTGTGTAAGCTCTCCAAAAATGGCAAATTTGAATACTAATTATACATTACAGGGAAAGGTGTGAAAATAGCACCAATCCTTCAACTAAAACAATCTTCCTGATCTTTTTGTATGTAGATTGTCATCCAGAAAAAGCAAAGAAAAGGTATTTTTGCAGTATGGAGTTAGTCCAACTGTTAGTCTAACACACACTTCAGACTATGGGCTGTCTGAAAGTTCAGGAAGGCTGTTTCTGTGTAATTTGGGGCCGGGGTCTTGCAGATATAACCTGACAGATGTGGTAAAGTGCATTTCATTTGCTTCTGGAGCTTTGGTGTTCCATTTTCCTGTTAGTTTTAAATAAAGCCTTTACAAGATAACATCATTGCAAAAGCTAGATACAGATTATTTTTTCCTGGAGTCATTTTACTCAAGTATGATAAGAGATACTACCTTTACTCTAATACCCCAATCTTTTAGCAGTGTACAGAAAGCCTTCAGATCTGCTTAAGGTCTTCAGGTACTCAAAGACAAGGTTTTGTCTAAGGTTAAAAACAACTGTTAACTCATTTCTCTAAAGAGAAACGTACTGATGGCTGTCCAGAATTACATTCCTTGGTAGTTTATATCAAACAGATCCAGGGGAAAGTTACAAAAAGCTTTTTTTTTCTCCTTTGCTATGATTTTTGTTTTAACACTCACAAACTTGCAATACTGCCTGAAAAACAACAAAATTGGAGTTGAGGATTCCGTACCTCTCCCAATGATCTGGAAGAATCAGCTGCGTGTGTGATTTTCTTTCTTTTTCTTACAGTTGTTACTGTGATACAATATTGAAAACTGTAGGACTGATAATATATTTTTTGTTTAACAAAAATTGAAAAAGTTAAACATACACAGCGCCCAGAGCACCTCTTAAAAGCTGCTATCCTCTGAAGTAGTGTTTAAGACTTTGCATAAACCATACTTTGCAATGGGATCATTTCTACCATGAATCCTTCATTATCTCTGTTTTGTTTCTGTTGATGCTGCTGAAGTCTCTGATGATTAGGAAAATAAAATTACAGCAAATAAGGCTGTCAAGATTGAAAAAACTTATCATGGACCTTGAGAATTTATATGATAACTAACCTGTGGAATGCCTCAAAAGCATTAGGGAGTATTCATCTAAAGAGGTGACACAATCTGTAACCCAGGTGAAGTGCCCATGTGCAGTGATGCCCACAGCATGGGTAACAGCAACAGCTGGAAACCACTGTGCAGCTGGAATCCTGTGGTTTAACCACTGTCACTGAGATGTGGAGGGACAAATTGCATGGCTGGAGCACTTCATCAGTGGCTATAAACTGTTCAGAAGGAACAGGCAAGGAAGAAGAGCAGGCAGCAGTGGGGATGATGTTACCCTCTGTGTGAAAAATGGATGAACTACAGAGAGCTGCCACGGAAAACCAGCAATGAACAACTAAAATGGGTAAAAAAATATGGGCAAAAATTGGGGTCAAGCCGACGAGGGAAGTCTCATTGCTCATGTTTACTACAGGCCAGATCTAGGGGAGGATGTTAAAGAAGTGTTTTTACTTCAGATAAAGGAAGATTCACACTCCAAGCTCTGATCTGTGGGGCGGGGCTTCAACCACACTCACATCTGCTGGGAAAGCAGCACAGTGAGCTATAAACAGGCCAGGAGACTCCTGGTATGCATTGAGATCTTAACCCAGGTGATAGACAGCCCAAACAGAGGAGAAACTTTACCACAATAATAAGAAGGACTTCTGCAAGAATGTGGTCAGAAAAGGAGACCAAAGAAAATGTGAGCCCCCGATAAATAAAATAGGATAACTGGTCTAATACAGAAAAGGCTGAGGCTCTCAACATTATTTTTTTTTTTGCCTCAGTTTTCAGTGGTAAACTCTCTTCCCACATTTCTTAAGCCCTTGTACCTAATCTAAATTAATGTTTCTTCAGTTTAGAGTAACTCTCCTCCAATAAGTTTTTATTTGTATGGAAAAAATATGCAGTTCAGATGAGCATGAGAAATACAATGCGGAAGGGACAGCACAGGCAAAAGGATCGATGGTTTCACCATGCATTTTACTTTATCAGTGGCGGGATGTTTCTCATCCTTTCACTATCTGCTCTGGATTAAGCCTGATAGTCAGATTACAAGATTTTTGCCCTGTCGTGGCACAGGTTTTCCACAAGAAACCCAGGTAAAACAGTTTCAGTAATTTTAAATTTCTTATACTCTAGTCTTCAGATATATTAAAGTGCCCATCAAGGAGGGATGTTGTGAAGTTTTTTCACAGTTACAGTGGAGAACATGACATTGTAGTAGATAATGCAACTTTATCCCACGCTGTAAAACACTATGCATGCATCCCTCTGTTTCTGAACAAGCAGTAGCAGAAATACGGACCAGCTTTTTCAAATTACTGTTAGACATATGGCTAATATTTAAACCCAATATGAAGTTGTATGATCTTCATAGATACCAAGTAACGGTAGAGGAGTGTAGCCGGACTGAGCAGAACGTCAAACTGAAGAAAAATAGACCTGCTATTGCAGATTTAAAAGCTAACCTTTAGGCAGTAGATTCCTGGACTGCATTCACTCATCTTCTGGTTAGGTTTTAGCTAGTGTGTATTCAAGGGACAGTCATGGATAGTCTCATGGGGAAAGTGGGAAAAGGTGCACCACACCCTTTGGCTCACAGTTTGCCTCATGCAAATATATCCCTGGCTGTCAGTCTATTCCAAACAGCTGCTTCTTTATCCCGTAGCAATCTAGTTGACATTTCACATTACAAGTTAGCTTCTAGTGCTATCCATCCTGTGGATTGATGGAAGAATTAGATAATTGAATTGATATGATCTTGAATTGATATTGATAGAACTGATGTATTAATATTATGATAATTGACAAAAGAACTAGAGGAGCAGGGAATTGTTCTCATTCTCCCTGTGTAGCTGCTGGTAAAAAAAATCTCATGGCAAATGGTGACTGCCAGTAGATTACAGAGCCCTGAACAGTGTCCCTGAACCACTCACTGCAGCTATTCCAGGAAAACTGATATAGTTAATATTCTTAATAAGATGCATGTACTGACCAACATCAGCAGTATACTTTAAATATCTTGATGTGGTATTTGCGAAATCAGGAGAGGTTCAACACCTATCACTCAAAAAACACAGAGTCACTTTGCTGGACTTTCAAGGGAAAGGAATAAAGGAAACTGAGAATGAAACTAGTCATTACTGAGGCTTAGATACAATCCAAGACTTAAGTCTTCTTTCTCCTCCACTAGGAGCTGATAAAAGAACAAGTGAAAGCTGTCTTTTAACCTGCATACCACAGAAAGTAACTATCTAGAAAGTATACTAAGTATTCCCTGGAATACTATTCATTCACTGATGATAATGTGTTACAACTGGAGAAAATGTTGACAACATCAGGAAGCTTCCTGAGTCAGGCAGTGCTAACCCTTGCACTGAGAAATCTGGTATTCTGTATTGTAAACCCACAAAAATTGGTAAACTCTGCAGTAACTTGGACAATGAGGTCCAAATATCAAAAATCTCACATCAATGCTGGCAGAATTCTGGACTTCAGCTTGGCCTGTACCCTTAGAACCAATATGGAGCACAGCATACTCTCAAATTGAAGAACTGGAAACCTGAAAAAACAGATATGAAAAGGGTATTAGGTAACAAAAATAAGTGACTATTGCAATCAACTATGATACCTGCTGGAATTTTTGAATCACAACAAAAATTGAACAAACTGCTGGACATCATTAGTGTGATGCTCTTATGGGATTCACACCATCTGCATCTGCATATGCTATGATCATTGTATTTCTGTGTTCTATTAGCTTTTTTATTCTTATGCTGGTATATTTGCATATTGCTTTTCTCTCCATGTCAAAAATATATCACATTTACCACATCAATTGTTAAGTGATTACCTGCCAGCGATAATACTATCTCCTTCCCGATGTTGCATCGTAGTGTATAAGAAATGTTTGTATAATTAACAGATGACCTGCAAGGACCACTCTGAAAGCTAGGTTTATATAGATATATTTTTAAAATTTATTTATTTTATTTATATGTTTATATTTTTATTCACTGACACAGCTTCAGGGCCTGGTTAAAAGAAATAATCTGTATGCAGTCTTGAACTATGGCCAAATTTCAGATTTACTTTTTTTTCCACAAAATGTCTTTAAATATTATTGTACCTTCCCTAAAGTATTAAAAGGTACAGGAAAGGAGGGAAGAACAAATAGCCATTTGATTCAGAGCAGAGGTGTTATCAATCATAGTGACTGGAGTTTACTTACAGAGTGAGAAGAGGGTAGGCTAGAGTAATATACCTTGAGCTACAGCATTGACAGAACATTAGCACTGGTGTTTTTGTTTAGGTAACAGAATTTATTGTCTGCCATGTTTAATGTTTCACGGGCTTTGTATGTACCTTCCCATCAAATGTACACTGAAGTAATTTCTCTCATTCCAGGCTGAGGTTTCCTGGAGAAATAAAACCAGAAATTTAAAAATAGGTTTGAATGACAGAAACCATCATTAGTGACTGTGTGGCTCTGAGGCACGAGAGAATTTACAAGATGTCTACATTTGGAATTGACAGGCTCTGGCTCTCAGTGCCTCTGGAGGCTGCATTTCACTCTTAGGCATATTTAGCAAGTAGCAAAGAAATTACCCATTCATCCACCAAAACCAGAAAACACACCTACAGAGGCACTGATGACACTGTGATTTTAACTCCTCACTTGACAGAGCTACATACTTCATTGATGCAGATACCCCCCCCCTTTTTTTTTTTTTAAACATGCTGCATCACTTCAGTGAAAAGAAAGGATTCTGCCAAAAGAGCAGGAGAACCATCTCTCTCTGTTAATAGAGGATCTGTACTGTACTGAGTTTCCTTCTTTTCTCCAGTTAGACCCCAACAAGTGAATTAGCATTTCCATGTGAATCTTCGTGCATACAGAGAAGCAAATCTAGGATGAGGTGGCAAAGATTGATATTGTTTGTTTTGCCTACTAGTCTTTGACTTTCAAATGGATGAGACAGAAAGACCCCTCAGGTGCATTGTCAACATCTGGAGACAGTTAAGCAGTGACTGTACAATAGGTTGAGTGTGCTGTGTCTTACCCAGCTTGTTAATGGGTCTCTCTGTGGACATACCTGTTTCTTCTATAAAATCATCTCCAGAGCAAGGAGCTGCTTAGAGCTTGATTAAGGACAAGCCTCTAAAAGGATACTCCCTCATTGGATGACAAGCTTGAGATATAATGAAACTTTTAATTTCTCCTTGACTAACGTGCCTTTCCCTCCTGATCAGTACAACCCTGTCATATCTCACAATAGTAGATTTTCTGGATGAGTTTGGCCAAACAAATGCCTTTTTGCCTGAGGCAGCTGATATTCCTGTCAGCATGTTACTAGCTTGCTCTTCCACTGAGCCCTTTCAAAGCCACTGTGCTAACCAGATGAAAGGGACACACTGGAGGACCACAAATCCTTGATTAGTACCTAAAACAAAATGTCATTTGTGTCTTTATCAGCATGGCTTAAGAGTAACATAGTATGATAGCGACTGGTGCTGAAGCAGATTGAACAGCTCACAACCCTCCCAATGTTTGTTGATTTGCAGAAGCCTGGAGTCACTGATAGTGCAGGGCAAGGTACTGCTGTAACAGATAGCAGATAACAGATAGATCATGAGTATGCGTGCAGCAGAAGTGCGAGCATGCAAGTTTCTGGAGGGTATTGTGACAGAACACACAATATATCCAGAAAGGAACAAATACTCCCAAGCAAGAGATTTCACTTGTATATCAATTAAGAATACAAGTCTTCAAAAGTCTCCAAAGGTCAATTTCCTGTTTCAATGGTCATTAAAATATCAAAAAAGAGTCCAGAATCACTGCATCAGCAATTTTTTCATGAAGATTGAAGAACCTTGCTGAAATCAGAGATATTGAGAGGTGGCTGTGAGGATTGACGTGGGGAGGAGAGCTCAGCTGGTGTTTCACATTTGTCATGACAAGAAAGATTCACTTGGTGTTTGCTATAGTGTCTGCCTCTCACATCATCATGTCCAGGAGACAGAAGAGAAAATGCAACTGTTGTGGTCCTGAATTAACTGGGAAAATGTTGGTGCTTGAAGCAATTAAAATTCCTGCAGAAAAGTGCTCATCCCATAAACATCTGTCTGGCCCAGTCATCACAATGCATTAGTGCAAATTACCTCACCTCAGGCTCCAAGTAGGTCTGACAGCAGCTATCTACAGTGGGAAGGGCCATGGGGATGTGTAGAGCAATAGACAGGACAGAGGGACAGGTCATCCCAGTGCAGTGGGAGGAGGTGAAAGAAGGGTTGAGGTCAGCCACATGTACAATTCTGGCCATTTGGTTTGTTTGTGACGTATAGCCAAAACATATCTGAAGACAGGCCTGTCTTTGAAATCAGTCCTTACTAAACTGGAACCAAACAACCTCAGTCATTTGTACTGGGCACTTCATAGAGAGCTCCACAGGACCCATGAGATGCACAAACCCTGAACCTGGATCACCACTATGATTCCCTTGTTTGAAACTTGGGTGAAAATCTAGCATCAGCTTAAATGGGACCAGCAGCACCAGCATTTCATTCCTTGTCTCTGACATAAAGCTGAAGGACCTTGACTGAGTCTAGGGAAGAAAAAGGTCCTAAAACTCCCTCTGACCTTAGATAAGTGCAAGGATTCCAGCTGGAAAGTCAGAATGATGGTGCCCAAGCTGGCGTAAGAGCTCTGTAGCCCAGCTATGAGATAAAGCTAAGTCCCCCCAAATCCAAAGTAGCATATACTTCATAGCTTCTTCCATTCTACAAGCCTCGTTGTGCCTCACTACCTGTAACGAAGATGCAAATGTCAGGAGCTGGAACAAGATTCAGAATCCAGACAGTGCTGCAGGAAGAGAAATTCTAGGAAATTCTAGGAAATTCTAGGAAATTCTAGGAAATTCTAGGAAATTCTAGGAAATTCTCTTCAGTTGGATTGAATAAGCCATACTCTGGAACTGCTGCTGTGTTGGCCATGTCTTCTGCAGGTCAAGAAACTCTGAGACTTTATGCTGCGTCCCAGCTGTTTCCAGCTGTATCCCCACTCTTCAGCCCAATTCTTCCCTCCTACAATTCAGAAAGATTTATAACATGGAGGACTATGAAGCCCTGGGCTATTGTGGTACAACATTCTTGCACAAACTAAATCTCTCTCCTATTTGACCTCAGCAAGTCAACTAGATTCCACTAGTGTGCATTTTTCATCTCTGCTCTCACCTCATTGCTGATGCTGTGTGAAGACCTTGTTTTCAATGAGAGACTCCAGGACCTGTGCAGAGAGCTGTGGAGCTCTCTGAAACAGCTTACAAATATACAGGGACTTCCTCTGGGTTGCAGGAAATACTGGAGAATTACTTGATTTGCAGCAGAAAAACTGAAAAAGAGGCCAGAAATGTCAAGGCTAGATGGCACAAAGACTGAACTACCACATTTTAACAGGTAATGTTCCGTTTTTGAACTAGCTTCCAAAAGATCTAGTGGTTTCTTTTGAAAATTGCAGAATTGGATGAGATTTTTTTCCTGAGAAAATTGTATTACAAGCACTAGTCTAAAGGTCCAATATTGACATACTTAGAAGCCAAAGATGAAGACAGAATTGAGGTCTAAAGTGACCACCTCTGGTTTGTAAATCTGTGATGTGTTTGCTAACTAATGGAGGTTAATTTATTGTGTTGTAATGGAGGTTAATATACAGTGTTGACAAACAGTAGCTGGGGGACAGTTGTAGGCATTTGCTCCTCTATATTTGCTTTTCTGATCAAACCTGGAGAGCTTTCTGGAGTTATGCATATGACCACAGGAAGTCCTGGCCCTTTTCTTGAAAGAACTTCACAGCAATCCTAGCAATAATGGGTTATAATCCTGTTGTGTCTATACATAGTTACTGAAATACGTATATGCACTTACATGAACATGTGTACACAAATACACCCAGAGGCATAAAAAGATTAAACAAAGGATATGTAGAAACCTCACAATCTCTGAAAACTCATCTAAATAAGATGTAAATAAGATGTCAGTCCTTTTTTTTTGTTAAAAAAAATCCAAGAATGCTTTTGCCAATAAGTAGTCGTGATCACTTCTAACTGGGACATAAATCCCACTCTGCTTATTGTTACTTCTTAGCTCATCACTAACAGCTCTCACAAGCAGATGAGTGCTGCTCTCTGCAAAATGCAAATTCCAAATCTATACTGCTGGCTATAGCTTAATGCTAGGAATTCTAATATTTTTCATGCTTTCAGCACATAGAAGAGCATCAACCATGTAAGTGACTACTGTTACAGTCTTCATTTTGAAGATGTGGGCTGATTATTGCAGTGGAAGCTGCTTACTCTCCCTCTCCTATCCTCCATATAGGCCAAGCAAGATCAAATTCTAATTTACTGATGAGAAACTGGAAGTCATTGGACAACCCTCCTCCATGACACATTTATTAGTCTTCCAAACATCAGAAGCAGGATTGCATTTTAGTGAATTAAACATTAGAGGAGTAAAAAAGTCCAGATAGCTGGAAAACACTTACAAAGGAAATTTTAATTTGCATTTTGTACATCGGTGATGATTATAGGGGAAAAGATGCATGATGGAGCCCTGTTTTCCTGGAGCCGGCTAAGAGGAAGTGGTGAATGAATACTTTGGTTTTCTTTGCTTGCTTGTGCAGACTTTGCTTTATCAATTAAACTTTTTATCACGTGATTTTTCTGTCTTTAAGCCTTTTATGTCTTTCCCATCCCACTGGATGTGAGTGGTTATATGGGGTTTAGTTGCCTGCTGGGGTTAGTCCATCATGATCTGCCACCAGTAAGCTCCTGCCAAGGTTTCTGAGATGGGGAGCTTTTAAACAAACCAGAAGAGTCATAAGACATGGATATATGCTTTTTTCTTTTCCCCTCCCCAGATGTTGCTAATTTTAGCTTTTAATGCAGCCCTGTAATTTCTGAGCAGAATCTGTGGCTGTTGTCTGCAGACTCTTGTGGAGCTATGGTGACATTCTGGCAAACCATTGGTTCCAGATTCTTCAAGCAACTTCAAAGGTGTTTTCCTGAGTAAACACACAGGTCCAGACTACAAAGTAGCATCTTCTCTTGATTTTTCTGGTGAACAGTGGCACATATTCTCATATCTTCTTCATCAGCATTATTGGTTCAATTCCTCCACATGTGCAGAGGACTCTGAAATCTAGCACTTGTGGCACAATGATATTTTGAGCTTTGAGGCTCAGTGTGCATGTTAAAGAAATAATTCCACAAGTAGCCTCATATACCTAGTGGGATTACTTACTCAGGATTGATCAACAGAGAGCTTTATACGCCTGCCTACCTTTATCAAAAGTAAAAGATTTAGCTGGAAACGCTTAAATGCCTGATGACTCAGGCATCAAAGTCCTGTTTAGAGATGTTAAGGTCCAGATCTTCAATGGCTGTCATGTGCCAAGCTGAGATTTGAGCAGTGATTGTGCCAAACAGGAGTTCATCACACTGGCTAGATGAATGCACAGCATTAAAATTATGCCCTTCAGGAATCTCACAGGACTTTGTGAAACTGGCATTTTCAAAATAAAAAAAGTTACTTTCTACTGCTTCTTTTCATGGTTATCTATTAGTTATCAGTATTTTTTAAAATTTATATAGAATATCCATTCAGCAAAATGCACCTAAATGTTTACCATCTCCAGAAATCATGCTTTAAAGAGCTGTAACAAATGGAATTAATAATGTTAATTAAATATTTAATGCCTTTAAACAGATTGAAAATTAAAGGCACGATTAAACCATTAATGACAAAATCCTGCAAAAGTTAGAAGTGCTAAAATTTGGGACTTAGTCTTTGCTAGCCTAGGCATTATCATGGAATCAGAGTGGCATGGGTTGGAAGGAACCTTAAAGATCATCTAGTTCCAACCCTGTTCACCAGGGGCAGCAATGCCACCCACTAGATTAGGGTGCTCAGGGCCACATCCAACCTGGCCTTGGGATGGGGCATCCACAATTTTCTGGGCAATCTGTTCCAGCACGCTTCCCTCTGAAAAAATAATTCCTTCCTACCATCTAATCTAAATTCTCCCCACCCCGGCCACACTTTTTTTTTTAAATAATTTTTAACGTTTCAAACCATTTCCCCTTGTCCCATCACTACCTGTGTAAATTGCCATTGGAAGTGTGGTCTGCCCACCACTGATCTTTCCTTTCGCCTTCTACAGAGGTACATTGCATCTCTGTCTGTCACTATGAGATGAGGTTTTTTTCTCACAGACCATTAACCTTCTTCATCTTAAAGGGTGGACCTGCTCTGAGTGTGAATAGTGGTTTCCCCATTCCCCATCCTATCTAAAAAAAAGCTTATGTCAGCATGTTTGTCACTTTTTACCATTGTTACCCAAATCTCAATCTTTTTTGTTAAAAATATTAATTACACAATTCTGCATAGTCCTAATCAGCAGAGATACTTTTACACTTTCACTGAACAGAAAGTATCTTTGAGGTAAAGAAGCATAGTGACATTTATATGTAGCTGCTCAGCTGGCACTCTCCATCACCTATGCACTCCTTTCTAACGATGAGTGTTGATTATATGGATATGAGTTCCCTTGATACTAGGTACTGTCTTTTCTCTGTTTCTTTCTGTTTCTGGATTCTGATTTTTTTTTTAATACCTAGTGTTGATTACAGAACAGCATAAAGAAAACTCTTATGGGTGCCTTTGGTGGAGCTGCACTTTTCCTTACATGGGAGTCCAGAGATCAGTTAATGAAATTATACTGAATGGCAGGCTGAACCAGAAATATTATTGAGCATGAACACACCTATATATAGAAGTATGTGAAGTTACTATATACTTTCCTCTACAGTGGTCAGACTTTATCTAAACCCATTAAACCTTTATGGCTACCTTCTCTTCGGCAATAGAGTAGAAACACCTTAGACTGTGGATTACACCTTACAGGAGGCTTTTGAAGCCACCCTGTTTTTTGGATGCAGTAGTAGGAGAAATTAAGACCTTCAGTGCATGGCAGTTCACAACCCCGTGTAGTTTATGATAAACACAACTAATCAGCAAATCAAAGACTGAAATAAACCAAAAATATTTCTACAAGCTGTGCTTGGTAAGCTGAAAATTTGCTTCAAGAAACAAATAGTTGTGAGCTGCCAGTGTTAGACAAGAGATTAGTTCATAGAAGATATGTTTTCAAGACTGGTCTGTGTGTTGTATATAGTACCACAGAATACAACAGTAAGTGGCAAGGAGAGGAGATAAGCTTACTGATGGAGCAGTATTTTACCTGAGCCTAACACTGACTACAGGATAAATTCTTCACTTTAATAATAGCTGCGTTTATTCTACTAACAGCATTCATGGGGGAAATGGGATATTTGGCTCAAATTTTAAACAGTTGGTAATTTCATTAGTATATTAAGTATTTCTCTGTCAATAGCTATATGGCAGTATTTTCACAGAAATGTCTCAGCATAAGAGAAAACTGCAACAAATTCTTGCACAAACTAGGCATGCAGCAACACTCCTAGATCATTGAAAATGCAGGTTCAGCACAATATGATTGTCCGCATCCTGAGATTCTTAAAGCAAAAGAAGTGAAAACAAGTAGTTATTGATATGAACTAATTCATATCTGTTCTTGTATTCCCACTACCAATATGCTGTTAAACATTAGATGTGAACACAGCAGTCAGCCAGACGTGACTGAAAGTCTGGCCCCTTTTTAAAAAGCTACAAAATCTACAGTATCCACACTGACATTATAGACCCAGGTAAGCCATCTGCCACCAGTACTAACTTGAAAGTTAGCACTTTTCACTCCCATGACTGGTGTTTGTCTTGACAGAATAATGGTTTGATATTTTTTGATCCCAACATGAGGGCTTAGCACCTTGCTAGACCACATTCCTATCTTGCTGTACAGAAGAGGAGACAAAAAACACCTTTTTCTGGCAGCAGCTGCACTATGCTCCATAAATGGGAGACAATTAAAGCCTGGGAACCATGGGTTTAAAGCCAAGCATAGACACAATATGTGTCACAAACACCTCTGGGCAGGTCCAGTGTCTCAGTCAGGACTGGTATCTGCTCACAACCCTGGAGCAGATGCTGTCACATACTGACAGTGGAGACTTTGCAGGAAATCATGCAGACTGCCCTGAGTACAGGATTGATAACTGACTGCACGGTACAGAGGTTTCCAGATTCTCTATCAATTCTTGGACCTCTTGGGATCTGAATGTCATGTTTCTCAAAAATGTGCCTGTTTTTTCAAAGTGGACCTGACTTTTTTCTCATTGGGCCTGGAATCTCAGGATTTCATAAAATCATAGAATGGTTTGGGTTGGAAATACTTTAAGGATTGTCTAGTTCCAACACCCTTACATGGGCAGAGACACCTCCCAGGTGTCTCAAAGCTTCATCCAATTTTGCCTTTAAATGGAACATCCACCCATTTCAAGGCATCCATCTCTGGGCAACCTGTTCCAGTGCCTCACCACCCTCATGGTAAAGAATTTCTTCCTTATATCTAACCTAAACTTGCTATCCCTAAATTTGAAGCCATTCTCCTTTGACCTGCCACAAAATGCTTTTGTAAAAAGTCCCTCTCCAGCTTTCCTGTTGGGCCCTCTTAGGTACTGGAAAATTGTGTAAGGTCTCCCTGGAGACTTCTCCAGGACTAAGAAATGCAACCTTCTCAGCCTGTTTTCATAGAGAAGGTGTCCTGTCCTTCTGATAATCTTTGCGCCTCCACTGGTCTCATTCCAACAGGCCTGATTCTTTCTTATGTTGGGGGGTCTTGTGTTGCATGAGTCTAGCAGTTGTCTGGCAGCTTGCTAAATGACCTGCATTCTTCTGCCCAATAGCTCAGAACCATAAATTTCAGATCTTGTAGGAAGTTAGCTGGGAAACAGCTCCAGGGCATATCTTCCAGTCAGGGATTCATGATTCACTCTACCTTCTCTCTGCAGGCATTATTCTTCCAGCAAGAAAAGTTAAGATCAGGTATATTTTAGACTTTGGAAATAACAGCTCTTAGACAGCACATAGTTTCAGACCAAGGATTAAGGATTCATTGTTAGAGACCTGAGTTTCTAGGAAAATTAGTAAGTTGCAGATGTTTTCACTCACTACTTGTATAAAGCCTGTGCTTCCTAGAAGAGAAGAACTGGCACTCTTTGCAAGCTGTTTCATTATCTGCCTCTTAGAAACACAAATGTCACCACTTATTTGAATGCTTGTCTTTCAGAGGAAGAAAGCCTGAAAAAAACCTCAAAGATAATCCTGTTTATGACTATAGTGCTGGTTTAAACCTTTTCTCATACATTATAGTTTTTGGAAGAGTATGGTTTAGATGTTCAAGAGATGGTGCACGTTAGACTGAATTTTAAGAAATTGGAGAATTTTATATGTTGGCATTCTTGTGGTAATTCTTGGCTTGCTGGAGCAGGCTGTCATAGAGTAATGATGATCAACAGTCATCTTGGTATTTGTTTTTAAATTTGGTCCTTCCTGAGTTATTGTCCACCATTATCTGAACTTCTATCAACAAGATAGAGTCCATTTTTATGGATGCTTCAGGCTGGTCTTACTCCAGGCTGTGTATTTGTCCTGGTTTAGGACAAATTTGGGAGGAAACCTTTGAATGAGGTCCCTCCAGGGGAAAAAAAAGAGAAAAAAAAATTGGAGAGAAGTGGAAAAAAAAAGAAAACTGTTTATTCAACAGGCAACACACCTCCCAGCACAAAATGAACAATATCAAACAGCAAAAGCTCTCGCTGTTCTGAAGAGATGGCAGATTTAGAAGAGTTCTTTCCTTGGGCTGCCCGGCTCACTCAGTCTGTTCTCAGTCCCTCCAGCGCTGGGAAATGCCCCAGGCCAGGCCTGGTGAGACACAGGTGTGAGCTCCCGGTGCTTTTCTGGATTTTCAGTCCAGAGCAGGTTCAAACAGTTCCAGGGAAACAGAAGAAGGAGAAAAAACAATCCAGGGGGCTTCTCTGTCTCAGCTAGCCAGAAAACTAACCAAGAGCAAAGGAGAGCTCTCTGCTGCTGTCCACCGCAGACAACACAGTCTGTGAGCAGGAATGCGGGGGAGCCCGTGCAGTCTCTGATAACAAACTCTGCACTTCTTCTTCCCCCCCTTCACTCCTGGAGCCAGTCTTAAAGTTGCAGAATTTAATATTCAACACCAACAGAGCAGACGATTTGGGGATATAGGCATCATACAGTCACCCCAAGACATTCCACCCCTTATCCCCATATCGTTAGCTTACTACCATATCTGATACGTACTCTAATTCTATAAACACATACATCATACACACACACACATATATATATACACCAGATACAGCTATAGACAGACAATGACAGTGATATTCAATAGTAATATTTACATATGGTTCTCACCCAACCATTAGATTTCCCTGAGGTACACATCATGTTGTCCTATTCTTCTGCATTATCCACCATGTGCAACCTGGTCCTTGAGCAAAGACAATCCCATGAATGGGTTTGTCTGTATTCGAGGCAGAATTGATCCAAACTCTCTTCTCTAACAAACGTGTGGAATGCACCACTGGGACTTTATTTCCTTTTACTGTATGCAAGGACTCAGACTGGGCAGGGCCTGCTCGATTTATGTAACCTCGGGTATTAACTAACCAGGTGGCCTTTGCTAAATGCTGCTCTCAATTTTTAAAAGATGCCCCACCCAATGCTCTCAAGGTGGTTTTTAACAGTCCATTGTACTTTTCCACTTTCCCTGCAGCTGGTGCATGGTAGGGGATATAGTACTTTTGCTTTGAACATCTACCCCAGTACTGGTAGTCGGGGTGCCAGGAGGAGCTGTCACCCCAAGACAGTCCTTCATCTGGCATAATTTCCGTTAGAGCATTATTTCAGTATGTAAACCAAAAAAAGCTGATTTGGAATTTTAATTTTTTTATGTCATTCTGTTTACCCCTACAGACTGTTTTTACACCTGGGCTTTTTCTCCTCGAGTATAAGTCAGTCAGAGACCCTCCTTCTGTATCATAGTAACTAAAGAAGAAACTGAAATGTGTAGTGAAACATATAGTGTACATAAGAAACTTTACCTGGTCAGTCTTGAAGAAACTCTTGCACTAGATCTACATGTGTTAAGAGCAGCACAGAAATGTTCCCCAAAATTCAGAGTTTGGCTGAAACAGCTCCTTCTCATTTTTGCATGAATTGACACGATTATGTAATTGCAGGAAAACACAGGACTGTTAGTCAGCTTGCCTGCACTAGGAGTTAGTGTTTTCTCTTGCTCTGAATAAATCTGATTGGTCTGCTCACCACTTGCAGAGGAAGTGGCTTTATAGCCTGATTGAGGGCTATCAGTACTTTTGTCCAAAATACAAAAGGAGGAGAAGGTACCCTGGCAGTTATTCATGAATCTTGTTCTTCCAGTTACACTTGCATAGAAATGAGTGTGGTATTAGAGACTGCAAATTACAGGTAGCAAATGAGACAGACAGGCTGATTAGAAACATCTGTTTGCATACAGATACCACTTTCTGGCAATAAGCAACAAAAGAAGTAATAAGTTGAGTGAGATTTGGTACCTGTTTGCCTGCTTGTGGTACTGGATGTCCTTTTGTGCTCAGGTGCTCATGTTCCAACTTTGAATAAATATTTAAATTCTCTCTCTAGTTGTCCTGGTTTAGGGCAAATTTGGGGGAAAACCTCCGGAAGGAGCCCCCAGAAAGAAGCAAACCCCCACGACTCCTCCTCCCACCACTGGGTTCGGGAAGAATTTCCTCAGAGTGGAGTGGAAAAAAACCTTTTTATTTAAGAAACGAAACCACTCCCCAGCACAAAACAATAACAACACCAGCTGACAAACTCTTTCACCGCTCTGAAAGGATGACAAGCTCAGAAAGTCTCTCCTGCGAGTGATCGATCACCCAGTTATCGATCTCCGGCACTGGGGAATGACTGCTGCAGGTGACAGAATGCAGACTCCTGGTGTTTCTTGGTGTTTCCCAGGTCCCCGTCCGGAAGAGGTTCAGATGGTATTCAGGAAAGGGAGAGAAAAAAAAAAAAAACAAAGTCCAGAGGAAAAATTGGACTGCCTAGCTGAACTAACTAATAAGCAAAAGCAAGAAAAGTAGGAGCAAAAGCGAGCAAGCAAGCAAGCAAAGCAAGCCAGCAAACGAGCCTAGCCTCTCCTAAACACAGACCATGGGGGAGGTGAGCCGGCTGATAACAAGACAAAACAAACCTTCACTTTCAGAGTCAGTCCTGAAAGCACAGGACATAATACCAAGCACAAACAGAACACACGATTGGAGATACAAAAAGCTGGATAGAAAATGGCACAATATCCATGATTCTCCATATTGATGCTTAGGATAGACCTGCAAGCTGCACAGTTTTTAGAGAAAACAGGAAATGGTATGAGTCACTTTGGAATGAGAAATACATGTTTTTTAAACCACCCATAGTCTGGCACAAAACCTGCACTACCATTGAAAATTATAAGCCAAGTCAATTTTGCAACATTGCTCTAATACAGCCATGCAAAATGTAAAACACAACCTCTGATCACACAACAGTACCACAGCCTTCCTCAGATGATTGTCACTTTACATAGAATCTCTTATATGTTTCTTCTAGAAAAATAGAATGTTCTCCTAAGAATATTAAAATTTTGTTTCGCCTTCTAGACCATTGCCTATTAAATGCTACATACATTCCAAGTGGGATTTCTTTTCCTCTATTTATATGAGCAATGTATTTTTTCCTAGTACTTTTGCAAAACCTTTTTGTAACAGTCATCATGATCAGTCAAACACTGCTGCTGTAGGCAACTTGGAGCAGTAAGAACTTTTGTACTTCATCTTCCGAATGAAAATACCACTGCTTTCATGTATCAGATCCCTCACTTTCACATTTGGAAAGTCCTCAGTAAGGTAGCATCCCAGTCTCAGGTGAGTGGTGAAAATTTCCTATTTCAGTACTTCTCTGATCCTTTCCTTAGAAAAGGAAAACTGGAACTTCACAATTTTTTTCTTTCTCTTAATTATAATCTGCTGGTTCAGTCTTGAAATATTCAAACAGAATAATCAATCTTGCAATTGAGAAATGATATTCCTAAAGTCTATATATGAATGTGTGATTGCTGATCTAGCTAAGAGGATATTTACCAATTACTGCCATGGAAATCAGCATAGATGTGAAAGGACCACCTAAGGACTATTGCTGTTATTTGATTTTGGAAATAGTTTAATTTTTTTTCCATCGTTCCAGATGGTGGGAGAAACTGTGATTGCTTCAGGGCTTCCAAAACATTAAAGTGGAAAAAATGTGAGCAATTCCTTGGTATCAGCCTTTGCCCTTTGTATTCTAGTTGCATTACATCTGCTTGGGGTGGAAATGTCTGGTAGTGGTCACTTTTATCTGTCAAGCTGGAGACTTTGCTCTTGAGTGTGAGATTAATTAAGAAACTTCTTGCATAAAAGTCTACCTTCATCTGTCCTGCTAGCCTGATTCATGCCAACACTTTGATGAGTATGAGGAAGGAGGTTTCCAATGTGAGTCTTCTCAGCCAGTAAGTTTCTTATTACACATTACAAGTCTGCTAGGAAGAGCAAGTTAAGGAGAGATAATCTGTAAGAAGAAAATTAACATTTCCCCTTCTGCCTTTTGAGAAGAGAAAATAACTATGGTTACTCGGGCAGGGCTGGCAGAAAGGACACAATGACTGAGGAAGTGAAAAGTGTTGAGGCCATAAGCAGTCAGACTGAGAGAAAGAAACTTGGAGCTTCTCCAACCAGTTTCTAAACTGCTGTTTCTCCAAGACCAGACCTTCAGCTGGCACAGTCTAAGGACCCAGGATCTGGTGCCTGCCTGAGGTAAGCACAGTTCCTAAGTGGGGCCGCCTGGTACTCTAAGGACACAGTTTCCCTCTCAGATTCATACCACCATCCTGAGGACCTGCATACCACGAATGAAAAAGTTTTTAAAGGCAAAGATTTTTGTGGAAAATTCTCTTTTAGAATGTGATGAGAAACCTGCACCATGAAAGAGAGCGTGAGATGACCTGTACCCTGTTGTGCTCACATTGCTCAGAGAAGAGAGGCAGACTTTGGCTACACAGCAATCAGTATCACTTGCTTTTTTGATACCAAAAATACTGAGTTCTGCCATGCTTACAGGGGCATAACAAACACTTCTCCACTCACAGTGTTGAAAGAAATGTAGCCCTTTTACCCAGGGAGGTTTCAAAGCTTACATCAAAGAAATCCTGTTATGCTTCTTCTGTTTGTTTCCCCTTACAGATTGGTGGTGTGAATTCTGCAGCTACTCTGACAGAAGGTTTGCAAAATAACAGTGCAGTCACAAGAATAAGAACATCTCTGCGGCAGAAAATATATTCACTGCTTGACCTTTAGTGACGTCAGCTGCCATCATTGCCTCATGGCTGATCGCAGTAGCTGGACAGACTACAAGCAGTAAAAGTGGTCAGAAGTCTGCATTCCAGGCTGCTATTAACAGTACAGCCTAGGATAAACCATGTGTGAAAATCTCTTGTGTGTGTCATTTTCAGTTAATAATTCCTGGAAAATCAACATGTTATTTCAAATGCTCAAATTATGACAAGGAAGTAGTGTCTCATCTCCACTTTAAGTAATGTATTCTGAATATGGGCATTGCCATATATTGGAGCCCCAAGCAAATGATTTATAGTCAAGAGATGCCTTTGCTGATAAGCTTTGAGGTAAAGAGCCCAGACTGGCACTGGTTCCTGGCTTAGGAGGCCTCATTCCTTCTGGCACCTCATCAAACTGCCCTCTGAAAAATTCAGCTATGCTTCTGTCAAAAGCTAGACTGGCAGCCTCTGTCTATCAGCCCTAGGGGCAGGCACTGCTGGAACCTCCCTGCTCTAGTGACCTTCCCAAAAGTCTGTTCTAAACTTATTGATAGCAAGTGTGTATTCATTTGTTCTTAGGCCATCATCAGGTTTTAGCTCAAAAACCTCCTCACCCAAGACAGCATTTTGTAATCTGATATTTTTACAGAAAGTAATCAAGTGCCTTCAAGCTTTCATTTAACTGGGATAAACAACCATGCTCTTCTTGTCTTCTTTCAGAAGATCTGTGAGTCTGTCCAGAACCCTGACTGTAGCACTGGGCAGTACAGGATGTATTAGGAATTGTTTGAGACCAGGTTTGCTTCAGCCTACTGTAAGTTGAGGTTTCTGAGCCTTATGCTGTCTCTTTCAATTTTGTAACTGTCTTTTCCTCCATTGCATTTTTCTGTCTAATCTGATATTTCAGTATCCAGGATACTCTGGGGTCTGTGAATGGCATGAAGAAACAGTTGTATCTCCATTTCAAACAAGCTGGTTTCTTTCAGTGTCACAAATGAGTCATTTAAGTAATTTAAAGAATCACCATTGAGGGCATTGGCAAGAGCACATTCAATATAAATATGTGAAAGTGTGACTTAACAATGTTTGGTGGCAAGGTTTGCTCAATGACCTAGCATATAGATGAAGAAAACACGGGAAAATTGCATTATGAAGCATACTTAAAGCAATTGGATTAGAATCAGTTTAGAATGATTCACATGTAGCCTGAGGATGCAAAATTATAAGGATGCAAATGGGAAAGAGAGACCCCCCTGTCGAGCCATGGAGTTCAATGAAGACCCTCTTTCTTTCTAAACTCCTGATGGAGCCTAGGTGCAGCCGAACACTTAGTCCCAGCGCCTTGGTCAATGGCTTACGTCTAAAAGATCTGGCAGTTCATGATCATTGACAAATTTAACATTTAGAAAGAGATGTAACAGGATTTACTATAATTACAAGAGTGACTTGATAATAGATTCAAGATGGCAAACTCATACTCTACCTGATAGAGGGTATTTGAATGAATTCAGAGATGTGTATATGGATATATAAGTAAGAGGTACCTGTTAAGACTGACACCAAATGCATTTGCATCTCTGTGGGTGTAGGGTTGAGCCTCAAGGAGCTGGGTACCAGCACAGGCTCTGTTTCCAGTTTTCAATTACTGTTCTGAGTTCTCAGAACTTTGTGAAATGGTGAGGTCTGAGAGACCCTGCGCAAGATGCTGGTGCAGCCACTGCAGCCTAGGGGAGCTCAAAGGGCCTCACTTGGCCCTTTGTTGTTCATAGGGTTGCAAGTGGCTTGGCTTTAGTCATCAGTCAGTCTCCATCCTGGCCTCAATCCAGACCAGATATTTTCCTCAAAATTTCAGTAACAATAATATTATTCCATTTGGGCTATGATTCAGGCAAGTTAAATTCCAAGGCTTTCAGGGTTATCTCTTGTCCCCTTCCTTGGTTAGGCAACAGAATTTCCTGCTATGGACCAAGATAAGATGTTTTTTGATAATTTCAAGGGGAGATTAATCACCCGAGAGCAATTTATCAAGGACAGAGCCTAACAAGAATTCCTGAGATTTCAAAGCAGACTAGGAGACAGTAGGAATACACCAGCACATGTGCAAGAAGTCTCTTTTAAAATGGTGAATTTAAATGAGTTACAGATCAGCTGATATGAAAGTAGACTGAAAAACTAAATTACACTGCTTCACACCTGGATATGTATTTTGTACTAGTAATCTGGTATATCGGCTAATAACCTTATTCATATGAATAATCTCTGGTTTTACCTTTGTACAATGTAGACAGAGTGAAAATAAGTCAAAAATTAATAAAACAATTAATTTATCATTGTAGTATTAATTCCCTTGTATTACAGATCTTCCATTCTTCACTACATCTTGTTTTGTAAAACAGTATCTTCTCCCTTACTCAAGCAATTGCAATAAAAAACAATAACCCAGAGATGCATCGGCATCCAGATTTTAAAAATCCTGGCCATTACAGCATTGCATTTTCTTCTGAGAATGGGGGAGGAAGAAAGAATCTCCATTGTTTTGAGTGAGAAGTGCAAGGTTCTGAGTTAAAAACCGAGATGTGAGTTGAGTTCTGTAAAACTGAGAACATTTTATGAGTGCTATAACACAGGTGCCGAGAGGAGATAAGAGAATTTCACCACAAACGAGGTGTACCATGCAGGAAAGCTGCTTTTCGAAACTCGTGGGGTGGAGTTTCACTTGAACTTTTCTGTAACATAGCTCCTGCTTGAGTCTTCTGATTGCATTATGCAAAGTCAGCTTCATGTTTTTAGCAAAGGCAAAGGTCGATAGGAAGCACCACCACCACTACAGGCAGTGCCTCAACCTGTCCAGTTGGCTCTCATGCTTCTCTATGGCATGAAGACAGTAAATAGCTCACATAAGTGTTGACTGGCTCCAGTGCTTTTGTTAAGTTGTGCCAGGCTTTTTGCTTTCCTAGGAAAGTTGGAACATAAAATACCATTAAATGAGTGGAAACTTGAGAATAGGAATGCAGAAGCTGAACTAAGAGTTTTCACATGGAATTTGTTCTGGGGAAACTCACTCTCTTTTACTTGTTTCCTGGTTTTTTATGTTATTTTAGGATGAGCAACAGTTACTGGGCTTTGTCAGATATTCACAAGGTTTCGTTGCTATACTTTTACCTTCTGCATTTTCTTGTTCCATAGATAGGTTTTCCACTATGTTATCCAGTCCTATTGTATTAGACTATTAAAGCAAGAATTATGTATTTTTTTTAGTTTTATAAAGCAAAACAACATTGTTGAGTTTGACCAGGCATTCAAGAAACAAGTGATAACAGCAGGTAGAAATTTAGATTAAATACTGAAGTGTTAAATATCAATTATGTCTAATTAATTATGTTTACATTCTGATTCTGTCATAATGCTCAGATCCTATTCTACAACTATGTGCTTAGGTAAACTCAAGACATATTCAGGAGTATGGAATGGGCCACTGTAATGATCCTGAACAGAAGATTATTATTCAGAGTTAATGACCCACAAAACAACTGTCCTGAGCAGATCCTGAACAGTGATATGCTGCACAGTGCAGAGTAGATGCCTTAGCCTTCAGTCCTTAATAGGTTTGACTTTTGCACTTGGCCTTTTTTTGCCCAGAACTCTACATCTGTTATGTCCTCACTGATTTTGGCAGCTTGTAGAGAAGGTATAGCTGAAGTCATAAGATTCTTCTGCTAAGCTGAATTAAAAAATAATGTCCACTTGAACTTTTCCATATATTAGCCACTGCAAACTGACTCTCTCCATCATCCTTTTCTTCCTCAGAAAGATGAAAGACATAGTCCATGGCCAGGTCTACAGTGCTAAGGTCTGAGTGCTCAGGTGATTTAAAAAAAAAATTACTTAGGCATGGGAAACATAATTTGAGTTCTACTGAAAGCAAAATTCTAATCATAAACACTGAGTAGTTCAAGAACTTGATCATGTGATACAGTTAGTGAGTAGAAAATCCTGTTTTCACTGTTTTCCCTTTCCCCTCTGAAGCTGTTCTGGTTCCATGTTGACCATGGTGCTTCTTGTCTGGCTGAGAGTTTTGAACTTAGAAGACAGCAAAGATTCTTGTGCTCAAGAAACGGCCTGAAGAAAAAAACACGTAATCTTTAAGTGGATGTGCAAAACAAGTTATGCAAATGGATAAGTGCATAAATTCATCTCTGGGGACTCCAGCTGATAAAATATCCTTCATTGGGCTCTAAATATCACTGAAGTCTTTGTTTAAATTACATATAAATTATTCTAATTTTCATGTAACTTGGTAATTATTGCTATTGGTCACATATTGGGATATTTTCAGTGACTGTTCATTTTGCAAATCTTTTGCCCTCAAGACTAGTCAGCCTCCAACATGCAGCATGCCATGCAGCAATGGCCCATTGCAGACGATCCCTTTTTGGACTTTCAAACAATTACAGGTTTTTCTAGCAAGGAACAGCTCTATTATAATTTATTTCTACAGTCAAAACTGTAATGAAATTCACTTGAAAGAGTCTTTCTTCACATTTGAAGGCAGGAGTTGCAATTGCAACTTCCAAGTGGGATGAGCAGGCCACTGTTGCATGGAACTGGCTGAGTTTATGCTGTGGCCCAGGGATTTCCACATCTGTGGGGCTGTGCCATACATACAGACCAAAAAGGGATAATGTAACTGTTTGGGTTTTCCTTGCCTTAGGCATACGTAAACCCATCTATGGGATGCTTTTCTTAAGACCCTAGGTGCACATGGTGGGTAATGCAGAAGTATGGAAAAGCCTAGTATGTACCTCAAGGGGGTTTCGTTTTGGGTGAGATTAGCCAAAGAATTAAATGGTATGATGTTATTTGCTTTATGTATACATACTGTATATTATCATTGCTATGGCTGCTGTCCACCCTTCCTCACACCTCACAGTATCCATCTCCACTACTCCAGATTTTCAATTGCTGCATTAATGAAGAATGGATTTTGATGGAACTCAGTGAGCATAGTGGTGGTGGAATCAGAATTGTCTACAACATGCTCTGATTGGACACTACATCTTTCCTGCCTGATTGTTATGCCAGTCCAGGGTCATGGACTAAATGAATTCAACAGGCTCTTATAAAGAGGCTCCATAGATTCAAGGAATGACAACACTGGGTACATCAATCAAAAGATAGAAAAGGTAATGGGGTGCTGGGGAGCACGAGAACAAGCATGACAAAAATGGTATGGGATAAGATGTGGATCCTTGCCTGTTTTTTGCTAGGATGGAGTTAATTTTTGTCGTAGTAGCTGGTACAGTGTGTTTTGGATTCAGTAGTAGAATAATGTTGGTAACACACTGATACTTCAGTTTTTGCTAAGTAGCTCTTGCTCTAAATCAAAGACTTTTCAGTTTCCCATGCTCTGCCACATGAGCAGGTGCACAAGAAACTGGGAAGCAACACAGCTAGGACAGCTGATGCAAACAGGATGAAGTGATCTCCATCACAGACAGTGTCATGTTCAGTGAATAAACTGAGGGGAGCTGGCCAGGTGTCACCTGTCACTGCTCAGGGACGTGCTGGGCACCAACCAGCAGGTGGTGTGCAATTGTATTGCACATCACTTGTTTTTCTTCAATTATGTTCCTTTTTTCTATATCCTATTTATTACTGATGTTGCTTTTGTTGTTTTCATTGTTGCTGTTGTTGCTACTATTATTATTATTATTATTATTATTATTATTATTATTATTATTATTACTGTTGTTGTTATCTTTACTTTGTTTCAATTGTTAAACTGTTCTTATTCTCAATCCACAAGTTTTGCCTCTTTCTTCCAATTCTTATTCTCATTCCACCATAGGGAGGAGTGTGAGTAAATAGCTGCTTGAGTTGCCAGATGGGGTTAACCCATTACAACTGGTTTATATAGGTTGCACCTGCTTAACTGAAATAATCTCATCACAGAAAGATCCCATGCATGCTGCAGACATGGTGTTGGTTCATCAGTGAACCTAGTGTAGGCAGACAGAGCCAGAAGCTTGCAGAAAATACACTTGGAAAAGGGGTTCGTTTGACTGTAACAAAGGCAAAATGAAACAGAACATTCAGAGTATTCTGAAATATTGTAAGTAGGTTTAGATAAATTATATGCACATACATCCCTCCAGAATTAATAAGAAAATTTGCAGTGTAAACTCTGACTTCTAGAAATATTCAGAAAAAAACCCCCAAAAAACAGGAAATAAGAATATCTGGGGGGAAAAAAGGCAAATAATCCAAGAATGTAACAATTAGTACTAGTATTCCATAAAGATACATATAAAAGCATCCACTCAGTCATTATTGGAGTATAAACATTTATCTCTAGAATATGCCATACTATTTCAAATATTCAATCAAAACCATCCAGAGAACTTTGAATGATAAATGAGGTCCTTTTCAGACAGTGTAGAGGATAAATTCCTCACCACTGGTATCTGGATGACAGGATATATAGCATGAGCAGCTGCATGGAATTCCTCAACAATTTTTCCAACAGTAACACAAAAATAAGGCAGTCGAATAACTTACTCTTCCCTGGATCTCATCTCCATGCCCCATTTCTGCAAAATTAATAATTGTTGTTCATATCCGACCCACATACTAAGAGTCAGCTTTAATCTGTGCAAAAGCCACCCTAGGAAAGACAGACCAAAAAGCTGTGCTGAAGCTGTTCTGAGCAGAAGCAGGTGTTGTGCCAGTGGTGGTGATTCTATTTTCACCCTTTGTTTCTCCTGCCTCTTACTGCTCTAACCATGCTATGTGTGGTTCATAGACTGTGAGATTCAGAGGACAGCTCTGTTTGAAAACACTCTGTGACCAAGGCTTTCTAGCTATTGCTAGAGGACGTGAAAATGCTACTCATGCAAGTAATCAGCCTTGTGCTTCCTGGAGCCTTCTCTCACAGCTGGCTTCTGCGGGGAGCAGAGGGGCATGAATATGAAATAGTTGATGGAAGTATCGAGTCATCTATAATAATATGACTAATTTTACCTGGAGGATCATTTCTTTCACAGCTTTCCTGCATTTCAGAGAATATGACCATTTGGCCTCCAGTGGCTTTGGGAATATTAGTCTGGATCTCATCCAGATGAATATCTTTCCTTAGCAAAAGCATGCACTTGCACCTATAGTGCGTGTTTTACAGCCAATTAGACTGGCTGCATGATATGACATAGGAAAAATGATGAAAATTACATAATCTAAGAAAGATAATTTATGCAGAATTACAGCATCAACATTGCTTTTTGTTGGAGAGACATAGCAGACCAGACTCAGTTACTGTCAAGAAATTAAAAATATCGGTGAGCTTTCCCTGGCCTATCCAAGGTGTTGCATTGCATTTTGTGTCACTAAAACAATAGTAATGATAACAAGAAACAAGCATGCTTGTCAGGCACTTGTTAATGTGTGCTGGAATGACTGCTATATGCTTCATTCCATGTAGTATGGATAACTCACTGAAAATATTTTCCAACAATAGCACTGAACTGGGAGAAAGAATGTGGTAAATTGCAAACCTGAGATTCTGGATTATGACTAAGTACAACCATAGTGGCACAGTTTGTGGCAAACACCTGGATCTGTTCACTATCGTCTGGCTAAGTAATTTCAATGTTTTCTCAAGATGTTAGCTTCTAATTGCAGGGTATCTGAATGCTGTACAAAGGTAACAAATTTTATCATTCTATGCAGAACTCTGAGAGGTGGCAGTTGTGTATCAATTTTTAGAGTACTTACCTAAAGATCCATTGCATCTGATTATATATTATTCCTCATTCTTTGCTCTTCTGGAGTTAAAAACCCCCAAGAGACACAGATTTCTGTTTAAATTTAGTGCTGAGATACTTCCCCATTTGTTTTCCTTAAAAGTTCTCTGACTCTTTTCTGACCCACCTTTACTGAGAATGTGAGCTCTGTTGGTCAAATGTTGGTGAATCCACACTGACTACTAATGAGCTCAAGTTGACCTCTGGACTTCATGGAGACGAATTTTACCTTGCATTTATTCAATGATGACCCAAACCCTAGAAAAAAAAAAGTAGGGTCTTTTACACAGATAATTGAAGGAAATAAAACTTTAAAACACATTTCATAAGTCGTTGGATGAAGTTTTTATTTATTTCCCTTGCATCTGGATTCTCACTGAAATCTGAAATTCAAGTCTTAGAAATACAAGGTCAGTATTCTAACAAGAAAAAATAGGAAATAATTATTATGTACAATTGAAGGAAAACAATCTTGAACAGTTAAAAGTGATATTTGGCCTTATAATAGATCCAGCTTTCACTGCTTGTCTAGACCTGACAGTATGATCTGAAATACTCCTGTGAGACTGTCAGATGGAAGATTTTTACCTAGTTGGGATTAATTTAATCTGACTGAAGAAAACCAAAGTTTATGAGAACTTCTATAGAGATCTGGTTCTTCCTGGTATCAGTGTCCTGGTTTCCATGTGATTGAAGCTGGCCTAATTACAAACCATACTATTTAGGTAACTAAATAGTAGGTAACTCTCAGCTGCCACCAACCCCATCACGGTTACCTGGGATGCTTACATGGGCCGTGCTTGTCTAGCTCAGCCCAGAATATGGTACCTGTCCTGAAAGGCTTTGACAAAAACTTGCAGCTTAGCAAACAGGCAAGAAGGCCTTGTGACAAGAGCTTGGCATGAAAACACACCCCAAAAAGGCAGACACAGCACAGTGCTGCGAGGAGCAGAGATGCAGTTAACAGAGGCTGCCCCCTCTTGATGGCAGTTCTTGATGAACGTACTTCGCTGTCAATGGTGGTTTTACTGCAAAACTATAACAAACTGGGAGCGGCGTCCCCTGCACTGTGATAATTATGCATGGGCTGTTTACTCCTGCTAAAACAGTTAAGAGATATCCATGACACTTGCAAAAAAGCCTAGATGAAATGGGCTTTCCCTGTAGATGCATGCAGTAGTTAGGCAGATCCACATACCCTTTCTCCCTCACAACACAGCATGAAAGGATTAGATGGCTAGAAGCCATATTTACCTTCTTCAGCTGCTTTCTCTTCAGCTGCCTCTGCAGGTCCAGCAGTGCAATGGGGTTTGATGAAATTACAATAATGTAAATTTGATAAGGTGCTCCCATGTCTATTGGGATGCAGAAGACTTTATGAGTTTTCCAGATTTGTGAGTCATTTAATAGTGCAGGCATCACTCCCAGGAGAAGGTATTTTTAGTTCTGTGGAGTAATGCACTATCTCCACTGATCTGATCTATACCATACTCAAGCTATCTGAACTGTCATGCTTTTCTCTTGCATTATTGTTAACTGCATGACAGATCACATTGCATTTGTCCAATACGTGGCAGCACATGCACCTCGGCTTGGCATCTGTCTCTGGCTTATTATTTTACATCTGTTGGTTGTCATTCAGAGCTCTTTCACATTTAAATGCATGTACTCATCAGGAGTTAATCACCAAAACTTGCCCTGAGTGCCATTCTAAAGATGGAAATGGTTGGATGGGATACCCTTCCAAGCAGGTAATTTGCCATATTGCCATGAGAAAAATCTCACAAGGATAAACTCTTCTTTGGCTATTCTGCACGACTTTCTCTTTAATGCAATTTTTAGCTGCCATTTTCAAACTTTTTTGCACCTATTTCTGTAGCATCCCATCTTTGACATTTTCCTTCAAGCACCAAGTCTTGTGAAGCTCTCACAATATCTGAACTTCTCTGTTACATCATTGAAATAGCTGCTTTAAAGAAGCCATTCTTAATTAAATCTTACCTTTCCACATCTTTTGTACATACAACTCTAACAATTCTTTGACAGGCTGTAGTTTTCTAAGTGGATTCTAGAATCTGGGGTTTTATGCTTAAATTTTGTTGGATCCTTCCTAAATTCACAAAGGTCTCTGCCAAACAGGGAGACCTTGTAACAATCCTTCCTTAAACCACTTTTCCAACCTAGCACTTTCAGATGCATATTTTTTATTCTACCTTCCTTTAGACTACCTTCCCAATTTTAAAAGCTCATTATTAGAGTTTTTTAATGAATGATTCATCTATTTTGACAGAAAATTTTAAGCTGAATATTTTTTATTATTACAAATAATATTTTCACTGGCTTTTTTTTTCCATGATGCTTACAATAATTTAAACTGGAAAAAATATTCTAGCAGGAAATGAATTGCAAGTAACAGATTTTTGATGAAAGAGGAAAGGATCTATTGCTTCATGAAAATTTCTTCTTAAAAACAGTTGCTTTTCCATAAAGAAAGGCAACTTTCACCATCCGAGCTAAATCACAGTCTTCAGTTTGGAACATACTCTTTATTCTATATTTTTTAATCAATTCACAGCATCATAGAGCTTCCGTAATGTAATGACATGCCCTCCAATATTTTAGTCAGTCACATGACCAAATTCCACTTAAATTGATCACAGCTCTAAGCAAATCAAATACAGTATTTTTTTCTTTCTACATGTGATTACACTGTGAGACTTGGGAGCTAATTGCCTGCATACCCAATAATTGATTCAAAATTACAAAATTTTGAAAGAATTTTCCAACTTTAGGTGCTGCTGAACTTGAAACGACTGTTCTAAGTATTTCTTCTGTGCTTGAAGTTATCTGGAATGCTATTGCAGAGTTTCCAAAAGATTTTCTGTCTGAAATTGACTCACTTTCTGTAATAAAAAAGATCTAACTCATACTGATTCTACAAAGGATCCTTAAAAGAACCTGTCCCCATTTGCATTGGGTAGCATTAGACAAAAAGGACCACAGGGTGAAATGCCCAACAAAGCAGTTCCAGGACTGCGAAATATTTCTTCCTGGCATGGGAAGCGCTGTCACTATTTCCTTCTCAGCAGAATTGTAGCTGTGAGGTGGTTGATGGAGTCAGCACTGGCACGGGGCCTAGGTCTTGGGATCCAGGCCCTGAACCTCCAGCACATCCATGGCTGGATTCCAGGTGCATCAGAGCTTTGGAAGGGCCAGATAACTCTGTAGTATCCCAAAGCAGCTGGGCACATGGCCCAGGCCAAAGAGGGATGCCTGTTGGGCTCTGTGTTCCTGTGGAAATGCTACCTTCACAGGCCTGGTGTCAAAGCCCCCAGAAGAGAATGGAGAGTGGAGACAGAAGCCCACAGAGGCAGGGCTAAGGTCTGAGCTCCAGGGCACTGCCTGGCTGAGTGCCCTCACCTGTGCCTGCCTGTGCTTCCTTCCTCAGAGGGAGCCCAAGGCTGCCGAGTATTCCTGGCACTGGGAGGGGGCAGGTGCAGGCTGCCTGAGTGGAAACGTCTCCATCAAAGAAGAGACGTCAGGACCTGTGACAGGTAGGCCTGACTGAGGCAGGTAAGCCAGCTCACAGGGGGCTCATAAACAGCTGCTGGCTGTACCTCAGCAGTAGGCAGCCGAGCGTGGGGAGAGAAAATCTGCCACATGGCTCTGCAGCCTGGCAGCTGCTCCAAGGCACAGGTCTGCTGAACGCCTGGCCAGATGTACACTGTGTTTCTCTGGAGCAGATATAAACCCTGTAACCCAGTTCTCACTGCTACAGCTGCTGGCAATCATGAGGACTGACCTGCCTGTGACTGCTTAGAGAGCCAGATCCCATCCCTGCTGCAGTCTTTGCAACTTTCAAAAAATTGCCTAGGGACAGAAGGCTCTCGGGCAAGCAGGCTTCTGATGAAGACAACACTAGGCCTTTTAGGAAGCAGAAAACAAACCTTCATGGCTGGGACAGACAGGTCCTAGTGGGTTGCTGCCCTGCTCCTTGGGCTTGGGGAAGAAAGCACAGTGGAGAGTGGCCAGCATTTCCAATTGTCAGCTGTGGAGGCAAGGAAGGAGGTTTCAATGCCTCCTCCTCTGCTATGGAGAAAGTTTAGTGTGAGGGTCAGCCTGGAATGGCAGAGGACAGAGCTCTCCCTAACATAACAGGGGTGAAGTGGAGGGAGATGGGATTCTGATTGTAGCTGTGTGATACTGGACTCACAAAAGAGTATGGTGAATGGTTGGGATGGAGTCAGCTTTCCTGGTAGCAACCATTAAAGAGCTGTTCTTTGTACTTATAGCTACAATGGTGTTGAAACACCAGTGTTTTAGTCATGCTGAACAGGGCTCACACGGCACCAAGGCTGTTCATTCATACTCCATCTGATTGCCAGTGGGCTGGAGGTGGGCAAAAGTTTGGGAGCACACATAGCCAGGACAGCTGACTCAAACTAATTAAAGGGGATATTTCATACTATATGATGTTGTACTTGGCAAAAAAATAGAAGTTAAGGATCATGGAAGGGATTTGTTAATAAGGTGTTTGTCTTCCAAAGTAATCACTACACATACTGAGGCCCTACTTCCCAGGACACCAACTGACAATGAAAAAGAGAGAATAAATATTTTTGCTTTGCTATATTTCCACACACAGCCTTTAGTTTTCTTCATTGAACTGCCTGTATCTTGACCCACAAACTTTTTAATCTCATTTTCTCCCCTGTCCTGTTGAGTGATAGAGATATTTGTGGCCACTTGGCATCCAGCTGAGGTCAACCCACCACAATCCTTCATGGCACCCAGCACGTGCATTGAGACAATGGGAATTTTGAATTGAGTATGCTATAGCAGTTATTAATTGACAGGTTTCCGTGTCTTTGAAGTTGGCTAGCTGCACTGAATACCTCTTCATTTTGTTGAGCTTTGGAGCATGTTAATACAAACGTTGTGCACTTAACTATCCTGGGGAAGTTATCTTGCAGAGAGAACAAGAGAATATACCTTCCTCTTTGCTGAGATTGATACTGGTGGTTTTGCTGCATGGACTTCCAAGGTTCTTGTTCACCCTTGTGTTAGGTGTTTAGCTGATATTGTTGGGTTTGTTGCAAAAACACCCTATTCTTGACAATCCTGGAGGCCTCATCTGTCCCTGGCATAGACTACCTGAGGACAGTGTACTTCAAGGGCCCAAAAGAGTACCAATGAGCTTTCAGTGTAGCCATCATGAATATGGAGAAAATCAAACAGCTGACTAGCTTGTCTGGCTTCTCAGAACATTTCTCTGTTGTGGCCTTACTGTGGGCGGATGAATGGCAGGCTGATAGCCACCATTACAGTGCAACACCAGTGATACTGCAGCAGCTGAGATTCACTGGCTCCCACCTGCAGGCTGATTCACCCATTGGAAACCCAATGAATGATCAGCATCCTTTAAATATCTCATATGGCCCATGCAAAACTCTGGCGGAGGGTGAAAAAAAACAAGGACTATTGCGTCCTGAATGAAGATGTCACACTGCTGCTGAGCGTGGCTATACTTGATATGCTGGAGCCCCTATGCCAGCTGGAGTCAAGGACAGACAAGTGGTATGCTGCAACAGACATTATCAATGGTTTCTTCTCAATTCCTTTGGCAGCAGAAGCAAAAATTTGCTTTCATGTGACAGGGTGTCAGTACCTGGAATGAACTGCACCAGGCTGGAAGCACAGTTGTACCATTGTCATGAACTAATCAGAGCTGCACAGTTACCAGAATGATCCCCCTGTACATTTATCACACATCAACAACATCAACGGGTGGGATAAAAAAAGCATTCTAGGTGGGCAGTGGTGTTTAGAGGGGTGGGAGTCTGTGATTTGATTTCTAAGGAATTAAGTAGCAGAGTGTCTAGAGTATCGTGAACAGGTCAAGTCTGGGTCCTTTTGGTATTGAGAAAATAGTTGGGACTAGCAGTTAGAGCAAAGCAGGGCTAGTGAGCAGCAGGGCACCTGGACTCCCTGGAGAACAGCAGGATCTGGCACTCCTTTCCCCAGCTTCACCTCTTACAAGACGCATCTTCTGCCAGTTGTACCTATGCTGAGAGTTGATGGTTATGTCTGCTTCCTTGATGTTGCAGGTTGTTTTGCAGCTACATCCCGTTACTTAGCTGAACGTGGAGCTTCAAACAGCCCTGCTGAAGTCTGCCTCATGAGGGAGCTGTGCTCCCAGGAAAGGGGAGTGTGAGTTGATTTCGCCCTTTACATCAGTCCTGGACACCCGGAATGGGGTTGAAGAAAATCTCCCTTCCCTCCTCCTGCATTCCCTATCGAAGGAGTGTGTCTCTATACAGCCCACAGTTGTGTCCCATAGAGACACAGCAGCAGGGAACATGAGGATTTAAGGCTGTGGGGGACAGGATAGGGGGATGTGAACCTATGAAAAACAAGATCGCTGCCTGCCAGTGGGAGGGTTCCACTTCTGGAGAAATTTCCTTATGCTCTGTGTCTATATTGAACAGGGCCCCACCTCAGGCCAAGCTGGGGCTCAGTCCTCACAAGGCTGGAGGAAGTTCCCTATAATCCAGTAGTGCTTTGGCCATCGGGATTTGGAGAGTGTTGGCAGTTCTGGGCAGAGGGAGCACACAGCTCTATCCCTTCTGCCCCTTCAGAGTCCTGGGGATTGCCCTGTCTGACTGGCTGCATCACAACCAAATATGCTGTGAATGGCCACAAAATTTTATTTTGCATCAAAATGTTCATAACTTTTTCTAATTTTCCAGAACTCAAACCAAAATATTTCACAGTTAGATTTCAGCTTTTCAAATAGGTAGGCAAAAGGAGGAGGAAAGGGAGATTAAGATGAAGGAAGGAAAGAAGAAATGTGTTTAGAGAGGCAAATACAAAAAGCAAAATGAGCACAAGCAGGCCAAACACATCTTCCATTTTCATTGTTGTTGTTGTAGAAATAACTAAAATTCTAGCATTCAGTAAGAAAATTCAATATGGAGAAAAGTCGTGATATGATGAACATTGTTAGAATTTAGCATAGATTAAAAAAATAAAGAAATTATAATAGTCCCCACTATAATTGCTGTGGATTTGGTTAGCATGTCGTTTCTTTAAAAGCAGGGAAATTTTGTTTTGCCCATGAACCTGCCTCCTTCTCCAGACACTGAGTGGCCACCAATTTAAATGGAAGATGTAAAAATGGAAGAAAGGAAGGATGTACATGCAAGCACTCAGCAGCTCAATGTGTGAAAAACAGCAGCTCAGCAGCTTTGCCCATCCCAGAATGACATCTCTTGAAGTTAAGCTCCCTTTTCACATGATCTCTATAGAAACAAAACCTACGGCTGGAGCAGGATTCAGTTATTTTTTGTTTGTTTGTCTCTGTTTTTTCTGGCATGATTCTGAGCCACCAAGTCAGTCTTAGCCCAGCAGTAAAAGCAGGTGCATAGGGACGTAGAAAGTCTGAGGCTAAGCCCAAAAACCAAGGTGATGTGTCAGGATGAGGGTCAGAATCAACGAGATACAAGACAATGAATTACATAAAGGAAGATACTACAGAGTAGCACAGGCAGGGGTCAGTAGTAGAGTATGAGCTTAAAAGGAGCTTCCAAGTGCAAAAGGAGCATGCTTTCATCTTTAGTCTTCTTCACAAGAGCTCCTATTAGTGACAGAGCAGACACTGAGCTCCGCAACTCAAACTCTTTCATTCAGCCAATACTCAGCATCTTGAAATCAGAATTATTCAGGCAGTCACATGGTAACAGCACAAAAGAAAAGTAAGGGAAGGAACTGTTTAATTTGTTTAACAGAGGTGAAGAACAGCCTTAATAGCAGTAAAACTGGTGCAGCTAATGGCTGGAGGATGTCTGGGCCATAGTAATCATGAAATGATAGAATTAAGGAATGTGATTAGGAGAACTACCAGCTTGTATTTCTGTTAGGAAGGCCTCGGCCTTGTTGACAGAGTCTCTTGAAAAGCACTTCAAAGAAAGTATTGAGGTGCTGGGATGAGTCCAGAGAAGGGCAGTAAAGCTGGAGAAAGGTCTAGAGAATAAGTCCTATTAGGAGAGGCTGAGGGACCTAGGGTTGTTTAGTCTGGAGAAAAGGAGGCTCATAAAGTTATAGCTAGCTGGGGGTTCACCTTTTCTCCTAGGCAATTAATTCCAGGATGGGAGGACACAGCCTCAAGCTGTGCCAGGGGAGGTTCAGGCTGAAGATCAGGAGGTATTTCTTGATGGAAAGGGCTGTCAAACATTGGCATGGCTGCCCAGGGAGGTGGTGAAGTCACCATCCTTGCAGGTGTTCATGAAAGGACTGGACACAGGACATGGTGCAATGGTCTAATTGACAAGGCGGTGATCAGTTGAAGACGGGACTCAATGGCCCAGAGGTTTTTCCCAGCCTCAAGGATTCTGTGATTCTATGCATTCTTGAAGGACAAAGGAATCTAGGCAGGCTAGCAATTTTTTGAAGAAAAGTATCTTAAAGGTGCATAAGTATTGTCCCTGAATGCCAAAAGATGTGTGGTGGAGGTTGGGATGGGGGTAGGAAAACCAGTCTGAACAAGAGAGCTCTGGCTGTAATTCAGTGAAGAGTTTACGACCTTTGGGTCTCCACTCAGGAAGACTACCAAGTTCCAAATTTGTATGGAGAGAAAATTTAAAGGGCCAAAGCCCAACTAGAACTTAATTTGGCTACTGCAGTAAAAGACAAAATGTTTCTATCAATTCCTCTGGTAAACTGGAAGACATAGATGGGGAACAGAACAATGGCCTAATAATTCAAGGGAAGAAAATTAACAATCTGGTACACCACATACACACACACAAGTCTGTGAGGCCAAATGGGATCCTCCCAAGGATACTGAGGGAGCTGATGGAAGAGCTCATTGAGTAATTTCTAACTATTTAGCAGCAGTCCTGGCTAACCAGGGAGGTCCAAGGAGATTAGAAGCTGGCCAATGTGATGCCCTCCTATAAGGGCTGGAAGGAGGATCTATATAGTGCTGGGGCACTATAGGCCGGTCAGCCTGTGGAAGGTCATGGAACAAATCATGCTGAGTGCCATCACACAGCACATACAAGACAACCATGGACCAGGCCCAGCCAGTAAGGATCTAGGGAAGGCAGGTGCTACTTGACCAACCTGACCTATGACAGGGTGATCCACCTATAAGGGAAAGGTTTTGGATGTCGTCTATCTTGACTCCAGCAAAGCCTTTGACATTATCTCCCAAACTGTTCTCCTGGAGAAACTGGCTGTTCATGACTTGGATGGGTGCACTGTTTATTGGATAACAAAGTGGCTGGATGGTCAGGTCCAGAGTGCAGTGGTGAAAGGAGCTACATCCAGCCAGCAGTTGGTCATGAGTGCTTTTTCCAGGGGTCAGTACTGGAGCCAGTTTTGTTTAACAGTTAATTTGCTGATCTGGATGAGGGAACTGAGCATACCCTCAGTTATTTTGCAGACAACACCAAGTTGGGTAGGAACGTTGCTTTGCTGGAGGGCAGGAAGGCTCTGCAGAGGGATCTGGACAGGCTGGATTGCTGGGCTGAGGCCAGTGGTGTGAGGTTCAATAAGGCCAAGCATCAGGTCCTGACCTGGGGTCAAAACAATTCCAGTCAGCACTACAAGTTGGGGGCAGAGTGTCTGGAAAGCTGCCCAGCAAAGGACCTGGGGGTATATTGTCAGGATCTGGCTGAACACAAAGCAGCAGTGTGCCCAGGTGGCCAAGAAGGCCAATGGCATGCTGGCCTATATCATCCGTAGTGTGGCCAGCAGGACCAGGACAGGGATTGTTCCCCTGTACTTGGCACTGGTGAGGCCACACCTCGATTTTTGCGTCCAGTTCTGGGCCTCTCGCTTTGAAAAGGACATTGAGGTGTTGGGGTGTATCCAGAGAGGGGCAATGGAGCTGGTGAAGGGCCTGGAGCACAAGTCCTGTGAACAGCAGCTGATGGGACTGGGTGTGTCAAGCCTGGAGAACAGGAGAGTCAGGGAAACTTCGACTCTGCAACTACTGGGAAGGAGACTTTAGTGAGGTGGGAGTCAACCTTTTCTCTCAACAAATGAGGGGATGAGAAGAAGTTGCACCAGTGGTGGTTTAGACTGCATTAATATGGAAATAATTTGTTACTGAGAGGGCTATCAGTCATAGACCAGGCTGCTTAGGAAAGTGGTCCAGTCACTGTCCTTAGAGATATTTAAAGGATGTGGCATTTAAGGACATGGTTTAGTGGTGGATTTGGAAGCGTTAAGTTAAATATTGGGCTCGATGACCTGAATGATTCTATACAGATATGTTTATATGGAAATAAAAATAGTCTTAATGTGTAGACACAACAGACAGATGACAAGATTTTACAGGCTGCCCTCTCTATGAATAGATCTAATTACTGCAGGTAAACAATAAGATTATTTCAGAGGAAAGTTTACTACATTTGTGCTGAAAGGAGATTATGAACAAACAACAAAAATCAAATACATTGTTTACATGGCCCTTATTTTCACAGAAGTGGTAAATAATACTCAGGTTGAAATCATGGTCCATCCTGGCCATACAAAGTTACTAACTGGAATCCTTTTGTTATAATAATCAAAACACAATTATATCACATAACTCTATATTCGAAAATAATTAACAATAATTAATTAATAAGAAATAGAGTTCAGGGCTGTTTTTTGCAGTTAAAATGAAAGTGCAGAGTCTAAGCTAAGCCAGATCCAAAAACATGAATATGAGTGATGTCAACCATGAGAAACATGACCTTCCTGTTCCACAAGACTGTCCAGAAGAGAAGTTGGTTTGATCCGTGTAGTGGTTCTCAATGTTACTTCCTTGTCCTATGTGGCAGACCACAAAGTCTGGAAGAGAAGTCAGAAGGGTCAGTGTAGCAGTTCCAGCCTTAACATGCGTATCTCTAATGATGTGAGGTCCCTTGTATTTCTCCCAAGATAATCCTGAATTCTCACCTTTTCCTCCCCAGGGTTTTGTTTGAGGTCTCTTCTGAGTCTGGATTCTCATTAAGTTTCTTTAGTCTCTCCTCATAATCTCTTTGTCTCGGTTACCCCTGGTAGGTATCTTCTGTGCCTCTCTTGAGAGACCCTGGACAATAACCCTTACAAACTGCTAGAGAATGCCTGGTTCCTGTACTCAAATTCTCTCAGTATCTCATGCTTGGCTCTTGCCTCACTGCCATTAACAGTCTCCCCTTTCTGAAACTATCTCCACACTTTCTCCATGACACTTACACAACTTTCACAGCAGTTACCGAGCTGTTTACTTGTAAATGGTTACCTTTTTCTTCTCTATTCTTTCATAGCTAAATTTCAGCCAGGCATACCTGGTTTGCAGAGGAAGCTCAAGGCTCAAGACAGGAAATCACATGCCGAAAATTGGGTTGTACATGGTCATCCCTTGCATCATATGAACATTTTTTTTCAGTGGGACTTCTATTTGCTTCATTTCAGATCAATAACTTCGTTCAGCTGCTGTGATTTCTTTCCTTACTTTTTTCTTACCTTCTTACTGGGGCCTCCAGAAATAAGTAATAAAAGAAAGCAATATGCAGTGTTTTATGTGGGATCATCGTAGATCATTAAAAAAGAAAAAATGTATGAAAACCAGTTGAATCTCCTTTTTATTTTCTTCGCTCCTTGCTCAGACCAGGAGTATAGACAGTTCTGTTCCAAATCTGTTTTGTTTTACCCCTCTCTAAAGGGAAATAGTAGTGTATGGGGTGAGGTCTTTAATTTGTTTATTTAAAATTTTGTTAAGACAGTGCTTGCTTTGCTCAGGCATCACTTGAGGTATCACCTGAGGACAGCATGAATAACTTAAAGCAGCAGAGCACTGAGTCCACCAGAGTATAGCTTAGCAGTGCAGCAGTGTCAAAATGGAATAAGAGCCTACATAAAAGACACTATTTATGGATTCCACCAACATGGTGTTTGTGTTGCCAGCTTGAGCCATGACATCAAGATAAAGTGCAAAACTCAATGGGATGCTGAGGAGAAGCACATCCTCCTGAGAAGAATGTGCCATCCTCCAAGCAGTAACCATTTTCCTCAGAGCATAGATTCAGGCCATGTTCTTTGAGAAGCTGAAAATGTCTGTTTTGTACCTTTGCACTTAATTCAGCCCTGTGCTTTGCATCCTGTCTCTGAAGACTTAATTTCAAAGTAAGACAATGATCTGTTATCAAGTACAGAAACCATGGTGATGACTGTACTTCCACAAACCTAAATGATTTTCCAATTATGGAAGAAGCGGTGAAATGCAATCTTGGCCACTAAAGATCTCTTACACATCACACAGATGTTCACAGCTTTCACCACGCTGTGAAATACTCATCAAAATAGAAGCCTAATTAACACCTCTTACAAAGACTGCAAAAAGTGACTCACCAGTGTTACACTGTTAGCAGGAATAACTGGATTCCTTGGACATCACCAGCAATATCATTCACATATGCACCCGTGTCAGCCCTTGTAAAGGTGCACATTATCAAGAGAATTAGTCAGTGTAGAACTGAGACATATGATTTTCCAGACTCCAAATTACAACCTAATGATTACTTTCACAACACAGTTAAGACACATAAACACAAGTTGTTCTAAAAGTCCGCTTCAATTATTATCTATTCATGACAATCAGAGTACAGAAGGACAATCAGAGGAATAAAAGGGAGAGATTTGTATTTTTTTTAAAATAAACTTTTAATGTGCTATATAGGCATGATCACTACAAGATCTTCCACCTATACGCAATACTACACACTGTTATCACACTGCATTTTCACTGTACATTAAAAAATCTGGGAAGAATATTCCTTCACTGGAAAAATATCATACAATCACTTAAATAAACAAAGACAACATTACAGTGCAAAAAAAATCCTGGTTTTATTTATTTTGCAATTACTGAGTACTTTTTAAAAGTCTTTTAGAAAAATAATAAAAAAACCTTCCCATGGACAACCAATACGTTCTGAGATGATTTCCTCTTGCTGAACCAAGAACCTTGATCTGATCCTTGAAGCTGTAATGAGTGGTATATTCATTTGTATGATGCATATTCATATGATTTGTATGAAGCAATGGATCCCAACCCAAAATTTGTAGACAGCAATAAAATGGCACTTGTTGGCTTCATCTGACTTTTGATCAGACCCATGACAAGAAAGGTCTGGTACAATAGTTATCCCCATGAATTAAAGACAAAGTGCTTAAGGAAGCCAGACAAGACCTTGGTTAATGATGCTATTGGTTTCTACTGGTAATTGCTGTTAGACAGAGTAGGGGCATACTTTTTTTCCCTTTAAAGAAGAGAAACAGACCATGAAACAGCAATCATGCCAGATTCAGCACACAAAAGGAGAAATATAACATATTTCTGTCCCAAAGGGCATGATAGTGTTGCTCAAACCCACAAAGGCCAAGACTCAGAGCAGATGTCACCTGATTCCTAATCTGTGTGAACTCTGCCACCTTCATAAACTCCTACTCTGGTGAGAGAATATACTAACTTAAAAGTGCCTGTATGCGCTTTTCAGTTAGGTGATGTTAAGAGAATAAAGACTTTAGGGAAATAAAAAAAGCAGGTAGGTGAGTACATGAAAAGGGGATGCTTGTTTTAACTTGGAGAGGAATGTTGTATCTTTGTCCTCCATTGTGCCACCCTCCTCGGAAAACTGGAAAACCTATTTCAATGCAGCTTCCGATTCTGGGTGAGACAGACAGTTTGACCCACTACCATTGCTGCACAGAATGACACTGGGCTCTTCACATACATATGATCAGCTTCTGTTCAATCTGCATTGGATGCCATAAAAGGAATAAGGCAGGCTTAAAAGGAAACAGAATATTTAGCACCAGTGACAGTATATGGGTCATCCTTGAGGTTCTTACCAGATCAGACAATACCATGAAGCACAACTTTTACAGGCAGGAAGTGGTTATTCCATTACAATTTTCAGATTTGCATTCTTTCTAAGCATACATTAAAAAATAGTAGTAGCTAAGAAAGCTGAATTAAATAGCACACAATTTCACAGTCCTATTGCTGTCTGCAAAATACATAACCTGCATATAACCAGTTTGCTACTATACCAGCTGATGGGTTAATGCACAACATTCTAGATGTATGTGGGAGATGGCACAACATGAGGACTATAAGGCTATAGATTCCCCAGTTCCAGCTTGTGTACAATTATAATTTTTCACTTATCTCACTGAATGATCACACAGAGCATGTAGAAAATATGTCCCAAGTGGATGGGCACTGAGTTGGCAGGGCTAAGATAGAGAGCAGCTTCCACAGTGCTTCTGGCTGACAGTGACTGGAATACAGCAGGAGGCAGGTTTCTGCTCATGACGAAAAAGAGCACTGGCCAGAAGGTACGTGCCAATGGAGCTGTGTCTTAAGGATGCCTTGGTAGACCAGAAAAACAAATCCTGCTCTGCTGCATACTGTAGTTCTCACAGCTGAAAAAGCCATCTTGTGGAAAGGCAGTGTGATATACATGTTAGCTGCCACATCAGTAGGACAGCTGTTTGATTCAGATGAATGAGCAAGTGAAGATTTTGCCTACTAAAGCTTTATAAAAGCCTTTGACCACCCTCATGCATAAATACTAGCCCACATATCAAAATTACTTATGCTAACTACTTAAAACATTATGGTGTAACTGCCCAAACAGAATTAGCTGCCTGTACCTACAAATGAAACTTGCAAATGAAGACAGTAAACATTAAGAGATTATTGTACCAAAAAGGATAAAAATATATTACAAACTACTGTTCAACTACATCCCCTATTCATAAGTAATTGACCATGATTTGCTCTCAAAAAATTATTTTAAGATTGTGTGGCTTTTAGAAGTTCAACATTTGACTACCCCAAGAAACTGCATTAAAAAAATCCCAAACCCATCAAGCTATGTGACCAGAGCCAGAGACTTGCCTGCTACGCAGCTCCTTCTCAGGTCCATCAAGAACACCCTAGGGTCCCTCAGAGTAAGGTTACTCTTTCTCATGGAGAAGTTTCTCAGGGTAGCAAGAGAATAAAAGTTGTTGGCTTTTTTACTGCTGAGAAGAAGTTTTTGATTCTTCTCAAAATATGAAGGAAGAACTTTTGTTGGGAAGCACTTTCATTCACATAGAAGGTCTGGGAAGGTAATCTGCTCTCCCTGTCCTAAAATAAGTGTTCTTTCTCTTACGCAGCAATACAGTTCTAGAGGCATGCTGCAGCACAAGTCTATCACACACACAGTCCCACAGAAAAGTCTGCAGAGAGCCCACATTCACAAGACTACAGGGTGCCTCTCTCCATCATAGACTCAAGCTCTGAATTCTGGCAGTGAATTCTGTGCAACCCAGCTTATCTCTCACCTCCCATCCACAGGAAGGGGTGAGACTAGGTTATTAGAGAGTCCGTACAGCCACAGGGTAGAGCAAGGACAAGTGTTCCGCTCCTTTGATGGGCAGCTTTTTTGTAGTGTAGTAGTGGATGACTTCAGGAACGCTGTCGAAGGGAGGGCTGTTCTGACCCAGGATGTATTTTTCTTTGGTTTTCGTCAGCTTCATATGCATAAAACCTTGATTGCTCCTGCAAGAAAAGCAAAGTGTAAGTTCATGCTTATGCATAGGGAAGAGGGGTGCAGCACCATGGCAGGCTCTCCTTATGGAGGGGAAAGTAGGAGAACAAAATGCCAGTAGCTGCCGGGTGGCAGGCCAAGACAGTGGACAGACTGGCAGTGATGCCTTTAGTTTTAAGTTTTCCTATTCTCCTTGGATGTGCTTTTCTGATGTGCTAGAGTGATGAAGACAAAACAGTCCTATTCTAGTTAAGAACTAAAGAACAGTTTCTCCAAAATTCAGGCCCTAAGCCCAAACTACAAGGAAACGTGGAATGTGGGTTCATGCAAATGAACGAAAACCTATAAAAGTGTAAGATTTTGTGACCAACCTCCTCCTTTCCTTCCATCTTGGAGCCATCCAGGCAGGGGTCACAACTGTAGCACTCATACTGCTAGGGTGTGGCTTTTGTAGGCCTTTCGTAGGCCTCTCAAGAAATACCCATTTTATTCTCCTTAACTCTGTGTGTAGCCTCTGTTCCAGTTCCTCAAGGCATCGTCTCCAACTGCTAGTTGCAAAGCCCCATAGACAGCTCACCACAAAGGCAGCCTGAGGCAGTATTTTGTTTTCAGCACCTGTGCAAGGCTGTCTCACACAGAAAGTGATCCAGAGGTGTGCCAGAAGACAATCCATTTCCTCCCCATGCCCTCTCTCTAGCCCCTTCAATATTTTCCTATGAACACTTATTTTCACTATAGCCAGTCATTACATCTGGACCCAAATATTTGTGGTGTTGGCCTGCCAGAGGTCTGAGGGTCCTTTCTTAGGCACAAGCAGGCCATGACCTTTGCTCGGCTAGGCAAGACAAGATCTGTCCTGTTCGGTACAACAAGATCTTCCTGTTCCCTGTGGAAGCATCAGGGCAGTCCTTACCCATTCCAGCCTGGCAGTAACTGTCCAGAACACGTCTCTGTGCCTAATCTGGTGGCTTCAGGTGGGAAAACTACTCCAGGTGAGCATATTCCCAAGGTTCGTGGTGTAATACTGCACTAGACGGAGCACTATAGTGAGCAAGGACTGCTATCCTGTGGTCTTTCTGCAGGCACTCTCTTTGAGGGAAGGTTCATGATTGTGCAGGCAGGAGAAGAATGTCATGGAACTCATGGAACTGCCCTGCCTGCTCTTGGCAAAGCAACCTGTCCAAAATAATTCCACTCTGATGGGTAGCACCCCTACTGCTGTACAGCACCAGAGGTAAATCTGGCCTCAGCTCTTCCCAGAAGTAACCCTTCAGTGTCTGCTGTCTTAACATAGCATATAGGCTACTTTAAGAGCATAGAGTTCAGCCAGGGCAACACAAGCACAAAGAACAGCTCCTACACGTCAAGATGTTAAATGAGGCTTAGAAGGTTTTTACAGCTTGTTTGAGGTCCCAATCCCTAACCTTCTGGCTCCAAGCCATTGTTTCTTCTAGGTGTGTCCAGGGGCAGAGACAGTAGTGTTAAAACTGGAGTTGGTCTGTGTCAGCAAAGAAACCCAATTCAAGATGACACAGAAAGCTGTAGCAGGAAAACAAATTGTGTTAAACCCAGCTTCTCTAAAATCTGCCATATTCTAGTTAGCAGGTGCAGCATTTCCTTTGTAAGTGCCTGTATCATAACCAAGCTCACATCTTTCAGATGTATTCGACAACTCTCTGATGAAAAGAACCTTTCTGGTGAGCAGAAACCTCTGCAGGCACTGTAATTATGGCTCTACATGCTTAAAATTTTGCTTTAAATATCAATTTATTAGTGGGAAAACATATCTGTCAAGTCATACTTGATCTCTAAATTATTTCCCTTAAAAAAGAGCAACATCTTTAAATACTTATTATGAGGACACGTGTTGCTGTCTTTTTTCAGTTCACTGTGAATCTGCTTTGCTACAAAGTGACTTAAAAGTGTGCAGATACATTAATGGAATCGCAGGCACATGCTAATTTCAGAAATATGGCAAGGACTGGAGAACAACCTTTTAAGTGCAATTTCATGCAGGAAAGGAAAAAGACTTTTTTGAAGGAGAAGACAATGTACATAGATTGAACAAATTGCTAGAAGCCATGTATTCAGGACAGACAGCTATTGCTTCCCTAAGAAGGACCCAGATATATATTCAGGTTTGTGCATAACATAGTCATTGAGCTTACACAAAAATAATCTCTGCTATATATCCTGACAGGTAAGACTTCTAGAAGGCCACACTGTTTGTGAGGGAAAAAGAATATGAGCTAAAAGTTATGAATAGCAGGCTAATGGAATGTATACAAGGCAAATCTATAGGTTCTGCCCTTGGGATGGAACAAACCCAAGCAGCAATGCAAGCTGGGGCACAACAGGCCACAAAAGGAACTGTGGTAGGGAGGACACATGGTGGGAAGGAGAATGATTCAATGGTCTGCCTATGAAGGCCGAGTTCCACAGCAAAGTGCATCCAGCTGCAGGAAGACAGTGACTACTTCTTCTACAGAGCACTTGTGAGGCTGCATCCGTAACGGGTGAGAGAGGTGTCCCATAATAAAAGAGATGTCAATACTGGAGCATATCCAGAGCAGGACCACTAAACATGGCCTGGGGATGGGAATACCTGATAGGCTTCAGGGAATTCTCCCTGTCTAGTCTCCCCTAGAAGAAAAGATGAGATGAGGGGTGTCAGGTTGCAATCAATCACTGCCTAAAAGGGGGAGTTACAGAGAAAACAGAAGTTTCTCAGTCAACAAACACAAGCTTCAAGGGAGTTCCGACTGGACACAGGGACTTCTTCCTCATAAGAGTCTTAGAGCCCGGGAACCAAGATAAGTCAGGTGAGAAGGGTTTCATCCTCACAAGTTTTCCAAAGCACTGATAAGCACTGATAAGCATGTACTGCTTGGCACAGGGGATTGGACTAGACATCTCTAGAGATCCATTCACAAATAGATGTCTCTAGGCAACTGGAAGGTATGTGAAACTGACTTCAAAACTTTGTAGTGTCTCACATGCAAATTTTCTGTTCATAAATGAGTAGAACTGAGAGGCAAGAACATTCAATCAATGAACTGGTTTTGCTAACTGCTAGTGTCTGCAGCCAATACCACATTTTTATTGATTTCTATCCTGGCTACTTTCCTGGCTATCCAGAACTCTTTAAACTGAGCATTATTTCAGGCTTAGTGGTGGATGAAAGCAAATATAATATTTTCAAATATTTTCCTCCTTCACTCCCTTTCTGCTCTCATTTAGTTTCCAAAAATTACACTGTGAATGCACTATCTTCACTCTGTTTCAAATGAGCTGTCACTGGTTGCAAGTAGACATATCAAAACAGACAATTCTCATCTTCTACAATGTAGAACGAATTTAAGCTCGAAGAAAATCAACTTGGCACCTTGAAATCATGCCCTTGAATTAAACACTTTCAACAGTAAACTATTCTGTGAAACTGTTCATGTCTACACTAAGGATCCTTCTGTGCTGTCTCACCTTCTCTATTTGTCCTTAAAATCTGTCTCTCAGTCTCCCCTCTTCTGGTATGCCTGGACTCAGAGAATCAGTGCCTTTAGTAAGAGGGAAGGGCAAAATGCATCTCCATTTTGATTAACAGCACCAATGCTAATAGACCAGTGACTAGAATTACAGGGACTATGTCAAAAAGGAACCTGGAAGTCATATTCCCTCTTCCTCTCCTCCAAATACTTTCAATCTAAGCTCTGATTTTTGTACGCAAAGAGATTACTGAAATTTCAGGTAATGATGGGCAAAAAAACTTCATGGTTGAAGTGACTAAGTTTCTGCTTAGTTTTTGAAGCACTGTTGGAGTCTACCTGGACAAGTTCCTGACTAAGTAGTCCTGGTTTGGAATGCCTATTTTTCAGCTCAGCAACAAGTATTAGAACCTGCCAGGCCCAAGGTTTTCAAAGAAAAGAACTTAAATAGTGATCCCAAGTTCACAAACGTGAACACTGATCAGAGACAGTGCCTTGAAGAGACAAGACATACACATTTTGGAACAGAAGGTGCTGGGACCTGAACTAAGGCATGTGATATTGTCACTGTGTGAATTCTGAATGCCATTGTGGTTTTGCAAATGTTGCAATAACTCTTCACCACATTTTCATTCAATTGAGGGAAAACAGTGACAAAACACTGATACTAGAGACAATATTCTATCCTTTCTTTCTTTTTTGCAACTATTCCATGAGTTTCAAATAAAGAAAAAAAATTGCTAATTGCTGATCCACACACCAAATTTCTTTGGAACTCTCAAGCACAGATGTTTACACAGACATAAACTAGATACATGACTAATAGTCAGTCACACCTTGTTTAAAACGTTTGGCAACACAATCTTAACATCAATAGATTTTGAATTGCAACCTCCCCACGTATTTTCTTTCAGTTTTCAAAACCCAGTGGGGATGGGAAAGGAATTGGGCAGACAGTTAATCAGAATGTGGTTTTTTTAATCTTATGCATGAAGTGTGATAAAAGCAGGTTTAATAAATATTAATTAGATATTAAACCTAGTATTTTTTCCAGGAAATATTAATGGCTTTGAAATATGGTTCAGTGTTTGTAATCAGAAAGTTTGGCCAAGTCTTCTGAACCCTAATTTTGCTGAAGAAAACACTGTTTCGTCATAACAGATTTTCTGCATTCATTTGATGAAATGTCACTTGCAAAAAAAAGCAACAACTTTGCAATAGCATCAGAAAAAAGAATTCTGAAAATGTAGGAAATATATGCTGTGTTATTTTTCCATTCTGAAATGATTTTCCATTTCATAATTTTAACCCGTATTACATGTGTTACTTTGAGCAAAGCCTATAATGTTTCATGTCAATGTACAGCAACAAGAAAATAAATTAAAATGCCTCTGAAAAACAAACTCACTACTTAACCCCAGACAAAAAAATACTTGCAAAAATCATTTACTGAAGACATTAAGAGGCTGGCCTATGAACTGGTTTTGCTTTTTCAAGCACATTATACACAACACTGTCACTCTACACCTGACGGACACTGTCTCCATGATAAAATAAACAATGTCTCTTCCCCTACAAACAAGGTGTAGAAGTGTTCATTTGCACCCAATGTGTGAAGATCACTCACTACTGAGCCCCGGCTCCATTCTCTATAACCAGCACCCATCTGCTGCCTTGAAGGTAGTGAGAATCTTCAGCTTGTTGGATTTTTCAGAGAAGTGACAGAATCCATGCTTTCTGCTAACAGCCAGGACCCTATGACCATGGTTTAGGCTAACAACAGCTTAGTAATACACTTTCAAATATTTTAATTCAATTGCTAATTTAGAGACACATCAAAAAACCTATGACCTCTTTGTAAATTATATTGACAGAAAGAAACTTGTAATTTTTACAATATCACAAGAATTACTTCCAAGAACAAAAATCGACAAAAAGGTGCAAGTCCAGCATTTATCCAGAATCTAGAACTACCAAAAGTTTATGTACTCAACTTTAGAAATCAGGACCACTTCTACAGACTGTAATGAGGAAAAAAATGTAGCTCGCAGTTTCCTTTGCTATTCAGGGAAACCACATGCCTGTTTATGAGTCCACAGGATCAGGATGTCAAAAGGCACCACCCTCTCTGAATTCAGTTCTGCACTTCCAGTGGCTACGATTGTGCAGGATCTGTCTGACAGAACAGAAAGCAATGCCTGTTACTGGTTTTGCTCACAAACTGCACATTTAGTTAACTTGTGAGATAATCCTTATCTAAAGTCAAGAATAGTCACATTTCCCAAAATTGAAATGTGAATCAGGAAATGAAGTGGTGTGGGCACAGTGCACACTACTGCAAGAGCCTTGGGAGGGGGAAATCCTGACTGAAAGGATTAGCTGCTAGAGCCCAGTTGGTGCCTGGTCTTCACTGAACAAGATTAAAACATGATAATCCCATCCTGAGATCCTGTTCTACTACATCAGGAAGGCAGCTCTGTGAGCTTGATGTTCAATGAACTAATTGCTGAACACCTAAAACATAGGTAAGAAATGGCTCTCCCTCTTTCATTTGAACATCTACCTTTTTCGCCAGTCTGCTTGTTAGTAAAGAACAGGTCTCAGATAAGGAATTTGAAACTCGGCATTTCAATAACAGCCAGGAATTTCTGGTTACAGCACAGTTTCCAGGAGTATGTGTCTCCAATTTCTACCCAGCCTTCTGCAGTTTTAATTGTGTTTAAGGAAAGAGTGGGCGGGTATGAGTGAGCCAAATATCTACAACCCCAAAGGAATATAGAGAAGAGAAAACTCAGGGAACAATCCAAGGCTGACAGAGGAGATTCAAGAGAATGTACAGCTGTCCCTCATGCCTTTGGGATCATTTGTTCTGGGAAGGTAGATCATATTCTTTACCTCCTCTGCTGTGCAAAATTTAAATAATTCTGAACAAAGAGGCTTAGCTTTTTGGGTCCCAATCCATAGAAAGATACTTTTAGCTTCAAGCAGTTGTTATCAACAATATCAATTCCTTGTTTCCAACTGAGATGAGCGACATAAATGTGTACTTCAATAAGACCTTCTCTGATGCCCCCAGAGATAGCTAATCCATATGCAATTAAATTTCACTGGGTAAAGTACACCATCTCAAAGTGACAGACATTGACATGAGCAACATAAACTAACTCAATGATTGTTTTATACACTGATGCATTTTAATTTAGCAATAAAGCTATTTTCATGCTCATTTCATTACATTTGGAATGATAATTTTTGGAATTGAATCAGACAAATATCTTACACAAATTCCCCACGCAAGTTAAGCCTGTCTGGCCCTCTCAATGTCCGCAGAACACAAAAAGGTTTCCTGCTATTGGAAAAAATGGTCTTCAGAGATGTCTTCATTATGCAATATTCAGTTATATTAAATGAAAATGAGCAAGTTCTACCATCTTTTCATTTTCCAAATACAGGTAGTATTTGGGTAGATTCTCATTGCTGTGTTTGGGGAAACAATCTTTTGTTACTAGAGAAAACTCAAAAACTAGAGTAAAGTGGTTTGGGTTTGATTTTTGCTTTCTGTTTTGTTTTTAGAAAAAGCTAGTCACATGAAACAGAAGAATAGATTTTAAATTACTGCGACTTAATCTCAGTACAAAATCAGGGTGTGATTCATGCTTTTACCCTGGAGCAGAAATGAAACGTTTAACTGAAAAAAAAAATGCTTACTCATATATGGTAGAAAAGGTCCCTGAGAAGCACAAGCACACCTAATAGACAATGGGAACACTGCAGTTTTGTGAGAAGAGACTGCAAAAGGATACTCAAGACATGAACTCAGCTGTCCAAAGCAGGAAAATATAATTGTAACCGTCACCTTTTCCTCTGGAAGTTTTCCTCTGGCTGAATAACAAAAATCACTGGACTGATGCAAGAATTAAGTGAAATGTTTTCCTAAAAAGATCATATTCCAAGACTTTGAATTTAAGGGTAAATTTAAGCCTGAGGGAAAATTTATTCCAAAGCTTGTGTCATTAGTGCTTCAGTGTTTGAAAATATCTAGAGGACACCTATATCAGAGAATGCACAGATCAAATTACAAAAGAGACAACAGGAACCGAACCACAATTCTAAAGCAGATGTGTTCCAGCTCAAGGCAAACCTCTGCATTACAGAGAGATCCCAAAAATGATAGCAGAGGAATTACAATTTAAAATAGACTACAAAATATTTTTCTTCTCAAGTCCTAGAATGGAATTATAAACTTATAAAAAAAAGGATCAGCTTTGGTGCAATTTATGAAACAGTTTGTTACAACCAGGTATCACCATCATCCCAGCAGTAAAATGCATTTTCAGACCAGACCTGTGAAGAAATGGCATAAAAGCCAAACCAGCAGGAGTAATGCTAGTGAAAAGGGCAAGTCAGCCTGTACCCTAGACCTACTTGGAAGGTTAGGTTACACATCAGACCCTCTCCTGCATGAAGGAAAGAAAGGAAACATTTCTCTTTGCACCCGTACAGCCTGTACCAAGGTGAAGTGGCTTCTTTTTCTCCTGCACAGAAAACCTTGACATTCTTCCTCAGCTAGAAAATGAACTGATTATCCCATCATGGATGGGTGAATTTGGCTAGATGATCTTTGATCCTCCCTTCCAACCCCAACTGTCCTATGGATCCATTTTATGGTACAGTGAAGACAACATCTGTAATGTACTCTACTCAGCCTAAGCTAGGTAAGGCAAACTCAGCAGCGCTAAGACTGGAATACTGCTCATTTCCTAATTCTGTAGATCTTTCATCTTCAATCCTGGGCTCTTTACTTCTAAGAACTGTAGCAATACTGTATAGTTTTACTCCACTAAAGCACACAAAACAAAAGGAATAAAATCCCCAAATATTATCATTCCTAATTCAGCCTAAAGCAGAAGCAGCAGGAGCATTTCAAATTAGAGCTAGAAAAAAAAATTGATCCAAGTTTATTTAGTTAAGTGGACACCAAATGAAGACTAAAAACCTGTGGACATCCCCAAACAGGAAGGTACTAATTCAGTGACTGGAACTATACATCATGCAGTCCCAAACACTCTGGAGTCATTCGGAGCTAAAACAGTGCAGCAATAAACTGGATAATTTTCTTGTATGGCACCAGAGAGATTAGGTCTTATAAATACATTTACTATGTTTTACTTACTTCAGTGAAAGAGAATAGTCATGCTTGCTTGTCTGACTATTTCTTACAAGGTAGCTACACTCCTTACATAAACGTAACAGGTTTTCTGCATCTGTCCGACTGATTGCTCCATGATACCATCTAGAAAAAAGCAAAGAGGTTAATATACACACAGATGTTCCCACTCATACCACTTCCACTACTTAATTTTTTAATGTATGAATTGCTACCAATAGCACATGGATACCTTTAAAATCTAATATATTACGGATAAAAAGCATTGAAGTTATTACAAATTGTGGAGGCTAGTTCCCGTCAGCCAAGGGGAAAAACTCAGATCAGCAAACCACACAATAATATTGGTACATATTTATGTAAGAAATTCCCATTTAGAGCAACATGTTATAATCTGTCTTGCAAACAGATCCATGATATATACACATTTACTCTATTTCATCTATATCAATTTTTAAACTAATATACAAAAGAAAAGAAACAACAAAGGCGAAGAAATAGAATATCACACATGGAAAATATGAACAGTTGATGGTGGAAAATATTTGCTAAAATAAATCTTTGAAAAAGGAGGAGAGTGATAAAGTGTGGAGATCTACAAAAAAGGCACATTCTAAACAAACCTGTGGCAACTCTGAGAGCTTTATATAAAGCTCTGGTGGATCCGTGGAGTTGATGCTAACAATTCAAGGAAAAAAGGAAACAGAGAGGTGGTTCCTTCATTAAACTAGCCACTGCAAACAAAGAAGCTTCTCAGTGCATGCTGCTCTGTATCAGCTTTCAAAATCACAGACTCCACAAGTAAGCGCTTTGACCCTTCCCTAAGTTTCCAGAGCAATGTAACGCGTCTGGCCCTGTACTGTGTCAAATGTGTCTCTGAGGAAGGTCTCTCCCTCCCTGCAATTGTCAGGTGCACTTTGAAACACTCTGTGACGCTACCATGTCTGCCTGAGCAAGACAATGTACACATGAGATGTGCTCTCTGTCTGTTCTTACCAGGAACTGTTACTCATTTTGTATAAAAGTTTTATTCCATTTGTTCTTACTCTAAGAAAGATGCTCCAACTAAAAGATAGGTGAATAAAAACCTGATATATCTCTTTGACAGAAATCATGCTTTTAACTACCTTGTGCTGGTGTCTCCATTGTCAATTCTCAAGAATGTGCTAAAAAAAAAATAAATGTTGGTGCCCAAATTAAAAATTCATTGTGTGCTTGACTAAAACTAAAGTCTGCATTAGAGCGAACTAAAAAGAGGTTATACTTTGTATAGTCAAGACAGACTAGAAAGGGAGGCCCAGACGGCTTTATGACTTCACAAATAAGATGGAGACACAGATACAAATTATTTCAGGCAGTCTTCTCCTCATCTCCCATTAGATATTTACTGGTGAAAGATATTTCTTAACAAGCAATTTAAAGACTAGATTGCCTTCTGAGTATGAGGGAATAACATTAATGCAAGTGTGAATCAAGAAATGGATTTGGGAGAATTTAAAAACTTTTTCTATTAGCTACAATTATCTTTATTTTATTTTCTCCCAAAAAGGCCAAATAAAACAAAACTGAAATATTACCTTACCAAAATAAGGGAGATGCTGAACTCTGATATTTAGAGAGAAATGGACAAAGAACACAGGGTTGGTTTGAGGAAGCTGCTTTTAAGAGTTGAAAGTAAAATTGTTGATGAGATAACATCTGATTCAGATGTGACGTCTGGAAGCCTGTTTTGGCTACACCTGACAGTAAACAGCAGTTTCCAGAAGTGTAATTGTGAGTCATATGCCCATGTAATTGGGACACTCTGCTTGCTCCTGTTCCAGCTACCTAGTGCGATAAGCAAAGGGCGATAATCAGCTTTAAGTTCCTGAGTGATTTGCTGTTCAACTGCATTGGGTCTGTTTGTCCTGGGTGTGCTTATTTTTTAAAATGTCAGCATATAAGCATTTGTGAAGAAAGGTCAAAGATTCAAACATCAGGGATGTGGTCTTTAAAAAGTGCAATGACAGCTTGTGAAAGACATCAGTGCAAAAGTATGGAATAGCCTGAATGTCTTCCAAGATATCCTGGACAACACCGGCACACAACGCATACCTGAAAGCAAAATTCTAACAAAATCACACACTTGGACCCTTAACAGGATCTCCTCCCCAGTTTGTAACTACCCTGATTGTGTTTTACAGAAAGCTCTTCCCAACGTCCTTTACTTTGCAGTGGTCAGGTTTTGGCCACTAAGGGCCCACAACCCCACTGAAGACAAGAGAACAGCATCAATTATACTGTAAGTATAATAAGTCATTACAGCTTATTACAGCACAACACTACTTTGTTTCTGAGTTAGACCAAAACAGGAAACCACCAGATCTTGATTATAAGCTGGGAGGGATTCACTTTCAATAAGACAATGGAAACAACAGAACACACTTTTTCTTTACACTGTTATTGAGGAAATAGAACAAATTACTTTGATTCCCCTGGGTCTATGAGTTAATAAGTTCATAGTTACAGATTCCTCAGTCACAAGCAGCTAAAAATATTTTCTTAATATACTAATGTACCTTGGTATTTCTGCCTGTCTGGGGAATATCCTAACCTACCCATCCACTTGCCAATTTGTGTGCATCCTTTCCTTTAGATCTTGTATTCCTTTCTGCAAAAACAGACTCCACTTTTGCAGAAAAAGAAGGAAGGGTTTGGCATGTGGAGATGTGTCACACTATTAAACTCGAGTAATTTGAATTATTATGAATAATCTATGGTAGAACAAAGGTGAATTCTTGCACTTTCTGACACATAATTGTTAACTGTGCGTTCATTTTAGGTTTGATCCATGAAAACTGCAGAATCAAAAACATCCTCATGTCACTGGTATTTGAATAGTTAAGAAAGAAAAACCAGACCCGCAGTTTTCAGTTGTAACATTTAACTGCAATTATACTAAAAGATAAAATGACACCACAACATATTTAGGAGTCAAAAATTAGGTAATAGACCCTCACCCTCCTGCAGTTATTTTAAATATATTTGGGACTGGGTGAGTGACTTTGGTGAATTGCAACTACCCAACTTGGAGGACCAAATTTACAGTTAAATTTAGAGCCTCTTAGTCATTTACCTAACAATATCAGTGATTGATTTCATAATAATGGTTGCTACTCCCCTCTGGGATATAAGTGTACAGTCAATCAATAGGCAGATGGTTCAAAGGCTGAGGTTGATTAGATGGGACATGACAATATGTGGATGATATTACTATCTGTTTCAAGCTTAAGCTTCCAAATACTGCCTGAAAGATAGAATGTCAAAGGAAAAGCAATTTTTGAAACTACTTCCTCTCAAACACTAAGCGAGGATTCCCTCCTACTGAGGATTTGAAGTGTAAAAGGATTGTTAATACTCTCAACACTACTAGCATTAAGGAACAAAGTATTCTCACAAAGTGCATACTCACATCCATGCTAAATTGCCCTCCCTCTCCAGTGCAAATAAATTCTGCCTCTAACCCAGAATGACAGTTTCTGGAGTGGGCTGCCTTCAGGGATGCAAGACACAGCTTCTTCACTTTACTGCATGAATCCAGGGGCTTCTCAGAGCCCAGGAATATCGGTCTAACTTTTGCAAATTGTTCCACATAAGAATTTTTCTCTGTGTGGCAGGAATTCTGGCCCCTTCTCTGAGGCTGCACTTTTGGTATGATACAGGACGATGGGTCATTCCATCACACAACCCAGTCTGTCCAAATTGTTCAAGGGAAAGCAACAATGAGGCAGGACAGTGGCAACTCTTGTGGATACCAGACATTCCCTACAGGGAATTCACCCAGAACCTGAATTTGGAGCTGATAGAAGTGCACCTAAATACCACTCTCAAAATTGACAGCACAAGAGTAGAAATAAAAATCTCTTTTCAGAAAGCTGTTTAAGTGGTCTTATCATTCTCTCCCTGGAGAAGAATTACAGGCAGATGCAAGGCAAATCTGATGTATTAGAAACATGCTCTGCAGCCACAAATACATGGGGTTCATGCACCTTTAAATAGAATTTGGTAATATGTGATACACAACTTTTATTTCCCTAATACAAACAACAGGTTATAACAACAGTATAAACGAAGTTGAAAGCGGAATCACTGTACATACTTGACAGATAAAATTCACTGTTTCTGAGATGAATTTCCTGTTTAACGCTGTTTTGTTGTCCCACAAAAATTACTTACACGTTTCAGGATTAATAAGAGTAGGTCTTTGGAGCTCTGGGGATACGAGGAGGGAAGGTGGACAGTAGGATCTGCGCACTGGCTGCTCCTGCAAGTGGGGAGGCGAAAAGCTAGAGAGCAATTACTGTGCTTACTTACATCTGCTTTTCCAGTTGAATAGTTGGATCTATTCTCTCTCCCAGGACCCCACAAAATTCTGGACTGCCATGTTTGATGGGTTTAAAGCCTCCTCCAAGTGCTCTTAATTGTCTGTGCTGGTCATTTGAGGGAGAAGGAGATGCTTGCCGTTTCCCACCTCCATTAAACTGGGCTGCAAGATACACAAGAATTACCTCTCCAGGCAAGGTTAGCAAGGACCAAAAGAGTTGTAACACATAGACAGGTTTTCACACCCTAGAGAGAATAAACACATACCCACTAGCATCAGGATGCTTTATCTACAAAGTTATATGTACCATGTAAAGTGTTTCTTACTATGCAGAGTACAGTCTTAAAACTCTCTTGCCTTTCCAGTAATAAAATTCATACTCTTCTAAAGCTTATTAAATAACTGCTACTTATCTTGACATTTGATACTTTGATCCTCCAGAGATGATACTGTTAAACAAGTAATAGTAATAAGCCTTCAGTCACTTGCCATAATTCCAAAAGCAAGTAAGCAAGATTATCAGTTCGTCTCAGGTTATGTGGTATCATCCTAACAGTGATCTGTGGATAAATCAGGCAGCTAACACCCATCTATCCATATCAGAAATACTGTCAAGCCACAAAGAATTAACAGTGCATCCACTCACGCTGTTGGCACAAAGCTTTTGCATTTAAAGTCTAGGAAACAGAGATGAAAAAAGAAAAATAGCCTTTCATAATTTCTCTCACCAACTACATTATTCCAAGAAAAGCAATACAACTTATTTTACAAAACTGTAACTTATTAGACCGCTGCAACACCATAGCCAAGCACATACTAGTGATGTCAGCATCTTCATTTTACACTTACAGATTCCACATAGCTTCAGCTGAAAAAAAAAGAATTAAAGGACAGAATGTCGACAGGATCAGTGAAAAAATCTATCCACACCATATTCCTGACTCTCATTGCCTTCTATGGTTTGCTGCTTCATCTAACACTAACACTCCTAGCTGCAGATGATTGTACTTTAAGGTCATCTAGTGAGGACCAGGCAGAGAACCTTCACTGTGTCAGGAGGTAAAAACCACAGTGCTCAGAAACACAAACAGCTCAATCAGCCCCTACGTGAGTTTCAACAGCAATACTGGGGGAAGATGTTATAAGGAAAACTGAAGGGACTCCCTACAAAACTCATAGGCCTCACACATTTAGAAGTGAACTTACTACAACACACAGCCAAGTAGGCATGTGGGTGATAGTATTAAGCGCTTTAAAGCAGTCTTTTAAAGCAGACAGCTGCATTGTTCAAGGTTAAAAAGAAAATGCACAGAGACATGTTGGATAATGAAGGTGTTTTGGAGCTGTTTTTTAAAAAATTGTTTATGCTTTTGTCATGAAGCTTAGGACATCCAAATCCCCCCTCTACTCAGAGAAAGTAGGCATAATTTCTTTATTGCAAAATTTGGGCAAATGTATTCAATCACATTCCTAAGTATTCATGGTGGAAATACGCTGATCCTTTCTTAATATAAACTCAGATTTAACCTCATTACTGGATAATGAAAGCTGATTAATGTAACAAGGAGAAACATTGCATGTGGATACTTGCCTGTGATATATATGAGCAGTATTATTATTTTAACTCTAAGAAAAACACCCAGATGTAACTTGGGTAGTCTCTGAAAACCAGAGAATTTATTGGCACCTTCTGAACAAGGAATATCTTTCAGAGGCCAAAAAGTTTGATTTACAAAACAAACTCAGATCTGACTGTTAACAGCTGTATCTCTACAACACAGAATCACAGAATGGTTTGAGTTGGAAGTACATTAATGATTATCTGGTTGCAACCCTCAAGAGAAGGGGAAGATGCCACCACAGGCAGTGATTTCATCCACTAAACCACATTGTTCAGAGCTCCATCCGGCCTGGCTTTGAACAATTCCAGGGAAGGGCCATCCACAATGTCATACAAGGCAACCTGTTCCAGTGCTGCACCACTTTTGACTAAAAAATTTCTTCCTAACATTTAATCTAAATCTCTCCTCTTGTAGTTTAAAAAAATTCCCTCTTTTTAAATCTCTACATGCCTGTGTAAAAAGTCACTAACAAGAAGGTAAGAGGTAGGAACTATTCTGCAAAAACAGGACTAAGTTAAATTTCAGATCCTTATGAATGTTGGGGCTTTTTTCTCTGTTTGAAAAGTTCAGACATGTCTCTGGACTGCTGGCCATTTTTTTTCCCCTTTCTTTGTAAATTAATTTGTCAAGAAGAAGCAGTGTTGAAGGGATATTCACACAAATGAAAGTGACAAGTGTAATACCTAGTCAGGTACAGGTCTGAGTTTTGGCTGCTATGAATCCTCTCTTAAAAAAAGCTAAAGTATATTTAGCCACTGCAGTTGTGGAACTGACTGCAATACCCTACACTTCCACACTCTCATGTGGCCTCTCTCCCAGTACCCTGTAATTCCTGCAATATCCTGGTGACAGTGGCATGCCAGAACTCCCTTGCTTTAAGTCCCTCAGGGTCCTAGGCAACACCTTTCCATGCAACAGCAGTAGAAGCCAGAAGTCTGGCATTAATAAGTCCTCCTTCCAGGAGCCCATCATCAGTGCTGGAAACCAGTACCAAATGGCCCTCTTGACCACCGAGACCCTTTTTATAACAGAGGGCCACATATTTTGTAAGGCAATACTAAGACTGGCTTTACAGACTTCACAGGCATTTCCTTCACCCAAAGGTTTTCTGTGCCCATGACAGTTTGCAGAGGACAGATTTCTCACAAATTCAGTGGAAGCCAGTTGTCAGCGTGATCTTCTTGAATGGGCCCTTCAAAGCCCATGCTATTTTCTATGTATCCAGTAGGCTCTCTGTGGCATTATCTCCTTTTCTAGCCAGACTTGTGTACCTGTAAGCTCTTTTGTTCCTGTTCCTTTGCCAACCTCAATTCTTCTGGGCAAACCAGTCTGCCCAGTTCAGCAGGAGTTCTAACAAGACCTGCTCACTTACCATAAAAGCCATCAAAAACACATTTTAGCTTCAGCTGTACAGCCTCCAATAAAACAACCCCAAATTTGTTTGTGAAAGAACTCCAGCTGCAGTCAAAATGCTGCATTCCAGTTCTGCTACACAGAGACACATCTTTTAGCACAGCAAAATCCATAGGCTATGTACAGCTTGCTCCATCCACAATGCCAGCATGACACCAGCCCCAGCCCCATCCTTAGGAGTCAGAGCACAGACACATTCCTCTCAGACTCAGCACAATTCATGGCTTGTGCACAGTTTTATTCTGACAAATCTCAAAGTCCAGATTGGAGACAAAGAGCTTTTAGCTATGCTTCAGCAACAAATCTTGAAATCATGGCAGAAGAACAAATTTTTAACTTCAAAGACTTGCATGAGTAATTAGGTTCATGGTAATTCTAGTGTTGCTTGCCATTTTGGTTTGTTTCTATGGTCTATCACCTGATAAAAAAAAACTTGCATAAGTCTCTGTGTCTGCAATTCTCATCACAAATGTCTGTTCTTCCCTCCAGATGAACTTCACAAAGTAGGAAAGATTCAACAGAGGGTCCCTCCAGGATCTCCACAGTTTCATGTAATTGGGAGATGGTAACTGTGGGCCTGAAAAGTGAGACTTACCTATTGCTAGAATTCTTAATAGTTAAACCAACAATGCACTTTTCAGAAAAATCCTCCTCAGCTAAGAAATGAAAAACCCCTATCCTGAACTACACGATGGAACCACCAAATAAGTCAGAAAAAGCACTTCATACATCTCAGCAGAGGGTCAACACTTCTCCATTGCAACCCTTCTACCATTTCAAACTTCAAAGCTAGACCTCTTCTTTCTTTATTTTAAACATTTACTACTCCTAGAACAAAGACGAATTCTAGAGACACCAGATGAAATAGCAGCTTGCAACCAATACTTAGACATTTCTTGGTGACAAATAACCTTGTACCTAGAACAAACTAATCTATAATGAATGGCAGGTGTAGTGAGAGAAATCTAATTAATCTCAAAAATGTTTACTCTTCTTATTTTAAATAAGAATTCTCCATGCTGAACCTGTAAGTTATTCAACTATATCATAATACCATTTAATTAAACCTCTCGTAAGTCTATTAATCCTGTAAAGCAATATTTTGTGCTGTGTGCTTTCATAACTGCATAGTACTTGAAAGAAATATTTACACATAAGCCAATCATATTGTATTGGACTGACCTCGTTAATTTAGAGTTACATGTAAAAACTGAAAAGTAGATCTAAAGAAAAAATTGACAGAACTAAGATTCTTTATTTTAAAACAACTCAGAAATAACCTATTTCAGAATTTACCCAATAAAGCCCAAGAAAGTGGACACAAAGATGAATACAGAGCTTAAGACAAGTTCAAAATGAATTAAAACCCATGGATTTCATATAATATGACCAATATATGAAGGATAATGTCTATGATTTACATGTGCACATATACGACTCTTAACACTTAACTTTTTAAACTAATAATCTAGTCTCTATAGCTGTTATATTTCTGTCTGAAAAATTTGTGAAATATGATCACACTGGAGACAGATGTATACTGGTCCCACAGCTTGTATCTCAGCATCATTAACTAATGAAGTTGCTGGTTTTTGAAAGAAAATGTACTTCTGGGTAGCACACAATCACCGACCTAGTGTGGGAGGTTATGTGATCAGATCAGGCTGTTTATCCAGTCATTTCTTCCCACAGGATGAAAAAAATCTGAAGATGGAGACTGCAAGAGTTCTTTAAATAATTGTTTCCAGTGCTTAACTGTTCTTGTAGAGAAAAATCCAACTTGAGACAGAACCTCTCCTGATTCAACTTCTATCTCATCTTCCCATCATACACCTGCTCATTTGTGAAGAAACTGACTCCATCTTATTGAGGATCTACTCATAGGCATTAGAAAGTTCCCATTATGTCTCACTCAGTTTTCTCTTCTCCAGGCTAAGCAAGCCTAGTTCTCTCAGCATCTCTTCATGTGTGCTGTCATGTGCTGCAGTTTCTTGCCATTTTGTTGGCTCTGTGCTAAGAAAAATGTTTATCAACATCCCTCTTAGATCAGAATCTTGCCACAGCATTATACATAGTTCAAGAAATAGAAGTAAAGCGGAACAGTCACTTTGCTTCATCTACTGGCTTGCTCCTATTCACACAGGCTAGCAGGCTGCCAGCCTTCATCATGGTGAGGAGCATTGCTAGCCACATTTAGTCCACTTTCCCTCTGTAAGCCCATTTTAGCAAAGCTGTGTCCCAGCCAGTCAACTAGGTCAATATCATTGCAGGGGGCTAGTTTGCTCCAGATGCAAATCTTTGAGTCTGTTCTCATTAGGTTTTGTAAGCTTACTGTCTGTCCATTTCTTCAGCCTGTTCAGATCCCTCAGAATGGCAGCTTTGCAGACACCTTCCCCTCCCCTGGCTGTTATTCAAAGCTTGATAAGGGATATTTCCTCTCCTTCTGCTCTCGGTTACTAATAACTATGCTAAACAGGAAGGGTTCCAGAACATATCCTTGGAGGAATCAAACTTGTAACCAGATTCCAGGAAGAGTATGAATCACTAATGCTACCCTTTGTGGTCAAGGACTGATAGGTTTTTGCAGATCTACTAGGCCACCCATCTGGGCTGCAACATTCCAAGCACAGCTGATGCCACAGCACAACATGCTGAAAGCTAAAGTCAACACAGATGATACCTACTGCTCTCTTTCCATTAAGAAACCTAGTAGTTTTAACACAGAAAGCAAACGGGTTTGTCAAGCAGGATTTACCTAGGGTAAATGCACACTAACTACTCAGTAATCACTGCTCTCAGGCTTCTTCCATGCTCGCTCCCAGAGCCACATCTCTTTTCTTCCTACCTCACTCCCAACACTCATCACACTGTCCCCTTGAGAATCACTCCACAATTTCAGGATCCTGCAAAGCAACTTCCTCATCACAGACATACTCAACAATAAACGCTATCTACATCCCATCCATTAAAATGAGGGTAGGGACAAGGAGTGGGAGAATCAGAAGTTTTAGTTATATGAAACAAGTGCTAAGATGATTGATAACAGGTTGGCTGAAGTACCAAACAAAAAGTGCAGTGTTCCATATTTCTGCAGCAGGGAAAGATTTGAGACGATCCACATGCATTTTTTAGACACTTCTTCACAAACACATACATATCAAAAGAGCATATTTGATTTACTCCAAAGACAAGTATACATGCCATAACTGTGAGAGAAAATTTTGAGGCTGGGATCTAGGAATCCTACCTGCCAAAGCTGGGATGGTGACTTTGTTCCACTCCCACGGCTGATCATACTCATCTGCAGGCCTGTCATCATCCTGTGGCAATTTGCTTTCTCGTAAACGGCGACTCACCACACTTTCAGAATCAGATTCCACACCACTGCCTTCTGGTTCATAGGGCGTGTCATAGAGCTGCATGTTTTTCTGATGGGACTTCATGCCTTCCTGCTGTTGAAACTCTGTTGGCAAGGAGGAAAATTGCATCAGAATCACTACTAACCATGTCTTATCATTACAGTCTATAATTTTAGAGCATTCAACTTCCACCCATTTCTTAATAGCCACATAATTATAGAGATGACAAGCTTGTACAAGACTTCTAAATTCTACCTCTACACTGGTAACTGGCTGGAAGGAAAAGTTTGCTCCAGTTAACAACCACAGCTTCATGCTTCCACCAGTATTTCCCAGCTTGTGCAGGGCCAGATTGCAGGAAGCATACAATCCCTGTCAGCCGGTATAATGCACGCTCACAAGCAACTGTACATAAATTCCCAAGAACACTGAAATTTGAATATAGTTAGCTCTTCATGAGGAGATGGTTCTGAAGTGAAATTTGATGATACAAAGAACATAAACAAATAAATCCCACAGTACAATTGTATATGCTGATAAAAAAATTGTCTGCATTTACACCTACAGAATATCAGCAAAAAATGAACTATACTGGAGTAAGAACAGTAAACAAAAGCATTAGCGCTTATCTCACATCAAGGAGGTTGTAACAGCATTTCTCAGCTGCCTGAAAAATAGTCAGTACCAAACCTTCTTGGGCAGAATCAGAAGAAGCAGCTAGGAGAAACAGGCACAAGAGGTAGCTCAAGAGATCCAAGTGGTACATTGTGGGTACCTTCTTCCCTTGGTGCGTGGTGCAGCCCTGGGACAGATTACCATGTCATGGGTCATGGGAGGTGTCTCCATTCTCTGGAGTTTACAGAGCCTTGGTTAGGCAAAGCCATAGTCCTTCCATCTACTGATACAAAAGTGGGTGAAGTGAGTGATAGACCAGGTGGCTGTGCTACTGTTCATAGGGGCCCAGGGATGCTGGAAAATGGCAGGCTAACAGCCCAGAAAGCTGCTTAGCTGAGAAGGACTTGGGGTCCTGTATGACCCCAAGTTAAACATGAGCCAGCAATGCACCCTCACAGTCATGAGGGACAACCCAACTTGGGGGGCACCAGGAGCGCTGAATGCAGATCAGAAAATGTGATTCTTCCCCTCTACTCAGCACTGGTGAGGCCACATCTGGACTGTTGGGTCCAGATCTCACCTGCCCAGCACAAGAAAGACATAGAATACTGCAGGAAGTTTTAGCAAAAGGGTGTGAAGCTCAAATAATGGGACTGAAGCATTTTTCATATGAGGAGAGACTTAAAGAGTTGAGACTTGCTAGCTGGGAGAAAATTAGTTTTAGTGGGGACATTATCAATGCATATAAACACCTGATGGAAGAGAGAAGATGGATGCAAACTGTTATTGGCAGTGCCCAGTGACAGGCCAAGATATAACAGGCACAAGTCAAAATACATGCAATTGCATTTGAACGCAAAAAAACACATTTTGACTGTGATAATGGCCAAACATAGAAGTAGGTTGCCTGGAGAGGCTGTGAAGTATCCATCTTTGGAAATATTCAAGATCAGACTGGACACAGTTATGGGCAACCTATTCTAGCTGATCCTGCTTCAGCAGGATTTTTTATTAGATAATATCAAAAGGTCTCTTCCAACTTCAGATGTTTTGTGATTACAATGACCACTGCAATGACAAAATAAGAACACCTATAATGTCGCAAATTGCAAAGTTATGAAAAGACTCAGCAAAAGAACTTTTCAAGCTACAGATGAAGCAAAGATCCAGAGCAGTTACTATAACAAAAGTCATAAACTAATTCATATATCAACAAGAATATTATAATCAAGTAATTTCTACAAAGCACTTCAAAGCACAGTGAAGTCTGCAAAATGACAGTGCCCTTACTTCTTGAAAAAAATTGTTTAATTGATACATTAAAAATATGGTAAATTTGAAGAAATATACACCAAAATTGATGGAGAAGTAAATACTAGCAAGATATATCCTGTTAATTTCTAGTTATGAACAATTATATAAAGAAAAAATGCTGCATTGAGAAAAGACTGTAATAGAAAGAATACATAGCTCTCTTGAATAGCTCTCTCTCATCTCTCTCTGGACCAAAAAAGGTAAACATTTTATTTATTCTAAAGTCAGAAAACAGATATTTATCTTTTTGTCTTTCAATACTGTGGACCCAGTCAGTGCTACACCAAGAAATGTATGTTTCTGAGAAATAGAAATCATGATGCACCCAAATCAGTTTTAAGTGCCAAACAGATTTGTGTGCCAAATACACCTATGCAATCGGCTCTTTGTATGTGTGCATATTTCAATACAAGAACTCTTGCCCGACATTTTTCTTTTACCCAGAAGACCAAAGCATCAGACCATACAGAAAAGTTTACCAGTAAAGAGAAGGTGGTTCATGTTCAGGGAGCAACTAGAAAAACTATGAATATTTGATTCTAAAGCAGAGAGGTTTCTATAAGAAAAGCTACAACCTAGAGAGAGGGAAGTGCAGGGCCAAGACTTGGACTTAATGATCCTTGTGGATCCCTTCCAACTCAGCATATTCTTTGATTCTGTGATACATAAAAACATAGGTATGTATGCACATACACTTACACACATCTCCAATCTCTTTTGTATAAATATGCTTGAAAATTCACCTTTGAGAGTATTTGTAAATAAAAGTAATTTTGCTAAAAGCTAAATTAGAAAAGGTTCCTTTCAATAAATGAGAGCACAGCTGAATCTGTACCATAAGCCGTATTAGCATCATATACACTGATAGCTCAGTGCAAACTTGATATTCAAGAATCAGACAGTAGAATACAATAGAACATTTGCAAAGAAGCGTTTCTCATGGCAATTTTGCAGCCTCTAACAGTGACAGTTCTAAGGGCTAAAATAGTGTTTGGAATGATTAGGAACTTGAAATCTATGTTAATTTAACATTTTCTTTAGAAATTCACTTTCATGAACTATATAATTTGAATTCTTATTGCTGATTAAAAGTACCTTTGTATGCAATTCAGCATTAAGTTAATAGCTAAGAGAAGAAAGTTAGAAAAAAGTTTTGAAAGCACTAATTTTGCTAGCAGTCTGGAAGATTCCCACAGGTAATTCTTGTTCTCATAGGTCATTATTACAGAATCAGGCCCCAGAATTTTGGGCTCCTGTATAAAACCAGGAACCTGAACAGGAGAGGTACAGACACTGAGATAACACTATGAGATACATGACTCAACTTGACACTGTTTTTCCCACTTGGTGAACAATTCTGATACTCAGATACTAAACAGAGCTCCACAAGACAAGCTGCCACATCAATCACCTTAATAGCCCTAAATAATTCAACAGGATTACAGATGCACCATAATCCTGTAAATAGGGGATATATGATCAAGTTAGCAAAACAGCTATGAAGCCAACAAAAGGAAATGTGGAAAACTTTACTACTTACTTACAGAACCCAACAAGTGAACTTCCACAGCTTGCCTTCCAAAAGGATGCAACAGACTAAAAAAACAGATCATTCTATAATGGCCAGATGCCAATAGATATTTCTTTCATCTCAAACTCAAGTGTATAGTAATAATAGGTCAAACAATGTTGCACTAGTAAAAAAAAGTTCTGATAATATAAGAATTCATTTTCCCAAATCAAGCACATCTCTAAATGTCACGAGGTAGTAATAAACTCAATGCCATTTTACAGCCCCTTTTAAACATTTCTTTCGATGAAACACTAGACAAGCAAGATGCAGGAGTCTTACTGCCACAATCATGTAAGGAATGTCAGTTATAGAGAGATTCCCTGAAGTTAAGGGCTTGCAAGAGTTTTTGTTCTCCTTTGTGGTGAAAGGCCATGAACAATGACTCTAGGCAGTTTAAGAAGCAAAGACAGCTCCCTGCATCACATTAACAGCACATCTTGCTCATGTACATCTAATATGCAGGAAGAGTCCTAACGCACAAGAGACAAAAATCACTAAGTTATATCAACTCCCTGATTTTTTCAGCCCCTGCTATTCTATTGGGAAACCTTTTAAACAAATTACATGCCACAAATCACAGCATCGGTGCTAAGACATACATAGGTGCTACTTTATCACTGACAGCAATTTATGCATGTTCTACTAAAAACCAGGGAAAACTATAGTGCAATTGGATATAGTCACATTAACTTACAGATTGATCAACAACAGCACAATAAAGCTGTTTTGACTGGCCAGTATGCCAGATTTCAAAGTGCACTGGTCACACATATCAGGTAATAAACCAGTTTGATAAAGTGATAAACCAGACCCCTCTCCATCTCAGCTACAACTTTCAAGACTGGTGCCAATTTAAAATGACAGTCCTACCAGTTCCTCAGCTGCTTTCTCTAGCCAAAAGCCCTGTCCTAGTGAGACAAATCTGACTATGAAGGTCTCATTCTGGAAAGAGTACTAAGATGCAAGGGCAACTTTTGAAAAGCTAGCACTGACATTGAATCTTAAGCTAAGTACAAGGGTTATCCACACCCTTTGTACCTGACAAGCCTAAGAACAATACTCAGAGAAAAGAATTCTACTGAAGGGATTTTACAGGGACATTTAGCTGCACTTAGCTCCATTCAACAGTACAGAATCCACAGAGTTTATCTGGCCACATCGCTGAATAAAGCTTCATTCTATTTCAGAAAGCATGAAACAAATTACTTGGAAATACTTCTAACTCCAACAAGCAGCTGTTACTAGAAACTCTTTAATCTAAGTATAATGATTTTTAAGGTCATTTTTGCATGCAGTTAAATTCGTTCAAATACATAGTTATTTGCAGGAAACCCAGTAGATTTTTCATTCATTTATTTAACACACATTAGCATGTAAACACTATGCTGGAATAAGGTTGTACAGATGACAGCTGTCAAGTTGTCAGCATGAAGAATTTCTGTCCTTCTACCTCTGGTTTCAGACTACATATAGGTCTCCTCCAGACGGTTGCTTCTCTTCTACTCTCTTTCTAGAAGTCAGCATTTAAACAACTTCAAACCTACTGACTTGGATTTAGTTTCCCACTAACCAAATAAAAAACACAACCTGCTATAACTACAGGCAAAACTGTAACCAGCCTACAGTGAACACCAAATACTGTGCTGCTATTCTCACCGAGTACATTTGTGTCACACAAATCTACCAGATAATTCCAGCAACAAGGATCTCAATACTGAAGCGACTTTATCTGGAACTCACAAAGCTTTTCAATGCACACAGACAGGCCAAACATTTATCATCAGAAAGACACAGGTATTTAATTAGAGCAAGCAAGTGAGCAACTATACCCTGAACAGAGTCCACTTCTTGCATCTTTTCCTCCTGTATACACAAAATTCCCCACAGAGAGAGGGAGTGCTTCTGCAATTAGAGAACAGGCTAACCTGTCTTCAACTAGAATGGCCAGAGCATAATTATGAACAGCAGAACTTTTGGAATGTGGATTCGAACGCTTTATACTCAAAAGCCCTAAAAGGGCAGTCTACAAAATGTCTGGAGGACCTGCTATAAGCACACTGGCTTTCTCGGGTAAGTCTGGGAAAAATAAAATACCATATTGAAAAAAAAAGGTATGCAAGAACATAACTCAGGCTGTTTGTGGAAAACAGCCAATTGCATTCCTTGTATTCTCATCTGTCACTGAAAAACAGAAGTTATCAGTGGAAGCAGAAAGTAACTTGAAAATGCTCAGATTCACATTGAAAGCTACTGGGGAGCACCTGATGCATTTCCCCCAACATTATCCTGACACCTGGCAATCTCTAGCAGGTAAAGGGGCAGATCTGAACACAGACAACAAAGCCCCATCTGCAGGAGTTCTTGCTATCAAGGCATAAGTTTTTCTGAAATGGCCCAAACCTCGCTTTACACATGTTCTGCTCTTGAGGCTTCTAATGGAAAATCACTGAACTGGCAAGTAATCACATTGAAGGGCAGTGAGCTGTTTGCTTCAGGTGTATGGGTAGGCAACACATCAACCTGTAACTTGCCAGTTTGCCGGAGGCATAGGACAGATTAATGCAAAGATCACCCTGATATAAACATTTGTTTCCATCTAATTAATTCCCAGATAAACAGGTCAAAATGCTCAGCCATCTGCTTGCTTATATCCAGTCCTCACCACTAATGTCTCTTTTCACATCCATTTTGGAAAGACAGTCTGAAAGTATTTCAGGACTTGTGATGCAGAATTCTCATGTTATTACTGCCAAGCCTTTTCACTAGAGAAGCTAAGTTTTACCTCTGCTCAAATTTCACCTCAGGTCACTAGAAACCTGCTTTTTCCTCTGCTTTCAGATCCAGCTGGATGCCTCCAACCGCTGGGACACAAGGGAACACCAATTATATTCCAGAGGCAGGGAGGGCTGTTTTTCTCTGAGACTGCAGCAACTGCCACTCAATGTTAATTATTCCAATTTTGCTGCAGGAAAAGCTGGATATGAGAAGATCTTCCTTCCCTCATCTTTTCGTCCGAACAGAAGCCAAGTGACTCAGAAGTGAGCCACTTTCCAGGAATTTGTTCCCCTTTTCCCTGTGAGGGCTTGGCATAACCGCATGATGTGAAAACCAACATCTTCACATTGCCTGCATCATGCCGGAAATACTACTAAGGTCCAAGTATGACTCATTACCCCAGGAAGAAGCATTCAAAGCGACCTTACATTCCAACAGTCCTGATAAAATAAAGTTCTTAGGCCAGTCAGAGCAGGGGCAGGCAGGGAGAGGACCATTTATGATAAGTATCGATAAAGTAGCAAAAAAAATTAATATTTTCCACAGAAGGTATGTACTGAATTAAAACAAGCAAGCACTACCCTGCCCAAGAAGACAGGAAGCACATGTTTGTCTTTGTGGGTGGGAAAACCAAGGAAGAGGAGGAGTGGGTGTTGGTAGAGCTAAAGGATGCCGATTAGAAAAATAAAACACATGGGAAGAAAACCTAAATCCTGGTGGCCTGGAAGGACAGCAGTACCACTTCTAAAGGACATGAAAATTATCCTTGGAGATGTATTTCTTTTTTGGCAAAGGCAAAGAAATAAAAAATTAAATTTCTTCAATTCCCTGGAGGCAGAAATTTATTCTATAAAGCCTTCCCCCTAAACACCATATTTTCTGATAAGTAAGCAGTGATTAAACTGTTTAACTGTCAGTATAAAATTCTTGATTTCTGCAGACTTTGCCTCTTAGGAGGTGCTTTGATGCTGCTGACATACTTACTCTTTGCACATTTTTCAGTAAAGTAGAGAAGCGGAGTAGGGATGCCCTTTTTATTTAGATGAGGGGACAAAGAATCCAAAAAACTCTGCAAGTCTGTACATTTACTGCTGCTTGACCAAAAGCCAAGTCCAGATGCTGCTACAGCCAGTCACATCACAGTACAAAATTCCTGGTTTGTTTGTCAATTTTCTCGACCTGTCTGGAGTACTGACCTTTGGGATTTATGGATCATTGTTTCATGGCCTAAACAGAGCTATCCAAGTGTCAACAGTGCAAACTGAAAAATTCAAGATCCTCATTCCATACTCCAAAATTTCTAAGCTGTGTAAAAGAACATTCATTTCTTGTGGTAAAGGGAACAGAAGCCCTCTAGGAAACAGAGTGTAGTGCTGGAATTTCCATGTACACCAGTTAATGCTCTCATCATTCCAGGACACAAACTACAGTGTCCCGAAAGATTTGCTTTAAAATTTGCACAAACAGAATAAATTATCCTTGAAAGCCATCCTAACACCAAAGTCTAAATGCCTATTTTAAATAAGCTAAGACTGTCCCATATCAGGACAGAGAAGCTTGTAGTGAATATGACTTGCTTCCTGCAGATAGATCAGCCCTGCTGCTCATGACTGCTACTGATGCCCCCCATGCCCTTGCCAGTGCTCTTCATGAGCACAATATCTCACCTTCACAGAAATCACCTTGAGACAGGACAGGAGTGGAAGAAGAAAACATTCATATTTTAAATGCTCTTCAACACTCACACAGAAGGGAGCTATTTTCTTGCATCATAGCTGCCTGTGAAAGTCTCTGTCTGCTGAAAGCTCGCTTGAAAGAATCAAATGAGATTAAGTGCTGATAAAAATTATTTTTTTAGTGAGTCTAAATATGTATATTATATACTCAGGATGATATTGCAAAGAATACCCAGATGTGAGCAAAAGGGAGTTTGTACGACCAAGACAAAATAGGCAATTGTTTCCTAAGAACCAGAGGTTTAATTCTATGCAAATTATGCAGAAGGGAGTTATCTTTTCTGCACACTACTGAGATAAACCAAGGCGCACAGCCTCCTAGGGATGTGGGAGAGGGCAGAGAAGGATAAGTAGATAGAGGCCTCCCTTCAGACTTCCTTCCTGTGATACAAATAGTGGGAAGAAGTTCCCTACAGGTACAGCTTACATGGATCAGTAAGGTTTTGTAGCCAGAAGAAATGCCATATCTGATTTAACAAAGTCAGATGAGATGTATTCTCAGCCAGATGAGACTCTATCTTCTTTTAGCCACCTGCTAGCAGACAGCAGGGAGAAGAACTGCTACTTAATAAATCCTAGAACAGATTTATTCCACAGATTGGTGGCTATGTCATTAAGAAGAACACAGAAATATGAATCGTGCATTGTTTTCCTCCAGCCTGTGAAGGACTGTGTCACGATGATTAAAAAAAAACCAAAAACCAACCAACCAACCAACCAACCAACCAACCAACCAACCAACCAACCAACCAAAAAAGGCCCCCAAAACCCCCAACTGCCAGCTCAAAACACAGCCTGTAACTTCCCTTATTACTAATGCCCAGTGTTTTACTTTACTAGTATTTTTTTAAAGAAAAATGCTAAAAAAAAAAGATAAATCAAAGCTTTGGAAGCAATATCTGATGCATTTGCAAGAGCTTTTTCCCTCCTCTTTCCCCAACCAGCATTCCAGGAAGAGCAGGCACTATCAAGTACTGTTTCTTCCTTTGGCAGGACTTGAAAGCCACACAGCATCTGCATGCTAAACCATCTGGTTTTTCTCCTGTTCACTGCAAGGAACAGCCACAGTGATTATTTGCCACAGTGATAATTTGCAATTTTCCAACTGGCAAGTTGCAAGCAGCAGAAGATCAGCCACTGTGGTTACTTGCAATTTTCCCCACTTTCACATGCTTTCCCCAAGGGAAGTATTGTCCTAGTTGCAATCTTTCTGTTCTGTCATTCAAGCTGAGTTACGGGGATAACCTAGGAATTCTGATCAGCACCCAAGCACCTAATGAAGATGAATCACCATCTCTTGGACATACAAGCTTTCAGAAATAATTCCAAACGTTAAACCCCAATGTAAATTTAAAGTCCAGCACAGTCCTGTAATGCATACCATAAGGATTGTTAATGTAGACATAAAAAATGGTCTGCATTTGCTGTTCAGTCCAACAGAAAAAAATGGTTTAATTTAGAATTATACCTTCCCATGATTAGATGAAGAAAGCTGCTCAGTTGTCATTACACGCAATCATAGATTTTACTTATTACAATCCAAAGCCTTGCATGCATTAAATGACAGCACAGAAAAAGTGACAGGGATATGAACACTGACATTACTGGGAAAATGTTCATCCTCTCTGGCCTATGATCTCTTCACTCATTGTGTCAAGTAGGTCAGCAAGTGATTGATGGAAGGAGAAACTCGTGTCTAGAATTTGTAGGATTTCAAATACTCTGCACTAAGCTGTGCAGCTGCTAGTACTCAGTATTGCCCATGTTTGCAGATTTATTTGTAGTTATTATACTACTCAGGTAAACCCTGACTGGGTGTTCATTCCTAGTTAAAAGCCCATTTGCAGAGTAATCTGTCAGTTACACGGTATTGGGTTTTCCCCTTGGACAAGACTTATTTAACAGTACAGAACAAGCAGCAGTGTTTGAATGTATGCAGTATACATCTATCACATCATCACTCAAGAGCATTAGAGCTTACACTGATACATAACAGTAAATAAATCTGGTTAGTATTCAGCACAGGATCATTAAGAACAGGTGCTTTAAGAACGCAAAGGACAGTCATGTGCAAACATCATAAATCATTACTATTTTTCACTTCTTGCAATGGAAGTATTACAAATCCAGAAGAGCAATATTTAATATTTTTCATTTTGGTTAAATCAGAAAATATCATGTTGTAAAAATTCACTACAATCATGGTCCTGATGGATACAACTAAGTAAACAGTTTATAGTAAATTTTCCAGTTACATTCGTACTTTCCAATATGCATCTCTAAACCACCAACCAGCGCACATGCAAACGTTTACAATGTACAAAAACACACCCATGGAGACAATTGTGGAAGGCTGCATTTTTTGCTGGGGTTTTTTATTGCTTGTTTTAAGAGATGAGAAAAAAAAAATCCTTTTAAAAATAGTTAGGAGAGGCTGTCTTTTGTTATGCTCTGTGTACTACCATGATGCCAGGATCTCAGTGAATGGTGCATGTCACAGCCAAAGGAAAGGGCAGTAGTATGTGCTACTAAGCAAAAATATAAAACAAAATAAAGGGTATATATGAAAGACATCACCTTTTTTTAACTTCATCACACTTTTCCCTTCCTATTTCAACTGAGGCAGCAGCATGGACACCTTCAATACAATCTCAGGTTGCATTAGAGCCGTAACTGCTGCTGCAAGAATCGTTTAGAAAAAGCAAGAAAAAGCTCACACTGTTCTGTCTTGCAGCCCGTCCCACAAAAGTGCAACTGTTGTTCAACTGTATGGAAGACAAGAGCCAGAACAGCACAAAACCAACTGCTTCATCACAGCAATTTTTTTATCCAGTCCATGGAAAATGAATGCAGAACTGAAAGCAAGCAGAGTTTCTTCAGGCAAACCTAATTTCCTCCAGGTCTACCTGTATTGCTCTTAATTGTTAGTGTAACCTGCAATAGCATCAGTTTTGCATCCCAACATCCTTCTTCATAAAACCAAGATGTATGTGGACTCTCCCACTTCAAGGCATCAACACATGAAATTGAACAATGCACAACCTTGTTCAAACCCAGACGAAGACTGAGTATTTTATCTTCTATTTGCACATTGGCATTATTCAACAAAGTTAGTCACAGTAGCACAACACAGTCCATCAGCAAGCAGAAACACACTGAAGGCTTCCTAGGTCTTGACCTGAATAGGGATTATTAACAAAGATTAATGCACATATCAGCACACCAACACACACCAAAACCAAATGAGGCTTACCTGTCAGAAAGAACAGGCTGCTCCTGCAGACAATTGCCTCTAATAATTTTAGCAGACAGAATGGTAATGAACAGCTGGGTTTGCATAAATGTTTTGAGCTCCTCCAAAAAAGCATTTTCAAGCAGAGTTCTTCATAGCCAGAAATCAGAGAAAGGAGCTGTTTTTACCACCCTTCATAAAATGCAAAGAGCACAGAAACTGTGTTTCTCACCACTTCTCACTGAAGTTCATTCTATGACACTGATGTGAAGCCACATTAAACTGTTGGTAAACTGATGTGGTGAATGTCCAGTCTCTGTGGTAAAGTAGATACAGAACTAACTGGCTGAACCTTCAACTCTTGTTTACTTCTAAGGATACGAAAGCACTCATCTGGTTTGGGTTCCCCAACTGAAAAAGGCACTGGGGAAACTGTATCTACTACATTACAGCTGATGTCAGAAACAAACTTCATTTACTGAACGTTTCACTCATATTGTGTCACTGGGGATTTCCAGAATGTGGATGCTCAGAGCAGAAAGGGCATCTTGTTCCTTCAAAGAACTATTCTTTTTACCTCATGCTTAACTAATACTTCCTGTACCAGTTTTTTTAGCTTACTTAACTCTTCTGTACAGTGCAGATAAAAAACCCAAAGTGATTTGGGTAAGTGAAAACATGTGTAATGTCCACTAATTGCCTTAAAAAACAAATCCAGGTTAGGCTAGAAATATCTATTCCCAGGGTTGTCATCCTGACACTAACTTGTTTATTACACACTCTTAAACATTTTCATATTTCCTTTGCCTAAAAGCCTCTTTGCAATAAATAAGAGGAAAGAGAAAAGGAAAATGAAGCATAATTGAAGATACATACAAATGACAAGGGATTTTTGTATAACTTCTTGTCCCAAGTGCATGCTCATTTTTTCTTTTAGTACCACTATTACAGCTCCATATAACAAATCCTTGTAAAATACATCAATGACAGTCTGCATCTCCTGCACACTGCTGATTCTTCATGTAACAAATTCTCCCCATTCTGCTTTTGAGCAATGTTGCAAGAAGCAAGAGAGCTGGCACCAGTTTGAGAGAACTGAGAGCTGAACTGATAAGATGGCAAGATGTATCTCTGATGTCTCCCTGCCTAATAAAATAACACTCCTCCCAGTCAGACTCAAAAATGAGTTTACAGTGTTCCCTCGCTGCGGCAGACCACATTGGTATCAGTAACCTATACTTCCATCATACCTCCACCTGGAGAGCACCCAGAATTCCTGCCAACAGAGTCCAGAAGTGCACACACAAGCCGAGTGCAGACTGGAAGCCCATCTGTTCAGCCTCTGCTCCTTCCTCCCACAAAGTGATAGTGAACAGTTGTCAAGAACCATACTCCCTTGCTGCAACAGCATGCTTTCAGCATGGACTCTGCCTGTCTAGGGTTACCTCCACAAAACAGAAATATTTGTGGATAAGCCCCTGCTCGAGCTACATTTCAGCAGACTTGTTTCCTTGTGCCTCACAGTCACCTGTCTGGTCTTCCCAGAGATAAAGTTTAAAAGGATCAGTATTGGGAACATACTATCATGGTGGTGAGGCTGGAAAGCTACTGAGACTAAACAAACACGGGTTCCAGAAATCTAGTCTGGGATATGTTGACTCTCACAGTCAACTTTCACAAATCAGTTGCAGGATCATAAGATAAAGTAAGTTAAACAAGATCTCAAGAAGTGGAAGTCATCTTGTTCAATGTCCTACTCAAAGCAGGTTTTAGCTATGGAGTCAGACAAGGTAGTTAAACATTCTAGTTTCTCAGTCTAGTCTTGAAAAATTCCAAAGATGGAGACTACAAAATCTCACTAAGTAACCTTTTCTACTGTCCTCATAATGAGAGTTTTTTTCCCCTGTATCCAATGAACTTCTTATTTCAATTTGTATTTCAGTTTGTATTTCAGTACTTCTAAGTTTTTCCAGGCATGGAAAGAACCGACGGAACACTGATTAAATCAGAAGGAATCACAGTCTACAGAGGTCTGATTATGAGGGAAAATGCAACATAGTTTCATTTTTATTTACTTTCTCTAATTTAAGGGTTTTATACAACTCACATCAATCTCTACAGAGCAGGCAGAGGATCCCTTCACAGTCATATACATTTATCTTATAAGCATGTTCTGCCTAAGAGAGTCCTTTGCACCAAGATGAAGTACATATTCTCTATCCCACTAGATGACCAGAGAAGTGAGACACCTTCAAATTCAACATATGGGGTACTGGAGGGTAAGAGTTGGGGGGAGGCGGGTATAAGTGAGATGGGAGGGAGATTAAAAGGACTTGAACAGGTCAGCAGGACACAAAATGATAAAACAATAGCTCTTTCACCTTTGTAACCAAATGAATACCAATATTCCAATGAGTAATTTACCACATTCTTTTCACTCTAGGGTCACAGTTCTCTTTTTTGAATTTCTCAAGAGACAGCTGCTGGAACTCTAAAGTTACAGATCCTCCTGGATCACACAGACCTCAATGCTACTCAAACTGCTACCAGAAGCACTTCTGTCCTGAAGGGACAGCTATTCACATCCTACATTAAAAGCATCATCACTCTTAAGAAAGTGGTTCAAAATATTGAAACTTATCTCGGGATGAGAAGGATGGAGTAAAGGTAACTGGCAAGTGAAAACAGACATAGAATCGAAGCAGCATATTAAGAAACAAAAATACTACTCCCTGTGCCACAGGCAACACTGCATGCAAAGCACATGTAGGCACCAAGGAAAAAGCACCTGCTACTTTACAGATTTTGCTTGTATTAGGAAAGCAGATAGATTTTGTCAAACTAACCATCTTGATAAAAAATGGCTTGAAACTACTGCTTCTTTGCCAACACAAGTCTTTCAGACTGCAGGCAAGGGTTAAACATAATTTTGAACTCATTGGTTTCTCTTTCCCAAACATCCTAGCATCCATTCCTTCACTTTGCTTTTTATGCAAGTACATAGGCCATATTCATCAGACGGTGTGCAAGTAAATTGAATGAATGAAGTTACAGTCCTTCAACATGCACCCCCAAGTAGTCTACTATAATTCTAATGTACCTTTGGAAAGTTCTGGACATCTTGTTACCATTATTTTGGCCATAAACTTTGTCTTAATGACAACAAGAACAAATAAACTGTGAAAACCTCAATTTTTATTCACGCTTGTGATTCAAGTTTCACATTTGGTCCATTTCCAGGCTATATCAAATCAAAAGAGCAAGATGGAGGTATTGAAATGGGGGAAAAAACCCACAAACAAAACCAACATTAAATTAAACATGTAGTATTAAACATTAGAGAGAACACCTTAAATCTTTCAAGGGGAGGAGACACTTTTAAACATAAAGAAATTATATTAATTTTATGCACAGCTGGTTTCCAGCTCAGTGATGCACCTTGTTATAGCAACGACAACACATCGGAGTCTCTCATGACATGAGAAATTAGGCTCTATTCTTTCTGGCTTTATCTTCTCACAATCACTGATAGGGTATGAAGTGCTCACAAGGACAGGAAGAGAAGTATTGGCGATTCTGGCAACTGGACATGCTTGTAAACTGGTAGGGTTTCACAGCATGTATGAGATCTATTGCTCTGCTCAGAGAACATAAGGACTTGTGTTGAAGCAGGTCCAGCACTATTTCAAACATTTCTCAATTCATGCACATTAGACCTAATGTCAAGGAAGACGGTCTCTTCAGTAATTGTTCTTAGACATTTTCTTTCCTTTAAATCATTGCCCAATGAGATGTCTGTCCAAATTCCAAATGAAGTAAGAAACAACTTGAAATAAATGCTGAAGCCCAGAAGGTTTCTAATTAATATTACATTAAGCATACTTTAAAGAAGAAGCACAGCTGTTCAGAGCATATGTCTCACTTCTCCTGAGCTGCAGGGAATTTTGCACTACAAGATAGCAGCAGGTGACAGTAACACTAGCACTATGCTCCAAATGATGGGAATGCTCAGAGCACATCAGACATCTCTCCTTTGTCACTTCTAGAAAAAGCTTCCCAAGATTTCCAGTGCTGCTCTATAGGAAACTCCCAACACATAAATAAAACCATCTTCTTACCAGCCACAAGCTTACTTCTGTGTGCTACTGATCTTCTTCAAATCCTACCCAGTGGCTCTCCACATTGCAAATGTTGAGATGAGAGCACGTACACATTGAGTTTCAAGACTGAAGAGTTACCTTGCACTTTTCCACACTTTTAAAGGAAAAAAAGAATCTTAAAACTTTTCTGCTAGAATGACCAGTATGCCATCTATTCACATTATCTGGAAAAAGGACGACAACAGCGCTGGTGAGGAGTTCACAACACCACATGAAATGCATTGACAACGGATTGATTCTCATTTGGGGCTGATTTACAGTCACTGACAGCCTATTGTCAGACCTTCAAAGGGAATTAAAACACAAAAATGTAAGAACAAGAGAAAGAGCTTGAAGTTTTTTTAAAACAATGCCAGCTGTTGAGCTTAGAGGACAAACACACTGCCTCTTCTGTGTTGGCTACAACTGTCTGCCATGCTCAAGTACAGACAAACAGCAAATCTTACACAGAGTCACTACAGTGCTTAGAGATATGGTTAGCTTGCTAGGCTCAGTGATTTTCAATAGGCCAAAAAATATTCTTCCTAAACTTCCCATGCTGTACATGCTAATCTAGGCATCCTAATCAAAGCCTTTATCAAAGTAGTTATCACTGCTCTTCTTACATTATTTGCAGTTGTAAATTCAGTGCCAACAAGCAACATGCCAGAGGCCACCTGGTAAAGAATTTTACAAGATCTGACTCACCACCAATGTGCTGTATGTGACTATTCAGATGAAGTTACATGTCTGAACAAAAAAACAGCCTTTCTAGTTACAAGGGAAACTGACACTCAAGACCTTTTGAAGTAGGTGCAGGTTCATGGGAATACTGTTTTCTCCATACTCCCAGTATTTCTGTGAAAGCTTGTGTGAAGACTGAGCTACCTCTCCCAGCATGTCCTTGGGAAGCTCCCAGTTAAGGCAGATGTACTGCTTTTGGTAGGCTGCCTGCCATGCATTAGAGATCCCACTGTGATGCAGCCATGGAGTCTTACCTCAGTCCCTAGAAAGAAGCAGTGAAGTGCAGGAAGACATTTACTCTCCTGGCACTGTCTGCACCTAGAGAGGAGTCTCAGCTTTCTGCATCCTCATGGAAAGAAGGCCAAGCACAAAATCTCAAGTTAGACTTGCTCGCTGCTGTTCTACTGCACAATCAGGATGATGCATATAGAGACAGGATGATAAATACATAGAAGAAGAAGGAAGAGGACGCTGATTTTGTGACCCTATGAACAAAGCTGTGATTTTTCTTTTGGAATTCTCTCTAATATCCCCTTGTTTAATTTTAGAAGAGCTCCTATTGACAAAATGCTCATATCCATTAAAGTCTCTCTAGATGAAAACCCTGCCCTTCCTCATCACACACTTCCCTTAGTTTATGCTCACTTTTGCCAGTAGTGCAAACGTGTAATTTCTCAAGTTGATGAACGCATTGAACAACACAGATAAGAAAACAGGTATCTCTGTACCATCATCCTAATGATCTAGAGCATCCCTAGGAATAGATTCCAGCTCTTCAGGTCTAGTACACAGATCTTTCTGCCCAATCACTTGCCTAGCCCTGGAGCATGCACACAAGTTATCTATTCAGTTTAAAACTTGAATTCAGCTTTCCATTTATGGCCAGAAGCTTTTCTGTGATTTACTTAGATTTTCCAGTGTTCAAGGAATAGTGGCAGCATTTTTCTGTGTTGATTTGGGACTTGCCAAATGCACACTGAGCATTTTCCCTGATCGCATAGGTTAGCACATCCCACCTACAAAATCTAACATGCCCAGTCCCCATGACAAATGTATGAATAGACTCCTGTGAGAAATGCATCAATATCAAATTCCTTCCTTCTGTAACACCTACTTTGGCTGTCCAAAAGGAGGTATTTTATGCCCTGAGGAACCTCTAAAGTTACCCTGATCAGAAGAGAGGCATAGTGCATGTTTTATCAATAGTGCTATGACAGCCTTCTTAAGTCTGCACACAACATAGCATTTGCTCCATGAGGAATACCACATGGTATGTTACATCTCAGGGAAAGCAACTGTTTGCAGAAATGCTACACATTTAAGTCTTCAGAATTCTGAGACACAAGAAGAGTGTCTGGCTACCTGGCTACCACATCCTTAAGGCAGATGCATGAGCTACAGGCCAGAATCCCATAAAGACTCTGGCACAGTCCTGGGTCATACCTATAAAAGCAAAGGAAAAACGTGATGTACATCAAGACTGTCAGGGCATTTCTAGATCTCTAAGAAATCAAGGCACTGATACCCCACGTGCTTAACTCACCTTTCAAATCATTGTCCTAACTCAAGGGCTTAGCGTCCCCTATCTCTCCTTCTCTGACTATTCTACAGAACAGAAGATACAATTCCTGATCCAGAAAAATTAGAAGTGATTTTGCCAACACACCTTTCCCAAGGTAGGCATCATATCCCGATAAGGCTTTCTACTTCCTCTCTTACTAAACAGCCCCACATCTACCCTTTACCCAGCCATTTTTAATGATGTGGTTCCAAATTATTTTGAGACTTAAAATTACCTTAATTTTACTGTTGTTTAAGTAGGCTGAATTATATATTATAGCATGTATCATGCTAGGCATTTCATAAACAAGAGATCATAAGCTGTTCTGATCAGGGTAGCTGTAGAGGTTACTCAGGGCATAAAATATCTGCTTTTGGAAGCAAGATGCTCCCTTCAAATTCAAGCACCAAGTAGGACAACAGATGCAGCTTATTAACTCCTTCCTGTAGCCAGTATTCTTTATTATACCTTAAAATGGCACAGTTCTTGGTATAACAGCTTGCCTACCAGCATATCTCCATTTGAATGACGATCCAAAACTGGATCCTTCTTTAAAGGAAGGAAGTCTTAGATGCAGTCATGATTCAGCAGACAGAAGGCTGTATAGACAGCCTTGATCTGGCATTTGATTGCAAATATTTCATGCAATCTGAGCACTGGTGTTAATTCCTTCTGAAAGGCAAAGATGCCTGGAATATCTATGCCAACATGCACAGCTCTCAGGAGAAAGAGGAAAAGCATGGCCATAAGGCTATAGCTAGAATAGTCTTATAACTTCTAGGGGATTAAAAAAAATGCACACATTTTCTCCAACCATAGCCATAGTCATATCCATAAACTGAGGAAACCTTTTCTCATCTCAGGTAAGGGATGACCACAGAAAACTAACAGACCCCTCTTCAGGATTTGACATTCTGGCAGGCTGATGGGAGTAAATACTCAAGTGGAACCCAACTTCTCTTCCCCTAGCATTCCCTGAGAGGAATGAATGACAGAGAAGTCTGGATATTATGATCACCTCTGACCTGACAGTGTCTCAGCCATTCACTTCTGTTCAAATGCAGCATCTCTGCAGAGCTCTCCCTCAAGTATGAAGAAGATCACTATACCTGATCCAAGCAGTGATGCTTGGTTACAGTCTAGGTAAAGCAGCACAGCTTGTTTCTGTGACAGGCCATACGTTATTGCAGCAGTTACAGACTGACATCAGGGGAAAAATAAGTTCCACCTGCTACTCAGGATCCTTTAAAATCATCATCATAGCTACCTCTATTGCTGTCATGCATGCTTGATAACAGCCAGTCCAGAATCTCATTCCATGCATAGTCCAGGATACTTCACATCATATACTACAGAGAACTTCTTTATACTCATGTAGTTACTCTGAGACATTAAATCTCCAAACAGGCTGTGGACAAGGCAAAGATGCAACAACTGTGGCTTTGGATGCACACCCAGCCAAGATGAGACTCCCACCTCACAGCACTTCAGGAACTGGATCACCAGGAATTCTCTCTGAACCTTTGGCATGGATTTCCTGAAGATAGGACAGACTTATGAATATCAATACCACAGCAGATGTGTTTGGCTGACAAGAGATGATAGCTTCTTATCAACATACATTCATTATCAACACACTCTACCTTAGCCTCAGGTCACTTTGAGAACTCTTTCCAAACCTTGTCATAAAGATTGCTTTTTTTTCCAGTCATCACAACCCAATCCCAAATCTGGAGAGACAGTATTTTTGGGGGGCATTATCAGCAGAAGAAACTTCAAGCCTGACTGAACCCAATTCTAACCACAGATAGCATAGGAACAGAGAGATAATAATTCAATAATTAATTGAATTAATAATTCAATAATTAATTGAAATAAATCAATTCAGGGACTTTTAATTTAAACATCAGCTCAGAACAAACCGCCTAACAACTGCAAGACCACAAAACTTTTGGGAAGAAAGGATAAGTTCTGAATAAAAATATTAGTTACTTCAGATGTCATGTATTTCTATTCAGATGTAAGCTTAATTTCTAATATTGAAGTCATAGGGTCTTATTTCATATAGACACCTGCTTTTGCGTAATCCTCTACTAACTCAAGGAGGATGCTGCATGCACTAAAGTTTTAGGGTCATATCAACTATCCTTGCACTGGTTTCCAGAGTTCAAGAGTTAGGGCACAGCAGTAAACATGGAATAACTGATAAAAAGCTGTTTTATTTTCTGTCTCGCCTACAGAGCATTCCACTGGGTTATTTAAATTCCCTGTCTCTAGGATTAAGTCACATTAAATGCAATCAGAAGGATTTAATCAGATTAGTCAGGCTAAACACATAGCCATCCGATGTTCTTCAATTCATCAGGCAACAAAACTAATAAACACAACATAGCAGTAAATATTTTGAGGCAAGTCAAACTTCAGTCAAAAGGTGTTCTTCGGAAGCAGGAGATATATAATAGAACTCACTTGGTAAATATAAACAGAACCTTTATTAACTCTCCAACAAGATGCCTTTGGATTTTCATTTATCAAGTAAAGTGCAAAGGCAACACCCAAGCAATAAAAAATCCCCACACATAAAACTACGTATAACCTGATGCCATGGAGGTTTATGGGAAGACCTTCTCTATCTACATTAGGACAAGACGACTGGAAACTAAATACCCAGATCTCAAAACACTAAACAGGTCTATCAATCATCTTCTACTAGCTGTCACATGAATATTCAGAACACTTGCTCTATCATTATAATCGACTAAACTCTATTTTCAAAAATGCCTTTAGCATCTTTGAGAGCTCCTCATGTTTCCTTTATAATAACATGGAATAGATATAACACCTTATCAGTTGCACCAAGCACCAATCAGGCAAAAGGATGTCTTGTAATTGCAATGGCTCACAAACCTACTGTCCCTTACTGCAACTAAGCCATCCAGTATCGTCCACTAAATATCTCATTTGTTATGGCTAATCTGGAAAAGGAGAGAGAAACTCCAGTCCTAAATGCAGGAAGAAACAAGCCAATGCACTGTAAATAGTTTAAATTACAAATGCTCATCACTCCTGGATAAAGAGCAAGAAATTACTTGGACTACTTTGATTTTCTGAGAAATTCCTCAACTGACAATAAATAGATTTAGACTAATGAGACATAACAGCTCCCAGCCCTTCTATATAAGGTACTGAAAACTTCCAGAGAACTGTTTCCATGTCATTTCCTGTGTCTCTCTTCAGAAATGCTTTAAGAAAAGAAAAATAGGAACACTTGCATGTAAAAAGGATCTTTGCATCCAACAGCCTCATCTTCCCCCACTGATTAAGCTTTCCTGAGGGCCCAAAACAGGAGCTGCCAATAGAAAAGGAAAGCATACAATCAACTTAACTGGGCACAAGGTGACTTTTACCGCAAAATGAGAAAAAAAAGGACCTGCTGTACAAATCCAAGAATTGTATATTTGATCTGCACAAAGATATGTGTTGTCTGGTCAAATAGTCACAAATTAAAAACATATGGCCCCATACCTTGAAACATTTTACAGACTGCACAGTCAACAAGCAGGATATTGATCCTGATAAAGAAAATACATGTAAAATAGAGTTGCATAATGCCAGTATGAAGGGTTGAAATATTCCAAAGGTGTACAACAACATCACCACTAACCACTTCTCTACATGACAGAAAAGGAAGGACACTACCAAGAATAGCAGTTAAAGGTCCACAGGCATCCTATAGCGTCTCATTTTGACTATTGGTAAAAAAATCATCAGAGATGATGATTTTCTAAACCAGAAAGGAAAGAAGGAAGCTACAGAAAGATGTAGCTCTGCAGCCCTCCTCTGACACCAAGAAGTCTGAATCTGATTGAAAGAGTCCGTAAGAAAGCTCATCAACTGTTTTTAAGTGGAATAATACAATGTGATGCTTTGGCCATCTCAACCATATACACAGATGACAGCCTTCAAATTGCGAAGAGGAGAAATACACACTTCAACTCCCATGACTCTTATTTTCTCATCTTATCACATGACAGTACAAAACTTCTACATTTAAAAGCAAGGTACAGAGTGTTATTTTTAGGTATAAAGGTACATGCAGGAAAATGCAATGCTTCTATGGCATTTGCTGCTGCCTACCTAAGCATCTTCAGAAACACGGTTTTCCATGCCAAAGGACATTTTTGTTTCTTAGGAGCTATAATATACATGTGAACTGCCATGTAACAGGAGCTCACACGTCTTTTCTTACCAGCCATTATTCTCTGGGCTTCATAAGGTTCCATATAGCCAGTGTTCTCTCCTTTTCCCATTCTGTTCAACTCACTTTTGGCATCAAATGGATCTGAGTAGTCATCAGCTATCAATACCTGAAAGACAGGAAGGTAACTGTTACTGAAGTGTTCAGTCACACATGCAAAGCAGAAGGCAATGACATCCTATCAGCAAATAAAAACAGCTTGACTGGCTGCATTCTATGTCATCTTCAAAGTACAGTCTTGATTCAGAGGATAAATACACAATTGCCACTGATCAGTTATTAAATGGTACTGAAATAGAAGTGTACTCCTATTCATACCAGGAACCTCATAAAGGCAGACTCCGTGTCAAAAAGATTTCTAACTAGCACAAGCAATAGAATAATTGGGATGGACAAATTAGAAAGAGCCAACCAGTCAGCAAATTGAATCCACTGCAAATCTTATCAGAGAAGTCTGCTAATATTCAGGGAAAAAAAGCACTCTTTCCTTTGCACATACTTCATCTCCTCTGCTTTTATGAATTACAACTGAAAATATTGCTAGAAACTTTAAAAATAAATATTCTAAGGCTACTCTTTTCACTGCATTAATAAAAAAAAAATTTAATTTTAGGTCTCACCTGAAAAAAACAAGACAAAAAACAAACTTCTAGGCTAAACTTGAATCCTCTAAACCATCTGTGCCATGCTTTCTTTCAAAGGAAGATTATTTTTAGTTATATTTTGTGAACTGAGACAAAAGACAACAAAAAGAAATTATCTGTCAGAACATGCTTTCTTTCTCCACTAGGAGACTAAAAAAAATCAGAAGGTTAGAAAATCTCACATTTACATTACTATGCTTTCCTGACTGCTGCAAAACTACTGTATGCTGTGTAGGTCCTATATATAGGTTTTTTTAATCAGTCAATTAAAGTCATAGAAATAATTGCTCCCTATAATTGAGGAGGTAGAGTTAATCTTTGTTTCTGGGATGTGACAACGGGACTGGGGCACAGGCAGAAATCCTCATATGAGAATTATTGCAGAGCACAGAGATGTAATCTACAGCAGGCAAAAGAGTCTGAAGCCAACAAAGCAGGGAGAGGCAGGCTTCAACATCAGAATCCCTAAAAAGTCTTAAGATTATTCAGGTGGGAAAGAGCCACAAGAGATCACCTGTCCAACGCATCACTCAAAGCAGGGCAAGCCTAAAGGCCTCTGCCCTGAAGGCTTACTTTATTTATGAGGGATTTTTCAACTGGGTTACTTTACATTTTTAAGACCAGCAATAGTAAGACTTATAGCACAGTGCTATTACAACAGTTTCAATCTTTTCAACAAAGAACCAGGTATACACCGCCAGCTAAGAGACTGAAGCTGCATCTGCTGCTGTCTCCTGCAGCCAGCATACTCCACCAGCATAGCCAGAGAAGAAAAACAGGACACACAAGTATTCACAGATCAAACACCTGCACAAGTGCCATGGAATAAATGAACACTCTATTAGGAAAGGCAGAGATTTCCTTTAAGATTAAGAAACAAAACATCTAACACACTTCAGAGTCATTACTCAGGTCCTGTAACACTGGCACATTGCAAATTTATACTGCTTATTTTGCTTATTTAACTACCAAGACTGGCGTTTTAATTTTATATTTTTGTGTTTTCCTCTACTCAGAGTTTAAAGTAATTGGGAGCTTTTTTTTGACCAGAAATCACCAGACTGACATGGATCATAAAGAGAGGGAAAGATAAGTCTTCCTTTCGCTTGGTGTCCAAAATTACTCCCTCATTATTTCGAAAAACAGTTAACACAAAGGGAAAAAGTCCCCTCCCCCCATCTGGCAACATATGTCCAAGATGCAAATCAAGTGACAGCAGCTGCACACACTTGAGACAAAGACTACAATGTGTTTCACACAGCAATAATTTCTCCTAGTCACAAGGGCAGTTTTATTTCCAGAAGAGATGCAGCTGAAATGCCATCCATGTTGTCTTCTGCTCTGACCCTGTCAAGAGCTGCTAGGTGGTAGCATGTGCTGCTCACCTTGGCAAATGTTGACACATAATACTCACCAATCCTTTGTATAAAACTGTACTAGAACACGAAACAGAAAGCAGACTTAGCACAAGGCTTATTTGACATTTCTTCTTCTCTATTTGCCCGAAGTATACTAGGAGAAAAATTATACATAAAAGATGCCGTCAAACAAGACCACCCCTCAAGAAAGCCACCCAAAAAACTCCAACCTAAACAACACTCTGTCACAGCAAATCCCGAACCCACTTTTCAGCACTCAGCCAGGCAGAAAGGGCAGCCTTCTTCACCTTTCCTGGAACTGTATATCTTATTACAAGTGGATTTACAGTGCTGAGCTGTCAGGACTCGCCAGTTGACTGTTACTGTTTCCATATATACTAAAATTCAGTAATTCTCGGCCTAGATATAGCAGCTGGCCAGTGCCAGAATTAGATGTCTTCTATACTTGCTAAAAGCTATAAATTCTCCACTTCTTGGAAGTCTCAAGTATTTCTACTTCTTTCAAAAAAAAAACCCCCAATGCTTGAAAACCTCAAATGAGTATGATTGCTGGTTCGATTATAACATACTTACTGTAATGTCTGAACTCCTTTTGACAATTCTATTTCAGAGAATTAATTTTCCTGTTTTCAGAGATCTCAACTAGAAGAGTTCCTACTCTGCAAGTCTTTTTGCCATCTCCATGTAAGCTACCTTTACCTTAATGAACTCACCTTCCAAGCCTCTACCCTTGGTTAGACAGAGTACAGACAAAAACTTTTGATGAAATAGAAAGTTCTGAGTACATGAATTTTCTAGTCGTGTACACAATAAACAAAACACTTGCTTCATGACAGATGGTATTAATACACTGTCCTCATACACCTTTCATGCTATCCTCAGAAAGAAAAAGCTTGCCAATGTTATACACAAGTTCTCTTCACAAATACCATAGGTACATGCCATGCATGTGGAATGGTGGTTCTGCAGATCATGATGTTGATCACCTCCATGCCAGACGGGGAAGATCCTCTGTGTGAACACCATGCTGCCACCTCTTCCCCACGGGCATGTAGGAGTAGGTCTTTCCATGTGATAACCAATGTGCCCCAGCGTTCACCAGAGCTCATCAGCTTTTCAGAAAGAGATATTTGCTGTGCGTTTTGTTTGTTTGTATTTCTCCCAACAACCTTTCAACCACTGCCTAGCACAGCAAACTGGTCTCAGTCAGGCATTTGTTTTCTACAGTCCAGAGGCCAAGGCCAGCACAGCTGATCCCAGGTTAGGGCCTGCATGCCATGCCCCTTCCACAGCTTTCATTTAGTGCACTTCTGAGGCAAATGGCTAAACTCGTTCAACTGGTCTCCACACTGATCTTTCCTGTTACTGACTGACAAACACTGGACAGGAAGTAGAAGATAATAGACAGCATCCATTGTCTACCAATGCATCCCTCCTAGAAACCTCAGCTAGTCAGATTATCCAGGATCTAATGCTGTACTTGCCACATCTACCCTGGGCATAATTAGAGGAATGGCAACATCTTGAAATTTTGTAAGCACAGCTAAAGACAGCATTCATAAACAGAGCCTGACCATTGGAGCAGGACAGATTTAATTTGGCTCCCTGCTCTGCCAAATTGAGCCACCTTCCTTACAGGCCCTATCTGTCAAAATGAAAACATAGCTATCAGAAATCCTCAGAAGGCTGTCATTCAGATTCCAAATTAATGTCTAAATCAGCGGCCATTTATCGGGGTTATAGGCAAAGACTTGTGGCTTATCTCTTGACAGAATGCAAGATCTACATTCTGAGTGTGGACTGCAAGCTCCTACAACTACTGATTCCTGTTCTATTCAAGCCCATTCTATGGCATCCCATACATATATGATAGTATTTTCTATTTTTGTAGATGCAGTAGTAGTATTTTGAGGCATCAATAACAGCAAGCAAAAGAAACTTTAACACACAAATAGAAGTGCAGGTATCAAAATAAGTCAATAAGGATTTAGAGAACACTCGCAGGGGATCTTTCTTGCAGGTTGCTCGTTAAAAGTCAGAAGACAGAGAACAAGAGTACAGCTCAGTTACCAGACAAGTTGACAAATTAAAAACCATAACTCTAGCTATAAAGTTAATTAGCAGATACAAGATCAAAAACTCAATAATCACGCCACCCCCCAGAAAATTAAATACAAGCTGAGGTTGTGGTTGGTTTATCCCTCCATTATATATTAACTAAGTTGCAAGCTTCACTGTTGATGCATAGTCTTTGTTCTTCCACAGTCTTAAAAAAACAGTCTGGCAAATATTATCATATTAAATACCAGTTTAAATGGGAACTTGCATGTACAAAAGCATGATTTGCATATGCAGCCACAATAAGAAACCAAAGAATACACCTAACTGCATAATTTCACAGGTATCTCTATCAGACTAAATGCAACATTGTAAAGGGAAGGGAAAAGAAGGAAACAAATGAGAACTCATGACACCGAAAAAAAAAAAGGGATAATCCCTTTTTTTAATTGAAAGGAAATGCAGAAGATCAAGTTATCTTTAAAACAGCAACATCAGCACAGAACTGTTAGCTATTTCACTAATTTAGTGGCTACTGTGATTAAGGACACACTACTCTAGAAGAATTCAAGAGGAACTATAATAAGCAATGTAACAAAAAATATAAAAGGTGTCTCCTGCCCACCAGGCCTTTGGGGAATTTATTAGCAGAGATTTATTTTAAAGATTTTTTTAAATTAAATAATATATATTATTATATTATCAATATTTAGATAATAGAATAGTTTGGGTTGGAAGGAACCTTAAAAATCCTCTAGTCCCAACCTCCTTGGCATGGGCAGGCACAAATTTACATAACTGTATAAAGGCAGACCATATATTCTTCTTTGTACATTTGTGAGTTGCAGTTAAATGTACCAATATCAGAGGTGAGAGCATGTGTCTGTCAGCAAAAATACAGAAGACAAGAGCACTTAAAAATGGTTAATCATAGTAAACCCATTTAACACAATATAATGAAAATTCTTCATCTTCTCTGAGGATTTGTATTCACAAAAGACCAGTCCCTAGCTACAGTAGAAGTCACTCTATATTACTGTAGAATGGCCTGGGTTGGAAAGGACCTTAAAGATCATCTTGTTCCAATCTTTCTGCTATGGACAGGGAAACCTTTAGATAGACCAGGTTGCTCAGAGCTCCATCCAACCTGGCCTTGTTCACTTCCAGGGATGGGGCATCCACAACTTTGCTGCACAACTTGTGCCAGTGCCTTAGCACCTTCACAGTAAAGAACTTCTTCCTAAAATATAACATAAATCTACTCTCGTTTTGAAGCCATTCTCCCTTGCCCTGTCACTACAGGCCCTTGTAAAAAGTCACACTCTAGATTTCTTATAGGCTCCCTTCAGATACTACAAGGCTCCATTTAGGTCACCCCAAAGCCATCTCTTCTCCAGGGTGATCAATCCCAGCTCTCTCTCCTTTCCTCATGTGAGAGGTGCTCTATTCATCTAATCATTATTGTGGCCAACAATGATTAACAATATTACACGAGGGGAGTTGTGTTGTTATTTTTTTGGTTGGTGTTGTGTTATATTGGTCAGGGGTTTTTTGCAGGAGTATGCTTGGGGTTTTTTTACATGTTTTTTTACAACATGATATTTTTGACAAATGCCAAGTTTCTCTCCTTGACCCCAAGTAACCTCCAGGTCTCACATCCCAAACATGCCCTAAGCAGATGTTTCCTTAAAAATTATATTTTCATGTAATTTTCAGGCAACTACACATTAGAAACACCTCTGGTGTAGAAGCCTGGACAGAGTTCAGCCTACAGACAGCAAGACTGAGAAGTTTGGTCTTGACTTGTTTCCATATTAATAAAGACTTTCACTTTGGTTTTCTTCCATGAAGCACTGAATTCAAGAACCTGTTGGATAAACTTCTCTGCAGCCTAAGAACCACTTTTTATTTAAAATAAATTTCACAGTCTTGGAAAACTTGATAACAGAGTGATCTGTACGTGGCTGGATTCCTGAAAGTATCAGGAAAAAATAAATGAAGGACCTTTAATATCTTGCTAACAGTCAGAAATTTGGAGTAAGATTCTAGAGGACTACCCTACAGATAAAGTGTGTACAGTGCCTTTCCTCATAGTCCTAAATTTGAGTATTAGAAATATCAGCACTAGCTCTGCCCTTGGAAGGAATCACAGGCCTCATTCATAGCAGTGACTTCCAGAGACTGACACATCTCATCTAAAAGGTAATTGAATCATAAACTGGGAAATGTGGTGCCTAAATTTCTCAGGGAGCTTGAACTGGTACTGGGGTGCTGAGGAAGAAAAAAAGCTAGCACTTAATAACAGGATTTCAGGAGCTACTCCCCCACATACAAGGTTTAGTGCTCAGTGAAGGTGAATTGCTCTTCAGTTTTGACAAGTCCACGCACTCACAGGGACAGAACTGAACTGCTAACAAGCTGATACAATAACAGTTCTTGCCTTCTTGTCCCTCCATTTCTGTCCTCTATTCCCAGGCAGTAATTGAAGTCCCCACATGTGTCACTGCTTCACAAAGGGCAATGCAAACCACCCTTCACACAGCAGGCAGTGCAACACTTTTAACTCCTGCTCAAAGTTGAAAAATGCAGTTGTACCTGCTTTCCCCTCAGAAAGAAACAGATGCTTCCTTGACCCATACACTCAAGCATTTTAAATTTGAAAATACATCTTAAAGGATTTTTCAGTAGATCTAAGATTTATTGAAGGAAGGACAGGCAGAACAATCATCCCTTTAGAAAACAAAGCTTAAAAAAAAGGTTTTAAAAAAGTATCCCACGTAATGTTATTAGCAGAATATGTTTTGTAAAACAATTTTCCACACTTCCTGGACAATGCACAACTATTCCAAAACCACACCTTATGTCTGTTTCCTTGTAAATAGACTGTTTAACAGTAACATTTACAAAAACAGTGACCTATCCAGGAAGATCTGCACCACAATCCTTTCCTATCACTTGCTAGAATCCACCATTATGCTGTTTCAACTGCTCAGGCTCATATCATTTCCTCCACTTCCAAACAGTGCCTAGCATACTGTAAGTTAAGGAAACAACCACGCTGACACAGAGCAGAAAAGGAGTGAAAAGTCAAACCATATTCTTTTCCACTAGGCAGTGGTCTGCACAAGCATGGACATATACAAAGGTGTTTAGAGACACAAACATCTCTCCTATCCCATTGTCAGTGAGCCTGGGGAGCAAAGAATCTTGTAAAAACAGACATTTCTTCTGTGATCCAAGCAAATACAATGGTAAACTGGCCACAAAATCAGATTGCAAACTAGGTGATTACATGCAAACCTGATGTTTAAAAAGAGAAACACAGCTTCATCTTTTTCCTTTCTAGATCCATTCTCATTAGTCAGGCTAAAATACTTACATGAGTTCCCATACAGTACTTGCTGTGCCGAATTTCTCATTTAGAATTAGAATTCCCTTTGATCACAACAAACTGCATAACCTTATTCAGCCTATAAAAGGTTTTATTTCCACATATACATTACAGCAGTCCTTATGCTAACAGTTGGTGTGCAAGTTTACGTAAAGTTGGATATGTAAAATAGTGTAATACAGACCTCTTCCCGCATCTGGACAGTTTTGAAGCAGGTAATATGTGTTCTAGTGTGCAATAGTAGGACAGATGAATTTATGATGACCCCACTGTTGTAGCAGAATTGTGTAGTGCTGTTTTAGATATGCTTGGAGTCTTGGTACTTCTGTGTTCACATGCAAAGTTACCTAAACCAGCTCCTCTGCATATCCATGTGAAAATTCAGAGGACCATCTACAGAAACAAGTACAATTCATTCTTTCTTGCTAACCCTTACTATCACTCAGCCCTGTTTTAGTGACCCTCCCATTGGCCACTCTTGACCAGCCATGTCCAGCTGCGTCCACATGCACTTGATCTGAAGAGAGCCCTATTAATTCTTTCATGCTGTTGCAGAAGCTGCTATACTTTTATGCATTCATCAGACTAGCTCCACATTCACTCACTGCAAAATTCATCTACAGAATGAGGAAAGGCAAGATCCTGCACAACTGTCCTTACTGAAATGTGCTATTTCCATATAATGCAAATCTGTTGCCAACACAGACTTCATGGCAGTTTTTGAATATCAGTTACATGAAGACTTAGGATCCATGAAATCCCTGAGGACCTGCAGGAACTTGTGTCAGGGATGGTTCAGGTTAGATATTAAAAAAAGGTTCTTCAGCCAGAGGGTGGCTGGGCACTGGAACAGGCTCCTCAAGGAATCAGTCACAGCAATAAGCCTGACACAGTTCAAGAAGTGTTTGGACAGTGTTCTCAGACATATGGTGTGACTCTTGGAAATGGTGCTGTACAGGGCCAGAAGCTGGGCTCAGCGACCCTTGTAGATCCCTTCCAGCTCAGCATCTTGTGTGGTTCTGTGGATTAAACTACTCTTCTGCTCAAAGCAGGGGTAATACCGAAGGTAGGCCAAGTTGTCCAGGATCTTGCCCACACGAGTTTTAAAAATCTCCAGAGACAGAATGTCCACACCCTCTTTCTCAGCAATATATATTTATGTATATGAAATAACAAATAATAATGGTAACTATACATTATATATTTATAATATTTTATCTATGTACTTGTTTGCACATACATATAACGTAGATTTCAGAGTTTTACAAATAATTTCAATATATGTAACAAGAAAATCTAAATTCACTTGAATAAACTTGTAGACTATTGTAGCAACAGTTTGAGATCAGACAGCAGATGCATACACCAGAGAGATATAAGACACACTGATCAGAGGATGTGATTAAGTAGGCATTTGGAATCCATTCGTGGATGTTACGGTTCCCAAAAGATGGAAGACATTTAAGTGCTACACTGATGGACTGCTCTGGACTCAGTTAAAAAATTTAGAAAAATCCTTTCACAGGCAATACGTGGTATCCACCATACAGCTTTAGCTTTTATTTAAACTCAGAACCTCTTAGGATATAAACTTACTGTTGGCCTTTTGACTCTTTGCAACTGTCTCCTTCTGTCACTCATGAAAACTTCAACACTGCATTCATCTTTAGGTAAGTATTTTTGTTTCACAATCCAATTTAGCCTTATCCAACATTTATCCATATATAGATTATTACTACCTTATGAGGTTCAACAATATAAGCAATATATTTTCTCCTTGTCTCCTACCCTCAGTGGTTTTATCACTCTGAATACATTAACATAAAAATACAATGACAAAAGAAGTGTAATTATAGGGACATAGCTCACTGCTATTATTTATTATATTAATAATATTATTTGTTCTTTTAATACTTTTGGTAAGCTACTGCTTGTCCGCAGACGAAAACTTAATTTTTACAAGGAATCCCACAGGGTGTTCTTATGTGACATAGCAATCTACAGATGAAAGAGTGATGCAGTAATGTTCTTGCTCACTGGGGGCCAAGTGGCAGCAATTCATACTGATTAGATACACAAGTTGTATGGAAAGGAGTGAAAACTGGACAAAGGTCCTCCACCCTGCCACATTCCCTTATGGTCATTCGCACTTAGATATTAGCCTTTTTACAGAATAAGGCCACATTAAAGGTGTTCAGTTACTCTGCCAGTAAATAGTTCAATAAGCATATTTTAGTTCAGAACAGTAAATTCATCCCTTTGTTTGAATGCAGTAGCTGAGGAACTTTCTTACAATGGGGTTGAGATGCTTACTGCAAAGATATATACATGATACACTCTTCCAGAAGTCTACCACTCCCTCCTTTAATCTCCACATCTTCCAACTGCTTCATACTCCTTCCTGATAGTCTCTCTCTGCTTGGATCTTTTGTGCTCAAAACTCTGATAATTTGGATAGCTTCCAAAGCCAAGAGAGTTCCAAGCTGTGCATACAGTACAGATGCCAGGCATACTTGTAACTGAACAGCCTACCACATCATTCCAAAAAAAGCCCTGAAGTCACTGGGGCTCCAAAGGCTCACATGATATCTCCTGTTCACAAGACCGCTGTAGTCTCTTAATCATGAGACCGACATACATGAAGAAAATTACATTTCTAGCTGCATTACAGCTGCCCTATAACAACATAGATACGCAAAAAAATTATAACTTGCTGCCTTTATATATGGGCTTGCCTAAGTAATTCATGCAGAGAAGACCAGCAGCCATGAGTATTTTTTTCTTCTTTTACTCAAAAACAAAGCCATATACCAATGGAATCACATGCAAAGAGGAAGACTGTTTCAGAGTGGAACTAACTGTACAGAGAGGCAGCTTGACACTCTGCTGCAATGGATTAAACATGGGAATAAGACATTGAGGTACATTTGTAGTTTAGGATCTCTAGAAATAATATTCTCTGATATAAATAACCCCAACACTGCTTAGACATCTTTCAAGTGTTTTCTCAGTGCACCGTGATATACCAGATGCAAGATTCTATTAAATGCACAAGACTTGTTCTCAGTTTAAAGATCAAATAAAATATACCTTCCATTAACAGAAATAAGACAAGCATCTGCTCAACCCTAACAAAGTCTTTTAATAATATAAATATATTAATAATGTTGGGTGGAGTCTAATCACTTCTATGCAAGATGTTAGAAGTTTCAAAAAGCTAGACTACTTCACTAGCCTAGTACAAAAGCATTTGTTTCTTATACATAAATACTGTTTTCTGAACTTTGTACATCAAGTCAGCAACTCTGCTGTTCTGAACAGCTGCCTGGTTGGTTAACAGTTGTCTGCTTGATTGCTGCTGCCACACAACATTCACATGATTTTGCACTAGACCCACTCTGACTGTGCATAATCAAGTTATTCTCTACTGCATCAGATATGTCCTGTCATTGAAAATTTTGTACTATAAAAAGTAGCCCAATGTTTGCTTGACAAAAGTAGCTAGAATTAGACTGTAGGTTGGGCTTTATTTGAACTATAAGGTTATGTTGTGTAAGTTGAAGAGATATTTTAGTACAGCTTGGAGCTAACAATATGTACATTAATAATAATTAAACTGGAAAAAGCTAGCATTTTAAGAATTACTTAAAAAAATAATAGATCACAGCTTATGGACTGCAACAACCATATTACAACATGGACTGCAGATCCCAAGTTCTTCAGCTGCAAAACCTCAGAGAAATGGTTAGGTTCAAATACATAAAACATGAAACAGATCCGAAGTATCCTTTCACACAGACATTTCCCCCTCAGTTATTACTTCATGGATTTACACATACCACAATGCCAGATAGAGGACAATCACTCAGGAAGACTTCTCCATTCACAAGTGGTTTGGCTATTGAATTGGTCTTAAACCAAGCCTCGTGTTTATTCTTACACAAATACAGGAGATGCCAGTTTGATCCAGAATACAGCCACAGGTTGTTTCAACTTGCCCACACTCCCTAGCTTCTCTGTGGCAAGCAAGTAAGTTAAGCTCTCATAAGCCAGCACTAAAGATGGAAGTCAGTAATTTCTTTATCCACCATGCTGGAGAACTTGAACTGCTTCAGCCATGAATTCTAACACACCCTGGTCTCCAACAATTTGAATTCAAAGACATCTGGAAATTATGACTCTCACTGGGCACCTGTAGATATTAGTCACCTGACTATAAAAAGGTGCATGGCAATTTGGGTTTGTCTTCTTCAGCTTTAGTTCATATTTCTACTGCTACACATCAAAACTTCCTGAATCCCAGATACATAACATCTCTGTGGTTACTTTACCAGCCTTCATCTAAAATCTTGCAAAATATATTCATGTCTGCCACTGCTTTAAATCTCCATCCCCTTTATTCCCTGAATCAGCTAATTCACAATTTTTCTTTTCCTCTGTGAATTTCAGCTAACCAATCTGCCATTATCTGTACTTTGCCATTTGCCCTTTGTAAGTAACCACACCAAACAAGCACTTTCCTGAATCTCCTTCCCATCCCAGTAACTCTTTCAAGTATGACACACAACTGAGCTTTTCAGCCAGCTCTTTACTGATGACACATCACAGAAGATATAAAATTGGTTACAGAATTTGTTGAAACCCCTACGTCTCACTTCTCCATCAACACAAAAGAAAACAGCATTCTATCCTTGTAAATGAAATCAGAAAGAAAAATACCAAAACACTGAAACAGCGGTGCTGGAAGGAAACACAAACATTTAACAGGCATCATTGGAACATTAAACACTAACATACCTCTATGAAGACAGAACTATATGGCACTTAGTTTTTTTATTATTATTATTTCTATAGTGTTTACTTATGCTATGTTACACACAGATTTTTTTATAAAGTTTTTGGCATGTCTTTGAATTCTTCTGAACAGCAGACCTCTAGCTGTGGGGGGCTTTATTCCATCTTTACTGTCTTCCTTATTAAATCTTTCTTAGAGAAGTTTATTTTCTCTTGCTTTGTTTGCTACTGAATTACAGACACTTGATTAACTAAATTCCTTATTTTTCTTCCTCAGTGAGCCACAGGTGTAGAAGAGAAGCAGTTCCTTGCTGGCCCACTATGACCCCTGCTTACCAAGTTTGCCTGTCAAACTACATTTCAGGGCTGTGAAATAAGAGATTTCACATCCATTGCTGGGATAAAATAGCACAATTGAACAAAAGGCAAGCTATGTTGCCTCTCACATACAAATGCTGTTGCAAGCAGGCACAGCTGGCCTTTTGAGGCACAGGGACAATTTTATATCTCAGATATATTCAGATTTCCTGCTCGTCACATACAGTTCACTCTCTCAATAATCGGAAAAAAACCCAATATGACTGAGAATTTTTAGCTACAAGAACCTGCCACAAGGGCTTGGAAGCAGCATACAGATTTATGACCATTACAAAGCAGCAGGTTACCTAGCAACAAATACGAATTTTCTGATTTGGAAATTGCTTCAGTGGGGTCTAAAACTGAACAGTGATCTAAATACATTTTGCCCCAAGCAGTTGTTTCTGGTGAAAGGTGGTCCCTAAAAGATACCAAGTATCAATGCAGGAAATTTAAAGACTGAATAGATTGTAACATACACTATAAAACATAGTGAGATGCTACCTTTTAATCAATCACTTCCACAAAAGAAATTGCTTCCAGTCAGGAGCCCCTACTAAAACAATAGAATAAATCCTAGATTTTTCACTCTATATCATCACTGTCAGAAGCAGATTTCTTTGGAATTCCACCTGGACAGATATAATTTATCAAGCTGTCATGGAAGTGTGGCAATGCAATCATATTACATATTTAAACATGTACACACAGATCATTTGGACTGATAACATTCAGCACATACTTGAAATTCCTGTGATACGACTATTATCCTGGAGTTGAAAATGCCAATTAACAAAATAGAGAAACACTGATTTCCAATACCTGAGAAAAACTGAACTATACTCACAAGACCAACACAGGTGGGAGGACGCGCTGTGCTTAAAAAACAATAAATGTTATTCGCTCTCTAAATTGAATTCCTAAGTCCAGCACTTTCCAGTGCTGTGCCTAGAATGTTTTGTTAAAATTTGAAGAGAATGGCGGGTAAAAGACAGGACAATATTTGCAACTGGGCAAGTATCTATAGAGCTTGCTTCAGCTATGTGTCAGTTGGAAACCCAGTATCATGGAAGCTGCCACGCCATTGTAACACAGGACTTTCAACCGCCTCACCTTTGACACTGAACGAGGAGGCAACAGAGTTTATCTATAAACAAATGACAAACTGTCTCTGTAAAAATAGTTTATTTTTTATATATGACTGCCCCATACCACATGCAGTGGGGCTGAGGCCTCAACTTAGGGTCACAAGGACAAGGCTTTTCAAGGGCCTCTAGCACTCCTTAAGCATCCCCCTAACGACTTGCATCCTGTTCTGTGGGAGCACACCAAGAGCCTTGGTACTCATCATGGGCTTGGCAGTGAACTGCGCCTCAAAGCAGGGCAAGACACGCCTGTAAACCTGCCCCATCACAAGGAAGGTGTGCTTGAAAGCCAAAAGGAGACGGCACCATCACTTCACGTGCTATTCCTGCACGTGCCCGGCATGTCCTGAAATACCAAACAGGGCCAGGCCACCCAATGAAGGATGGCTGAGAACTGCGGCAACTCCAGATGCACAGTAGCTGGTCCCCGCGCCAAAAACCCTTCCAGGGGCTGACGTAGCCCCAGCCATACTACTAGCCTACAGGGGCGGGAATAGGAGCGCAACACTTACTTTATCTTTCATGGCAGAGGGGACAGCAGCCCTCGGGTGCTTGGAGCCCTTGCTGAGCTTCTTGCCCGCGCCGTCGCTGCCTCCGCCGCCGCTCTCCACCTTGATCAGCCGGTGCTTGGGGGAGATGTACTTCATGTCGGGTGGCGTCGCCGGGCGGCGCTCGCTGTGGCTGCGGAAGAGATGCGGGGAGCCAGTGGTGGGAGGCGTGGCGCAGCACGACGAGGAGGAGGAGGAGGAGGAAGCCTTGAGGGTTGCCTCACCCAGGTCCTCGGGCGCCGAGTAGTCCGGGCGGCACATGGCGCGCAGCTTGCGCAGGGACGAGCCGGGCCCGCTGTAGGGGTCCTCGAAGTCGCGGTCCTTCTGGGCGCGGTAGGCGCGGAGCAGGTCGCTGGTGTCGTCGCGCAGTCGGCGGCGCGAAAAGCCGGGCGAGGTGTGATGGTGGAGGTGGAGGTGCGGCGGCCCCTCTGGGCGGGGCGCGCTGCCGGCACCGTTGCGCTTCTCCCGGTAGTCGGGCCGCGGCGGCTGCGGAGGGCTCTTGGTCTTGCTATTGCCCAGGCTGAAGTACTTGTTCAGCCATTTGGCCATCGTCTCTCCCGGTCGCGGCCTCAGCACCGCTGCGCGCTGCCCCCGGCGCCCCGCGCCCCAGCCCCGCTCGCCGCCCGCATGGAGGAGCGGGTCGGCGGGGCGGGCCGGGCGCCCCGCTCCGCGCACTCGCCGCTCTCCCGCTGCCTGCGGCTGGAAGGGCCCCGCCGAGCCCCTCGGATTCCCGGCGGGAGGGAGCCGCTCCCAGCCCCAGCCAGGCGCTCGCCGCAGCTCCGCGCCCGCCCCCGCGGCTCCGGGTCTGCCGCGACCTCAGCCTCTCTGCTCCGCGCTGGCAGCGCAGCCCAGCCTGACCTCAGCACGCACCGGAGAGGCGGGGGACGCATCTGCATGCGGGGCCCGCCCACCGCCGCGGCCGGGCGGGGCCGCGCCAGGTGCCGGCGGGGCGGTGCGGAGGGGCCGGCCCTGCGCGGGGTGGTGTTGGTGTTAGATGTTGGTGTTAGATGTTGGTGTTAGGTGTTGGTGTTAGGTGTTGGTGTTAGATGTTGGTGTTAGATGTTGGTGTTAGATGTTGGTGTTTGTTAGGTGTTGGTGTTAGGCGTAGCCGCAGCCGCGTTTCACGTTCCAGCGCGACGGGATCCGCCGGGGCTTCCCCGCTGCGCCCTCGAACGGGGCGAGGGAAGTGGAGCTGCCACCGTGAGGAGGACGGAGGTGCCTTTCCATTCCTTTCCTAGGTGCCTCTGCCTGTCGTTTGGACTCGGAATTCTCTACTACTGCTATCTGCGTGTCCCCCTTCCCATCCGTGGTGGGGTAGGAGGGCTCCAGCTGGTGTCTATAAAGGAACCAAGTCCTGATTTTGGCTAGGGCTGATGCTAAACAAACAGGATGTTGCTTTTTTTTTTTTTTTTTTTTTTTTTTTTTTTGGTAGGTACCTTTCCTATGTGTATTTCTAGGTAAGGGCTACAGTAAATCAGGTGCAGAGATGATACTTGTGTGAGTTATGCTGCTCAGTTTGTGTTTTACCAGAAGGATTTGTTATCTGGGCCACCACAGTTGCAACCACTTACTATTGCTCTTTTAATCTTTCTCCATCTGCCCAAAGGTAAATAAATACTACAGCAGGTTTTCCCAAGTTCTCTCTGCCCAGCTGTGATAGTCTCACCTGTATCTTTAGTCCTCATCCCAGTGCTGATTTGGTCTGGTTTTAGTGAATGCTGAAGGCATTGAATGGATGTTCAGGTGGCGATAGGAATACCTCCAGGCTAATCTCTCCAGGCCCATCTCTGGCCTCTGCCACAATATAAAAGTTAAACAAACAGAAGAACTACTCAGATAATAGCTTGACCAGTGGTGCTTCAATTATGCATTATGATCAGTGACAGGAGAGATTTGTTGCAGTTTTGTTCTGTCTACACTGCATAATGGAATGCAGTTTCAAATGACGAGATAGAGAACGCCTCAAAATTGCATTTTTAGAAATCTTCCACTAATCAGAATTCAGACCTATCAGTAAAAAAAAAAAAAAAAAAAAAAAATCAAATGTTTTTCATTGCCCCAATGCAAATCTGTGAGTTTTCCAGAGCTATACCTTCATATGAAGCATCATTTCCCCATTACTTTACCAAGTCCATCAATGCAGAGAGATGAGCAGGAAGGGGAACCTTTTTCACATAGCTCAAAAATCTTCACAAGAACATTGCAGTTTCACTAGGAGCTGTGGACCTGTTCCTAATACGATGTGCTGGTTTTGGCTCAGGTACAGTTAAGTTTCTTCACAATAACTATTATGGGGCTATTTGTGATGAAAACAGCATTATTAATACAAGGGGGGTTTTTGCTACCGATGAGCAGTGCTTACACAGAGCCAAGGCCTCGTCTTCTCAGACTGTCCCAGCAGCGAGCAGACTGGGGGTGCAAAAAAGCTTGTGATGGCCAAGACAGCTGACCTCAACCAAGCAGACAGATATTCCACATCATATGGCATCATGTTCAGCCTATAAAACTGGGGGGAGAAGAAGGAAGAGGGGGAATATTCAGAGTGCTGAGGTTTGTCTTCCCTAACTTGCTTTCTGCACAGGAGCATGGCCCAAAATTAGACTTGAGATGTAACCTTATTTTGAAGATGAGAAAGGCAATATTATGCACAGTTTGGAGAGGGATGTGAAGGTATTGGGTACGGTCGTGTTTTGCGCTGTTGTTTTTAATCATTTGAGAGTTAGAGCTGTTAATGCCTTTTTATAATCAGAATAGTGGAGGGAAGAGAAGAAAAAGCCTTTATCTACTTATTACTACAAGTCAAGTGTATATTGCCCTGTTGCATTTTGGCAAACACCTATGTAGCTTCCTGTTGTGATTGTTGAAGCCAATGCCAGACATACCTGTAGTGCGTTTACACACCCACTGCCAGTCATGAATTATGAGGGCAAAATGGACTCAGTTATATTCATGAGTTATTCATGAAATAAAGATGGACTGGATTTACATACAAAGTTTTAGTCTGGTTTTATGGACCCTTTAACCTCACTCGCCTACACATTCTCTATAAGAAGCCTCACTCTCTCTGAGTTTGGGCACTATCCTTGCAGTTTGCTCAACTTAAGCATGTCTGTATGTTTTAGTGAGCTTCTGAGGACAAACCTCCTCCCCTGTGAGCACAGGCTTCAGCTGTAATTCCTTCCTGCAGCATTTTCATCAGCTTGTATGGAAAGGAGGCTTGCATGCTCCCTTTACTGTCGTCAGCAAATTTTTCTTTTTATGTCCTTGATGCTGGTCTCCTGTCTCTGCTCGGCATATTCATCCTGTCTGACTATAGGGTTTTTTTTTTTCTCAGAGCAACTTCTCAGTCTGAGCCTGAGCAGTTCCTGTTTCTTGACTTGCTAGTACCTGGTTCTCTCAGGGGGTTTCAAGACTCCCAGTAGTTGCTGATTCAGGAATAGTATATTCTAGGCCCTTAGTATGAGAGCGATTTTTTTGCCCTGAAGCAAGATGAGTCTCAATTTCTTTAAAACTCAAAGGATCTCATTACCCAGAAGTCTAGCAGTTCCCTAATTCCTGTTCTGCCAGTCATGGGAGGGGCAAGAAAGCCCCAGGAGAACTCCAAACTCAGCCTGATACTGTCCCTTGTGGCTCAGTGAGGAACCACGTTCTTTTCCCTGCATGGACAGGCAGTTTGTGAAGTGGCAAGTAAGCGAACGCATATCGATGAAGGGAAGCTTCTCCAAAACTCCAGAATTTCTCTTAAGTTGCCTCCCAGCAGTGTGAGAGGATAGGAACTACGAGTTTACTGGATAACCCTAGGAAAACCCAAACCTGGGTAAATACCTACGAATGAGGACAGAATCATCTGTAAAACAGGCATAGCAGAGAAGTAAAATCAAAAATCCCTTTGTCTCTCTAATCTCAGAGATTGTTCCAATATAAGTTTGCAAGACCTACAATACTTTTGCATGTGCACAAGATGCTTTCCTATCTCATTCTGCTCATGCAAGGTACATCTACACCTGCAGGACTTCTAGTCCCTGGTCTGAGTAATTTTCACATAGGTTTTGAAGGAAACAGGTTTTGTCTTTTTCAGAACTTCGACCACATTTTTGAGTTCTGGTTGGCAAGTTTCCAGCATTTTTTTTTAACCAAATATAAGGATAAAGGGATGATGGTGAAAGTGAACCTTTTCTGTGAAATAAATGATCCTAAAATGTTGTGATCTGAATAGAATATCTGCTTCTTGGAGCTGTGTCTCTTGAAGTAGGAATAATTTAAGTTAACTTTGTTTCAACTTAGGGAATTAGTAAAAAAGAGTCTCTTACCTTTTGACACAGACATGTCATTACACACAAGTCACTAATTTGTGCTAAGTGTTCACACTCCTGATCATATTAATTTAATTAAATAATGAAGTTAAGTAGCATCTACTCTGGAATTTATAAGGTCTTATTTCCTCTCATGCTTCTGATTTCCATGTGTAATAAGGGTTACAGTACATGCAGTGCATTTCAAATTAGGATAAAGAAGAAAAAGTAGAAAGTAACATGCAGAGCAAAGTACTTTCTGTATTAATAAACTCTCAAGCAATGCTGCCAAATCTAGCTTTACAGTTATCTTGCAGGAAAACAAGTCCAAAATTTTAGTACGGATCAACTCATCGCACTGAGATAGACACAAGAAAAATAGAAAGCAGATAATCCTTGTGGTTAATACGGCTTTAGGCTATGAAAAAAAATCAAATGCATTTACCATGTTAAGAACAGCCATCACAAAACAGAAATGTTCTCTTTCTTGAGGCACTTTTTCCTGGTGACTAGTGTCAGATAGCTCAGAAAGGGTGTGTAGCATCCATAACACATTTGGATACCTATTTGTGTATGTTGCATCACACAAATCATACCCAGATAATGATTAGGGATTCATTTGTCGTCCACAGGCTGTGAAAATGCTGAATGCTTTCTTTCTTGTGCATATATATGACTAAATACAGGATTATTAAGGAAGTTTTGATTTTTATACTTTGCAGGGTGACATCTTCCTGCAATTAGTTTATTCCCAAGTAAGGAGAAATTCTTATACTGGGAGCGTGTTAGTTATTTATGTCCAGCCAATTTGTCCCATGTTCTCATGCTGCAGGGAAAAAATCTAATCAGACACTCCTCTGGAATGCTACTTTTGTGATGATCTCTTTGCCTTCAAGAACACGTTCACATCAGTCATCTTCAGTTTTCTTAAATCACATGGCTGTTCAAAATCAGATTTTGAAGGGTTTTGTGACCTACAGATATCTTGCAGAATTTGCAAAAGCAGCTTCATAAAGCTGGATTTAGAGCAAGGGTGCTTGCAGACATTCCATTTGTTATTTTCTTACATTTTTTGGTGTCTCTCTGGAAAGCTCTGGCTCAAGTGGCCACTATGACCTGCATCACAGATTTGCTTTTAGCACAGATAGTGTGTAGTCATTGGAATTATGTACTTCAATCCCAGATACTCTTCAGACAATGACAAATTCTGGCAAAGATGTAGCTGTAACAGCACAGGGCTCTCCATAGACTGCAGATTTTGTCTAGGACCTTGAATTAGCCTGAACTCAACTGGATACATGGGAGCTCTGTCACTTTGGTGCAAGCACTTTTCCTTGTTTTTTGGTGTTTTGGTTTGATTTGGCTTGGTTTTTTGTGTGGGGGGCGTGGGTTTTGTTTGTTTGTTTGTTTCTGTAGTTGCACATAGCAGGATTCTGACCTTCCTGCTCTGAGTTCCAGTGCAACACAGAACCTGTGGGTAGTAACAGGGCCTCCTGCACAGCGAGAAGTTGAGCACTGGTACAGAGTGGTAATGAGTCTCCATTGTCAGAAATTGAGACGTCAAATAATGAGCACTCTGAATACCCAGATTTAGACTGGCCCAGCTTTCATCAAGACAGTGGTCCACAGATATCTGGAGGTTCTCTTCAACCTAAAATGAAGCTGCTCTCCTATCCATATGCTTTCCAGTCACTGTGTTCCTGTGCTGCATAAGGCAGGACACTGACCAAAAGCTCTCACTGGCACAGCAGGACAATTTTCAATGTGAATATGCCTGATTGCTACCCCACTGAGATGCCACTATTCAACCTTAAACTGAAAATGGTTATCCGATAATTCTACTTATCAACTGCAACTGTAAGGACAAACTGATTCTTTTAGAGAACATCAGCAGAATGATGGCACTAGATTGTAATTACAATTGAAGATCTATTTTTTTAAAATATCATTTTATGATAGTATAGAATTTTATTATCACAGTAGCACAGGATTTTTTTGTAACTGGTATCAATATAGAACAATTTTATAGGTATCATAGTACCAAATTTAAAATCACATCTTAATTGATGTTTCTTGATCACTTGGACTCTCTGCAGATTGGGTGGTTGGCTTGCAGTGTAAATAAAATAATCATAATCTATAGTCAATCTTCAGAGTAAACAGACAACAGTGGAAGAGCCCTGGCCACCGAGGGATCATGGGTTTTGCTGTATAGCAGCAGCTGTGGGCCAAGTCCCACTTAGGGCTTCTAACTTCTCCGTTTTACAGAGTGCTCTCACTGTGTGATGTTATATTTCGTTTTTCTGTGACTGGGTCATCACAACTTCTTTGTCCAGGTGCCTGAGACCTTCAAGGCTGTAAGGAGGTGAGAAGGTGGGCTGCTGCCCAGGAACCTTGAAGATGATATGGAGGAGTATAACTCTGATAAAGGGGAGGAAGGGAGCTGACACGTGGCCACTCAGTCACAGGAACAGCTCTTTGCCATATTAAAAGTCATTAGTCATTGTATTGGTTTGAAAGTAAAACCAGTGCGAGACTCCAAGTCAGTAACACAATTTAATAGGAGAAAAGAGAAAAAATAAAATACATGCAATAATATAAAAGAAAAACCACCGACAAAGTCAGAAATACAACCTGACACCCTGTCAGTCAGGGTGTTGGTAGCAGTCCGTATAAATGGTGGCTGCAGTCCTCCTGGATGACAGATGTGGTTCTGTTGAAGCAGTGCTCCTGTAGAAGGTGCAGTTTTCCTCCGAAGATCCAGCGATGATGTGGAAATGGTCCGACTTTCCTCTTGGATCCAGTGGAAAGGTCTGCCTTCTCGTTCCAAATCTCAGTTTTTATCTGAGTAGTAAGTAGGAAAGGCTTGGCTCCTGCCCCTGGCTGGGGCATCTCCCAATGGGGTGATGTAATCTTATCAGTCACACAATAGGACTTAATGGCCCATTAACAGAATATATCTTCTGGAGGAAGGATGGGTTGTGAAAAGATAACGATGATCATCCCCCTGATCTTATCAGATGGCACATCAGCAGAGGATATCTCCCACAGAGATAAGGATCACCACCCCTCCCACATTTTAACAGATGGTGATAGAATACACATTTTTGCATTGTACCCCAGGACAGTCATGATAACCATATTGCCATGCATCAGGAACACAGGAATGGGGCACCAGAAACAGCACAGGGAAAGAACAGACGCCTAGATTCAATAATGAGGGAAATTTATGATACAGCACAGGAAAGGATGCAAGATCCTGCTGGCAGTGGTACTTTTGCATTTCTTTAGGCCCATTGTTCAGGAACCATTATTTAAAAATCATTACAGTTAAATTCCAGAGCCTTCTGATAACAAAAAATCAAACGAATTTATAAAAACTTTCCGCCTCATTCTGAACTTATTTCTAGTTTCTGTGGACTAAATAGGTTTTCTAATTAGGAAACACATCTGGTTTAAAGGGTTTCACATCATATTGTTGGAATGTGTGGAAGTAGCAATTTAGAGACTCACAAAGAGCTCCCAGATTTGCTGAAAAATTGGAAAAAAAATTCTCCATTCCTCTTAACTCTTGTTCACAACAGGATGTGAATACCTAATTACTTTTTCAATATGATAATGGAGAAGAAATAGTACTTTACAGGCATCAACCTGTGCACTTTTCAAGAAAATTATCAGAATAATATCAGAACATCAGGATAATTCCTCTTCACGATTTGTTAATAACTAACTTTCACTGGTCAGAGATTGGAAAGATTTCTTAATAAGCTAATAAGATAATAAGCTTCTCAGCAGAGAATTAGAACAGAAGCATAGACAGTTCTGCATGCTAAAAAACATTTAACTGCCTTGATTAACTGGAGGGAACTGAGGTGTAGCTCAAGTACAGAGACTCCAGGAAATTAACACATGCAGCCATAAACATTCCTCTGAAAGGCTGAAGCAGACACTGCAGCACAGTGAGTACAGTCTCAGCAACTGGGCAAGCAATCATACCTCTGAAATACATTAGTGGCAACTACTGGGACAAGAGATGTGAGAAATTTCATAATCTTTTCAAATTGGTCTGTATGAAGCAGGAAAGGAAGGGTAATGTGGAACACAGGCTTCCAACAAGCAATCCATACAAACGGTGCAGTAATTGAGTCTAGACTGAATGAAAACACAAAGCATAATTCTGTAATTGAAGGCTAAATCATAACAACTGCGAGGAAGATATACTGAATTAAGTTTCTGCATGCAGCTTTGACATTTCCAAATCTACAGTGCAGACAGAGTATTTATTATGTTATCAGTTATGTTTTAATATTCCCCTAGTTCAAGTAGAACAACGAATTAATGACTCTCAGAAGTCTTATCCTACCTCATTTTCATGAGGTTTTAGTTATCATAGAAGGAGGAACAGTCCTGCAGTTCCATTTTTCAGATTGTCCACATATGTACCCTCATACTATTGGAAGATGGGCCTGCAGATTTTGCTGTTGATTTCTTGCTCTTTGTGGATCTAATTAAGAAGAATGCTATTCCAGATAATCTGTGTCACGTGTTGCTTCATGCCTCTGAGAGTCAGCAGCAGTCATTTACAAGATTTTTGTCTGTCTTGGTGCTCTTCTGTGCAGCAAACTGCTCCTATGGTCCTTTTCTGGTTCACAAGTTCCCTGATTCACAGCTTTCCTGTCAGGTTCTGAATATCCATCAGAACACAAACCATATTTGCAGCTCCTGATTGCACTGTGTTGACAAAAAGGATTTTGCCTCTCAACACATGCATTTTCCTACAGGTGCATTTTGTAGGTCATTTTAATTCTGTAGCTTGTACAAAAGAGAAGAATGATCTGTAACCAAATCAAACACTGAGGAGTTTCATAATAATCAAGCCCCTACAATGGAAACATACACACAATAGTTGCTGAAGTCTAAAATTCTGGTTTTATAGAGGGAGATAGTTTGGTGACTTGTACATTGGCACATGCTGCAAGGCAATCAAGACAGCTCTGATTCTTTAATAAATTACTCCTATGCCTTGAGTCACTGTTCTCCTCTCTGACATTTCATTCCATTAGACTCAATATAAGGTTAATTGTTCCCATTTAGGGTCTACTGGGTTATGTATGTCCAAACATGGCCATTTTACATAATGAGAGATTTTGCAATTGCCTTGCAAGTAATTCAGATGCAGATTTATATTTCAGCATTCTTGGAAACCTAAAAAGGAGCTTTAAACAGAAGCAGATTGTTCAAATGCAGTCGAATGGCTGACTTCTCAGTTAGGGTAATGTAACTCACACAAATAATATAACTCACCCAAATGTCAGGGATTTTTCTGCACACATCTTTATATTTGTATTTGGTCTGGCTGAGGTAGAGTTCATTTTCCCACAGCAGCCCTCCCATTGCTGTGCTTTGAAAGGTTTTGACAACACAGCAGAGCCTTGGCTGCTGCTGAGCAGTGCTGGCACAGCACCAGCCTCTCTCCCCAACATTCCACCCCACGCAGGCCAGGAGGCTGGGGGTGGGCAGGATCCTGGAAGGGCACACAGCTGGGACAGCCAACCCAAACTGACCCAAGAGGTATTCCATATCATGGGATGTCTGTCCAGGTACAAAACCTAAGGGAAAGGAGTAGGAAGGTGTGGCCTTTATTGCTTATAGTGTTTGTCTTTTGGACCATCTGCTTTGTGTGCTGAAGTCCTGCTTCCCATAAAGTGGCTAAGTATCATTCACAGGTAGGAAATAAAGAATAAAATCTTTCAGGTTTTTTTCCCCCTTTGCTTGTACACATGCAACATTCTCTTTTGCTTTATTAAACTGTCTTTTTCTCAGCCCATGGGAGTTTGTTTCCCATGCTATTTTCTTTCTGCTCCCACTGTGCTGAGGAGAATCATAGAGAAGCTTGACAGACAAGGGTCTCAGACAAGGTCAAGCCACCATATCACTGTCCCCTTGAAGCCCCCAGCGTTCACCAAGTTATTGAAGAGTATTTATAGTCTGAACCACAGAGACAAGAGTCTGCTGATCATCCACTGAGGACTTCTTAACAGTCCATCTTTGGCAAAGAAAATTTTTTTTTTTTTTTTTGAGAAAAAGTGTTGGTGACTGTTACTACCTCCCTTTAAAATATTCCTTGCAAATTCAAGTGGAGGATGTCTGTCAGCTTGTGCCTGTGATCACTTTTAATGAAGAATTGTGAAATGAAGTGGACTTCTAAATATAAAAAAAAAAATATTTTTAGGGTGTTGTATACTTTTCCCCTGAAACATAAATCATACTTTGAAAGAATTCAGATTAGATTTCCTTCTTCAAAAATACAACATGAGGTATTGAATCATTTGAATAGTTTAGGTTTGAAAGAAGATTATAAGGTCATCTAGTCCAATTCAGTCCTGCAACACATCTAAGCAGGGATATTCTTCAACTAGATCAAGCTTCTCAGAGCTCTGTCCAACCTAATCACTTCTGGAATGGACCAAAACAACAAAAGCAGTATTTGCAAAAATTTTCCTAGGGACTGCATCTCTTTAACTATCCCAGTCCCCTATGAAATATTATGTGTGGAACAGTAAGCAATAAGTATTACATCAGCTATTATAACTTGGCAAAATTCCTTCTGTCAGTGCCAACAGTCATTTGATTTGAAGGAACAGACCTACCAAAACTAGTTATGTCTACCTTTTGCTAGCAATGAGACATAATGCTCTGTGGAGAGAAATGATGAGATAAGAGTGTGCATGCTCTCTGTATTCCTCTAAGGCAGCAAATAATTTACTCATTCTTAGTTTCTTAAACAATCAGTCGTTCATCTTCTTGAAGTGAGGAGCAGGTGCAACAGGAACTTTTGAAGTGAACTGATGGGGAAGCTACCTCTGCAGTCTGTGAATCTCATGGACCCTCATCTGCGGCACTGGTTCTGACATTACTGGATGACTTCTGTCAAAAACAAATAAAGAAGAATAGACTTTGCTACTATTCCCACATGAACAGATATAAGAAATGTGCCATTTGTTGCACAGAGGAGACAATGTCACAACTGCGGCCATAATGCAGCTGCCTGGAAGAGGGGATCTCAAGTATATACAGATATACAAGATATATAAGTGTATACAGGCTTCTCACTTTTCAGTAGCCTGTGTGGTGGGTTCACCCTGGCTGAATGCCAGGTGCTACTCTTTCACTTCCCAACTTTTCAACTGAAAAGAGGAGAGAAAACAGAACCAAAGGCTCATGTGTCAAGATAAAGACAGGGAGAAGTCACTCACTAATTACCACCAGAGATAAAACAGAATTGAATTGCAGAAATTTGTTTAATTGATTGACAATCAGGGTAAGACAGAGATAAATAACTCAAATTTTAAAACACCTTTCCTCATCCCTCCTTCCTTCCTTAGTTTAATTTTTTTCCCTATGTTCTCCACCTGCTCCACTTCCTAGAAACACAGAAGGGTGAGGAATGTGGGTTGAGACCAGTTCTTCACACACCTCTTAACGCTTCTTCCTCCTCACAGGAAGGATTGCCCACAGTCCTTCATCGCTCTGGTGTAGGGTCTCTTGCAGAGGAGACAGTTCTTCATGAATGTCTCATACGCTACAGTTCATCACAACCTGTTCCAGCACGGGTCCTTTCCATGGAATGCAGTCCTTAAGGAACAGACTGCCCCAGCATGGTTCCACCATAGGGTTACAAGTTCTGCCTTCAAACCTGCTCCAGCATGGGCTCTTCTCTTCACAGGCCCACAGGTGCTGCCTGGAGCCTGCAACCTCCTTCAGGACATATCCACCTGGTCCAGCATGGATCTGCTCTACTCTAGCACTAAAGTGAACCAGCACTAAAGGGAAGGCATGTTCTGGGTCCACACTGCACTTTTCTTCTCCTCAACAACACTTCTACCCCCAGGCCACTGGAAAGCTGGCTGACCACATGCCCAGCAGCACAACAGGCTGGGCTTGTTAATCTGTTTTCCGTGTGTCACAAAGATTTTGGTAGGATTTTAGTGTGTTTGGATTGTAGACCGCTACAGAGGTTCCTGGCACAGACTTTTCTTCTGCTGAAAAAAGCATCATATGTGCAAGTCTCCAATGACCAAATCCAACTTCGAGGAATAACTTTTGCCATAAAAATTAACAAGAAAGTATAGATATATTTATTTTTCAAGACTGCAACTTGTAAACTGCACATTAACCAATTTGTTTATCACTCTTTCACCCATGAAATTACATTCCCTTATGAACTGCCACTTTGTCTTTTACTCTGACTCAATAAAGCATTATTATTTCGGGTACCAGAGCTTAATATCCTTTCAATTCCTGGCCCTGATGATTGTTTTCAAGGAATTATTTGGTTATACCCATAAACTTATTTGACTTACGGCATATAATAGCCATTATGTCTTTAAATGACATTATTTTCCAGTAATTCTAATGGAGTCTGAATATTTGTTTTAATTAAATAAATAAAAAAAAAAACCAACAAGAAAACCCTGTCTCATTGTAATTTCCTACGGTCATCTGCTGCTTTCCCAAATTGATATGTAGTATTATGAGGGGAGGAAGTGTCCTTATATAATTACAAAACTGCAACAGGATATGTGTTATTGCAGTCAAAGTAACTTGTTGCCTTTCTAGTAATAGAAGAATGGTGGGGAAAAAAAGAAAAATATTTTCGTGAGAAACACTGGTATTTCCTAATTACGTATTTGGTGAATCATCATAAAAAACCAAAGCATTCCTGAAATATTGAAGGTGAAATGTAGGTTATTTATTTTGCAGTGCAAGGTCCTACACCTGGGTCATGGCAATACCAGCCATATCTACATGTTGGGTAGAGAGTGATTGAGAGCAGCCCTGAGGAAAAGGACTTGGGGGTGATGAAAAAATCAACATGACCCAGCCATGGGCACTCCCAGCCCAGAAAGCCAAACGTGTCCTGGGCTGCACCCAAAGCAGCGTGGGCAGCAGGGGAGGGAGGGGATTCTGCCCCTCTGCTCTGCTCCTGTGAGACCCCAGCTGGAACCCCGCATCCACCTCTGGGGTCCTCAGCATAAGTGCAGGGGAGGGCCATAAAATTGATAAGAGGACTGGATCATCTCCCTCAGAAAGACAGACTGAGAAATATGTGTCTGTTCTGGAGAAGGCTGTGCAGACACCTCATGGGAACCTTCCACTATCTCAAGGGTCCCGCACAGAAGCTGGAGAGGGATTCTTCATAAGGTAGTGTAGTGATAAGACAAGAAGTAATGGCTACAAACTGAAAGAGGGGAAATTTAAGTTAGATATTAGAAAGAAATTCTTTACTGTGAGGAGATGAGGCGCTGGAACAGACTGCTCAGGGAGGTTATGGGTGTCCCAACCTTGGCACTTTTCAAGGCCAGGCTGGATAAGGCCTGGAGCAAAATGGTATATGGGAAGTGTCCCTCCCCATGGCAGCAGGAGTTGGGACTAGATGATCTTTAAGGTTGCTTTCAACCTTAACATAACTAGTAAATTAAATAAGTAAATATATTTCATATGGCATAGCTGATATAAAAACTATTTTCAAAGAGCAATAATATTAAAGGAAATAAAATCACAGAGAAAAGAAATAGACTTAGTCTATATTTTCCTGCAGAAAATTTTTCTTCATAGAAATGGAAGCAATTCTGTAATATGACTTCTTTTTTTAGATAAGAACTGGACTTCAGTGACCCCAGGAACTTGACACAGTTCACACTTTCATATATATCTGTCTGAATACCACACCTGGCTGGACAGCAATCTTGCCTGGGAGACTGGTAAGAATGAGAAGGTCTAAATGTTAGTAGTATTCATTTGAAGATTTTTTGTAATGGTTGACCCCAGCTGGATCACATCAAAGCTGCTCACTCGCTCCCCTCTACAGCTGGACAGGGGAGAGGAAATACAATAAAGGGTTTATGAGTTGAGACAAGGACTGGGAGAGATAATTTATTAAATATTGGCACAAGCAAAACAGACTTGAATTACAGATATTAATTTAATTTATTACTAATAAAATCAGAGCACAATAATGAGAAATTTTAAAAGACCTTAGGAACACCTTCCCTCACACACCTCCCTCCCTCCCAGCCCTACCTCAGCAGCACAAGGAGACAGGGAATGAGTGTTGTGGACAGTTCATCACATGTTTCTGCTGCTCCTCAGGGAAGGCATCCTTCTCCTGCTCCACTCTGGTGTCCCTCCCACAGAAGACAGCTCTCCATGAGCTTCTCCAATGTGAGGCCATCCCACAGACAACAGTTCTCCACAAACCACTGCAATGTGGGTCACTCCGCAGGCTGCAATCCTTCAGGCACAGCCTGCTACAAAACAGGACCCTCTACAGGATCACAAATCCTTCCAGGAAACCAGCTCCAGCATGGGATCTTCTCTCCATAGGTCTGCATAGTCCTTGCTAGGACTCTGCTCCAGCATGGGCATTCCACAGAGTCACAGCACCCTCTCAGGCATCTGCCTGCTCCAGTATCGGGCTCCTCCACGGGGTGTAGGTGGATCTCTGCATCCCCATGGATCTCCATGAGCTGCATGGGAAGAGCTGCTTCACCATGGGCTGCACCATGGATTGCAGGAGAATGTCAGCTCCCGTGTCTGAAGCACCTTCTACCCTTCCCTCTCCACTGGCTTTGGTATGTTCAGGATGGTTCCTCTCACATATTCTCACCCGTCTCTTCTCTGTCCATAATTACATGTGCACAATAATTTTTTTCCCTTCTTAAATACGTTATCACAGAGGCATTATTACTATTTCTTATTGGCACCGCCTTGGCCAGCAGTGGGTCTCTCTTGGAGACATATGGCATTGGATCTGCCAGACCCAGGGGAAACTTCCAGCAGCTGATCACAGAAGTGACTGTACCTCCCCCATTACCAAAGCGTGACCACACAAACCCAGTGCATGAGCACTAACTGAATCAAGACCAATGCAAATCCTCTCACATCTCCTATCTTAGAGGCTTGGTGACACACAGTCTCATGAAGGTAGTCTCAAGCTACTCAGATCTGCCAAACTGATTATGAGCTCTTGTCTTTCTTGATGACAGGCTTTTTGGGTTACAATATCTTCTAGCATGTGATCAATTTCTGGGTGCGCTGCATATCCACCCTTTTCCTCACTCTCTTCCTCTCCCCTCACCTCCTATTCTTCTCATCTCCTCACTCCCCTCTCCTCCTCTTCCTCATTCTTTCTAAATCAAAAAGTTATTTTTTCAGTAAGTGGATTGGAAATTATGGAAATAGGGCCTTCTACTAGGTAGTTTACTTTTCAAGTAGTCATAAAGATGTGTTAGTAGGAAACTAATGAGAAATGTTTTTGCATATGTGTCTTAATTACAATTAGATCAAAACATCATATATTATTATCAAATACTTTTTAGCAATTTCCCTCTTTCTATTCATATTTTTTTTCTTCCCTGCTTTCCAGTGCTTTGGAAAACTTTTCCAGGTTATTCGGAGTATTTGACTGAGAAGAGACTACACAGACATGGCATGTGAGTCTTTAGGGTTGAACGAAGACCTGCCACCTCAGCCTTGTATCTATAAACTGCAGCTGCATCTTAGAAGTCTAGCTTTCTTGTATTTCCCCTTTTAAATATTTTTCCTATGGCTTGTGGATCTTTCCAACAAGATAAAGTACATAGAATTTAACCATATTGCTACTCTTCTCATTAGTACATTATCAATTATATGCAAAAGGCAAAAGTAGAAAATTACTTCTTAGTAAGAAATTTAAAAGAGAAAAGAGAAAAATTAACATCTGGTCAGCTAGGCAAGGAAATAACTGGTCTTCTGTAAAAAGGTAAACTGAACTGTGCCAGAGTGGTTACAGTAAAAAGAATTGACATTCTGGTTAATATTTAATAACAGCTTGCTGCTTGTCAGCTGTAATAACATCAAACAAGGCCACTTCCAATATAACACATCTCTCTGATTCAGAGTTCTTATGCTTACCATGTAATATAGGAATTCAAATGCCTCCACTGACCTTTCATATTCCTTGATTCTGCCAGCTTTTACATTTATATAATACAGTGTAGCAGTTCTGCTCCTTGATGACTGATGAAGACTTCTCAAGTATTTTCTTCCGTCCAGCACTCTGTTTATGGACCAGAACACGGTTTCTTTCCTCTGTGATCTCATGCACTGAGAGGCTTTAGCTTGTGTGTTAATATGAGCTACCCCAGCTCAGCAGTGAGTGCCACAGTTGGCTAACAATTAGCTTGCTCAGGGAGGACAGATTGTCAGAAAGGCAGAGTGATAAATAGCTGGTGAAGTCATCTCTGTCTTGTACATTGGGCAGATTTCCAGCTGCTTGAAAAAATGCGGTATGCATGTTCATTCAGATGCTAACTTCAACTGGAATCATTAGCTTCTAACATGAAAACTTGGCTGTCTTTTGTATTAGTCAAGTGTAAATTCATTGGAGGATTAATAATGAGTGAAAATACGACCTCGTTATATACATGTGAAATATTTACATTGGAGATTTAAAATTCTTAGTATTTTGTTTAGTTTTTATAAAACCCATAGTATTTTAATGAAAAAACTCCCCAAAATCATAGACAGTCATCTCACTGCAAGCTATTTTCTGAATGCAAACATGGACTTCACCTCTAAGTCAATATGAGAGAAAAATATCAAGTACATTAAAGTGCATTAAACAAAATCACAGCAAATATTATGTAAGATGGTTGTCACAGACACACTTGACCCCTACCCATGCTTTTGTTCAGACTGACTAAGGAGCAACGGGCCTCAAGTCCTCTGGTGAACTTGAATGCTGTTAAGCTCCTCGTTCATGTATAAAGGAGTGAAAATGCATCATAAACATATTTTGGGAGACATACAAGTCTCCAAAACTACAAGATAACTAAAGCACAGAACAAAGTGGTACAGCCGAAATGAAGACACCTGCCTTGTCTTTATTACTGACTAGCAGCCAACTACTTCACTCTGTAAATATCACTGTCAGGATGGGCCAAATCTGAGCCTTCCCTAACTGCAGCTGAACTGCATGCCAGGTGACTCCCCTCTTCAGCACAGAAGCCTTAAGAGGTTTGAAATGTCTTACCTGACACTAGGGTACCCTTTCTTACCCAAGGTGGACAGATCCTGTACATTTGACAGATCCTTGGTAAGTGATTGAAATAATAGTGATTTAATAGTAATGTAATGTTACTAATCCATGTAGCTACCTAGTACTACTACTACTACTATCTATTTATTATTATTATTATTATTATTATTATTATTATTATTATTATTATTATTATTATTATTATTATTAACATTGCATAGGTTAATTTCATTGCACATAAACCCAACACTAAGATAGGACCCAGCCTTCCCTAAGTTTCATAAGGAGTTTAGAAAGTAAGGTGGCCTGTTCTGAACCTTGTGACTTAACAAAGAGATCTCCCTCATTCTTTGTGTCTCTGGTCTCTGTCAATTCACTCATATTTTAGTAAAAACAGTTTTTTACTTCCTGACAGATGTTCTGCTGTAACGCTGTACGCTTCTTGTCCTTCAGCTCAACAGACCCAAAAATGCTGGAGATGACTAGTACCAACAAGCAGCCTGTGCTTTGAACTGTTCAGTAAGTAGTCCTCAATGGCATGTGTTCTCACCTGATTTAAGTGATTTGCAGCTCTTTGAACCTTCAAAGGAAAAATACACTTGCAAGTACAGGTTTCTAAAATGATGTCAAATCTCTAAAATCCTGTCAACATGATAATGCTCTGATAATGGTGCTCATCTCTCCAACAAAACTCTGAGGAAGGTGTAGGTGCTTCTCTTCTCTTTAGATTACCTCTGACAAGCATGTGTAGTGGTATCCTAGTTTCATCACCTTCTGTGACAGCCAGATAGCTACTGAGCTAGCTGCTAGCCAGACTTATTACTGAGAAATGCTTCTCAATGCAATTCTAGCTTTACTTTTTGTCATAAGTCAGGTTTTAATAAACAGTATTTTCTCCTTTGGGCACTTTTTAAAATATCAGTTATTCACAATGTAAATAGCTGTCAGGACTGATGAATTGTCTCTATCACAGAGGCAGAGAGAAATAAAATAGAAAATATGGGTGATTATCTACTGCAGCTGCAGATGAAACGTAAGCATTCAGTCCATATATTCTTTTGGGAAATGAACAAAGAATTTCACAAAGGCAACAGTTTTGACTTAATTTACAGGGAGATTAAACTAATATAAAGTCATTCTTCTAATAGTAACAAGCAAATTAATTTTATAAAAATTTTGTCCTACAAGTTACTCTTATTGGCTGTTATGGTAAAGAAGTGCTTTTAATTGGAATTATGTTGCTGTACAAAAAAGGAAATTTAAAAGAAACTCAATTATGAGAAACATTGTAAGGATACAGTTCCGATATGATAGCTTATGTTGAAAAATATTTATATTCATATTCACACATTTCGATCAGCTTTTTACTCTGTTAGAACTAATTATTCTGGGAGTGCATTTTACTTTTTCTCGGGGTGAGTTAGAAGACGTTTAGACAAACCAACAAAGTGAAAGCATAGAATACCACAATTACTCCCATTAAACTAGTGTCTTAGAGTATTGGAGCAGGACTGGATGATTAGAGGAAAGAAGATGAGGAAAAGTTTGGATATTTAGCTAACCAAGTGTAGCAGTTTAGCCCAATGTCTATGTTAATTAAGTCTTCATCGATACAGTATGATATGAGCTAGTGTCCTCCAAATGTACTGCCATAGCAAATATTTCCTACTACTGCAGTATGTGTAGCCCTGCTTAAATTATACAGAAAGAGATTTAATCCTCTGGTAACTGTGTTTGTGTTCAGGCTTTAGTTTGGAAAACATACACACCTCACAAAACAGACATGCATATGATCAATAATAACTGTCTCACACAAGTTTTATGGAAGCTGAAAAGTTGTGTTTGTATTTATTCCTTTGTTTCCCATACTTATTTATTAAGCACGGGCAATGGGCTAGCTTTAGGGACCACATACTGTGCCAAAGGATTTAAAACCAAATGCAATTTTTACACTAGTAAGCTCTTATTAAAATAAAAATTAATTTCTTACTGAGAAAACTGCCCTAGAAGGAGTTATTTAATCACTATTAAAAAGTACTAGAAAATTCAGGGGATGTTATGTTGCATGATAGCATAACTTCTGCTGTTCCTTGATATAAAGCCTAATGGGGACAGAACTAATCATTGCTACCTCTTATTCAGCACAGGCAAGGATTGCCTTCTTCAGGCTGAGTTAAATATCCAGTGCAGACATATCCTAAGACACCTGCATTTTAGAAGACTCCTGTAACTGCCACGCAATTAATTAGATTAATATACCTTTAAACCCATCTAGGAATTCCATGTCAGACGTCAAAACACTTTGCCAACTAACATTTTGTTGCTAACAGCATATTTCCGAGCGAAAATTGCATTTTGGCAAGCAATACTTTTCCAAACTGTGTACTGTACTCTAAAAGCTCTCAACTGGTTCTAGGAAGTTTTCCTGAGTTTTCCTTGAATATTTTGTTATTTATCACTCTTTAGTATTTCCAAGCAGAAATGTACAAGACGTATGTCTTGTGTACCTCCAATTTTTTAACAGCTGGGGCCTATATTTGTTCTGTAGCTCCTATACATTGTCCATAAGATTAAATATACCAAATAACTGGATCTCAAAAGTAGTTAGGCAAGTAGGACTATTTCAATATTATCAAGCACATGACACCTTAAATTTGTTCTAAGAATATTGTACTTCTGGCCTGTTATTCATTGGTCAGCATTTGAAAGGGGTATATAAAAAAACGCTGATTATACCTCATCTTGCTGGTATAACTTCAGGCTTTGGGGTTTTTTAAAATTTTTTTTAATCTAATTTCTTGAATGAAGAAAAAGTTCTTTTCTTTAGCTTGGCACCTGATTTTTGGTAGAATGGTATTTTCTGGAGCTTATAGGAACAGCAATTGAAGCAAAATTAAATAGAGCTAAGTATATTCAAATCTCTAACAAATGCACACTTTGTAAAATGAACTAATGTCACACATAAAAGAGTATGTGTGTAAAACCATCTCATCATACATGTGTTTTGACCTTTCATGTGCCCAAGAACTTTTCATCTTTCTACTTGATAGAAATTCACTTTTCACTTGGATTTGTGAGAAGCTAAGCACCTGTGCTTAGCTTTCGAAGGAGAATCTGGATGCAATAAAGTTCCTTTGCATAAGACTCCAGTGTTTTCTGAGGAATTTAGTCCAAGTATTTAATGCAGCTCAGGTGCCACATTAGTGCCATAAAGCTGACTGTCTTGGGGAGGCAGTATGCTCCTGCTGTTTCCCAGCCCAGCCTCTCTTGTTTATGATCAGCTCAGATTTCTCCCCGTGGGTGTGCCCAGAAACCTTTGCCATAGAAAGAAATTATGTGAGGCAATGCTATTATTAGATACCAGCGTCCTTCAGGCACACATTCGTCTCACACAATTTTTTGTTAAATATGGAAGTGACATCTTGTCTGCTGCCTATGGAGATTTTTTCTCTTAGTAGCCTTCTCATATTAATGTGACTGGTTTTGTTTGCAGTTTGTCTTCTCATTTGGCAGTTGCAAAGCATTATCTATGCTTGAAACATACTGCTGTGAATCAGAGCGAAGTGATTCAAGGCAGTTGTTGGATTATTAGTGGATTACCCCTGACATTGTTATGTGCTGATTATATTGCATATTCCTAGTATTATACCCCTTCACAGAACACTGGTGTTTCAAAATGCATGCTCTGAACTTCAGACGGACATCCTATGAAGCATCATTCTGTTCTAAGAGTGTGTGCATCTCCTGGTATTCGTGAGGGTTTTGTAAGATTTTCATTTGAAAAGTACTCTGGAAGTTTCACCTAAAGCAGTCTTAAAAGCCTTCTTATAGCCTCTACACAGTTCTCATCCTTCAAGACACTGATATTTTTCCAAGGTAGCACTGGTGAGTGCTAAACCTCTCAGAACAGTGAGCACAAACAGGCTGCTGCACACACAATCCAAGTCATGTGAATTCCTCAGAAACGGGACTGCAAGACTCTTGGATGTTATTCACAGCCACCTATTTTATTTTCAACAGATATGCCCTTCCTAAGACTGTTGAAGTAACTATAACCACTATTTGGTCACTGTTGTTGCTGTGTCACCATGGATAACTCGGGGTTAGCTGAAAAGTTCAGTTGTAGGCTTCAAGTGAGCTGCTCTCCATACACCATTCTTAGGAGCTTGGTTCAAGGTTTCTGAACTGTAGCTTAGGTTTGCTGCCTAGGGTTCCTATACTATTGAGGTTAATGAAGTGGGTAGAGCGATTAGGATAGAAAGAATGATGGCATTTTAAATATGATAGGGACCGGTAAGTGTAGATATGCTGTGGGTATTTTGGAAAACAAGCTAGGATGTTGCAACATCAGGCTAGTAATTGCATAAGCATACTCGGAGTTAGTTGTTCTAGAGAATAATTGCTTTGCCTTGCCTTGCCTTGCCTTCTTCTGAGTTGGAAATATACTGGTGCAATGGAGTATCCCAGTTCACTAAATCATGACAATTAAAACTCCTGTGAAATACAGAGCTATGCTTCTCCTCTCTCTGGCTGGCAACTATATTGGAGACATGCTATTGCATCATAGTGGTGATGATTCTACACTTGCACAGAAAGCATTTGAGTGAGAACTGACAATGTGTAGGTATTATGTTTTATTTCCATGGTTTCATTTTCAGGAAAGATAGCAATTTTTTCACTCTCTCATACCAATCCATGGGAAAGCTAGTCATCAGCCTGGAAATAATGAAGTTAAATCATTAGCTTTTGTAATTAATTGTAAAACTACTCAAGACCAGCACAGCTATGTCAGTCTACCCACACATATCAGCAGTGTGACCCATTAACACTGTATATACAAACAGTCTTTAGAACTGGAATCTATCTAAAAAATTTTCAAAATTGGATGTATTTAAAGCATGGCATAAAGAAATAAAAGCAGACAGGACTAGCTAATTCTGAGTCCTTAGGCTGACATTTAATATTATTTGATTCTTACATAAGTTATGTTCTATTTCTTCCTTGTGGCTTTTTTTTTCCTCAACGAAAATATCTTGTTTTATTGTATGATTCAGTCTTGAAAGAACTACTACAGTGAAAGGTGTCAAGAAAATAAAGGGAGCACCAGCCACTTTTTAGGAGCACGAGAACTTCAGATAAATCCCCTCAGGAAAACTGAACTACAAAAATGCTTGGTTTTTATTAGTTCAAGGGCTTGTCAATACTTGAAAGTTATTCCAGATAAAATGTCATTAATCAGTACTATGTCTTATGCCCAGAAACAGTTTTGTACATTAATGGTGCTTTCATTACTGGTATTTATTCCCAGAATTTGGAGCCAGAAGTGGAAGGATTATGAATTTCTAATTCATACCAAGTTGTGCTATATGATAGTGGTACCTGTCCAGTAAATGGTGCTGCTTTTCAGATATTTGGATAGTCAAAGTTAGCCTGACCAAATAGCCAGTTGATTTTAAATTAATGTTTTTGTACACCACTCAGAACTCTTTTTCCCATCTGCCATCAGCTGCAAATTTCACATACCTGCGTGCGTGATCATATTCTTACCTATGAGTATTCGCGCCATCATTTTGTGACTCAGACTGCATTTAATTTCTTTGCAAAAAACTTGTAAATATACTGCTACTCTAATAAGATTCATACAAAGTCAGTATTTCTTAATGTGATTGTGGACAAACTGTATGAAGAGAGACTTTTCAAAGGACAGATGTAAACTATAATTTTAATATCAGCAACAATTCTATAACTAGTTTCTCACAATAGCACATAACAAGCATCAAGCAGCACCACAAAAGCCCCATTAAGTTCAACCTACTGCTTAGAATGGATAACAGGAATAAAAAGGAGCTAAAAAGCATTAAGATTTAAGCATTAGCATTTTGCATTAAAGCATTGCCATTTAAGCATTATTCCTTAAAAGAAAGAAAATAAAAGGATTGCATTAATACCCACAATTGTTTTCAATTTTTATTTAGAAACTTACAATGTAATTGCAATATTTGATCAGAAGCTAGGATTTGTCTCTTCAACACAGTGTTATCAAGCCATTTGTTACCTGCCTTTCTCAAAGATTTGTTTTTAAAGGAGCACTGCCAACATGAGGATAGACTTACAGTGAAATAAATACACGACTGAAAAATTCACCACAAGCAAGTGGAAAGAACGCTAGTTTCTGAATATATATTTGAATTAGAGCTCAAACACATTGGCCAGACTTTATGCTTTCTTGTTATCTTGAGATGCTGAAAGTTAGAGTACAGTGGCTTAACAGATGCCACTGGCATGTGCACCTTGTTTAGTGTACAGTATGTTCTCCATCCTTTAATATATGCTATCTGACTGAGGGCTACATTTTTGTTGCAAGTAAAAGCTCTACAGTTTACTAAATAATTTAAGACTATGAGAGAGCATCATTAAAGTACATTATTTTGCTACAGAAGTATGTCATGCTGTTTCTGCACAATTTTCTTTTATAATCTTTTTAATGGGTGCAAGGGGTTTTGCCCTCATTGCCCTGTGCAAATAGAATCAAACTAGGGGTGTCAACACTGAACGCTTCAGAGAAGTAATTATTATTATATTATATATTAGTAATTATTAGTATTATTATAGTAATATGGATGTGTTACACTGACCATTCCACTACACCTTGTGCTTACTTCTGCTTTATGGAAGATCAAGAACACATCAACCAGCTTAGTACCTTATGGTAGGCATGTTCACAGAACTCAGCATATCAGGAGCAAAGTTACTTTGGAAGGTTCATCAGTCTCATGTTTCTCATATTCAATACTTGCCCTATTCACATCACTTAACTTTGTAGTACTAGACAAAGATTAACAAATACATTATTAAAAATACACTAAATAAATAGTGCTAGTTGTTTACTGCATCTGATAGGTAGCTGATAATTTCAGATCACAGCTCTTCAGCAGCTCTCCAGTTTGAAAAGGAGAAAGTAATTCTATTCAGTTGCTAATGGGCTACTTTGGAGATGAGGTGAGCACGGATGACTTCTTTAATTCCAGTGTTACGCTGGTGACAAAAAATGGGATACTTATGCTTGTTTCTTATTTATTAAGCAACCTGTTTATATCTTATTCATTAAGTACAGTAATTGAAGTTCTCAAAATCCATGACCATTGTTGCTTTACTACTGTTGATATCATTTAGTGTTGAATTCAAAAAGAGATAAGTCTTGTCAATACTAAGTGCTTTTAAAATGCCCACTGTGGATTTATTCTGGGCAGACTTCCTATTTTATAAAACTTCTGTCTTAGTGAATCAATTTACTACCTTTTTCTCTTAGTATTTAAGAATGGTTATTTTCAATGCTATGTAGCTTCAATTTATGGTGGATAAGAGGAAATGACTGCTTCCTGAGCTGAGCTGATAATGGAATCACTGGACACAGAGATAAATATCTATGAATCAGCTGAAGAATAGGGGCAGAATGGCATAGAGAGTTTATTACTGGAAGTAGAGAATTCTGAGCTGAGGTTGCTTAGGTGCATCTTTATGAACTCTCATGTTGCTATTGTTATCCAGATACTTTGCAGATTCTGATAGAACTCTGTAACCCAAAATTAAATTATCCACTATTTTGGTGAACTAGTTTTCTGCCAGATTAGGCAAGCTGAAGAGTTGAAATCAGCCTGTAGAGGAATATAACAAGCATTAGAGTTGGTATAAGATAAGCAGTAAAACACGAGGCAAGAACTGAGCAGGGAAAAGGACATTGCCACTTTGGAAAGTAGCAAGCTGTTAGATCTGCCTAAATCATCACACTTAACTGTACCCTAATTTCTCGTCTGGAAAAAGCAACTTTTGAATCATGCACCATAGCATTCCAGTCACAAACACTGACAAATTATCTCTGTGCTACCTGGTGGATATATTTATAGTACATGATAGTTTCTAGCTAGTGCATGGTTTTTTAAAGAAATGAAACACTAGATGTAAGTCTTTAGAAGTGAGATATTCCAAGAATTGAGCAATATTCCAAGAGAAAGCGAAAAATACATTGGATTAATTTTAGCACCTGAAAGTTCTTACCGTAGCTTATTTATTTTTATGAATTCAACAAAATCAGCAAAGCAAGAAAAGCATTTATGGTGAAGTGACTATACCACAATAAAATGTTCCAGTGTTCTAACCCTGTTATGACACTTCCTTACAATAGCTTATTTATCTGTAATGTAGCACCGTGATCTACCCAGAGGCTCATGTGCCACAGGTGTTTATTTCTACATGACTATTGAGAATGGGACTGCAAGTGGGGTTGGACACTATGTCAAATCCTTGTTCTAGGCCAGAGAGCATAAGAGCTTTCTGGATTCTAAAAAAATACACAGTGGTCTTAATGTTTCTGAAAGAGACATGGCGAGAGGCAAGGTAACAGCGTGAACTTAACCACACTCTGTTAAAAAGAGGAACATATATCTAGGAAGTATTGCTGAAAGGTAGGTTGTAAGACACCACAAAGCAAATAACAATGATGCTACTGTGGAAGCAGTTCCTTCTCCTAGCAAGAATCTGCAATGAGTTAAGAAATGCGAAAACAACCATGCCTCATTTAACTCCACTGTCCACAAAATTATTTACTTTTATTATTTAACCGTTTACACCTGTAGAAATAGATAGACACATAGATAAAGATATTTATTTTGCAAACACGGTGCTACGGATTGCTTGGGACAGTGCTCTGTGCAAAAAGTGGTTACAAGTGGCTGTAATTCCTGCTGGTAGAGCATGAGGTTGTCAGATTTGCTCAGAGTGGTGCGCACACCAAAGAAAGAATTTTGGCTTTAAATACAAAACTTCACATTCAGGAAGAAGTTAACACACTAATCAGTAGTATTAACCACCTCAGTCAATGAATAAAAAGAACTTCCCTATTCCTTAACGCTCAGCTCAAGCTTTAGGCACGAGTATTTGTTGGGACAATTTTTTCATCTTATTTTAAGGTTGTCAGCCAAATGATTCACCACTTCCACACCTGAGTCTCAGCTACTTCTGACATGTTTTAGCAAGACTGATGAACTCTCGCCTTCCAGCCCCTGGAGGCCTGGCAACTTCTCAGCTACAAAGCTTTACTGTGTGTAGTTGCTTCTTACTTGCAGATCTGGTTGAAAACAATTGAAGACTTTCCATTGGGTCAAAAGCATCCGAGTGTCTACTGACACTTGTACTGTTCATAAAATCTCTGTGCCTTTCATGAGAAAAATAAACCGGAAAAATACAGTCTGAGTCATGTTTCCAGGTGTTTAAAAGCTGGAAGATCTAAAGCATTCTTTAGAGATGGCTTGTCTTCAAAATTAAAAAAGGTGCAACGTTGCTAGCAAACATATTTTAACCCATGAAAAGGTCTCATTGCTGAATTTGAATTGCTGAATGGATGCCAGCAAACTAAGGTATAATACAGGTTGTTGCAGATGCTCTAAGGAAATATTTAGGGCTTTAAGCAATCACAGAAATGTTCTATCCTGCATCTTAAAAAAAAAACAAAAACGAGAGAGTTTGTAGCAATAGTTGACTTAAAATTTGAAAAAAGAAACAATTTAAAATTCTTCACTTCTACAAATCATTCACAAGTTATAACTAAAAACTGTATATATTTTATAAATTTTAGGTACTTTTAAAAATCATATTGTAGCAATTCTAGCTTTTTACCAACATGAGTGAAGATGGATCTTCAAATCCATTCAATTATTTTTCTAAATGATGTTATACAAAACTACAACAAAACCCTTATTCTTCTGCTAAAGTACAGTGCTACTGTATAATGAGCTCTAAACCTGACTTTCTCTGTATGTCTAATTCCCATTGTATTATCTTAAAACTTTATGTTAATAGGAAAATGTGGATATGGAAATCTCTGCACATGTAATGGAGCATGATCTTATTTTAGCTTTTTAGCTTCCCAAAGATGTATTATACTGCTTAAGGATTTTTGATTGGCAGAAATGAAGAATAGTGAAAGCAAGTGATGAGATGCTCGAAAAACACCATGCAGGCCTCTCTGCAGCCTCTGCACGACGCTGTGTAGAATCCCAGCAAAGTTAGCTACATAGGTATTGTTTCTTCAATATATTTAAATATAGGCCAGACAGGGTTAGTGCTTTGAAAAGAAAGCTCTAGAGACCTGTCATCCTATTAAAAGAAATGATTTGATGGTTTAATAATTTAAAGAAGTTTTTCTTTTGAGGATGGGTTGTTGTGATATGTTAAGGGGTGCCTGAGAATATGTAAGTGGCTATTAAAACTCACCTAGCTCTGTGCCAACATTAGGGCCAGTGTTAAACTCCAAGGACTTTGTGTGAAATATGACTTTGACTTAGATTGTGCTACAAGGTTGTCCCCATAACGAACTCTGTGAAACATGATCATGTATGAAAAAGTGCACTTCTAGGTTTATGAAACACAGAGAAAAGTTACAGGACTGCAATAGTGCCTGGGATCTTGTGGGCTTCTGGCCCTTGTCCCTTTCTTTACTCAAAGAACAATTAACTTCAGATTTTTCTATTTTAAAAATAAACATGGGGCATTAAATTTGTATTGTTTGGAAGTGATCAATTTCCATTTTCTCTTTTCCCAAAAAATCAGTGTTTAAAAATCTCCTCAGTTAAGAAAAAAAGTTAGCCAGTCAAACAGATCATAGCAGAAGCGCAGCTGTCAAGGAGCAGGCAAGTCAATAATGATGCTAGGTACTGAACACATATAATTTATATATGTTCCTTTTCCACCTTGATCAACATCAGGAAAATTTTGTCCCAAATTGATGGTATGTGACATATCACACACCATGATTCCTTTGTCATCTCTACATACAATCCCTCCCTAATGCCAAGAGGATTGCAGTGGCTTTAGGTTCATGGTGTTCAATCTTATCGCTCTTTGTTGATGTTCAACCATAATCACAATCTTTTGTCTCCCGTGTCCCAGCTCCTCTAGGGAAACAGGGGTTGGCAACAGGAGTTACTGACACCTATCAATACTTCATTATAAGTATTAATACATATTACAGTAAACACAGGAGTACAAGATGTTACGTAGATATTATATATTACATAGGTTAAGATGATACAATACTACATACTTTATTAGCAAACATGTACACAATGTCCACAGAAGTAAAAGATGCCCTGAAAATCAAAGCATGGGCAGTCCTCTCTCCTCAAGCTGGAGAGACCCAGGGCCATTGAAAGCTCACAGTTGCCACAATGGCACTTCCCACGTGTGCCAAGTGGAAAACCCATAAATACAATATTTGTAGCATCTTTTAGTTCTTGAATTTGTTCTTGAAGATGTTTGTACTTCTCTACTTTTCCCACAGTAGCCACTTCTAATGGCGTTTCAATACTTGCATATTTCATGGTGACATCCACCATGAATGCCTGGTTCTCTTTCAAATACCAGGTCTGGTTTGTATAATTCATTGTTTGGATCTCTTGTATTTGGTTCCTGGAACACTATCCAGTCTTTCTTTGTAGCATGATTTGATCACATTTCCCGCAGTCGGTTGTGCCTTTTAATTCTTGCGTCGTGCAGAACACCCGATGATAAGGGAATTATTTGTTTAAATAAAAAGTGAGGTTAAATTGCGGCAGAAGGCGCACGGCAGGGAGACGCAGGCAAAGCCGGCCCGGCGGCACCGCCACGGCCTGCGCGGCCGCCGCGTAGCGGGCCTGGGAGCCGCCGCGGCCGGGCCACCCCGCTCCGGGCGGTGGCCCACGGGACGGCACATTCCGCCACTCGGTCCCTCGGGGGCCGGAGCCCGCCCCGGCATCCCCGCCGTGAGGCGGGCCCATGCGGGGGAGGCGGTGCCGCGGGGCCCAGCCGGGGCGAGGAGGAAGCGGGCGCTGAGGCAGCGGGCGGTGGTGGTTGGCAGGAGCTGCCTCCCCTGGAAAAGCTGCCGAGCAGGGAGGGAGCCGCGGGTTGATACCGCTGCGGCCCCGGCGGGGCGGTGCTGGCCGTGGGCACGGACTGAGCCCGTCCTGAGAGCATGCGGCGGCAGGAGGAGGAGGAGGAGGAGGAGTAGTGAAGAGCTGTGGCAGCGCCTCCGCTGAGAGCGCACTCCGCGAGGAAGATGGAGCCCTTTCCCAGCGGTGAGTACCCGGGCGGCCGGCGGAGTCCGGGACGGGGCCGCGGGGCCTTCCGGCGGAGCCGCGTCCAGCGGGAGCTGCTTGCCAGGGGAAAACTGGAGCCTTCGTAGTCTTGCTGCCCCCGTGGTCCGCGGCTTGAAAATTGTCTCAGGTTAATTAGGAATAGGTGTCTTGAACGACAGCGGTGAGAGAAGCTCCCTCGCTTTCTCGGCGCTGTTGCGCTTCTCACTGCCCGGTCGGGGTCTCACTGACACCGGGCAGCCGGGGCCACTTGTACACCAGGTGTACACTCGCCGTGTGTGGCACCACTAGAGGAGCCTTACAGGCGTCTGTAGTTCCAAAATCATCATGCTTCTGATGGGAAGTAGGAAGCAGACCCGCTGTTCATGGCGTGTTCCTGATCGGAGCATTCTCACCAGAGCGTGCCTCCCCACCTCCCCACACCCCACACCACCCCCACCTCTCCCGAGCGAAAGGAGAAATAAAATACGGAAGTATCAGTGGTGTACGAAGTGGTGTTTCGGGGTGTTAATGAACGCCAGAAAGCTTTCAGAGCTGCCGTGCATTGACAGAAGTACCTGAAATACCGACGTGGTTGCATATGCTTAGAAATAAGAATACGGGAGGATTGGCTGGTATCGTGATACAGCAGTGTGTGTTGCATCCTGTGCTTGTGCCTGAAATGAAAAGTCTGTGTTGCTACTACTTCTACTAATAGTACATTAAACCCGTCCTGGACAGAGGAGGAAATGAAGCTCTTAGATCAAACTGAAACTGAAGTATGTTTGGTTAGATTCACGACCATGGCCAAATATGGAGTTAGTGGGTAAAACAACAGCCTTCCTGCTGAAAACGCGGCACTTTGTTTACAGGTGGGATTTGGTCTGTTAAATGATAAGCATGTTGAATAGCCATCGCTAAAGTACCAGATAGAGGTTGCTGCATCATACTTTAACTCCTCAGTGACATGCCAAGTCAGAGTATGAAACTTAAGTCAAATTCAGAAAAAAACCCATGCACTTAAAAATAAATGTTCTGTCTCATGGCAAGGGAGTTGGAACCAGATGATCTTTAAGGTTCCTTCTAATCCATTCTATGGTTTTATGAACAATGTTATAAATCTTTAAATATAACTTCATTGCCTTGCATTTCACTTTTTTCAAACACATGATGTATCCTCTATGATTTGATGCTGCTGTTTAGAATCCGAAAGAAACTGAAGATTATGAGCTCTGGGCATATTTTGGTTGCATAACTAGCAAGAAAGACCTTTTCCCTCTTTTTTTTTTTTTTTTTAACTCCCCCCCCCCCTTTGTATTGTCTTGCTAAAATTACAGTTTGTACTAGCAGTTGATGTTTTCGTTCTCTAGTTAATCCTCGCCTTAGTATCAGGTCTTTCAACTACAGCCTGTTTCAGTCACAGGGTTGTCTTCTGCAATCTTGTATGCATCGTAAAAAGAGCTTGTCTTTAATAGTAACGCAGTATGAGGGAGAATTTTATTTTAAAGTCATCTTACTAAGGCCATTCCCTTTGAAAGAGATGAAATGTTGTTTTAAAGGTCTGTTTGACATAATACTGCACTGTGCAACAAAACATTAAATAAGTTCTGCTCCATGCAACCAGAAGAAATGGACCTGTGGGCTTGAGCATGTAGCTTAAGGTAATGAAGAGCAATATTCATGCACTGAGCACCCTAATTTTGTTCCCTGAAATAAAAAGCCTGCAGATTGTGGTAAGACGTAAGAAAATTTGGAGCTGAAGTTGGTCAATAAATTGATTCCTGAAAGCTGGCTCTGCTGGAATGGACACCACAGAGAATATTCAAATACTAGAGCAAAGATGTTACTCCTTATTTCTGATGATCTTGAGGCATATTTGGTGCTCAATAGCAGCTGCAAAAATCTGAAGTGAAAAGCATGCTTACGTTACTGGCTTTTTGATCAGAATTTTCATTTGCATACCTGGTAGTCTGGAACCTTTTGAGGACATCAGATTTTTCAAATAATCTGGGTTTTTGTATACAATAGTTATGAGTTCTGTTTGTGAGTCTATGTTGACTTCCTGTGGAAAGTGCTGTTTAAATTCAGAAGAAAGGATGCCTGTCACAGGAAGCTTACAGTATTATACTTGTAGATCTCTCTGTAGTTCTTTGGGGCTTTTACCCTTGTAAAACACAGGGAAGAGGGAACAGACTGGATCGTAAGATTTTGCAATAGCATTTTAGTTGGATTCATAACTGAATACCCATTGGACAAACTAGAAATGAGACAATTTCTTGTTTTACTTTATGGGAGTAGAGCTATGTCAGAATGAGTATGTATCTTAAAATAGACTTTAAGGCAGCAAATGCACTAAAGTGGTTATAAATACAGTTTTTTGTAGTTCACTGTTTGGTGGGCTTTTTCTTTTATTTTCCTTAAATAAAAGAAAAAACACAGCCATAATGCATTTCAAAAGTCAAAGTAACTCTTATACTTTCCTTGAAATCCTAGTGGGTGTGTTGAACTCTACTGTTTGAATAGTTTCTCCAGTGGAAATGTTCACATGAACTAAATAAACTTAAGTTTTTGTTGTTTTTTTTTACTTCACCCCTCACCCCTGTATCGTAAACTTACTTTTGGACCCCTTTGAAGAGATTTAGGCTATGTCTTCACCCCTGCCTAGAAATTTAGGTGGAGATAATGTATGAGGTCTGTAGCTCTGGAAGAACAGTTAATTGCATATTTATTTTTAGCGCCTGGAATAGCTGAGTTAATCATAGAATATCTCAAGTTGGAAGGGAGCTATAAGGATCACTAAGTCTAACTCCTCTCAAAACGACCTAAAAGTAAACCATATAACTAAGAGCGCCATCTAGACATTCCATGATCTCTGGCAGGCTTGATGCTGTAACCACATCCCTGTTCCAGTGACCAACCACCCTCTCAATGGAGAACATGTTCATTATGTCCCATCTGCACTTCTCCTTGCAAGTTAAAAATGCTGTAAATTAGTAAATGTTCTAGAGATGGTTACTGGTAGGATTTTTTTGAGACGGATTCCTCTATTTTGCATGACTGTTCTTAATTTGAGATTTTTTTTCCCCAAAAATGAATAATCAAAGTGTAATTAATTTCCTTATTGTTACACATAATTTTTTCCCCTCCTAAGTTGTATGATCTCACATTTCTTTGAAATCTGCTCTGAATCAATGAGCAGAATTTATTACCTTAACAGTTTCACTAAAATTTAAAGAAACAACAACAACAACAAAAAAAAACCTAAGTGAAAGAAGTAAAATGCGGACTAAAGAGAATATGTTTGGACATCAATACAAATTATTTTGCAAGTCTTTTGCTTATTTTTTAGGTTGTATGTGTTTCTGAAAAGTCATTTCATCATTTCCTGTTTAATACATTAAATATGTAACTTCTCTGCTTGAGCTGGAGAAGAGGTAGAAGTGAGCTATTACAGAGTTTCTCATTTAAGACAGGTGCCATGCATGAACTTGCAATTGCAGATGGGATAACTTGTGGTGATCTGCTGAAGTGCAAATAACACTCAGTTTCACTGACATTCCTGAATTATTTTTATCCTTTTCATACACAACAGATGCAATCTTTGATATTAATTACATGACTAAATTTATGAACAAAATAAAAAGACTTTAATGGGAAGAAGTGGGGGTTTTTTGGAAAGTAGAAATAAATCAAGTTGGGTCATGTTCTTTACAAAGTGAAAATATAATTTCCAATGTCTAGTTATTTCAGGTAGTTCCTGTCAATTCTAAAAGTTTTTGTTCTTTGTGTTAATTTTGTTCAGTACAGAAATGTGTTGGAGGTTGCAGAGGCATGTTCCTGTGTGCATAGTTTTAATTCTGTTGGGGACAGCAGGCATAGCCTTGGCTGCCAATGTTTTACACTGCTGTATCATGGAGCAGAAGGGTTCCTGTTTGTCTTAGACTGTTACTCTGTCCTAAAAAACAGATTGAGTAATCTTTTTTTGTTAAGATGGTAAATAGAAAACATCAAAGAGGTCTGTTCTTAATGTCTTTTTTTCTGCCCTGCGTTTTGCCTATTCCATCAATTGTTACTAGAAAAAAATGCTGATTTAATCTGTTCCTAAGTATGAGTTTTATGTTTTCCGAGTGCATGGTGCTAGGTGGTAGTTTTCCACAAAGCCATGTTGTAGTATCTGCTCTTGTGTTCCTGTGTCAGCTCAGCTGAACTGGAACCTGTTTTTTCAATGTGTTGGGTGTGTGTTTGCTTTTACTGATTCGCTGTGAACTCCTTGCCAATCAATGGATGTTTAGAAAGGGAATTCAGTAACTTAAAGAATGTCTACAGATGAGAGTATAGGTGCTCACTGTTGATCATTTGGTAGTATTTTCCCACTAAGCAGTTAGTCTTCCACTTGTAGAATGAAACCATGGAGTATCTGTGTTTATAATGCAAGTAAAAAATTATGAAAGCTTATGCTGCCCTCAGTAGCTACCTGTAAAAGTATTCCAGGACTGTCTTGTCATCTTTTTTGGGAAGATGATGTAAAGTTGAGCAACCATGTTTCACATTGTTGAGGCTATGTGAATGTGTGCTGGATAAAGCCCTGTAATTCCTGCCATAAAAAATGGCAGAAACAAATAAAAACGAGGATAAAACCACCTCTAGTGGTGGTTCACTAGTCAGAATATTTTTTTTCATATTGGATGGGCATTGGTGTAAAAAGTGCATACAAAGAAGCTGAATTTATTTAATGCATCTGATTAAAGTAGTGATGAATGCATAAAATTCAAGTTTTTCTTTTCATCCTTTACTCAGTGGTTTAAGAAAGTTCAGTGAATTTCCAGTTCTCCTGCACAGTATTTTTTTCATGAAGTACAAAAGCAACAATTGTGTAGAAGACCAAAAACATTAGGATTTCATTATGATTGGAAGCAATATTTTTTCTGTCAGAGAAATGCATGCATGGTAGCTGCTGCTTAGACTTCCGTCCAGCAGTACCTTAAAATAAGATCGTATTGACTTTTAAAATAAACCAGGATTTTTTGTGATCTGGGTTTTAATTGCCTCAAAATATTTTAAAGGGTACATATGTACCTTTTGAGGTTGTGTTTTGACTACTTAAGATACTGCTTTAAATAATGGAAGTATATTAACCTAAAATCGTAATAATCACAAAAAGATTGAGTGCCTTCCTGCACACAGAAAGATGAATACTACTAGAGGAAATTTGGAGTAAGTGATCAATCATCCAATTGATCAATGAGACAGGAATTTCAGAGTAATAGAGTGTGTTGGGTTCTTTGTAGTTCATGTCCCTAGGGCACAGCTTCGTGAGTGTTGTCTTAAAATATATGTTCAAGGAAGACTTCAGAGCCCAGCTCTTCTTCAGGATTATTGAGGCGTGTAGTAGTGTATTGAAGCAGTGATCTTCTTTACATCTGGTGGAGAGTGAAGAAGTGGAATCCTGATTCCACAGAAACACGAGATGCTTTCAATCAGCCATTTGTTCATGTGAAAATAAGGTGAGTTTTGATTTTGGGATTTGTTTTTTTATTCCAATCAAAACTCCTACCAAGATAATTGAAGAAGTGTTTCAGTGTGCTGTACTAAGCGTAACTGTGTGCAGAGAGCTTTCCTTTGGTTGTAATTGCTCTGACATTGAAGGAATATATTCTGTTAACAGTTCTTGTGTAACAATACTTCTACCACAGTGCCGTTGACTTTTATGGGGAATCAATTGTGTCCAAAACTAAGAATGTACCTAATTCATACTGTTCTAGGGCCTGATAGTGGTTTTTATTTAAGCCTTTCTTTTGTATAAAAACTGACCATTTCTTCAGTAACAATGAGTTGGTAGCACATTAGTAGAACCATTTTCTCTATTTTTCATTCATGAAAAACCAAAGTTCTGTCTCGCGGCAGCGGAGTAGCACGGCACCGGCGGGAAGGAGCCAGTGGGCTCGGGGTGCACGCTGGTGCCATGACCTTCCAGAGAAGCGTCTTTAGAAAGATGTCCTGGGGGTTACAGGCACGTTCCCGCTCTCCGGAGGAGAGTGATTTCAGCTCTCTTCTGAGAGCCCCGCTTCTGCTGACGGTGGAGAGAGGGACGGGAGCTACGTGTGGTGATCCAAGGCAGAGTTTATTTCTTCTCGAAGGATACAGGGACAAAATGGCTCGAAGGGGCAGAGGGAGCGGGGTTGATATAGGAGAGCCAGGGGTCGGGGCAGAACAACTAACAAATCATCTGAGGGCACAGGGGCAGGGGGGAAGGGGGGAAAGGGGGAAGAACCAATAGGCTACAAACATTTTACATGAAACAGGCATGCTAGGGGAAACATTATAACCATTATGAGGAAGGAGTACATAAGGGCATTCCCTCCATGGGAGAGAGGCAGGCTCTTTCTCTATGGAGCTTTCAGCCTCCACTACTCCCCTTTCTTTATTTATTAAAAAGGCCTCTCTGACTGCCTTGTTGAGGCAACATGTGAAGTAAGAGAACATAAGTAACACAGCAATAACAAAGGTCCATAGAATGCTTCTAACTAGAGAAAACCCCCATCCTTTAAGTCCCCATTGTCCAAACAGGTCTTTCTGGAGTATCTTGGAGCTGGTAGAAAGGAGGCAAAGCCTTCTTGGCATGGCCCGTCAGGAAACTGAGCCAGGAGAGGGGCTCCTCAGCATGAACTGGTACTCTGGGGGCTGTCAGCAGTGGGGTTGTCTGTGATTGAGCTGCACGAGGCAGAGTGGGGGGGTAGTGTACTTGCTGGAACTCGAAATAAAAATCGTTAATTTTGAAGAAAAACGTTGTTTTCTAAAACTGGAAACGAGGTAGGTAAGTTCAATGAGGGATATTAGGGGCTTGGGTAGGAAGGGGAAACAGGATGGTAAGTATCAAGGTAAGCAGGACTTGGTGAGTTGATCGGGGTTTATTTAGGGGTCATGGGGGTTGGGATAAATATATTTAGGTTGTGCCTAGCTTGAGATTGTATAGCTGTCTGTGATCTCGTGATGGGGCAATTCAGCTGCTGCTGGCTTATTGTTCTGTAACGTCTTCGCCTCTAGGCAGCCCATTTCTGGTCTTGCAATCTTGCTTTTTTAGGCTTGGAAGAGACTTTGTTATTGATGGTGGGGACAGTGTTTGTCGGCCCTAAGAAGGGTTTTATATGTTTACATGGGAGCCATTTTGGGCCAAATGGTGCTGACACACAGGCATATCCCCTCCCCCAGGTAATGAATGGGAAAGGCCCTGATATTTGTTGGGTTTCCGGGTCCTTGATCAATACCGGTGGCTTTTCATTGAGCTTAGCTTGGACCAAATTTGAGAAGTGCTGGAGTACAGGGGGAGTCAGCTCAGAAAAAGAACAATTTAAGAAATTTATCACGTACAGAGCCTTACAGAGTCTCTCAATTGGAGACATGGTCTCTGTCCTTCCCTGTTGCTGATTGAGAACTCTCTTGGTAGTTCCATGTGTTCTTTCCACAATTGATTGTCCTGTGGGATTATGGGGGGTGCTCATGATGTGCTTAACTCCCCATTGGTTTAAAAAGTCCCGTAATTTTCGTACAGTATAAGCAGGCCCATTGTCTGTTTTTATTTTTTTTGGGACTCCCAAGGTGGCAAACGCTAGGAGAAAATGCTTGATGTTATGTGCAGCATCTTCTCCTTTGTGTGCCGAAGCAAACACTGCACCCGAGAACGTATCTACCGATATGAATATATTTAGATCTTCCAAAGGCAGGAAAGTGGGTTACGTCAGCCTGCCGTATCTGGCAGCTTTTCAATCCTCTGGGGTTGACCCCGGATCCTAGCGATGGCAATTGGTAAGACTGACAATTCGGACAGGTGGCCACAATGTCTTGTTCCTGTTCCCTTGTAAGTTTAAACATTCTTATTAAAGCTGGGACATTTTGATGATAGAAGGTGTGGGACATCTTTGCTTGTGCAAATATGTCTGGTATGTTGGTAACTTCGACAGGCATGGCTAACGCATCCGCTTTCCTGTTTCCCTCTGCTGTGGCTCCTGGGAGGTCGGTGTGTGATCTCACATGCATAATATGGTAAGGTTGCTTTCTGTGGGAGATAAGATAGACTAGCTTAGAAAGCAACTTATATAAATTTGAGTTGGAGACCTCTTTTAAAAGTGAATGTTCTGCCCTCATAGCTACGCCAGCAATATAAGCCGAATCTGTGACTACATTGATGGGTTCTTGAAATTTCTCAAAGACTCTGATGACAGCTGCTAATTCTGCAATCTGTGGTGATCCTTCAACCGCTTGGATATCAGACTCCCACTTCTGTGTCTTGGGATCCTTCCATGTCATTACTGACTTCTGGGAGGACCCAAAGCCGTCAGTAAAAATGGTCAGGGCTTTGAGAGGTGTTTTGCTTTGAATAAATTTTGGGACCAAATTGAAACTTGATTTAAACAACTTGTGGCTTGGTAAATGGATTGAAATTTGGCCTGGGTAGCTATCCAAGGTGAACTGGAGGCTCTCGTTGGACTGGAGCAAATGCTCCAAATCCCCAGTTGTTGCTAATGGTAAGATTATGTGTGTGAATTCACACCCTGCAGGAGAGCGGAGGCGAGCCCTAGCTTTCCTTATTAGATCTGCCATCAGCTGCTGTGGCATTGTTACAGTTTTTGTGGGCTGATGGTGTAGGAAAACCCATTTACTATAATTGAAGGATCTCTTAGCTGACTGTCCCACTGATAGATGAGCCCATGAAATCTAGGTGCCTTACCCAAGACTGCCAACGGCAGGCTCAGCTCATAGTGATGCGCTTGTCGCGATGATAGGGCTTCCTGGACTTTCCTGATGGACTCTTGGGCTTCGGACCTGAGCACATGCGGTAAGTCTAGGTCCTCGCTGCCACGGAGAAGGTAGAAAAGAGGGGTGAGGTCTTCCGTCATGATTCCTAGCAGTGGATGTACCCAATTGATGGACCCGCAGAGCTGGTGGAGATCCCGCAGGGTCGTTGGGTCATCCTTGATGGCCAATTGCTGAGGAACAATGGTGCACTCTCTGATCCGAAGTCTGAGGTAAGTCCATGGGCTGGAGAACTGAATTTTGTCCTTGGAGATTTCAAAACTTGCAGTCTCAATTGCTTGGACAGTTTTATTTAGAGTTGTATTCAAGTATGTCAGGTCCAGTGCACTGATTAGAATGTCGTCCATATAATGTAATATGATAGCTTCTGGGAACAGTCTTCAGATGGGTGACAGGATGTTGGCAACCTACCACTGGCATATCGTGGGTGAGATTTTCATGCCCTGAGGCAGGACAAGCAGGATGTTTCAAAGGGGCTTGCCTGTTGGGGGAAGGCACAGAAAACGCAAACTTCAGGACATCCTGGGGATGGAGGGGGATGTTGAAGAAGCAGTCTTTAATGTCTATAAAGGCGAGTTTCCAGTCTTGGGGCAACATCAAGGGAGAGGGCAAACCGGGTTGCAGGGAATACATATTGTTTTCTAGCTGTGAGCAGATAAGATATACAGTGACAGAGCAGAGAGAGCTGGCAATTAGAAAAGCTAAGGGAGTCCTATATCTCTGAGTGGAAACCAAGGTAAGGAAGGAGATAGTTATGAGTTTGCGTCTGTCCCAAGGTTTCAGAATAAGGAACTACACTAATTCCTGTGTTAACTGCCCCTGGAAGTAGGCGTACAGTCCTGAAGTGAATCAGTGAATGTAGTGCTCAGAGGAGAAGTAGGAAGAGCTTGCTCACATTTTTAATTATTTAATCTTCTGCTGGATAGCAGCAGCTGGATGTCCAGAACAATTATTCTGAAAGGAGAAAAAGAACGAAGAGGAGGATGGAAAACAAAACAGTGTCTGCATTATCCTGAACACAGGTGTCTGGGAAAAGATGGTGGGATGTGATGAGGGGTGATGTACCTTCTGTTAGAGGGAGTGGTGAGTTGGTTGGGGGAATAGGCCCAGTAATGTTCAGGGTTATCTTCTACCGGTTTTAACAGCTAGGAATACAGAATGTCATCAGTGAATAAATTGAGATGGTCTACAAATTGTGCAATTTAGTTAATCAGATTTCTAGAATTTATACCTAGTGTTAGAAGTCCCCATGCCAGGTAATTATTTATTGAATCACAGAATCATTTAGTTTGGAAAAAACCTTTAGGATCATGCATTACAACCATTAATCTAATGCTGATAAATCCACCACTAAACCATATTCCTTTGTGCCACGTCCACATGTCCTTAAATACCTCCAAGGATGATGACTCCATTACGTTCCTGACTGGCCTGTTCCAAATCTTGATAACCCTTTTGCGGAAGAAATTTTTCCTAATATCCAATCTAAACCACTCTTGGTGAACTTGAGGCCATTTCCTCTTGTCCTATCACTTGCTGCCTGAGAGGAGTTACTGACACCCACCTCACTAATCTCCTTTCAGGTAGTTGGAGAGAAACTAAGTAACTTGGAAAATTCCTGTTCTACTTAAAAGTGTTTTGGTTTTGTGTTTTGATGTGGTTTTTGTTTTTCTCCAAAATATGTAATTGAAATTTGGTGTAAAAATGGGAAATCTGTCTTGTATGGGAGCTGGCATAAACGTAAGTAACTTAGCTCAACATTTGGCTCTAAATTTTTCCTTGTTATTTCAACTTACTTAGATTTAGACTAATTTACCCATTGATAGAGCAAACGAAAAAGAAATAATCCTGAATCAGATTTAACTAAATAATAATTAAATTTCTGGATAGAGGACATTAAATCTATATACTGACCTGAGTTCTTTATCATGAACATTCAGCAGTGGCTCCCTGAGTTGATGAGGTAATAACTTCAACTGAAGTTCTGCTCTGTTTTAATCTCTATGAAGAGCAACTGCTTACTTATCATAATTTTTTCCCAGAAGACTTTTCATGGCAATAACTGAATGTTTAAGTTAAACTTGTTTAGATGTTTTGACCCCAAGCCCATACTGTAACTCAGACACTCTGAGAACTAGTTATGGAAATGCAAATGGCAAAGTTGCCCATCAAGCCTCAGAATTGGGGCTTTTGTTTTTCCATGAACACAAGACACTGCATGACTGTTTTGGGATAAATTTGAGGACATCAGAGTATCTGCTGCATAGAAGAGAGCACAGATGAGATGCTGTTTTCACTTGGACTGCTGAGATTCAAAGTAATTCATCCCAGAAAAGATCATTGATGAACTATCAAGTAATACTTTTATCTCTTTTTTAAACCCATTTTATATAAGAGGAGAGAGGGCTTTGTCTTGAAGAGCTGTTATCATTAGACAGCTATTGTTAAACATAGCCTTTGATTTTATTTTTCTATTGTCTCATCAGCAATTTTAGAAATCAGGCTGTCAACACCCATGCGAAAACAAGTTTGTAGTATATATTCTACAACTTCAAGGCCTGTTGAGCACTAGAAGCCTTTTGTGTTCAGTTAACTTTGCTCAAACCTCTAAGTGTTGCTTCTGACTCAACAGCTGTCACTGGAGCTATCTACTCTCACTGCAGCCTAACCTACAGACCGTACTAAACCTTTAGGCCAAGGGTTGTCTTGGAGCAGCTTACTCTAAATGCTGCTAAAATAAGAGCAAATATCTTTAGAGGAATTATCTCAATCCTAAATAGATCAGAGCGTTTGTAAACTAGGGAAAGTGATTTTAAACCTGTCAGAATTTTTTCCCCAGAATTTTATACTCTTGGGCACAGATTTATAGAATGCTGATTGCTCAGACTGTCCAGAAGATCTTATCAGCAAGCAATGAACGAAGAATTTAAAATGAAGTTATTTCAAAATTAAACGCCTCTCAGACAAAATCATACAGCAATTCTCCTAACTGTTTATAAGCACGGTCTGATCAACTGTTATCACCATTTCCTGCTAAATGTATAAAATGTCTGCCTTTTTTTTGCTCAATTTCAACTCTTTTGTTCCTTTTTTAGAAAAAAATCAATCTACAGCAACCACAGTGTTAATTTTGACTATCCTAATCTACACAATTCATCAAGGAAAAATAAGACACTAGACCACAGCAATTAACAGTTCATACAAAAGGCAAATCTAATCCTTAAAGAATGGTTGCTAAGAAGTAGTGGGGAACCTCCCGTTCTGGGAATAATTGCATGCTGGGCATGGAATATTGCTAGCAAATAAACTGCAGAAACTTTCCCAGACTGTCTGTAGCATTACTGATATTACTGAGTACGTATTTTTCAGTACATCTTTCTTTGTATGCTGAAGATTTTTTCCTTGAGGTAGTTGAGTAATCAGTGAAATAGACAGAAGGTGGTGTTAAGGCTCTGCATTACAAAGAGTTGTGGGATATGGCTTCAGATTAACATTTTTCACTTTTTTGGGGAAATGGAATTGTATGTAAAGTCTATTTGGATTGACATCAGTTGTTTTGGGTGCCTGGGACAGCAACTGTATTGCGTAAGTCCAGTCTGGGTCCAGTCAGTACTGTGCTCCTGCTGTTAAATTCTCTGACTGAGCAGAGGTGGGAGGCAGCTCTGCTTCAGAAGTAACTTTGGAGGTGGTCTCCTTTCAAATGTCAAAAGGTAATGGACCTTCGACATGCTTATACTCTGTGTTCAGGTGCACTGAGAGGCTCCAACCTCTCAATGAACATTAAGATGACAAGCACTTCTGCTTTTGAGTAGGTGTGTTCATTTATTTGTTTGCTTAACTGACTTAAAATCTGGACCTCATATTTATACTCAATGATGAGAAAGCCTGGCTTTCCTTTCCTAGTTGATGGTGCTTTATCAACAGTGTGTTTATTACAGTTTAAAGGTTAAATACCAGTTTATTACTGGTTGCTTTTAGCCAGTTGATTTAAGTGTCTCTTGTATAATTTTTGTTCAGATTTTGATGTGCTTGCCTAAGCAAGCAACCTGTCATAAGCCTTATTACGGAGCTGAGGCTGTTTCTGATTTGACCAGTAGGTTTTGAAATTGCAGTAACACAGAAAGCAGCTCTGCATCTGCATCCAGATGTAATAGAAGACTTTTGATAGCAAGAGTTTTTTTTGTCTTAAGCACTTACTTGTAGACTGACTATTTACTGGCATATACTGCCAAAGATCAATCAATGGAAATTATTTGTATTCTTTGAGAATTTTGTGGGAAAAAATTAGGTGTCACCTAGTGATGAGATAATGTCATCTATGTGTTCAAATCCTGTGCCAAATATCTTATAATACAGCATATAAATAGAACATGATAGATATATATGGATTTGAATGATTCCTAAATAGATAGGGAAGTGGGACTGTGAAAAACAAAAAACTTTATTGCCTCAGTAATCTCATGAGGGTTGTATTCTTAAAATACCTATCTTTCACAAAACTATTGACATAAAATGCTGTCAGTTTTCTAAGTTGTTACTTCTATTTCTAGATCTTTATTTTTCCTCATTTCATTTGCTGAAGTGGTTAAGTAGGGTAGAACGTTGCTTCCTTCTCTGCTGGATTTTTGGAACTAATTTCTGTCATATTAGGTTATCAGTGGATAAACAGCATTAGCTAAAATTTCCAGTCTTATTAAACCTCTTTAGGTTTAGAAAAAGATTAAGTTTATATCTAAGAAAATGCTAACAATTTGTATTTTAATTGTGCATTTTCAAAGTCTACCAATTCAGATTTAGCTGTCAATTAAAGCTCTTCTTCACTCGCTATTTTATTCCTCATCAGTTGAAAAAAATCCTCTGATTGACAATTGTATTTTATCTATACCCCGATTGTTCTTATTTCTGTTTTACTTAAACTCTAATGCTGATTTGCAGTAATAAGAACCGTTAACTAGTGATGTTTGGAACTAGAGATCTTTAGTCTCCATTGAGGAAGCGATTTCACTTTCTGAAGTATTTCTCGCCTTTTGGATTTCCAGTGTAGTATTTGGAATTAAAAGTTTTCTTCAAAATGCCTCTGTATGCCAGTTTGAGTATCTGTGACAATGAATCTGTTTTGGCACTCCTCTTTGGGCTGCCCATCTCTCTTCTCTCAGTCAAAACAATAACCAGGACAATAGTTTTGAGTGAGAATAGGATGTAAAATTTGGAGCAAGTCTCAAGCAATGAGTCTGGCATGAGGTACACAAATAAGAGTGAATGTTCCCTTCTGTCTTCTATAAAAACATTAATGTTTGGCAGTTTGGAACTGGGGTGTTTGATCTGCTGCTTCTTGTTAAGTAGAATTGGTGAACTGCCATTATTAAGAGCAGAGCCCAAGTATGTAATTTTGTTTTTTACAATTCTGTTAAAATTGTGCTTTTACTAAGTAACTCGGCATAAATAAATATGGCTTGTGGCTGTATTTAAATAAATAAATGGCTTTTATTAGTTAAATGTGGAAGTTTGGCTTATGCTGAATTTAATTTAATAATCCCCCAAATTTAAAAAAGGCGATTGAATACCATATACTATATTGCTTTTCCATAGTAGCAGTTCTGAAATGTTAGATAGGACTGTTCTGAGAGATTTGGTATATTAAACATTTCTCTGTCTCTACGTTCCCCCAGTTTGAGGTTGAAGATGCAGATTTGCATCAGACAGCTCAGGAAAAGGAGTGTAAACCTTCATAGTGTTTCCAAATCCTTAGTGCCTCGAATGTCCTCAAACACATTTTAGATGACTCTTTAATGTGAAAATCACAGTTGGTTTTTTTTACAGTGAAGTCTAGCCTTTCCAGGAGAGAAAGGAGCATTAAGTTTTGGGGTTTTTCTAATAGTGACAACCTTAGTGGTTTGTGCCTTTGAAATGTTAAGTTATTTTAAATTTAAATTGAAGCTAATAATAGTAACACATAACATTTCTGAAATCTTGCTGAATATTCACTATACTGTTCTCTTATAGCTTGTTTTATTCCTTCTTGCATGAAAACTGTACAATGAAAGTACATCTGGTTTTAATTTGGTCTCATATTTCATCTGTTCTGGCCAGTAACTTGGGATGACTGAAGATATAAGATACATGTGAGAAATTTCACTAAGTAGGTGTATTTTTGCTTTCCTCTCTCATAAATATAGATGAGTACTGTACTGGGAGTAATGTGTTCATTTTTCCCTAAAATAACAGATTCTATAACACATACACCTATTATTTGCAAACTTTCTAGAGCCATATCTGCAGAAATCATATTAGCTCTTAAAGACAGTGCGATTGTAGCAGAAAACTTCAATACATTTGTCATGGCTAACAGTTTCTTTTTAATTTGTGCAGTGTTTCTAATTTTTTTGCAGATACAATGAAAAATAATTATTTCATTACGCAAAATATAAATTTTAAATTACAGTGAAAGTATTCTTTTTCCTATTTAATTTTCAACCTTTGTTTTTTCTTCTTTTTCTAGGAAATACTTATACTGAATTTAGTGCTTTTGATACAAGATAGGGCAGTGAATCCATATATGTCATTATTTCTGCAGAATTCCTTCTTTGGCTTTTTCATGTGACACAATTTTAGTTACTGACAAGGACTAAATAACTTAAAGAGGAGTAGCATTGGTACGGTTTTGTATCTATGGCTATGTATCAGTGGTCTGCTTTAGTCGTAACTACCACATTCCTTTCCTTTACTGCTTTCCCAAAGACTAAGTAAAGGAGAGACGGTCAGGTTCCATGTACTCTAATCAGTTTTACTATTTTTACAGTTGAATTAGACGTGCATACATCTCTCTGCTTGGACCATGCTTACATGTCATACACAAAGTATTTGCAAGTGCTCCTGAGTGCTTCAAATGATTCCTCAGACTCCTGGAAAGAAGGAATTTTATGCTGTTTGCTAAAGCTTGACAGTATAGAACTAATTCTCCAATTCTTAAGTAATAGTGGAACCTTTGTTCTTTTAGTTTTAGACTGTGTGACGCAGTGTTTGTGCCCAATAGCGTCATCTCCCTGAACTCACTTTACCATCCTGGTAGCAAGCTCATTCATGTTTTAGGAATAACATACTCTGATCTTAGTACCTGTGCTGAAATCTTGCAAGTGTTTCACCACTACTTCTAGCTGAGGTAGACAGGCACATGAAGATAAAAAATATCATTAAAGAGAAAAAGTCCATCTCAAGTTGTTTTTTGCCCTGCTGGATGGCCTTAGCCAAAGCAACCAGGCTTTTAATAGGAGCAAATTTATGTGGTTTGTCTATGGAATTTGCTCTTTTTTCAGCAGCTGCTTCTGCCTGAAAAAGGGCCAGTGCTTTCAAATTTGGACATTAAAGTTAGGTATGCAAAACAGTATTATGGCTCTTAATAGCTAATTGCATTGTTAATCAACTATTCCTGAAATCACAGGATAAAATTATTTTTTGACATAATATCAGTGAGTTGCTTGGTAGCAAAGCAAGTACTTGGCTCACAGTTTTTCTGTGTTCTTTCCTGACCCGCCAGGCATGGATGTCTGATTTAGGGCAGGCTTAACTCTGCCCCTTCTCTCCAATTATTTCTGCAGCTGAAGTAGTTTGCATTTAGTGGTAATCAGCTTTTATTCCAGTTGGCTACTACACTTGTACTCCTTTACACATTTGGTCTGACCTTGGGTTTTGCTACTTCTGCTGGTACGAGATACCCAATAGTTGTTTTGCTCCTAGGTTATTCTAGAATTACAGAAAGGTTCTTACTTATCTGCAGTAGGAGTTTGGTTGCCACAATGTGTCAGGTGTTACTAGAATTCCTCTAACTTTTTGTTCAGTCAAAATATTGTATGATATCTACTCACTGTTTAAAGATCGTATTGTGCGGAATTTCAGTTTCAGAAAGTAGCCAGTCTGTTTAAATTTAATAGGATTGAATAGGATTTTTATTTTAAAACCTATAGTATAGGTTTTATAGTTTTACCCTCTTAATCAGAATTGAGAAAATGAAAAATAAAATTAGTTTGAGCATTTTCTGCATATCTTTTAAAAAGGAATGAACTCAATTAATGGGTCACTTAGATTAATGTAAGAATTTTGAGTGTTGAGATTTCTGCTCTGAGGTAGAATACAGACATGATAGACGTAGACAAGAGACTACTGATTTTGTTTTGCAAGGGAAAAGTACATACTACTAGAACTAAAAAGAGGTATTAATAGCATTACAGGAAGATACTGTCTCTGAAATATAAAGGAAAAATTTCTCTTTGTATTCTACAGAATATTTATAATGGATTCCAAAACCCAAACTCTATGAGATACTTTGTCGTTGTGCATGCTAAGATTCAAAACGTTGTATTGCCTGTTAAACTTTAGGGAAAAGCTTATATTCTCCTCCTTAGTGAGATTGGTCCTCTTCAGACAAAATAAATACTTGGGGCAAATGCTAGACTGCTCTTTTACTCCAACACCTGATTGTTCCTGTAGGATCATGTTTCATACTGAGCTAGAGTATTGTGGTAAAGTTGCTTTATAAGTTTAAAGACTAATCGGCGAAAGGGTGTAGAAGTGAAGAATGTATGTCTTGTAGGAGCAAGCTGTGTGGCTAATTAATCACTTGCCTTTGTGTCCTTAAGTCATGCCACTCTATACGACCTAAGTCACATTATCAAAGCCTATGAGGAATACATTGTCGAAGACTGCAGTACCTATAGCAAGCTCATTGTACTGTTGTCTTGGTGCGAACTGATTTGAAGTTCACGTCTAAACATTTTGTCCTCTTCACAGAAAATTATAGACCCAGCTTATTATGATCTCTGAATTGGTATCTTGCAATGGGTTTTTGGGAATCTGTGCTGCAGGAGGCAGCTCTAAAGAAACTTTCAGAATCATCAATTTTGAGAAAATGTCTGCCTTCCTTTGGTTTTTCAGTATGAGGAAGATTAGTTTTCTGGATTTGTCGATCATATAGTAGTTAACCTCACATCTTTTCTCGGGATTGTTTCTAACTGTGAGTATTCATATTATTCACCATTAAATGTGATAATAGATTATGTATTGGGGAAGATGTTTAAAATCTCTTGTTTGCAGAATAAAAAATTGTAGAAGAGTTGTGTAAAATCACTTTTGTTTGGGTGTCTTTAAGCTTTTAGCTGACGGAGGTAAAAGCTTAGGGTTTAACCTTTAGGCTCTTAGCATTTCATTAGTGCTATGTGGAGAGCAACAACACTCACCTCCAAGACTTTTTTCTTTTACGTCCTTGTTTACTCTCATACTAAGCTTGTGTTTAGCAAGGTTTAGATTTAAATTGCCATGCCTGATGGCAGATAGCTTTAGCAGCTCAGATCACTATTTCTATTATTGTGGACTGGTGTGACTGCAGATGTCTTTTGTGCACCTGCAATGACAGTGGTAGTTCACTGGAACCATGCAGCTTCTTTCCAGGTTAATTTTCCTACTCCTGCATTTATACTAATTTGTCCTGTGTTATATTTGGAATCTGAATTAATCTGCTTTGTATGTGTTTTAAAATGGGAAGGTTTGCTGCTTGGCCATACATGATATAAGAGATGACAGTGAAATGTCATGCTTGCAATCGTGCTTCTCAAACTGCTCCTTATTCCTTTTGTCTTGTTTCAGTTTAAGAATGCTGTTTTTTCCCCCTTCATGTGGCTGTTTACTTTGTATTGTAACAGCTCATGGGTTAAAACTGAAATGTCAAAAAAGTTCAATGCCAATGAACCAGGAGGAAGCAAAGAGTTCAGAGTTTATCTGAGTGATAACATTTTAAACAAGTTTTCCATGGTTCATCTCCAAAAAATGTATTCTCTGAATAAAGAAAATTATAAAAAGACTTTTATGTCAGCATAAATAGCTCTAGTAACCTTTTGATTCCTTGGTCTATATTCTTTCCCTTGGAGATTAGTAGTCTGGTGATGCTTTTGATATGCAGTAAAATTTTGATTTTACACGGTTTGATTACTTTAAATTTGTGCAAGTATTTTTGTAGAAATTGGCTATAACTTGTTTTCCTAGAAATTTATGTCTCTAGGTATTAAAACTGTGAATTGTCTTGAAGCTAACTTCCAGTTTAACTTTTGTATCTTAGTTTCAGTTTGAGATTTTTTAGCATAATTCTTTTTGACTGAAAAGGTTATTAGTACCTGCATGCAATTTTGAAAATACTGTCTTTAGAAAAAAGTTATTAGAGAATAAACTCTTCAAAAAGCAAACTGTTCTCTAAGCATCAGAGCTGATTAAACCTACTTTCTGCTAGATTTATGCACTTCATCTTTCTCCTCCTTCCCTCTGCAGTGCCTCCCCTGTCTTCTACCTCTTTTGCTGGCCGTGCAGCTGCACATGCCATGGCTGGGGTTGGAGCTGTGTACTGATTGACTGCTACCTTTTGGAGTGGTTAAGATGTGAGTCTTAATACCTGCCTTTTCTACATAGCAGATGGATTTGGGTGTCTTCCACCAGCAGTTGTTTTGGGGTGGGATTGCAATGATGCTTAAAGAAATTTAGCCTTGAGTCTGTTTTCAAATTTGATTAAAGCTAGTCATCAGATTTCAAAAGCAACCAGCTGAGGGGAGTAATCAAGAACTTGTGTTAGCAGTAGTATAGTGAATTCTTGATAAGCTGTTCTTGGGCAGAGGAATCATAGAAGAGTTTTTGCTGCACAATACTTTCTTTCCACATTTTTTCCTCCACTAGTTTGCCTATGTGTTTTTACTTGTAATTGCACTTAGCTTTCTGTCCTCTCTATTCTGTGTGGCCCCCAAACTGACATGGAAGTGCACATGGTCCAGTTTAGAGATCATAGTGCTAGACCACTGAATGCAACTGTAGCCTGAAGGCTGGCACATGATCACTCTACTGGGAAATACCATAAGAATAGAAGATTCTGGAAGCTGCTTTTGCCTAGAGGTTGGAGCAGATGACCTCCTGGCCTTCCAGCCTCGGATATCTCGTGACCCTCTGATTCTGTTCCTTCTTAGAACAGGTAGATCCAAATTTCATCACTATATCTCCTGTTTAGGTTGACTAGTGTACCTTTCTCTTACTGAATTTCCTGGGGAGGATTTTTTATTTTCTTTTTACCTTGTTTTAAGGCCTTTTCATTGCTACAGCTACTGACACTTCAATTTTTCTGAATTTGTGGCCTTGAAACAGGAAGTCTTGATGTATTTAGAGTGAATGCTAAGGAACTTAGTATATCTGGTTGGAAAATACTCTTGTCATCTTTTCTTTAAAATGTTTTATTTTCACTTTTGAGATTTTCAGCCGTGTAGAAACTTGACTTTAACAAAATGAAAAATAACATTGGAAGAACAGTTATATTCTAAGTTGTTTATAGATTGGCAAAATGTACATTATTGCCAGAAATTAATAAAAATTAGCCTACTTTACAGTAAGTTTACATCCAGAGCAAAAACCAGCTTTTTTTCTTCTGGAAACAAATAACGTGGAGGATAGAGGTATGATGTGAATATTGTTCAGTTGATAGTAGACATGCATGTCTGGAAGAGATTAGGTTCATTTCTGAACCCTTGCAGTTGGGCAGAAGTACTGTGTAGTCCCTTGGATAGAAACTGTGACAGGAGACTAATTAGCTAAAAGATAACCTTTTACATAAACAGTGCTATATATGATCAGAATTTTTCATTAAAATGTAACTGCATGCTACAAAAATGTGATTTCAAAATTTGGTATGAATTTCAATTCCTCATTTATATTCACTGGTCCATTATCTATTAAGGACAAATTTTATGGAGGCAAACAGTCTGGCACTGATTTGACTTCTTAGATGCATGGATTTTTTCAGGGATTGTGTGAGCTAGATCTTGAATTAAGACGTCAATTGGAACTAAATTTTTTTAAGTTCTGTTTTTGTGTGAAAAAATATTTTTGTATTTTTTGCGATGTTTGGGAAAAATTGAGTTTAAAAATGTCAAAGGGATGTTTTATTTGTGTGGCTGCCATCACACTGACAGATTTTCTCCTCTGCTAAAGAAGTCAAAAAGTAGCATGTTGAAACACTTCTAGAACTATATGGCTGCTGTGCTTTACTGTGCAACATAAGAAATAATCCAACTTAAGGAATTTAGTTGAGTACAAATACAGTTTACTGGAGTAGGGGAAATGCAGGCAAGCCAGTGACATCAGTGGACTGGGAGAGCAATGCAGTGGTATAGCTGACCTCCAGCTATGGTATAAGATGCTTTTGCTTATGCACAAGGAAAGCATCCTTTTGAAGATACTGAAAGCAAAATTACAGTAGGCAGAAAAGCACAGAAATATTTCCAGGAAACAAACTTAGGAGAGAAAATGGAAGAGATCTTGATGGTATGTACTGTAAAGATGTTTCCCATGCTGTAATTTAGTGAAATATCTTTGAAGAGTTGCATTCAAGCCTGTTGTTTATGATGTAATATATTTCTTTTTCAGATCGAGTCCAGTTACCCAGGAATATGATTGAAAACAGTATGTTTGAAGAGGAGCCTGACGTGGTTGACTTGGCAAAAGAGCCTTGTTTACATCCACTGGAGCCTGATGAAGTTGAATATGAACCAAGAAGCTCCCGTCTCTTGGTGCGTGGCCTTGGAGAGCAAGAAATTGATGATGATGAAGAGGATTATGAGTCATCAGCAAAATTGTTGGGGATGTCCTTTATGAATAGAAGCTCGGGTCTGCAGAATAACATGTCTGTATATAGGCAAAATCCAAATGGATCATGCTCAGTGCCCTCTACGAGGACCATGGTGGTTTGCACAGTTGTTTTTGTGATTGCATTTTCATTAATAATAGTGATTTATCTTCTTCCCAAGTGTACATTTACCAAAGAAGGCTGCCATAAAAAAAATCATACAATGGAACTAATATACCCTTTGGCAACCAATGGAAAACTATTTCCATGGGCAAAAATTAGACTTCCTCCTGATGTTGTACCACTGCACTATGATCTTGTTTTGCAGCCAAATTTAACTACTCTGAAATTTTCAGGCTCTGTGAAAATAGTGGTCAACATCCTTCACATAACTCGGAAGATTGTACTTCACAGTTCAGGCCTTAATATCACCAAGGCGACAATTGCTTCAGCACAAGGGCATCAAGCAAAGCTAGTTGAATTCTTGGAATATCCATTGCATGACCAGATTGCACTCATGGCTCCAGAGGCTCTCCTTGCAGGACAGAATTATACTGTCAACATGGAATACTCATCTAATTTATCAGACACCTACTATGGTTTCTACAAAATTTCTTACGAGGATGAGAACTCTAAGCAAAGGTATGCCCACTAATACAGCTTCCCTGATCTGTCACATCTAGATTGTGCTTTGATAACAGAAGAAAAAATGTTGTTTTTTTAATTTGACATTTTGCGTGACTTACTCCTTTTGAGAAAAATCAGTCCATAATCTCTTGATTAATCTACCTGAAAAATGTCTTTCATGGGTGAATTCCTTAAGTCAGGGCAGCCTCTCCTACACTGAAATGTACTTCAGTCAGTAGTAAGTTGTAAGTAGTTGTATTGTGTCTTTCTTGTTAAATTTTTAGTTTCTCTCTTTGGAAATTCTCCCCAAATTTCTTGAGCCCTTGAGTCTCAAGACTGGGACTGAGGAAATGAAGTCCTGTCATCATAGGTTCAAGATCACCAGAGGAGCCCAGTGGAGCCTGAAGGGATTTGTCACAAAGTCCTAACTAAGGGAGCTGGGAGATGTCATTGCCAAGATGCTCTCAATCATATATGAAAAAGTCATGGCAGTCAGGCACAATTTCAGGTGACTGGAGAAAAGGGAAACATCACACTTATTTTACAGAGTAAATTAGTACTTTTTAGCAAGATCATTCAAAATTTGCCCTCCCTCCACACTTAAGATGGGCCTTCTGCTGATCATATACTTAAGAGTGTTCATGCCTTTGTGGGCAAGAAACTATCCATGCAGGTCTTCTAGAAAAAGTGTGGTACAATAAAAAAGAGGAAAAGCAACTTAGTGCAAGCATTAAAAACATACATTCCCATGAAGTAAAGCAGGAGTAAAAGTGCAGTGACTGTAAATGGCAAAAATCACCTAAATAACTGAAACTCAGCAGGTTTTTTCCTATTCTGATGTAGCTGCAGCTTTCTTTTCTTTCTGTATTTACAGTAGTAGAAAGAGAATGCATAATTGTTCACAGAAAAAAAATATGATCTTGAGTAATTTTTTGAGGTTTTGTCCCTCTTCAGTCCAGTGTTACCTGCTTTTGATCTGGAACAGAATGTAACACATGTTTTAACCTGCCTGCTTTTCAGTAAATCCTTTTCAAATTGCCCTTTAGTGATTTCATAATTTCTGTTCTCTTGCCTGCCTCTTTTTGCAGGGGTATAGTCTCTGTCTGCCTATTGTCTGTAGTTTTACAAATGCAGACTACTCTGACAACTTCTATTGTTACTACACTTCCTGTATAAAACTCAAACTATCAAGCTGATTTTGCAAGAAAATATATTTTCTTTAGTTTAGTTTTACTTTCTCTTGAACATTTTTAATATCGTCACAAAAATACAAAACTACCAACTGGCGAAATAACTCACTTAATTTATTGCCAAAAGAGAAAAAAATTCAAAATTATGCCTTCTTTATATTTTTATGCAGAATGGTTCTGTATTCTTTGGTTTTCTTCTGCACAAACTTGGGGTGAAACTGCATTAATTTGTCAGGGGGAAGAAAAGAGTAAAAAGTTGAAAGCAGGCATGCAATTTAATCTTGTGAGTTGTCAGTACTGTGCCTTCTCAGAAATGTTGTCTATCCAAAAATGTTTGAATCATGGTGCAAGAACAAATAATCTCCCCAAACACTTGTGGGTACCTTGGCAGTAGGTTAAAAAAAAAAAAAGGAAAGGAAAGAAAAAGCATAGTATGTACCATCTTCTCTGTTTAGCTCCAGTAAATACTTCAGTTAGTAGTGTTGTCTTGCAGGTACAGAAGTCAGAGATGCTCTCCATCAAAAGCCATATGCTAGTTTGTATAAAAATAGTGGAGAAGGAATGTAGACTCCTGAGAAATTTTCTTGTGATATGAATAGCTGTTGGATTAGAGACAAGACAGTACATGAACTTGGACAGAATCCATCTACTAGCCAGCTCAGGGAGCAGGCATATAGTTAGATGGACTGTGGGAACATCTGCAGGAAATGACCTAGCAATTAGATGGAAAAAGCTTCCTTGCAGATCTACTGCAGAGATTTCCAAACTCTTATTTAGTAGGCATGTGCGCTAATTTAATTTTTCAATCTTCTTTTTGTTCCCTCTCTTTGGAAACTGGCTGGCTTATATTTTGATGATTGTTTTGTAAGTGTGTTATTCCAGGTGCATTGTTCTTTGTTCAGAAAGCAAGAAGATTACTCATCAAATAAGTACATTACTGGATTTTAAAGAAAAAATTGTGAATGAAACATTTATTCTGACTGGCCCAGCCTTGTCATCTACTTTTTAAAAAGCTATTATCATAACAAGCTCTTAGAACGTTTGGGAGGGAAATGACTGTTCTATCCTAAATAAACTGACATTTATGCTTTTAATAATTCTTATTTTGCACTTCTTCACTCTTCCCCTTAGGTGGTTTGCAGCAACTCAGTTTGAACCTCTGGCAGCAAGGTCTGCTTTTCCATGCTTTGATGAGCCAGCACTTAAAGCTACTTTTTTAATCAAGATCAAAAGGGATGAGAAGCTTTCCACTCTGTCAAATATGCCAAAGGTACCTGCTTTTGTAGGGGAATTTTATTAACTATTTTGTTCTCAAAGACTTGAACTTTGTAGGACAAACAGCTGTTAAATGCATTGCACAGTGTAGGATGTTACTGACAGACAGTTGAATGACTGAAGGATTCCTGTTGAAATTAAATGAATCATTATTTTGCAGTGGTTATGTTGTTGGTGACATTGGTCTCAAGAGCTCTTAAAGTTTACTTTCAAGTTTTCTGTCTTAACTGCTGCTGCACATATGCAGAGTACTGAAGTACCTTCAGCAGTAGTTCCTGTAACTAGTACCAGTCTATGTGAAAGACAGGCCTGATCTTGAAGGATGTGCTTCCGTGGCTAATTGAGGGGAGGTGTAGTATGAGTACAGGTATAGTCAGCTCCAGAATGTGAATGAGGGATCTGACATTCCTTCAGCTAGAATTTTTCAGACAAAATCTTGTAAGAGCATATCTGAATTTTATGGTGATGTTTTATGCCTTTGGACAAACCTTTATGGAGGCCTAATTAATTTAGACAGATGAGAAAGACTAACATTACCGAGTCTGTGTCTGAACTAGGTATTCTCTCATCAAAACATTAACATAATTTATCACCCAGCAGAAACTCAATACTGACACTGGTCTAATCTGTAATGAGGAAATTACGCCTTTGATGTTGGTGGTACATTTATGTACACTGTGCAGCTTGGGTTCCAGAAAGTTGTCTAAAGCTCAGGTGCTGATACAGATGCCTTATTTTCGAAAATCAAGCTAATAATGGCAACCTTATGAAATAATACTTATCCACATATGAACATGTATGAACATTTTTTTGGATGTGTAGTGATTCTTGGCAATTACAAGAAGAAATGGACTCTGGTGGACCCCTTTTCTGTATTACGTCAACAAGAAAAGGTGCTCACTCAATCTCCTCTGCTAGGAGCTGGGCAAGTGGCTAAGGCATCTTTCAACAGCTTCCCATGTTCTTCATATACAGAAAGTAAATAACTCTTTAGTACTACTGCAAACACTCACAATTAGCTCTGCTGGTCAGAGCAAGATGCTAATAATGCCAGAGTTGTGGGTTAGAGCCCCATATGGGCCACTTGGACTTGGATTCCATGGTCTTTGTAGGTTCAATCCAACTCAAAATATTTTGTGATGTATGCAGCAGACATTGTTGAAGTAATCATCTGTAACTACATAAGCAAGAGATCTCAGAAGCAGGCCTTGTCAGCTAGTGTGTACATCCCTAACTTGGCAATACATAGTGTCTGACATGGATTAAGGCTAGAAATTAACTGCACATTTTGGGCCTGCAGAGCCACCTTTTGTGATTTTGTTTGTTTTGTTTTTGTTTTCTTTGTTTGTTTGGGATTTTTCGGTTTTTTTGTTTGTTTGTTTTTTAAGAGGATAGCTAATTTTTAAACCAATTTATCTGCAGCTGCAGCAGATTTTCTTAAATAGACTGTTACCTCCTTATGAAACAAAACCTGAAGTAAAGGCAGAATTTTTTTAATTCACTGGAGGAATTCAAAGATGGCATTCTGTTCATATATCATGGTCAGATTAAATTATTACAGTGGTTATATCTTCATGTTTAAAAATCCGTTTCTCTTTAAGGTTGACAGTTAAATTTTCGGTGACAGTTAAATGTCAAAACATTGTTTGGTTTCAAATGATCTTGTCTAAAACTAAGGTTATTGTTGGTTTTTAAATGTTTGTGGATTCTGAAGACGAAATCATATATGAAGTTTCAAAATTTATGAACTACCATCTCTCTCCAGACTTGGTAGTATTCTGCACTAAAGTGGTTTTAAACATTTTGCTTTATTCTTTTTGTATTTTTTGTTTGTGAAGGAATACATAGAAAAGTACTCTAAGGCATATAGCGTGCTTTTCTAGGACTAATATTAAAGAAAACTGCACTAAAAGTAAGTTGAGGTACAGTACAGTATCTTACTTCTGTGTGGTATCTGACTGTGTGCTCAGAAAACTGGGCAGCTACTTTAGTCAGTGTGGATTTAAGCTGGGCATATTTTTGCTTTGAAGTAACTGAAATCTTGGCTTTTCTTCAGTTTTTAAAACTTATTCTCTTTCGATCTGTAAAAGTGCAATCTGAGGAATATTTTTTCAGTTTTAAAATAGTAAGTATGTCTGGTTACCTAGTTTTGCTGAGACTTAAGGAAAGAGGCAAGTATTTAACTCATGTAACACCAGTATCTTTAGTAGGCTATGCTGAACTGTGTCTCTGGTCTAGCCTAACACTCCCTTGAATTAATACTGATCTATATGTTGACTTTGGATTATACTGGGACTTTAAATGCAAACCAAATTAGATTAGTTTCTTCAACAGAGTAGTTGTTTGGTAATACTACATAATAAAACCTGACAAAAATTTTTTGTGTATATAAGTGTAAATGTTTCATGTCTTCTTAAGCTTTTTACATTGTTGTAAGTATCATCAATCCCACTGGAATATAACAAAATTATAAAGATACTATGTAAGCTTGCATATAAACTATTTGTAGCATGAAATAATTCTTTAACATTGATTTATTTCATGTCTTAGTGTTCTTTTGTCTGCATTAATAGTACTTCATTTCCCTTGCAGAAAGCCACCACACCTGTGACAAACGGAATTGTTCAGGATGAGTTTTTTGTGAGTTCGAAGATGAGTACCTATCTAGTAGCTTTTGTTGTTGCAGACTTGAAAAACATCAGCAGGATAACTAACGGGACTCTGGTATGTGTTTGTAAGTTCTGCTTCATTCTTCCCAAGCTGACTAGGCTACTAAACAAAACAAAAATATCTCCAAACCAACAAGCAAACTCTGTCTCTTTAAAATTTGTTTACCTTCTTCATTTCATTATACTCATCATAGCTATGGGACAAAAGCTATATGCTATAAGGTGGATTGAGGTGATACCAGACTGAATATACTTTTACAGCAAGGGACTCTGCATCAGGTCTTGTTAACACTGGAAGTTTACAAAATGTAAAATTTCTAAGAGCTTTCAGAGCTGGAAGCTTTAAACTCTTCTTTTCACTGCTTCATCTGTGAACAGTAATGTCATGCAAACCAGGAGTTGTTCTGAGGGTGTAAAGAAATGTGATAAGTTTCAAGGAACATGTGGTTTCAAGCAATGTCACAAAAATTTTCTGTACCTGCCAAAAAAACTAAAAAACTCATGCCCTACAGTAAAGAAAATTTAGGCTGACTTTAAATCAGCATTCTGTCACTTAAATACAATTAATTAATTTGTTTTTCCAAAGGTTCCAAACATCAAACAGTGCGTCTCCTACTTGAGCTTTGTCCTTTGCAAGACTGTGGCCTGTTTCTACAATGTGTGCAGTTAGAGCACACATAATATTAGTAATATTAGTAGATGCTCTTTAATCTTATTTTAGAAAGTGCAGAAGTTTCATGTAAGCAACGGCTTTCATGGCTCTTTAGCAGAGGCTGCCCCTTCGTGGTGAAATGTCAGAAGTGCTTGTGTACCTAGAAAAAGCCAGAAGGAACAGTGCTAGTAGCGTTGTAGAAGGGGAAGTCCTCTCTTTAATCCAATAAACACGTACAAGTAAAGATAGTAGATAGGCTTTGATTCTGATCCAAACCAGTATTTCTAATGAAAGCTGAATAGAACAGATGGTTACACAGGTCTGTGTTTGAACTGTACTCTGATAAAATCATACAGTCAGTTCTCTGAGGCAGGTAACTTTTCGACTTAATAAGAATACTTCTTGCTTATCTTTAATTTATTATTTTTATTTTCTTATTTAAAAAAAAATAGTATTTTAATCTTACTAAGAGTACTTGCTACATTGAAGGGAGAAAGCATAAGAATACCAAGTAAGACCAGAGTTTTAGTAGGTCTAAAGTAGTCTCATCAGTGTCTAGAAGGCTAAGGAAGTCAGTAAAAAGGAAACATATATTGACGTTTCCCAGGAAATACCTACTCAGAATGCTTCCAGCAATTTATGGCTGGGAGATCCAAAGAATTTGAGCTTCACACAGAATAAATTTATTGTCATGAAAGCTTTAAGTTAGTGTAGAGTTGAAGTAAAGTTGCTTCATGCTCATAATGCAATGAGATTTTTCTCAACTCCAGACAAACCTGGGAGTCTCTTATGTTTTGTTTTTGAGCTTAAAATTTGCAGCGAATAATACTGTTGTACTCCAGGAACACTAGACTGGATTCTTATTTACAGGTGCTTCATTCAAACTCAAAAATTAAAAGGACCTTCTCCATCTGTTAGAAGTGGCATTTGTTGAACTAATTTATAGCACAGGAAGAGAGACTCCTTTTTTATAGAACTGGAATATGGTTCTCCATGTATTTGTTTGTTTGTAAGAAAAGGTGTCCTAAACATTAATCTACCTGTAACCTAATTGAAGATGTTTTCTTGATACAGACAATTCAACATGAATAGGGGGAGACTGTAGCCTCTCAATTTTTATAAATACTTCTTACATCGTATCTATTGTGGCCATATCTTAGATAGGGATGAGCTTTATGGCAGTTAATATTTTTTGAGATAATTTCTGGGAGATTATACTACTGCTATCATACTATAAATGCTATCATAGCCGAAAGATTAGCTGAGGTGTACAAGGGGAGTCACTTAATAACTCATGAGGGATTTTAAAATTTGATCATATTTCTTAATGTTGTCATCCTTGAATTGTACTTGCATACACACAGGACAGTGTCCCTATATTTTGACAAGTTAATAAGGTTTAGTAAGAAGAATAAGCTTTTTATGAGCAGCTTCATAACTACTGTACATAATTTGTGTATGTACTCACAAAAATGTTTCTTATCTGTTTCAGGAACTCCTGCCAGCTCCTCCTTCAATTCTAAATCTTTCATAGCTACAAGTATCAAAATATTTTCTCTTCTCTCTTTGGACTAGGTATCTGTCTATGCCATACCGCAGCATGTAAACCAAGTTGGGTATGCCCTAGACACAACAGTGAAACTTCTGAAATTTTACCAAAACTACTTTTTAATGAAATACCCTCTTGAAAAATTAGGTAAGTTCTGTAGGACTTTAAAAAAACCCCAAAAAACAGAAGCAGCTCTGATCTGAAAAATGCATGGGAATTTTAATTTTTAAAAAAAACCTACAATTATTAAATAATTTGTAAAAACTAATTACATGTTTGTCTGAATGCAAGTACTGAGTCCCAAAGTCGGAAAGCTTTTGTGAGCTTTTGTAACCAGATTTCTTATATTTTTACATAAATTTACACAGAAGAATTTCTTTGGTGCTACTCAACATGGTAGTGAGGAAATTCTCAGTCTGTGAACCATATTCACAGCTGCAAGATCTGCAGCCTGACTCGTCTACGTGCCTTAGTTTGACTGGAAAGATAGTGAAATGCAGTCTTCCAAGACTACTTTTCAGTAGTGTACTTTTCTAAGCCATCTTATTTGCATGTTACTTTTGTTCATAGGCAGGGTCTCTTTAAGTTGTTTATGTCAGAGTACTGCTAGAGAAACATTGTTATAAATCTGTGGGGCTTATGTACTTGAGATTTGAGTGTATGTTCACACCACAGGGTTTAAATCAGTAATTTTTAATGATTATCTCATATAGTAGGTAGGCTTGAAAGACAGGGTTGCTTTAAGTAGCGATTTTCTAAATCTTTTAAATCTTTTCCAGATCTGGTAGCCATTCCTGATTTTCAGGCTGGTGCAATGGAAAACTGGGGCTTGATCACCTTCCGAGAAACCGCACTCTTATTTGACAGTAATACTTCTTCAGCGAGGGATAAAAAGCTAATAACGTCAGTGATAGCACATGAGCTTGCCCATCAGGTACTAGTCTGTAAAGGTTATTGTTTCCTTTTTTAATTTTTTCGGTTTTTAAGTGCAATTCTGTCCTTGAATTCATCTCTCCCTTCACTGTGACTGGGTTGTGCATTGTATCTGTTCATAAAATCTGCAGGTATATTTTCTACAGCACAACAGGCAGACTGCAACTCCCATGCCACACTTAGGAGTTGTTGCTGCAAAAGCTTTACTGTGGTTTTGAGTGAAATTCATTTTACCGCAAGATAAGGCAGAGGATGGATGGAGTACTTCTCATTTGATTCGTTCTCATTTGACTTTAGTTCTAAGAAAATAATGATGGTTTTGGTCTTTTGTAGTGGTTTGGCAATCTAGTAACCATGGAATGGTGGAATGATCTCTGGCTGAATGAGGGATTTGCCACATTCATGGAATACTTTGCCATGGAGGAAGTTTTTCCAGAATTACATTCAGTAAGTAATTTCTGTAATTACATTTACTGTATCTTCACTATTATCTTTTTTTACTGCTGCCTATAAATAATTGATACTTATAAACTGATATTGAAATTAATTTTGGGCACCGTTGAGATCATGCTGCATCTCTGCTTTGGCATTTTGTTATATTGAAAGTGGCTTTGAGAAAGGTACATTGTTTCTGTGGGGTTTAAATTTTTTTTGCTTTATTTTGGTAGTAATCTACATGCAGTCTACTGTGTTTTGTGAAGTTTAAAGTATTCTATGCAAAATAGTACGTGTTAAAACATGTAGATGTCTATATATCAAATTATAACTTAAAATCTTTCTAGAACAAGTCCAGACATGTTGTTGAACAAGTTTGTCTACTTCTGTTTTTCCTAATAGACCTAAGAAGCTTTAGGTTTATTAAACATACCTGAGGCTGCAAGTATATGAAAGAAACACAGTCCCCAGTCATGTATAACCAGATATGTTCATTAAAATATTACAAAAGCTATTAGATAGCTTTTATAATATTTTCACCATTGGGTTAGAATAGCATGAGCCTGGAAAACCAATAGTCTAATTGTTAATAGGCTTGCTAACCAATAATATTCTTGATCAGTTTCCTAATAACAACATCAGACTTTTCTCTCAAAGATAAATGCTTATCTAATAGTTCTTTCTGCAAACTACTGTGTGTCTGTAATTTGTTACATTTTAAAAAACTTTGTTACATCTCTGCTGCCTTGACTGAATAGTCTTTTCATCCTAACTAAATGCTTTGTTCTCTCAATTACAAGTTCTTTTTTTTCTTTCCCTATATCTCCCCCTTTCTTTTTTATTAAGTATTGCAAAGCTAGTACAGTTTGTGTCTGCATAAGCATTACCTGCTTTACATTCTGATGGATAAGCTGTTAAATACAAGAAAATACACATGGTAAACATAACATAATCATCAAAAGTGCTATGAGTCCTACTGCAGCAAAACCAACTACATGTTTGACCCGAGGTCCAAAATTAAATCGTCCCAACCAAGAGAACAGGTCAAAAGGATCCAATCTCTGGCTTTGCTGCAGTTCTCCAGAAAGCTCCTTCAATTCCTGGATGCTTTTGTGAATGGATTTGGAGTGGTCACTCAGGTTCATACAGCACATTCCATTGAAGTCTTCACATCCATGTCCCCGGCCTAACAGTAAAAAGTCTATTGCTGCTGTGTTCTGCAGTGTTGCGTGACGTACTGAGCCAACATCTGTTAACAATCCTGTTACAGCATTACTAGTAGCATTGCTCTCCTTTGCAAGCCAACAACCAGTTTATTAATTGCGTTTAAGTCTCGTGCAGTATCAATAGAGGCAACTAAGGAACTAAAAAATCTCTTTATTCCAGAATTCAACCTCAGAGTTATAGTCATGGTTAAATGACTTAGCATCAAGTTTATTTTGCCAGTGTTGTAGTGTCCAATTGGTTAGAGTTTCAAGATGGGGATGAAACACAGTCAAACAACGTTTTGGTACATGGATCTCCCACTGCATTACTTGGAATGCCCTTACATGCTCTGTTGCCACATATTAAAAATATGTTATCAGGCAGGCTTATTGCACTGGTCTGTGTTCTGATTTGTGAGGGAGTAGTAAAATTGCACCAGGCAGAGGCATTACAATAAATACCAATGCCAGTTATGTCAACCCTTGTGCTCTCTGCTTTGGATTATTAGCATAGTTAAGGTAAAAACACACAGGAGCTTTTATAGAGCCAGGTACGTCCAGCTCTTGAGGCTTCAGAGAGACAGCAGGGAAGAAGTTACCTGGTTTTACCATGCCTCCATCAGTATTGCCCATGTACCATTTCACAGACTGGACAGTGTTAGGCTGCTGTGATCCCAAACACCATGACCATCTATGCTTACCTGGAGTTGTACAATCACATGTAACTGATGTATAATTTGTTCCATTCATCCTTTGTCAAAGGAACGCTAACCAGACATGTTTGAAATAGATCACTAGGACTGATCATGGATAAACAAAGGAGAGATTGGTTAATTGCTTTGGCTAATGTGAGCCAAATTTTGATCTTTGGTTGTGGTACCCATGCTTTGTTCATATTCATTGAGAATACACTGAGGGTGATAAAAAGGATTACATATGTTGTGCCCAAACCCATTACAACCGATTACCAAACTAAAATTATGATGCCTTCAAGTATTCATCTCTTCTGTGGTGGGTTTGATGTTCTTCACAGGTAACCAGGGAGCTCCTGTGGGTAGAGAAACACAGCCATAACCATGCCCCCATGTTAACAAAAGAACAGGGCCTAGCGATTGTCTAGTCTGCAAGTCTTTATAACAGACAGGTAGCCGAGAATCTGTTAAAGCATCATGGGAAAATACTTGCTGTTTTTTTATCAAATCTGGAAATATTTTAAAAATTAAAGTAAACATTGCTTTGTCCAATTGTTTCTGAGGTGTTATACCAAGGGGACCCCTCTTCTTTTGTTAAAGAAGCATATTCTTTAAAAGGGCATATATTTGTTCCACAACAGCTTGACCGGTTGAGGAGTGAGATGTACCGGTTGTATGATGTATACCCCAAGAATGAAGGAAGGTTTTCATTGGTTGTGAAACATGCTGCACCGTTGTTTTTACTACTTTTGGGACTCCTAAGATAGCAATAGCTCACAACATGTGTTCAATGACAGGTCTTGCCTTTTCCCCTTTATGAGTGGAGGCAACAAAAAATTTGGGATGTGTGTCAATTGGTACATTCACATATTTTAGGGTGCCAAAAGAGGAAATGTGGGTAACATCTATTTGCCAGACTTCACTGACACCCAAACCTCTTGGATTTGTACCTACTGTGGTAGGTAAGGGTATTAAACAAGTACAATCGGGGCAAGAATGAACAATTTGTCTGGCTTGAGAAAGGGTAACATCAAATTGTTTACACAAAACTTTTGCATTCTGGTGATAAAACTCCTGTGACAACTTTGCTTGTGTAATTTCATTTGAAACTGTTGCCATCATCATCATCATCAGAGCATCAGCAGCTGCATTACCTTCCACCAGAGGTCCAGGCAATGATTTGTAAGACCTGAGATGCATAACATAAAAACAGTGAGATCTGCATTGAACAAAACCATACAGAGTAGATAACAGCATAAATAGATCTTTGTTGAGTACCTGCTTTAAAAAGTAATGTTCAATACCGTTTAAAATACCTACTACATACAAGGAATCTGAGTTGAAAGGCTCATTTTGAAACAATTGAAAAGCTCCTACCGTGGCTGCTAACCCTACTAGCTGTTTGACCTTGGCTGAAAAATCAGTTTTCCCAATCCCCTGTGGAGTTTTTCCAAACAACAGCTGCTTTCTGAGTTTTCCCAAAACTATCAGTGAAAACTCTCTTTGCTCCAGACAGGGCTGTGACAGTGTTAGAAAACATGTCTGTAAAGAAAGATCCTTTAAAGATTGCAAAAGCTTATTTTTCGGCAAAGAATTAACAATGTTTCCCAAAAAGTCTGTCAGGACCGCCTGTAAAAATAATGATTCTTGGAACATATCGTGAAAATCGTTTGCAGGCAAAGACTGTGGATGTGAGAAGGATCTTCCCCACTTAGGGTCTGGCATCATTTTTATCCCGTGGAAACAAGTCAAATAATCACATCAAGCAATGTAGTTACTGTTTTTGAAATTGTGTGAGGTAAAAATGCATACTTTATCATCCACAATTGTTGTTTATACACTACTGTGCTATTAGTGCATATGGTTGGAATTCAGCCAGGTTAAGAAAAAGACTCAGTGGTAACTGCTTGTTGTCTGGATACAAAAGAGGTTTGAATTTTCTTTGTTACGAGTTGAAATGGTTCACAGGCTTCTGCATCCAGCTTGTGAGGAGAGCAGATACTAAATCTGTGTCTCCCTTAAGTAAATTAAACAAGGGTGACAGTTCCTCAGTGGAGATACCTGGGGTAGGTGTGAGCCAACTAATAGTTCCTAATAATTTTTGCAAATAATTTACTGTTTTATTAGAGGTCCACAGCACAATGGGCTGAAGAGCAATTTTCTGTTCAAATAATAGAAACCTTAGGTATTTCAATGGTGGGACAGTCTGAACCTTGTCTGCTGCAATACAAAGACCAAATTTGTCAAGAGAAAAACACAAAAGGGCAAAACAATTTTGCAATACTACAGGGTCATCTGCTGCTAGCAGTATATCATCCACATAATGATACAACAAAACCTTTGAAAACTGAGGTCGCACCAGTTGTAAAGCACTTGCTGCCATAAGCTGATACATTGTAGGCCTGTTTTCATTCCTTATGGTAACACAATCCAGTGATGCTTTTGCATAGGTTCACTATTGTTCAAGGATGGTAGTGAAAAAGCAAAATGAGGTGCAGCATTGGGGTGTAATGCAATTGTGAAAAAGCAATCCTTTAAGTCAATAATTAACATTCCCAATTTTCAAGTGTCATTGCTGAATTAGGAATTCTGGATTGCTGAGTTCCCATCAGGACTATTAGTGCACTGATAGTTCTCAGATCTTGTAAGAGTCTCCATTTGCCTGTCTTTTTGAAATCACAAAGATTAGGATGTTCCATGGGCTTGTAGAAGGAACTTTATTTCCCAGATCCAGTTGTTCTTTGACCAGTTTTTGTGCTTGTTGCAGCCATTCCCCTCTGAGGGGCTACTGAGGGCTGTACCACAGAGGGGTATTGGTGTTCCATGTGAGTTTAAGTCTGGGCTGCACATCAGTGGCCCATTTTAAAATTTGTTGTCAGTGTCAGTCCCACTGTGATAACAGATCTCTTCCCCACAGTGTGCATGTGAATAGAAAGTACACACAGTTTGAGCCTGTTTCCCTTCTGGCCCATGAGTTCCTTAGCTGAATGCTGTAGCACCTGCTGACCTCTGATGTCTGTGACGATCACTGATGGCATGACAAGGGCCGGGTAGGTTCACTGATGATGGCTTCATCAGCTCTGGTATCTGTTAATCCTGTTAAAGACTTGCCATCTACAACACAAGTTAGAAAAGGTTTCTATGCGGAAATAAATTTAGACCAGTAAATTTGAGGAGTACCTGTGCTCACAAAACCTCCAGTGCCCCTGTTAGCATAGACAGATGGGATAGATTCTGTATCTGGCAGTATAGGAAGTGGGATAGGAATTGAGCAATACATGATCCTGCTGTAATAGTACAAGGTAGATTAGGAGTCCAAGCCATGATATTTATTTCACGAGAATCAGAGTCGATGATTACTGGTAAAAGAAAAAGTCCCCTTATAGGTGGTGATGATCTCCTGAGTAACGATGCATGACATTTAAAAGGAAGGGATCCATTTGAACTTGTAGGTGAACCAATGTGTTATTTAATGTGGTTGCGGCATCCCAGCACTGCCTGAGGTCCCCCTGATGTTTCCTGAGCTTGAGCTGTGTGGGGTTTGCTGCCACTGGATCCTGTTTTGTTTTGGGGCATAGGATTCCAAGCCCGTCTTGGAGTTTCTCTGCTGTGGCAGAGGTTTGCTCTTTCGTCATACTTAGAATGGCATTCATTGCTCCAATGGTAACCTTTTGTGCATCGAGGGCATAGTTTACTAGGTTTTTGTTCCCTTGTTTATTCTTGGAGCACTGCTTTTTCATATGACCTTCCTCTCCACAGTCAAAACATTTTAACTGTTGCCCTAACAATCTGTAGCTGTTGAGCAAAGGCAGTTGCTAGTGAATCTGCTTTGTATTGTTCTGTACCAACATGTGCACAAGCTTTGATAAAGTCATGTAAGGAAACATCAAGTTTGTATTTAACTAGATCAAGTGCCTTGTGGCAGTCAGGATTAGCATTTTCATAAGCTAAGGAGTTTGAGTAAAACTTCTGCTGCATCTGGTAAATGTTTTTGCCTTGTCACAGCTATTTGCAAACGATTAATAAAAATAATGTAGGGCTTTTGAGGTCCCTACCTTATTGTAGAGAAGCCAGGTTCAGTTCATTAGCGTCCAGCACTCTTTTCAGAGTTCTTATAGCCAGCTCTCTTGCTTGGTTATATGTTTCTGGGGGCATCCTTAACTCTTTTATCATCGTATGATCTCCAGCCCCTGTCAAATGATCCCTTGTTATCGCAGCATTAGCAGTGGTTATGTTAGCCCGCGCTTGATCTTCACAAAGCCCATTGCACTCTGTCCACCATATAGAATACTGTGCTGCTGTCATAAGCAATTTAAATAAAGCTTTCCAGTCAGCAGGTAACATAAGCTCTCTGCGGTAGCTTCAGTAAGTCTCAATGTATAGGAAGATTGCAAACCATTCTCTTTCACAGATTTTCTTAATTCTTTAACCGTTTCATAGAAAAGTTGCTTGTGTCGAGGCTGATTGCCTTGATAAACCACAGGCAAAGGATGGAGCAATTCAATATTCCCTTGAAACAAAGCCGTTTTTCTACGGATATCTAAAAAGTCTTTGGCTCAGGGAGCAGCAAAAACTCAGTCACGAAGGGCTGCTTTGGCACCTTTGTGTCAGTAGATGGTGCTGCCGCCTTAATTTTCAGCTGTTGAGACTGTAATTTAGAGTACGAATCGCAGAGTTTTTTCTCCATCTTCACTTTCTTTTTCCTCCCCAGTGTTCCCGTGCACATGCAAAGCAACTGAACTAGAGCATGAAAGCGTTGCTGTGGGTGCAGGGGAAGCGTCTGCAGGAGAATGTACAGCTGGGAGTACTGTGTCTTCTTATGAAAAGCTTGTTATGCAGAATACATTATTTTGTTATAAATTCATCTGAGTTGATCTCAGGTGCACGTATTTGACATGCTTTAAAGCATTCCTCACTCTCTTCCAGTAATCGAGATCATAGGATGCTTTAGGGGGGTGGCAGGCACAGTTAGTTTTCACCCATATAAGGACTTGTATTAGGTTTTTTCCCTGAATTTTAAGATTTTGCTATATGTAATAAGCAGTTTTTATGGAAGGCTTCTAGTTTAGAGATATTGTTGCCCATTTTATGACGAAATGGCTGCGTCACTAACCTGTTTATTAGGCAGACATGAAAGGACATCGTTGGCGATCCTTGAAGCTCACCATTGGTACAGTCAGGATGTACTGCAGGTCCAGGACTACCTTAGGAAATTGTATGTTCCTGTTCAAGGAGCCATTTGCAAGCGCATGAAAAAAAACACAGTCCCGAGTCATGATATAACTAGAGACGTTTATTAAAAGTGTACATAGCTTTTATAATATTTTCACCATCGAGTTAGAATAGTGCGAGCCTGGATAGCCAGCAGTATAATTGTTAATAGGCTTGCTAACCAGTAATATTCGTGATCAGTTCCCTAATACAACATCAGACTTTTCTCTCCAAGATAAATGCTTATATAATAGTTCTTTCTGCAAACTGCTGTGCACATGCTACTTGTTACATTTTTTAAAACTTTGTTACACGTCTGCTGCCTTCGCTGAATAGTCTTTTCTTTCCAACTAAATGCTCTTTGTCCTCCCAATTTCAAGTTCCCTTTGTTTTCTTTCCCTACATGGGGTAACTCCTGTCTTCCCATCATCGTGGTACTTGCTTGTGTCTGAATCAGTTTGGGTTTCACAAATGAGCAGACCTGGCATAAAAGTATCAAAGGGTCCACCACAAAGGATTTTGGTAGTATTGAGTTACATTTAATACAAAGCACTGCTCCCACTGGCACTTCTGTTTACATATATGGCTGAAGGATAGAATCTTTCTGATAAAATAATGTAGTGATTATTTACAAACGCACTCATGTACTAAGTGACCTAGCTTTTCAGACACTGGAAAACATGATAGATTCAAATTTGGTGTCTCTTCTCCAAGGAAAGGATATCAGCTACTGCTATAAAACTTTCTTGTCATGGAGAATGACAGGCAGATAAAGGTTAGTGGAATTAAATGTAGAGGGTAGTGGAGAGACTAATTTTGCATTCTGGATAAAGATATACCTTGGCCCTGAAGTAAACTTCTAGGAGTGTTCATATGATTTGCCTTAGTCGTGGGATTAAACACTGATTACATACTGTATATGACTGTTTCCTGCCTGATGGAGTGTGTTCTTCTCAGCATTCTGGAGAAGTGTGAGTTTTGAGTTCTTAATTCACACTTACTCATATTAAGGAACTTGAATTGCTAACCTGGTCCAGTAGAATTCTTTTTACAGCACTGAATGTTTCAAAACTTTTTCATTTGGCCTTGCTTGTTCTGTTTGATTGTCACCAAAAGTATGTAGCCATTCTACTTGTTGTCTGCATATGTGCTGAGGGTGGAATACGAAAGTAGCGTTCTTTTTTAGCAAGGACACATCTAACATCTGTGTACTTCATTTCAAAAGCTGATAAAGCTGATAAGCTGCCTTGACCAATATCTCATTTCATTGTTTGATGGTGCCAGAATGTGTTTTCGTAAAAATGAAAGACATCACCCAGAACTTCTCCATTCAAGAAAAAAAGCCTTAACATTTTAAACTTTAACAGTTATTTTTATTGTATTTCATAGAGGGTTTTTGTGAGTTTGTTTTGTTGTTGGGATTTTTACTGTATGGAGAATTGTTTGCTTGCTGTGATGAAGTGAAACGGACAAATACCAATATGATCAGCTTCTTTTCAGTGTTTGGGATTTTCTTGTTCTGGTACCAATGTATTAAATTCAAATATCCTCATTCTAAAAAAAATAGAACTGAAGGACTTTTGTAATCACTAGATAAGATGCTTTTTACATTCTCCCAAACATAACTGTAGTGAATAATTTCTCTAGACTTCATGCTTAAAGCACATGAATGTAGTATTTTTGTATTCCCTGCCTCCTGTAAATGAACTGAGAACAGTGGTGAACCAAATGCGAAATTTGACATACACTTATTTAGAGGGTGCATTTTTGTCTAGCACCAATGACACACTTGCCTGAGACAGGCTTAAGGGTCTGTATAATGATGCAAACTCGAAAGTGAGATTCCACTGCTAAAATGTGGCAGGGAAATAGTACCTTTTATAAATGATAAACTGACAGTTCTTTTGCTGCCTAGAGCTGTGGAGGAGCAAAGCAGAGACAACTTTTATTTTTCTGCATAACATGTATGTTTCAGCTTCTTAAACAGTTAAAAATGTTTCTCTTCCAGGATGAAGATTTCCTTACTTTAATTTTCAAGGCTATGATGAAGGATGCCTTGAATTCTTCACATCCAGTCTCTTCTGCTGTTCAGTCTTCAGAGCAAATTGAAGAAATGTTTGATGCTCTTTCTTATATCAAGGTAACTGTAAAAATATTGCAAAATATTTGGATAGTGGTACATTAGCTTTTGAAAATATGGATGTGGAATCAGAAGTAAATAGGCATGTATCGACAGACCTAACTCAAACAATGCAGGATTTCTCAATAATGTTTTTGAGCATCGACATAGCATTTAATTAGGAAAATATTATGTATCTTTATTTGTGGCCTTATTTACCATATTGTTGAATGCTTGAGCACAAAATAGAATACTCGTGAAGATGTAAGAGGGGAACGAGAAGGTGAAGCAGCATAACCAGTTAGGTGTATATTCTTCTGATAGCAAACTGTAACAAGTGATTAAAAAGAGTAAAAACAGAACACCAAAGTAATCACTCAATCTTATATTCTCCCTTTTTTAAAAAACCCTCAGTATTTTAGAAATACCCTGAACTGGAAGCTTTCCTCTGAATACAAATTATTTTACTGTATGTTCTGGTTGTCTGAAACATTATTATTTCTGATATCTAATGAGGGTTGTGTGTGAGGCTTATGTTACTAAAGCATCTCAGTGCCTTGCTTAAAAATGCATAAGAGAAGAAATACCTATATTCGCAAAATTTTTATTCACATTGTCTCAGGTTTTAGATACCAGATTTGGGTAGTGTTGAGGAAAGCCTTTTGTTTGTTTATTTTGGATTAGCTGACACTTCTTTCCATCACTGTCTTCTACTTTCATCTAATTAGAAATCATAGGGACAGCTGTTTTCTACTGGAAAATAGTCAAATGCTGCATCTTCCTCTGCTGAATGCAGTTCCCATGACAGTCTTGATTTGTTTCCTCTGACTTCTTTTTGGAAGTCTCAACTGGTTAACACATGTTGTCTGGCATTCTTGAGTAGTCTGGGATGCCAGATAGGCCTACAGTAGTGATGTGCTTCCATTTACTTTGGACTCTGTTTTCTCAACTGCAAGAACAGATGTGTGATTTCCAGGTTACCTTGGTTGCCAAATGAATTTGGGTTCTCTCCTTTTATCAAAAGGCATGCCTGTTGTTTCATGCTTCAGAGGTGCCGTCTCAAGTAATTCCCTTTTCAGTGAACTTCTTTCTGGAAGTTGGGACAATTATGTCTGTAGCCAACTAACTTTAGAGATCCAAATTCTGTCAGTCTTTGACTGACTGAAACTTCTCTATATAATTTTAATGGAAAAGTTCCCTAAATGATTGGCTTGGAGTTTCATTAAATTAGTATAACATTATATTTGGAGAATTATTTTATTACTTCATGGCTACTAGTAAGTATGTGCACATTTCAAATAGAGTTGTACCAACTTACACCTTTAAGAGCTGACCAAAAGAGGTTTTGCACATTGTCAGAAATATTGTTTTCCCAGCTGCTTTCTGTGTTTCATAGGAATTCATTGCATAGCTTGTCCTTCACATATGAAGTTTTTGTATTCCACTCCTCTTGTCCCTATAGCTTAGGTGGAGTGCTTGGCGATTCATGTGAAAAGACATTTGCAATGTAGTCTATAATAAGCAAAGGTTTATCTGTTACTGAATTGTACAATAGAATTTGCGTTGGTGTCAGTGTGCCAACTGACACAGATTAATAGGTGACCTCTACGTTGTACTGTCTCAAATAAAAATAATACAATTTTATTTTTAGTCAGACTGCTTTGCAGACTGTCAGTAAACCTAACACCCATGGGTGGGGCAAGATCCACCTGCAACAGCAGAGTGTATGGAAGGAAATGACAGTAGGAAAACAAAGGAGCAGAGCTGTAGGTTAAGTATGGATACATACAGGAGAGGAAATTGTGGCCATATTATTAAAAACTGTCTTAAGGGCTACTCCTGACTTTTGATGAGTAGGGAATAACCACGCAACCTTCAGTTTCAGATATGATGTTACTCAAATTCCAGAACTTGAGTGTAGAATGTGTGAGAACAATCCATTATCTCTTTAAAATCTTCTCCCTTAGTTCTTATTTTTTTCCTAGAAATAGTACCAAAAATGTAAAGTGCACCTTTAAACTATTCTTGATCTATGGCTGCTCGTCTGTATTCAGTTCTACAGCATGCAAGTCCTCGGGCAATTTACTTTTTGGTGGCTTTGACATAGAAACATTCACAGCCCTTTAGATACTTAAACTACTCAGTTGCTACTTTTTTTTTTTCCTTAACAAGCCCTGGCTGTATTTAAACACATCAAAACCTACTTGTTTTTCTGCAGTCAATTCCAGCCTACCAAGTGGTGTATCTCATATTTTTCCTGTACTTTTAGGTTTTTTATATAACTGCACATCATATGACTATTAAGCACTGACTCACAAGTGCGGTTCTGTACTATACAGATGAGTATTGGTAATGAAAAATGGCAGCCAGCAGAGACATAGAAGTAAGAAGGCAATATTTTTCAGATTATTTTAATTGGAAAAAATGTCAAATTCTACTAGTCCATTTTTTAATTGTTTGAGCCTTTAAAATATTTTTTCCAAAGCAGCTAGGAATGATTTTCAAACTGCATTAGCCTTTTTTGTAACTGTATCTGGAGTTTATGAAATAGTAAAAGAGAATTTTCACAAGGCAACTGAATATAAAGGTAAATATTTGAAGGATATTACTTGGAATAAGATCTGCCAGCTTCTGACTTACTCCTATACTGTGAAAGAGCTAAAATATGCATATGCTTGAAAAAGTTCTGTAAATTTGATTTACTGATTTGTTTTCTTTTTCTTTTTTCTCCCTACAGGGGGCTTCACTTCTTTTGATGCTGAAGCATTATCTCAGTAAGGATGTTTTCCAAGCTGGCATTGAGGTATATTTGCATAATCACAGCTACGGAACTGCCCAGAGTGATGACCTATGGGACAGCATGAATGAGGTATCCATCCTTGACACACTGTTATTCTTTTCTTTTTTTTTTCTCCACTTTTTAAAGAGTATCATAAGTTTTCATTTATTTCCTTGTTTATGAAAAAGATAGGATAATGGAATTCAGGTAAATACTCTGATTTTTTTTGCTCATCCTATTCCAAAGTTCTCTCATCTAGATAGAGAGATTACTGAAGCTTCTAGGGCGACATTGAGTATCATCCCAAAAAAACCGCTATGAGTGGGTATGTACTGCTATGCATGTCCATCCAGTATGGACATATCCTCTCTAGAATTGCATGGGTAGTGTGTTAAGACCAGAATGAAAGTACTAAAATTCAGGATAAAATGTACTTTCAACGAATGGCTAAGTCCAACCATACAGAGGTCTTGGGTTACTCTCTACTAGTGTAACTTTGTTATAGCTTCTGTTTTAACAAGTGTGATGAAATTTTAGGAAAGCAGACTGTACAGGCAGCTCTCAAATTACTAGGTAAGCATAAGGCCGTATCTAATTTTAAAATTAGTGTGAAGGGCTCAGGAAAGCAAGGGCTTGGGAAGAAGAGAGTAAGGACTAGAGTCAGCAAGGCTATGGAGTCAGAGAATCTAGGGAAAGGAGGGTGGAGAGACAGCAGGAAGGATGGGGGAAGGACTGAGTGTCCAGGGAACTACAGGCCTGTCAGCCTGACCTGAGTTCCAGGGAAGGTCATGGAGCAGATAATTTTTAGTACCATTACATGGCACATGTATGACAACCAGTGAATCAAGCCCAAGCAGCATGGATTTAGGAGGGACAGGTCCTGCCTGAGTAACCTAGTCTCCTTTTATGACTAGGTGACCCACCTGGTGATTGAGGAAAAGGCTGTGGATGTTGTCTGCTTGACCTTCAGCAAAGCATTTGATACTTTTTTTCCTGGAAAAGCTGGCAGTTCCTGGCTTGGGCAGGTGCAGTCTTTGTTGGGTTAAAAACTGACTGCACAACCAGGTCCAGAGAGTGGAGAGAAATTTACAAGTTCACTGTCAGAGTGATTGTTTAGAGATGCAGAATGATGCTACCACTTAATTGGTGACTTAAGAAGAAAGTTAAATGTTCCCCATTTCCTATTTTCTTGTTATGTCATGATTGTTTTTACAGATTACCAATGGAACATTAGATGTAAAAAAAATGATGAAGACTTGGATTGGGCATAAAGGATTTCCTTTAGTCACTGTTGTCCGAAAGGGAAAGATTATTTCAGTACAACAAGAGAAATTTTTGTTTCGTGTGGAACCAGAAAATTGGACATCAGATGCAAGGTTATTACTTTCTTAATACCTTTTATCCATTAAAAGCAGGCTGCTGTCTTAAACCTTTTACATCTTACTTACTTGTGTTCAGGCCTTTTAGTGTTTCCTTGGAAGGCAGGTAATAATAATGAATTCGGCACAGAAATTCATGCATCTGGTATCTGCCATGTCTATTTTCACTGAAGCAACTAATAAAATTCAGTGACACCCTTTATAATCTAAATTTCTTACATGCATAATTTTCCTGAAGCTTTTAAGCTTGACATCAGGAGTTGGTTTTCAGTACCAAAAGGCAAATCTCTTAAGTAAAGACTTCTTTACATTTGAGAAAGTTCTGTGTGTATAACAAGACTCTGAGGAAGGGCAGGTTGCAGAAGTTCTACGGAATTTATAGATGCATGTATCCTACTTTACAGCCTCTCCTTCTTACTTCCAAAATTCAGTGTATACCTTGGGCTTTGCTACAAGGAGGTAGAGAAGCTAGAATCAATGCTTTCTTGGCTTTGAAATTTTAAGATGACACTACTGCATGACAACAAATGGCTGAATATATGACAGAGGCAATATCCATTGTACCAAAACCTGAAAGGAAGTATGTATGCAAATACTGAAGAAGCAAAGATGTGGCAGTTGGTAATTTTAAAATTTTGTTCACCACAAATGTAACTTACCTTATGACCCTCAACAGTTTCTTCTAACAAAAATACGTAAGTGTGAATTCTTTTGAGATTTTCTGGTTTTACTGAGTTGTTTGAGATTTTAACAGGAGCTGAGTCCATTGCGTCATCTTGCAGAAAATTAGATCTGTGAAAGAAATTTGTTTCTGGAAATGTGGGAATTTAGAGGGCTCTGTTTTATTTTTGTTATGCAGAGAAAGAAAAGCAACGTGGAGTTGAAAGGTAAGGGAGGAAGGGAAGGATTTTTAAGCTAAGTAATCTCTGTTTCTAGTTGAAGTAAATTTGGAGCATGCATGAAAATGTTTTGAAAAAGAGCACCCTATGTGAGTCATACATAGAAGTGGTCCCTCTCAAAATCAGATTAATATGTGCAGCTTCTTTCATCCCACTCAGATTTGTGTTTTTCTCTAAATAGCTAAGTCCTTATCATCATGATGAGCCTCCTTAGCATTTATTCTTCCAGTTTGCAATTTAGTTAAGAAAGTTTTTGTGGTATACTATTAATTACAGTTTCTATACCATGATTTGGAATTTGAGTCTTGAACTTGGATCATTTTTTAATATTAGTGAAAACTTGTAAAAGATCAGAAAAAGACTGTTGGATTCAGGTAAAAATAATACTGGATGAATTTCTGATGCAGCCAGCGATTTACTGTCTATATGAGTATGGACAAGCTACCTAGCATGCTGGAACTGGGAAGGAAGTACTAGGAAAAGCAGAGTCCATCAGAGACTAGTGCGGTTTAAGATCTTCGTTGGTGACAATACACAGTGGGATCAAGTGCCCCCACAGAGAATTTGTAGATGACACCAGGCTGAGTGGTGCAGTTGGTGTGCCTGGAGGAAAAGATGCCATCCAGAGGAATCTGGACAAACTTGAGCAGTGGGCCCTTGTTCAGGGCAGCCCCTGGTATCAACAGAGGCTGGGGGATGAACAAATCAAGAGCAGCCTTGCAAAGGAGAACTTGGGAGGATTGGTGGTACTGGACACAGGGAAGCAGTGTGCGTTCACAGCCCAGAAGACCAGTTGTATCTTGGACTGCATCCAAAGCAGGGGAGGGAGGGGTTCTGCCCCTCTGCTTCACTCTGGTGGGACCTCACCTGGAACCCTGCATCCAGCTCTGGGGTCCCAGCACAGGAAAGGACATGGACCTGTTGGAGTGAGTCCAGAGTAGGTTCGCAGAAGCAATCAGATAGACAGAGCACGTCTCCTATACAAGGATAGACACTTTGGGCTGTTCATCCTGGAGAACAAAAGACTCTGCGGAGACCTCGCTGCATTCTTTCAAGTACTTAAAGGAAAGAATAGGACAGACGTTTTAGCAGGTTCTGTCTTGATAGGATTGGGAATAATGGTTTTAAAATAAAATGGGGTAGATTTAGACAAGATATAAGGAATAGTATTTTTAAAATAAGGGTGGTGAAACAGTGGCACTGGTAGCCAAGAGAGGTGGTCGATGCCCGATCCCTGAAAACACTCAGGGCCAGGTTGAATGGGACTCTAATCATCTTCATGATCTAGTTGAAGATGTCCTTGCTTATTGCAGTGTAGCTGAACTAGATGACCTTAAAAGTTCTCTTTGAACCTAATCTGTTCTATCAAATTTACCCATTTCTCAACATAGTGGGATTTAAAAAAATAATTTCTGTGCATGTTGTTCATTTATTCTTTCATCATGTTCTGATTATTATATATGAGATTTATACTTCATTATTTTACACAGCATTCAGTGGTTCTAGTGTTATTAGTATATAAAAGTGCTTAAATTAAACCAAACCATTCAGGGGAAATAGTACTTATATAACATATCAGTAAACATTTGTTTTCCTTTGCAGTTACCTGTGGCATATTCCTCTCACTTACATAACAAATAGGTGCAACTTCACCCATTGTACTAATGCATATTTACTGGATCAGAAGTCAGGTATGTGACTAAAGGCTTTGTTAGCAAGTTACTTAAGTGTTACAGATACATGACTTTTATGAGAAAACCTTGAGTAAGATATGAAGCTGAAGACGTACAGGGTATGAAATTATTTCAGAGATCTGGAGCAAAGCACTGCTGGTGTTGTCATCATCAGAGAGACGGTTCCCTGTATATTGTGTGTATAAGTACATGACAGTGACTGGAACGGAAGCACAGGTTTGAAATTTGTAAAAGCCTATGATTTTCATCACAGTGTATACACATAATCTCTCAAACTCCATGTTCTTTAGAGAGCAAGTTATGTGAAAGTTGGTCTGCCAGTTTGGTGAAATGTTAGGAAGTAACTTTCCACTGAAATGTTTGTTTTATTTAACTGTGTGGGAAAGTATTATATTTGGAACTGTAGATGGGGCTGTTGGAAAGAACGACAGGACAAAAGAAGAAAAATCAACTGATGCAACTTGGAGCAGACTGACAATGTTCATTCAATCAGATATAGGAAGAGGGAAGAGGAAGTACAACCTCACATTTCTGGGCTGTCTTTCAAAATCTTTGTACTGGCTTTTCCTTCTTCACTGTAGGGGGAACTAGTGTGAAAGAATTTACTGTTTCTCTGGAACTAGTCTACTTCATAGACTTTGATTTAAACAAACAGTTGTTAAATGTTTGTTTCTGCTGATAACGTATTGTTTGTCCACTAGCTGTCATTGAACTTCCAGAAGAGGTGGAATGGATAAAATTCAATGTAGACATGAATGGCTATTATATAGTACATTATGCTGAAGACTGGAAAACACTGATTGATCTGTTGAAAAAAAACCACACTGCTCTGAGTCCTAAAGACAGAGCAAATTTGATCAACAATATCTTCAACCTTGCACGGTAAGACTTCTATATTGGAAAAGGTATTTAATGTGTGTTTCAAGTTTTTTCCAAGTCAGAGAAGATCAGATTTAGTTTCTAGAGACAACTGCTTTAGAGAAAGTTTAATGCAGTCTTCAATAGCCTTGTTAAATCCGTTCAGTGATGATCTAGATGTTATATCCCTCTTCTTTATAGCATCATCTATTTATTCGGATCATAGAGAGCCACATAATAATTTCCGTTTCTGGAAGACACTGTTTTCTTTAGTGTCCAATAATCTGCCTGCTAGGCTGTTCTTCTGTACCCTAGTGCTTCACTTTAGAAAACTAAGCTATTTCCCTCTTAAATTTTTACTGGTGCCTTCTCATGTGTTTCACCACCACTCTCAGGGCAGGTGAGGCTGAACATTATGGATAGCCTCTTTGGAAGCTGCTATTCTATCTGAGTATCCTTTTTTATGATGAATATTTTCAGACATCCTTACCGCACTTCCTTACCCATTTTCAATTTTTGTTAACTGAAGACATGTTAGTGGCCATTGTTGCTTTGTTGTAATCTTACTGCAGTTAAAGTATGAAAATTTTTTCTTATGTCACTTCCTCTATTCACTTGCCTCTCTGTTACTGTAATGGAAAGCATCACTTCTGATTTGTTTCAGGGAGGGCTTTTGTTTTGTAATCCATTTTAAAGTTTGTGTTCATTGATCCATAGTCTAGGAAGAGAGTCTCTGGAAAAGGCCTTTGAGTTGATTGATTACCTCAACAAAGAAAACAGCACTGCACCACTTACTCAAGCTTTATTTCAGCTGAGTCTTATATACAGCCTTTTAGACAAAAAGGGTGAACAACAGCTGGCAGCACGAGTCATGGTATGTCTTAGTTTTTCATAAATTATCATTTTAAATAATTAGCTATAATGTTCTTGATAGGTACATTCTCTTTTTACATGTTGACTGCTGATCATATTCATTCATTTCACTAAGATGGATGGTGATTCAAGAGAGTTGCCAGTCTTGCCAACTTTTTATAATGATCTCTTACCAAAATGCTGTTTTTTGGACCAGGTTCTTCCCCTCTCCTTCCCGTGTTTCCATACCACACCCATATGCCCCAAAATGTTTTCTAGGGAGTGTGGTGCAGTAGGAACACGGTGGTGTCTGGGGCTATCTTAAAGTGCCCATACAAGTCAATTTAATACAAATATGTAATTGAACATATTCCATGTACTTTTCTTGTACAGAAAAGTTATTTTCAAAAGTTAGAGTGGCTAGAGATTCTAGATCTAGTTGCTTAGTAGAGACAGAAGATAAAAAACTGGAACCATTTTCTGTAAAACTAGAAACACAAGTATGGTTGTCATTGTCCTGTCCCAGTTGTGTAATAGAGTAATACTATATAGTTTTACAGACTTGACAGTGAAATCAATATGGTAGGTTCAGTTCTTGATGAGTGTATGTCTTTCTCTGTTTACCTTCTTATTATGGAGCTTCTACTCCGTATTCATCTATTGGTTTAAAATTAACTTTGCTGCTTTATGGTGTAAAATGGGTGCAAAGGGGTTTAGTCTATAAGAAAATTATTAAATTATTAGATAAAATAGCAGATGTTTTTTCTTTATGCTTGGTAGGAATAATTAGTGAGTGCTTAAAGAAACATAAGAAAAAAGGGCACTGTTTTAATTTACCCAAAGTTGTTACATATCTGCTATAAACAGCCTGAGCTCTGTTTTGCAATGCAGTGTCTATGCAGTTTTACTTAAGTTCAAAAGTTTCAGCTGAGATGTGGTAACTGATCAGGCTGTGGTTTTGGCAAGCTACAGAACTACAAAACTGAAGGGTGTTCAGCCCAGAGACATACAAAAGTTGTTTCTTTGTGCTAAACGAAGGCATATTTACTGTGATTTGTGAAGTTGAAAGCAGTTAAACATGCAGAAGTTGTAGTACATTGAGATTGTGAGCTGATTACAAGCAAGTCTGAGCCATGGCTCATAGAGTAGTCTCCAGTTTCCACGTGCAATGGAAAGATGTAATCTGGCTCAGCTTTCAGATTTATGTGCTATCTGATACTTATTCCTACAGTTAAGAAATAGCATGTGTAAGGTGGAATAAATAGATTAAAAACTACTGTGTTTAGCTTCCATGTTTCGAAAGTTCAACCTTTTTTTTTTTTTTCTTATTTTAAACTGACTTCATATATAGAAAATCCTGTTGGAAGGAATTACCTATTGCTAGTAACTTTTTCCTCCTTTAGCATAGGATAGAGCACTTGCTCGGAGATAAAATTGATCAACAGCGCTGGACAGATGATGGGACCCTGTCTGAACGAGAGCTTCGGTCAACACTGCTGGCTTTTGCCTGCACTCATGATATAAGAAACTGTAGAACAACTGCTGCCAAGATGTTTGAGACATGGATGAAGTCTAACGGAACAGTAAGGTACCACAAAAACTGAGCTTCCACTTCTTTTACCCATCTGTTTTCCTGTTAGATTCACACCATTGTATTTGGGAAAAACACCCCAACAACAAACAGAACAATCCGGGAAAGAAAAAAAAAAGCCCCACCACACCACCATTACCAATAGAATCTGATTCTATCTCTGTTTCATGTGTAGAAGTAATTAGTGTTTCACAATGAGAGAATGGCTATGCTAGGCTTTGTCTCCAGTCTCATTAAGTTCAACTGTAAAACCAGCCATAAATTTTCTTTCATCTACATTTCCTGAACTGCATGCTGAAAGATTACTTAGTGGCAAAGCCAAAGCCCACTTTTTTTATTATAAAGATTTCATCCTGCTGTGGAGTCATGAGCATTTTGAGTCATAGAAAATTCTTAATTTTGTGTACAGTTTACTTTGTTTTTATGTGACTAAATGATTTGCTTTTTCCTAGTGACTGAAAGTACTAGTTTGGTATGAATTCAGTCATGTCAAATCTTAACAATTACTACAGAAACAAATTGTTCCAAAGAGAAGTATCTCCTTCAAGTTAATATTTTAATTTTGTGACTTCTTTTTCCTTTCCTCAGATGGGTGTTTTTGTGCCCCCTATGTTTATTTGTTTTGTTGCTTTTGGTTTTCCCTGTAGTCTGCCTAGTGATGTTATGAAAGCCGTATTTGCAGTTGGAGCCAAGTCTAATGATGGCTGGGAATTCCTCCTGAAGATGTATTTCTCTTCAGATTCTGAAGCAGAGAAAAGCAAAATGATTGAAGCTTTGGCCAGCACAGAAGATGCCAGAAAGCTGATCTGGTATGACGGAGCCAAAAAATTGTATGCTATGTAAATTACAAGTGATAAAATCTTCTTGGAAAAGTGCATTGCCTTTTGTCTATTGTTGAAAAAATTTGTGATTGCCAAAGAAAATCAATCCAAATGTTTTGCACAGGCTTCCACGCACACGAAGAACGTGATCTTTTTCATTTAAAAATAACTTATGTAACAGATCTGCACAAAAAAACAAGTTCTGAATTTGAGTAAAGAGAAAATAATTGAACTTAAAAGCTTTGCACTACTGGTAACACAAAATTTCAGATTTTGCAGTGCAGGTAACAAAATTGCAGGTTATTCTATAGAACCTTAAAAGACTGATATGTCTTTATAATCAAAGTAATAAGTAGTTGAGGTATATTTTTTGTTTGGAATTTTTTCCTCTTCTTTTTGCCATTTCTTTCTTTGGGTGAAAATTTGACTTTACATTATGTTCCTCTCTGTAGACTTAATCTTAATAATGCACGGAGAACACGAACTTGTCCTGGTAATTAAGTCTTCAGCTTCCCTCTCTTACCTCTTCGATGTATTGTTTTTCTTTTACAAGTTATTAGAATTTACTTTTCCAACACCAGTGAAAATTTAGGTACTTGCATTAGAGCTAAGGTCACTCTTCTGATTTCTGGAAATTAGTGCTAAATAAATACATTTGTAGTAAAATGTAACATTGATTTCTTCCAGATGTCAGGAGTTGCTTGCTTGATGTATTATATCATCTTTTCCATCTAATTGAGGACTTTCAGGAAACCCGTGTGAACATATGAAAAGACTTTTTTTCCTGTCTCTTTGCATATCTTTTGTCTCCTAGGCTAATGCAAAACAGTCTTGAAGGAGAAATCATCAGGTCACAGGAGCTTTCACATATCATAGCAACTGTTAGCCAGAGTTTGCCTGGATATTTGCTGGCCTGGGACTTCGTCAAAGAGAACTGGGAAAAGCTTACACGAAAGTAAGGCTTTTGATGCAGATGAAACTTCCAGACTCGCAGTGGCAAAAGCACCTGTTTGTTTCTTTCAAACAGAACAATAAATAGTAGTGTTCATATAAGAATATTCATATCAAAATTCTAAATCATGTTTTAAAATCAGAGTTTACAAATATAATTTGCTACATAAAATTTGAAGTCTCAGCAATTGTTCTGGAGTCTCAGAGTAGTTCTAAACTATCTTCATTTCTCTTGGAAGGTTGCTGTCTCTAAGATGATTGATTCAGTTGCAAGATATTTATTTGGATCAAATGGATTCAAAAGGACATCCAGGGAATTATCTCAGCACTTACTGTTTCTGAATTGTCACAGCATTCCTAAAATCAAGTGACCAAAATATCCCACTTGCTTCAGAAATACGTTGTTTTGCACTGGCCTTGAAGGGTTCCTACCAGGAAAGCTGGCCCCTCAAGTCTTCAAAAAGCCAACAGTACTAGAAACTTCTGTTTCTGAATCCTAACTTTGATTTTAAACAGTTTCATGCTGCTAAAAAAATTTCTCATCATGAAAACGTCTGCTCTAGCAAGCTCTTCATAACCAATATTACAGTTACCTCTCTTGAAAGAAAACCTGGTTGCAAGTTCAGTTCTGGTAAAGCTTTAAAACACATACATACCACAAATACAGATCTTGATATTCGTTGTGTGGTGTCCTCAGTTCTTTACTATTTGATTTGTGATAGGATTTGAAAATTTTCCATGGCTTTTGCTCTGATGTTACATTTTTAGAGGGAATAGGGAGCTAGAGGATTGGATTTCTAAGTCCATGTATTTCTTTTGAAAAATAAGATATGTAATTGGAATGTAAGGTATTGAATTTAAGTGCTTTTAATATTTTCCAACTTCTAAACAAAAAGGTAGAAATAGTAGAAAAGAATGCATGCATATACCGAAACTGCATCTTAAAGTGTCTCCTAGCTGAAAATATTTGTTTGTCTTTCAGGTTTCACCTAGGTTCATATACTATCCAGAATATCATTAGCTGGTCAACTTCTCAGTTTGCAACAAAGGCACATCTACTTGAGGTTGGTGGCTCAATCTTCCAGAAAGGGGTATTTTCTAGTGCCCATGCTGCTTTCATTTAGTTGGAGGATGAGTAAAACACATGTTCACATGTTTTGTATATCATTGACACTCTGTTGTGAGTATATATATCACTAGCTTTCCCCATTTGACACATTGTAAATGTATGCACAGACCCTGGGAAATTGTATACCGAGTCTGTGACAGAATTGCATTACTGAGTTGAACCCGGTTATTGGTCTACTGTTGTGTTTTCCTGTGCACTGGAGCACACTGTGTCACAAAATAATGATTGGATCTATATGTAATTTTGGTCTAGAACTTGTAAACAAGCTATGACTTCTGTATCCATGAAATGTGATACCGTGCCATAAAAATTGGTTTATGCTGTTGTTTTCCATTAGCAATCCCAAAGAGTTATTGTGGAAGTTGAATATCAGCCAAGAGTTGTTTAACAGGTTTTAGAAAGCTCTGTTGTCTTCCCTAACAAGGCTTTGACATTAATGTATCAAGAATCGTTTACGATTCAGTCTAATGTTTTCATTCAGATAATTTGGTAGAGATAGGTGTTAATGGTTTGATCTATAGTATTTTAAATGTTAGCATTGACAATTATAATGATGGTTGGGTGTGGGGGCAGTTCTAGAATTCTGAAGAGGGTTGCTTGCAACAACCAATTCGTTGTCAGAGAATAGGACTCCTTTTCCAGAACACCGCATACTCTCTGTGTTGGCTTTGTGATATGGTAAGTGAATGTCTGTTTATTGGTAAAATGATATATTGAAACCAAATGAGTTATTGCTGCTGTATCCACGAAAAACGCTTTCCTTGCATTTTGGGAACTCCTTTGAGAGGTTTGCACAGATACAAACAGTTCTCAAAAATTGTTTTCCTGCAACGTGTATAGCCTTTGCTGCTGAAGCTATTTGTCTGGCTAGTGTTGATTTAAATTAATATTTTCTTTATTCTTGCTATGCAGGTCAAGTCATTTTTTGAGTCAAAGTCAGAGGAAAGTTCTCAACTGCGTTGTGTAAAAGAGGCAATTGACACAATCCAGCTCAATATCCAGTGGATGGAGAGAAACTTGGCAAAGCTACGAGAACTGCTGAAGTGCATATAATACTGTGCTGTGTCAGCCATTTAGGAGCTCTGTGAGCAGTTACTGTGTTTCATTTGCAAAAGCTGGGGTGAAACCAGGCATCACTGCAACATTGCACTATTAAGGAATCTAGATAGCTCAGGGCATGTCTCAGATAAATTTTTATTTTCCTTGAAGCATTTTGAGCAATATGTAAGTATTTACCCTGAAACTGTTTCCATCTGTAGACCAAACATCTGCACAAATGATTAAATATTATTTTATATGTGGAACTTATGCCCTTTCCTTTGGAGTTGTGTTACAGATTCTTGGCAGTGGGTTAATACTGACAGTCAGGTAAGAAAGAAAGTTACCATGAACTGTTCCTTCTTTGTAGACTGCTCATTAAGCAGTAGATGTTTTCTTAATGCAAAACTGTATGTGGTTTCCACATTTGTAGATCTAGAAGCTGTTGTGAAACAGAATTATATTTCAGATATATTAAGTAGTAGTGAATGTTATGAAGTTCAAGAGGCAAAATAAATACAATTACAATTCAGTTTAAGTTTGGATTTTTTTTATTTTCATGATGTTTTTTAGGAATTACACATAAAAAAATAAATCTTATGCTAATAATACACAATATATAAATATATAAAAGTATATATATATATAAAAGTATATATATAAAAGTGGCTGGACAGTAGTATGGAAAAGAAGAAACAGATAGCAAAACCAAGTGTTCTAGAGATGGGATTTCCAGAAACAGTGGTGTGACTTTGGAACTTCTACTCTGAACTTTTCAGATAGTTTTGAGAATCTCATCATTGATCGTCAAACTTTAACTAATTTTGCTGTATTGGTCTCTAGCCAACTACACTAAATTGTATTTTTTCAGGTTGGTTCATCTCGTAGACTTGATACTGATTTGTGCCCTTTTGACTACTAACTTTCACCACTTGTTGCAGAGGGTTTGCAGTTGATAGATTTGTCAGTCACCTCATTTTTGTAAACTTCTGGTCTTTCATTGCCTGATAACTCTCAAATCACAGTGTAAATTGTCATCCTTACTCACTCTTTATGGCATTAGTTTTAGGAAAGCTTTTAATTTAGATTTTAATGATTTATTTTTTTACTATTGTAAAAAATCTTAAGAGACAAATCCTTAAAGTCTTTTGAAGAATAGGAACCAAAACCTTAATGTGTAACTCTGTAAAATGTAATACCTGCAGTGCAATCTATGTCTTTCAGAAATGGTGAAAAAAAAAGATTTTGGAGGTGTAGTGTATATATATAGAATACATGCAAGAGCTAAGATACTTTTCTATCTTTTAATTTCACTACCACTGTATCTTTTGTGGATTCATGCAAGCAGATTTAGAACTTGTTAAATTATGGAATAAGAATTGCAACTTAGTATATTCTTGGAGTTTTTATACTGTCATGTGTTAGTACTTTGATTCATCCTTTATTTTAAATCTTTGAGATTCTACAGAAGTACTATTTCCATATTTTAGTATTTGCATATATGTGTGTGTTTATATACGTATATATGCCATCTTTTTCTTCCTAATCATTTCTTAAATTAAATGAGAAGTCAGTTGTAAACTTCCACTTTTCTATCCCTGCTGTACCCTCACATCTGTTTTATTTCATCCCTGGCCACAGTATTGAGTCTTAAAACATATAAAATCAAAACTATGGAAGAGGATCCCATCTTCCTCCTGATTTCTGCTCTGGAATTTTAAAAATCTACTATTCTATTAAAATGCTTTAGTGACAACTATGAAACAATAACATGGGGCTGAGTTTTAGACAGGAAAATGTACCAAGAAAATCTGGAAAGTTGGGGAGGTTTTTTTTTCATTTTACCATTTGTTGTATATGCAGACTTCTGTTATGTCAGTTGTAGATGTTTTTTAATTGTTTTTCTGTTAGGGAGTCTCCAGCCCTATTATAAGTTGTACTGGAGACAATTTCTCCTTCCATGAGAAATGCTTAAATATAATTCTCCTTTTTTTGAGGGTATTGGGAATTGATGAAGACAGAAGTGGCTAAGACGTGGTGCAAGGCAGACATGTTGGACATGGGCTTAGGGCAGGATGAGGGTCAGGAAAAGAGTGAGGTGTCAGTGCAAGACAAAGAGCAGAAACCCAGCGATAGGAGGGCTGTGAAAAGGCCTCCAAGGGAAGGTAAGGACTGCCACTCCACCCTAAGAGCCAGAGAGTTGGATGTCCCATTAGCTGGATTCTGGTTAGGGCTAGTGTGAGTATGGCTGGCTAGTAGGGCTAGTTAAGCTTAGCCATAGGTGCAGGATAAAAACATGAACTCTTCAAGCTAACCCAGGTTATTATGCAGGATTATGGAATTTGTAGTATTACTAAGTAGTACTTAGTAAGTGAAGGACACTTCAGTATTTAGGGGCTGTACAAAATGCAGACTAATAGGCTGAAGTGTAGTAAGCAGATGTTTCCTTGGACGCCTTATGAATTGACTTAGTGAGGCAGTCTAGCAGTGCTAGAGGAATGGCTACAGAATTTAAAGAAACAGTGGAACTTCTGAAAATGGATATATCATTGGGGCAGGGTTGATTTGGGAGTGAAAGGCTGTGTGACAAACCAAGCTTGGCCACTCCCAGAGGCATGAGCCTCCCACATTGCCTTCAGTGTCTTTGATGCTATTGGCACAATTGTCCAGCAGCTTCCTTTCGTTGGTGGTGCAGCTCCTCTGCTCAGACGCTGTGCAAGGACAGAGTGGCCACATAGAGCTTAATCCTGCACTTGATACTGTCTTTCACCTCTTCAGCTCCAGATCTCAAACTCTGTTGCTAAAGCTCTGGGGTAGCAAGAGGAGAAGGCTGCTCACATCAGCACCTGCAGCTGCAGAGAGTGTTCCAGAGAGCAGAAAGCAGAGCCCCAAGGGTACTGCCAGCATGGGCACTTCTCTCCCAGAGCAGCTGACAAGCAGGATTTACCTTGCCATTTCTTTCCACTCAGCATCTTCAGCGTCTTTCATACAGATTTCATACAACTCAGAGAACAGGTCATGAGGGATGTGCTGCTCATCCTACTTGGTCCTGAGGATGAATTGCACCCACTGGGATGGGATGTCTGAGGATAGGAGACAAAGCTCCATGCTGTTACTGTGCCTATCATGCTCACATTCCAAGTGGGCATCAGATGCACACCAGTTCAGCCATTATTACTGGGCTAGGCCCTTACCCCTAGATCTGTGCAGGCTGGCCCAGAATCACGGAGGAGAAACATCTATTTCTCCTCTGCATAAGTACAGACTGGTTTCTTCCCCCACACTTCCATTTCTAAAGGCAGGATCCCTCTAAGGAAGATGCATTTAGCTAAATTATGCACTTAAGCTGCCTTAAAAAAAAAAAAGTCTGGAAAAAGGTCATCTTGCTGAACAATGCTACTTTCCCTCAGAAGAACAACTAGCCACATGGGCCTGCCTGCAGAAGACTTCACATAGTGCCCACATAGATAGCCCCAAGGAGGTTAGTGAGTGATGTAGATTGTTACAGTAGTATCCTGCTGTGTTGGAGCAAAGTTGTCCTTTCTGATGCTTTCAGCCCTTGGGTTCGTGATGCCAGTGGCTGTGCATGACCAGTGGTGTCTACACACCCTTGCACAGGATTCAGAGGTCTGCAAAAAACTGGCATTTGCTCTTGATAATAAAATCACTGCATCCATCTAAGGAGGAAATACTAACTGCTCTCAACTTCATTTTCATTGTATCTCTCAATGGTGCAGACCTGTCCTTTCTCCCAAGTCCATTCTGCTCCAGCTTTGCAACAAGAGCTGGCAACAAGTGTTCCTGAAATTAGGAAACCACTTCTTAAATTTCAGTTTTGGCCGGACAACTCAGATTTGTTCATGACACAGCAGGTTTTTTTAATTCTTTGCATGGCACAAGATGACAAGATCAAATCAGCATCATGATCATGAACTCAAGAGCAAAAAACAAGGAAAACCACAGCCAGCATCTGCAGCCATTACATCACTCTTCTCTCCAAGTTAGGAGCAGCCTCTGTGAAAAATCAAACTATGAATTATCCAGTGCTGTGATGAAGGCTCACACCAGAACCTCTGGCTTCTCCTCCAGGCACAGTTCTAAAAACACTGGCTTGTAGTTTTTCCCGTACCCATATAAAACAGCCTATAATATCACTTATATTGTATGCAGAGGAAATCCAAAAATGTTTATTATAGAGGGAGAGGCTGAGAGTTTCAGACCAAAAATATATTTTCTGCCTTGTTTCTGCACTTCCTACGGGGGAAAAAGAAGGGGGATCAATGGGGAGAGGGAATTTCCAAACTGGGGCAAGTGGCAAACTAGAGGAAAACCAAAAACTCACGGTTTTGACCACAGGACAACTTTCAGTGTCCAAAGGTGACACCTGCAGGCCTCCCTAGATCACACTTGGCCATGGGACGTGGCCATCAACAGCAAAGGCCCTCAAGAGCCTGCAAGGGTGAGACTTCAGCCACACGAGGTTCAGGTGCAAACACACTTAAAGGGAAACCTTTATCCTCTTTTTTTATCTTCTATTTTTTTCTCTTTCTTTTTTTTCCTCTTTTTTCCTCTTTTTATCTCTTTTTCCCCTCTTTTTCCCTTTGCAAAAGCCAAAGGCCTAGAGCTCATGCCCGCTTCACCCAAAATACCACTGCTGGCACTGCATGAAGAACATTTCTTCCTTAAAAGCCAAAGAACTACAGCAACAAACTGAAATAAATAGTTTTGTTTCTCTTTTCCCCTGTAACCAAGGCAGGGGAAGGGGATTACCAGATTGATGGAGTTCAAAGGAACAAAAACCCAGCCTCATCTTGCACTCAAGTCCAACTGAAATTTGAAGGTGGGAGCCTAAGGCATGTTAGGGAAGGATTGATTGGTGGCAGTTCAGGCTGCAGTGAGGCACAGCCCTTTCCTTCTGGAGCAATGCCTGCTGATCCAAAGGCAGCCTCAGTGCTGAAGGCCTACACTGTCCTGCCCACAATCCTCCTCCACATGTGCACAATGAGTGATGGTGACTTAGTTGCTGTAGAAATAAAGTGGCCTTCAGTGGCCTAAAGAAAATACCTATTTTCACAGATAACCATGTTTGCAGTTCCCCTCATTCCCCTATGCAAGGCAAGGCCTCCCTGAGCTGGGATCTGCAAAATGCACCTGTGGGCAGGCATGTCAGGCACAAAGGGAAAGGGTCCCTCCAAAGGGCCAGAACTGTGCCCACTCACAGAGAAGGGCAAAGGTGCAGTGGAATAAAGGACTACAGGTCCTGGGTGCTTCAGGGTCCTGGGGATAGCAGCTGAAAATGCAGTGTCTTAGGCTGCTGACACCTGGTCCTTCTATTTGTGTGCTGTATAGCACACCAGGGAACTTGAAATTGGACTCTGGGCAGGAACGTGCCATCTCCTTGGTCTTCCCTGAACTTCATCAAAGAAAAGCTAAGAAAATTGGAATTTGGTAATCAAAGAGAGAAACTTGTTGGCAGTAGTTGAAATGGCAGCCTCTGTTGTACCTCTCGAAATAGGGGTAAGCTGTTGAGCAGTTAGCAGTCCAATAGAAGCAACTAAATAAACAGGCTCAGCTGCAAAGGGCTATGGTTTCTTGAAGGAAAATTACTTTTAATTAGAATTCTTCATAGTTGATTTCTAAACAACACCAAAAGAGCTTAGGCCTTGAGACAGTTATATTTGTTTAGTTGATCTGTCTCAAGCAAAGCAAATGAAAACAATGTCACAAATTGTTTTTAAAAATCAGAATGTGTGTTTCTTTTAATTGTTGCTGCAAATTCTGTAGGAGTTTTGGATTACAAGCAAGATCTTGTATCATTGTCACAGTACTGGCACAGGTTGCCCAGAGAAGCTGTGGATGTCCCATTCCTTTCATCATTTGAGGCTAGCTTGGGTGGGACTCTGAGCAGCCTGGTGTAGTGGAAGGCATCTGTGTGCACGGCTGAGGTTTGAAACCTGTCGATCCTTAGGGTACCTTCCAATCCAGACTTTTCTGTGGTTCTGTGCCTCTACGTTGCCCCTCTCCCCTGCCGCCAGAGGCCAGCACCATGCCCAGAACGTGGAACCAGTCCCTCTGTGACATCAGCCCCAGGGCCAAGGGCACTGCAGCACTGCAAATTCTGCGGGCAGTACGTTGGCAGCTGCACTGGAGGTGACAAGCTCTCTCTCTCCTTACTGCTGACTTGTGTCTCTGACAGCAATGATTTTGTTGTGCATCCTCATCCTACTGGCTCTGTGTGGGCCTGCACATGGTGCCTGTGGGTAAGTTGCCCCAGACTCTGAGGGGGCCCAGACTAAAACTTAGAGGGGTTCCCTGAGGATACCTCCTTGCCACCTTTGGCCATACCAATTTCTAAAACGCTGGGTGGGAATCTCAGTTTATTACCAGCGCCCAGGCTGCTGGCATCACTTGTCTACAGGGCTAAAGCAGAAATAGGCAGACATATGCACTTCCCAGGAAGTTCCCTGGCTGTGCTGGCTTTGCAACCAAGGCCTTGTGGGAAGGGAAGCTGGTTGACCTTCAGCCTGCAAAGCAGCAAGCCTTTTCACAGGACTGTAATGACTTTCTGCTTACAGGCAGACCTGTGGGCTCCGCCCCATGGGTACTACCGTCGACTCATCACGCATTGTGGGAGGCATAGATGTCCTGCCAGGTTATGGGGCCTGGGCTGGCATTGCCAGTATCCGCCCCGTCTGGAGACCACCTCTCTCTGTACATGTCTGTGGAGGGACCCTCATCAGCGCGAAATGGATTCTCTCAGCAGCCCACTGCTTTGAAAACATCTCAATGTAAGGAGGACCTGGGCACAGGGATATCCCCACACCACCAGTGTGTGCTATTCCCATCCCATTTCCTGGCACTGTGCCTAGTGCCAGGACATTGTAGGGCCCAGCTGAGAGACTGCTCAGGGAGAGGACCGGGCTCATGCCACTGCTTCCTAGCAGCCTCCAGTTTAACATATCTCGAACTTACTTTCTCTCTCTGTAGTGCTATTTTCCTCTTTGCCTCAGGAAGCAGAAGGCAGGGAAGTGCTGGGCTGTCACAGCATATGACTTCCTCTCACCCCTCTCTCCATCTGCCTTCCAGTCCCTTCAGCGAGTGGGCCATCGTGCTTGGGGCCACCTCGTTGAGCCAGTCAGTCCCTGATGTGGAAGTGCGCCGGATTAAGCGGCTGATCATACACGAAAAATATAATTCTATGCCTGTGTATAACGACGTCGCCTTGCTGGAGTTGGACAGGCCAGTACAGTGCAGCTCCTCTATTCAGACCGCCTGCCTGCCTGGTCCTTCAGTGAAAGTGTCGGAGCTGAAAAACTGTTACGTTGCTGGCTGGGGTGACAGAATTGTAAAATGTGAGTTCCCATAAAGGACCTGTGCCCTGAGGGCAAGCTCAGAACACCAGGGAGAGATGGCTGGGGCTTCCTGACAGCAGAGGTCAAAATGAGAGTTGGCCTGTGGGACATACGCCTCGGGAGAGATGGGCCTAGCCTGCTGCCCACCACCAGACAGCAGTGACATAGCACTCCAACACCCCTCTAGAGACAGAGCTAAGCCCTAAGGAAGGACTTCAACACACAGACAGGCCAGGAGAATGAGCAAGGAGCTGCTGGGAGCTCATTTCTTTCTCTGCTCACAGCCACAGGTAAAGATATCCTGCAGCAGGCCAAGGTCCATGTCGTGGATAACCGGCTCTGCAACAGTAGCGATTGGCTGCCAGGGTACATCTTTGACTTCAACGTGTGTGCTGGGCAAGGCGGCGTTGGCACTTGCCAGGTAGGAGCATGCTATGAGTCCTGCAGCCCCCAGCAGTGTGGGCAGCCCCACCACCCAAGCACAGCCCAGCGCCTGCTTTCCCTGGCCAGTCGCTCTCCCAGCCCCAGTTCTACACCTCTGCTGGAGCTTCTGCCCTCTTTCCCATCCGTGGGTCCTTGCCAACCCTGAAACATCCAAGCACAGGGGAGACAGAGAGCCCTAGCTTACAGCCCCTCAACCTGCTCCCAAGGGTGTCAAGGTTCTGCAGGTTCCCGCACTTGGGCAGAGCCTTGCTCTGCCTGGAATCCAGTTCTCCAGCAGGGGCTGGGAGAGTAAAGGACAAGTAAAGGACCCAACTCTAACTGCTGACAGGCACACAAAAGCACCTTAATCCTCTCTGCTCTGCTTCAGGGTGACAGCGGGGGGCCTCTTGTCTGCCAAGATAAGAGTGGTGACTTTTTCTGGCAAATTGGTGTGACCAGCTGGGGAATAGGCTGTGCTAGACCTAAACGGCCTTCAGTCTTCAGCTCCACTCAGTACTTCTACAACTGGATCCGGAGCAAGATGGGAATAAAGCCAGCACCAGCAGTTACTCCAGCACCAGCGCCAGCCTACACCTCAACCCCTCTGCAGACATTACCTCCAAGTACAACACAACCCTGTCCATTTCCACGTGACAAGCTGCTGCAATTCTTTAATCTGCTGAAGGATATCTTGCAGTTCCTAAAGGGAAAAATGTTTGGAGCAGCAGAATGAGCCAGCTGCAGTTCGGGCTATAGTGGACCACAACCCTTCTGAGTTATATTAATTTGAATTTCATTAAACTAAATTAAATTTTGAATTGTAAGCAAAAAAAAAAAAAAAAAAAAAAAAAGATACTTGTACTTTCTGCTCTGAGAATACCCTGCATCCAAATTTTATAAAATCCTACTGGCTTGATCATTGCCCAAGCAGCCCTGAACTCAGGGATCCCTTCATCCTCATCTAGGAAGAATTTGGCTTCACATTCCTTTCTGTACAGATTAATGCTTTCCCTACAGATATTGATACATCTACAGTGGAAAATTAGCATCTGGCACCTTAAGTCTGCAACAAGTGCAAGAAGCACAACACTAGGAAAACGAGAAAAGAAAAAAAAGGTGAAGATGTTGCCCTGTCATTAAGAATGTGAAGCCCTTCTATGCCCTAAGGATAATTTTTGTCCCTATCAGATGGTAACTGGGTTTTTTGACCAATGTAGAAACCTAAGCAGTAAAGAGTTAATGCACTGCTGTGCCCTAAACACCAACAGCCATCAAGCAGTCAAGTTGTAACAGGATGTGCCTGGAAAGGGGAGCCATATGAAGGTAAGGCAGCAGCATTCTGGAGCTGAATTTCCCCTTCCAGTCCATGGTGATCACACAACATAAAGGACAGTTTAAGTGCAGGAGTGGGGTCAAGGAGTGGGCAAGACCAATAGAGGGAGAATCAAGACCACCAAAAAACTCTCAAAGCCCCCCAGCCTGTATCCAGAAAGGTCCAGAATAGTGGGCTGCACATGCTAACTCTTTTGCATGAAGAGTGAGAAACCTAAAACCAGAAAAAACTGCTTTTCCCCTAAAACCAGGGGAAAACTTACCTATAAAAATGTACCACCACAGAGGCTGGGTGGCATTCTCTTGGGACTCTGGTGTCTTGGTTTGAAAGACAGGTATTTGCTACAGGAAGGCAAGAACCCCTTCCCTTAGATGGAGAGTGCAACTCCCTCCCTTCCAGTTATTATAGTTCGAAATAGGGGCTTTCAGGCAGAAGATATGGGAGGTAGGAATAACAGTTCTTTACTAATATATCTAACAAGACAAACAGCAGAAACAACAACAGCTATAAAAATTGACAACAAAACAGAACAGTATAGCTCAGTTCCAGTCTCTTTGGCCAAGGCCCTCTCTCCCTGTGCTGTTACCGGTGCTGTGGGGGCAGGGCAGGTCCCGCGCAGTTGAAGAGGGCTGGGTGATGGCGGCAGCGGCCCAGGGGTGAGAGGGATGGGGGAGCAACTCCCCCCTCACGGTGTCGGTCGTGGTGCTCGGCAGAGTGTCTAGAGGTAGTAGGATGAGGTGGGAGAGCAGCAGAGCGATGTCCAACGGCAGGGAATGTGGCTCCCAGCGTTGGGATGGCGGGGAGGATGGTAGGTAGGAGCTCCAGCCGTCTTCCTCCGACTCCTCGAGCGAGAGAGAGAGCAGGCCCTCCTGTCCCACCTTTCCTTTTCCGGTATTCCCCGTCCCCACCCCGCTGTGAGAGAAAACTCTTACTACTAAGGTGTAGCCACAAATATTTAGCATAGCAATGGGAAAAATTCTAGAAACAAAAGGGAACAATTTAACCCCCAACACTTGGAAACCTGTTGCCTGGATCAATGCTGGACACAGAACTGTGAACATCTTTCCTCTCCTACCTGATTTATTTTTCCCTTCTTTCCTATTTTATTCTTTTGTTTTTCTTACTACTAAACAAAACGTATACCAAAACATGTACCAATTGCCATGCTGAGTGTGTAGTTAATAAAAATTAGTGAGGTTTTTTTGGACCCTTTTGGTTTTTGCCATTTCTTTTCATCTGTGAACATCTACAGAGGAATTAAAGTGCAGACAATACCATGTATCAAAGTCAATAGTATGGATTTTATTTAACAGTAAACAGTGAAGTAGAGAGAGAGATAGGAGTAGGAAAGAGAGGAGGGCCAGAGGGAGAGAAGGAGTAAGGCAGTTTAAGCAAAAAGCTGTCACCATACTTGGATCCAGAAAGCATCCTGTTGCATCCTTCTTCACCGTGGTCTTCTTGCTGGTATGGTTCCTAAGGTGTTCAAATTTTTTAACTATTTATGCATTTTAGTGAACAAAGGAATTAATGCTCATTGGCTACAGAGTTACCCACTCAGAGCTGATTTTCAGCACTGTTGCTGAGTTGGCTTTCTGTGTGGATACTTTCTGTCCAGTATGAGTGCTCCTCCAGTATCTATGTTTTCCTCCTGCTAGTCTGAAATAACTCCCAGACAATCTTATTTCGTGTTCCTCTCAGATGGATTAACTCACAGCCCAGGTTTCACAGAAGCATATTCAGTGAGGGGGAGCTTCAGTCATCACAGATGAGCAGTTGTTTCTTTGGAGAGTTTGCCACAGTGGGCAAAGTCCTTCAGTGATCTTAACATATCTTGGAGGGGCAAGGAGAACCTCCATTCTTAATTGGACAAGCGGGGGGAATATAGTTACCAAAGATGAGGAAAAGGTTGAGGTACCTAACATCCTCTTAGTCAATTTTCAACAATAAGACAGGTTGTCCTCAGGACAACTGGCCTCCTGAGTTGGTAGATGGGGACAGGGAACAGAATAGCCTCCCCTGTCATCCAGGAGGAAGCAGTTAATGACCTGCTGGGCCACTTAGATGCTCACAAGTCTATGAGACCAGACAGGATCCATCCTAGGGTGATGGGGGAGATGGCAGAAGACTTCACCAAGATGCTTTCCATTATTTACCATCAGTCCTGGGTAACCAGGGAGGTCCCTGATGACTGGAGGTTGGCCAACATGATGCTTATCCATAAGAAGGGCAAGAAGGAGCACATGGGAAACTGCAGGCCTGTCAGCCTGACCTTGGTGCCCAGTAAGATTATGGAACAGGTCATCTTGAGTGCAATGACACAGTACCTAGAGGACAGCTGATAGGAGGGGAAGATTGTGTTTGACTCACCTGATCTCCTTTTATGAGTTACCAGGTGACCCACCTGGTGGATGAAGGGAAGCCTGTGGGTGTTGACTACCTGAACTTCAGCAAAGCTTTTACACTTTCACCCACAGCACACTTCTGGAAAAACTGGCAGCCCACAGCATAGACAGGATCATTCTTTGATGGGTTAGACACTGACTGCATGACCGTGCCCAAGAGTGAAGGTGAATGGTGCTGCATCCAGCTGGGGGTCAATCACTAGTGGAGCTCCCCAGGGATCAGTGCTGGGGCCAGTCCTGCTTAATACCTTCATTAATGGTCCAGAGGAGGGGATTGAGTCCACCATTAGCAAATTTGAGATGATACCAAATAGGGTGTGAGTATTGAATCTGTTAGAGGGAAGGAGGGCTCTGCAGATGGAATTGGACAGGCTAGGTAGGTGGGCTGAATCCAATGATATGAGGTTTAGCAAGTCCAGGTGCCAGGTCCTGCCCTTGAGTCACAACAACTCCTGCAGCACTACAGGCTGGGGACAGTGGCTGGACAGTGCCCAGGCAGAAAGGGACCTGGGGGTACTGGTTGATAGCTGATTGAATATGAGCCAGCAGTGTGACAAGGGGGCCAAACTGGCCAATGGCATCCTAGCCTGTATCAGGAATGGTGTGTCCAGCAGGACCAGGGAGGTCATTCTTCCCCTGTACTTGTCACTGGTGAGGCCTCACCTTGAGTGCTGTGTCCAGTTCTGGGCCCCTCAATTTAGGGAGGATTTTACTTGAGATGCTCAAACGTGTCCAGAGAAGGGCAACAAGTGTGGTGAATGGTCTGGGACACAGGTCCTATGAGGAGCAGTTGAGGGAGCTGGGGTTGTTTAGCCTGGAGAAGAGAAGGCTCAGAGGTGACCTTATCAATCTCCATAACTCCCTGAAAGAAGGGTATAGCCAGGTGGGGGTCGGTCTTTTCTCCCAGGCAACCAGTAACAGAAGAGGACAAAATCTTAAGCTGTACCAGGGGAGTTTAGGCTGGACATTAGAAAAAAACTCTTCACAGAAAGGGTAATTTTGGGTATTGGAATTGAGTGCCCAAGGTAGGTGGTGAAGTCACTGTCTCTGGAGGTGTTTGAAGAAAGACTAGACATGGCTCTTAGTGCTGTGGTCTGGTTGACAGGCTGGTGTTCAGTCATTGGGTAGACTCAATGATCTCAGAGTTTTTTCTCAACCTAGCTGATTCTGTGATTCTGTGATTCTGTGATTCTGTGATTCTGTGATTCTGTGATTCTGTGATTCTGTGATTCTGTGATTCTGTGATTCTGTGATTCTGTGATTCTGTGATTGGTGTTTAAGGCAATTGTGCTCTTAAGTCTCTTACAATATCTTATGCAGCTCTGCTCATCAAGGGTGCACGGGTTCTCAGAGCTCCTGAGACTTGTCAGTAGGGAGCAAAGCCACACATTTACTCTTCACTAGAGATCACCTGCACAAGTGCTGCTTGACCAGCATACCCAACTACCTGACTGATGTGTGCAGTGCCTGCTAAGGCCATATTGATTTTTTTGTCCACAGTGTTTACTTCGTAAGAAGAAAACCTCCCCCTTATAAAAACTGCATTCAATTCACCATATTTTCTGATTCAAGAGTGAACTTAAAACAAAAAAAAGATAGAAAGAAAGGAAAAATCCAGCTTTCAGCCCTGAGATTTAATTAAAAATCCAGGACCACAAAAGTATTGAAGCACTTAATTCCCAGTATCTGTTTATCACAGACAGGCGTCTCAAGCTTACATGTTTTCAGTTTCCAGAGATCATCTTCCCAGGCTCTCAGAAAAGTAAGATCTGTAAGATCTGGCTGTAAGATCTGGAGGGCTGAGTCTCCCCAGGGTGGCAGTGAGAAGGATACTAAGGCTTGAGGAGACAGGAGGGTATCCTTCTCCAGGGGTTTGCACATTTCTTCATCTCCTCCTTGGGACAGCAAGGAATCAAGGTTTCCCCATTTTGTTGCAGTGTGTGAGATTCTTTGGTAGTGCCAGTGATGGGGAGCAGCTTCTCGAAACTCCCTGAATTGCCATGGAGAGCAGACAGAGCCATGGGGACAGAATAGAGCTGCCCCATTTGCCACGATGAGCAAGAGGGTGTCGCTTATGTGATTAATTCTGCATGGGTTGCATGCATTGGGCAGAGAAGAAACCAGAGTGCCCACTCTGCAGAAGATTGATAGAATCTGTCAGGTTTTCACTGCAGGAACAAAAATATCTAGAATGTGTCATCACACCCCAGGGAGAACCACCAGAGACCAGCAGCCATCTTGGATGTAGGGCTAGACCCAGGCAGGATCTCTCAGTCTCCTGGATGGAAACAGCTGCCAGTGCCTTGCAGCTTTTCCTCAATCTTCTTTGCAAGGGACACTCTCACCATCTAAGCAGGGGCCAGTAGCACCCTCATGGTGGCTGGCAGTGAGAGCAATCTTGTATGCATTGTGCCTCTGTGGTCCGGATGGGTTCAGCAGGACATCTTGCCTCAGAAGAGCTTATCTGTTGCTTTTAGCTGGTGGAATAACAGAGCATCTTGCCCCAGAAGGACATACCTATTTCCTGCTAATTGATGAAAAATGCAAACATGACAAGCTGTCTTGTAGTGAGTTATTTTTGCACCATGGGAGTAACACTCCCAGCTGACAACAAACATCTTGCTGTGAAGTGACATCCAGAAAGATAAGCTGGAATTTCTGGCTGATGGACACCTTACCTTACAAACTATAAAAGCTATGCCAAATTTTCACTAAGCAGGAAATCTTCTGCACATTCCCTGGAAATTTGTGGGATTTTCCCCCAAAGTGGAGACAGCTGCTTTGTGGTTACTCCTCTGAGTGAAAGGATTTGGTGTACGCTATCATCATTTCAATGGTAAATTACATCTGACTCCTAATCTATACTATTTCTTTTGCTAGGTTTAATATAAATACAATAATATTGTGTACTGTATTATGTAATCTACTAGATTAACTTTTTTGTTTTATACCATGTAGTAAGTAACTCTTAAGGCCTTGTTTCAGTTATCTGCTGTCTGTTCAATAAATAACTCATTTTATAAATAGACCTGATCTGCCATTGTTAGAACTTACAGGCCAGAGTGATTTTAGATGTGGGCCACCTAAATTTAAGCTGTTGCCAAAAATCTGAGTTTAAGGCAGTGCTTGCCTGAAGCTCTCACTTGACCCATGACAATAAGAAGGTAATGGTCCAGATGCTGCAGCCTGTCCTGGAAGAATATACAGAACAGCTGGTTGATGGCACTGTCAATTTCATTGTGGGCCAGTGCAGTGAGGAGGCCCAGAGGCTGCTGCACTCCTACGCTGCTGGGAAGGAGGACAACAGCCCTGAGGCCAGTTCCTGCTCCATCAGCTCCACCAGCTCCCAGAGAGGGACTCCCACCTGGCATCCAACTCCTGCCAGCAGCCGTGCAGGCTCTGACATGGAGGAGCAGCCCAGCACATCAGAAGCTGCCCTCTGTGCTCTCCGCATCCTCTATCCATCTGTGCCGATTGGTCCAGAGCAGGTGCAGCCGCAGAAAGAGCAGGGGGAGATGGTGGTGGCAAGTTCTTCTGCCCAGGGTGTTGCTTAATGTCAAAAGAGAAAATTTTGTCACAATCTTAAAATAGTAAAAAATCCCCAGGTCTTCATTGGAAGCTTCCAGGTGCCCCCATGGTCGTGGGCACACCTGGCACCAGATTAATACTATTTTTGTAAATTTAACAAATTAGAATATCTAATAGATATTGTCCAATTAGAAGAGCAGTTGGTTAGGTAATTTCCCCCTAGGTTCTGCCCCACTAGAGTTGTTCCAGGGCCTTTCTTGCTATGTCTTCTAAGTTCCAGTGGAAAACACCGTGTTCTTGCTTGCCTAAAAAGCAAGACTAAACAGTATTTCACGAATGTATTAGAAGATTAGCTTACTGTTCTAAAAGGTAGGGGAAAAGGGTGGAAAAGTACTAGAAGCTACAACCATGTATTAGTAGTCTACAAATCTACAAATATATGACAAATGTATAGAAAGCAAAAATCTCTAGGCATCCAGAGCAGCAGCCACCATTCCACGGCTCCTTGTCAGGGCTAGGAACACACTCACAGGGGGCCTTGGCATGCCCCAAAAGAGGAGGGCTGCTGGCCCCAGGATTCTACCTAGCCATGCAACTCACTTCGCTGGCAGAACTAGCAGGGCTCCAGTACATTTTTAGACTGGAAATAGGAAATACATTATTTCCCTCACACAGTCTCTGGCTGCTGCTTTCTTCCCCTTCAGGCGCCTTTCCCCTTCCAGTCGTGCCCCACTGTGGTTGGCACTTGCCTGTTAGGGAGGGAGGCTATTGAGGAAGTTGCAGTTGCAATGATTGAGCTCTGGATGGGTGCCCGAGGCAAGAGGCCATGAACTGCCACCCCTTGGCACAGGAAAGGGCACAGGGACCTGTGGCACCAGCCTGGGGACTGGACACTGAGACACAGCAGGAGCTGAGACCCCCAGGCTTTGATGCTGTGAGGGTATGAAAGCCCAGGGGTTCCTTTGTTCAGAGTCCCTTTTCAAAGGCACCAGCTGGAGCTGGTGCTATTGCACCATGATTAAGCTGTTTGAAGGAACTGGATGTCTGAGAATCTGCCATGGGAAACCTGAGACTGAGCTGGTAAAGAATCCTGGTCTGAATGTGAGTGTGAGGGGTGTAGCTGTGAAGGGGCTTCTATCCCAGCAGAGGTGGTGTGAATGAGGTTGCCAGCATGGCTCCTGGGTGGTCAGATAGAGATGTTTCCTTAACAGCAGGGTTCAGGGCTGGATCTAGGTGAGACCAGACTGTGAAAGGCTGGGTGGATCAGGCTGTGAAAGTGGGTCTTCAGAAGCAACCAGCTGGATAGCAGCCTTATGGGGAGAGCAGCAGGGAGGGTGGCATGGCCTGCCTGGAAGGTGCCTGGGCCCTACCTCCCATTCTCCCATCTGGAAATGTCAGCCAGCCCATGACTCAGATTCCTGATCCTCCCCTAGACCCTCTTCTGCACAGCAGTGGCTTCAGAATTGGTGAAGTCCAGCAGCACCTGGGAAAAGAGAAGCTGCAGATACGACCTGGAAGTGAACATCCTCTCCAGCAGGAGCAGTGAGACTCCGCTTCTGGGCAGGACTTGCATGGTCCAAGACTTTCTCTGACCTTGAATAAAGCCTTGGTGGGCTCCTGCTCCAGGAGTCCCTTGCAGACCTGGGACAAAGGCCCTAGGCCAACTCTCTTGCAAGGCCAATGCCATCCTCTGCAGCCACTGTACTCCAGAAGAGCTTGGTTCCAGCCCCTGATGTTTCCCCAGGACAGTTGAGCCCCCTCCCCAGAGCACACTGCCTGCATGGCACTGGGCTGGCGACCACTCACCCAGGAGTGGGCAATCTCTCTTACCTAGGGTGAGGAACAGCCTTGCATTCACTCTTTTCACAGGCCAGAACTCAAAGATGTCGTGCAGCACCTCACAGACTCTGGAGGCAGGAGAGCTGAGCACCACTGCTTCCAGCATGGTAGGGTCTCAAGGTCTGCAGGAACAACAGAGTGATGGCAGTGATTCTGCTGTTCCTCCTCATCCTGGAAGACTGATCTGAACTCTCAGGGACAGGACAGGATGTATATACTGCCCAGGAGAGAGACATGGGCAGAGAGTGTGCTGAATATATATAAATATACAAAACATCAATTTCAGTTTAAAATTTTAATTTATTGCAGATTGCTACAACTGTACTGCCTATATCAAAGCATGCAAATATCAGTATATCTATCTAAATATCAATATATCTCTAACTCTGTAAGTACAACAACAAAATACATCTATAAATATAACTATATAGAGAGGGATCCCAGGCAGTCCATTTTCACAGGCTTTCCCTCAGTACTTCCCCTCATGCAGAACAGCTCTTCTGGAAAGGTACAGCAGATGGACATCTAGGAAGCAAAGGGAACACAGAGTCAAGACTGGACCTTGTTTATGTCTCCCTTGGCAGTACCCCTAGCAATTGTACTTCTATCAGAGACTATAAAACATGGCCTGAAAGGCAGGCTCTCCCTTGAGAATTTGAGGTCTGTTGAGGCCATGCTGTTTAAAAGAACAGGAATTCTTCCAAGTTTCAAAACTTTAAAATTTTGAAGTACCCTGATAAAAGCTGCAGCACTAACACTGTAAATGGCACCCACAAGAACTTTGAACAGAGACATTCACATCTCATGAAAAGAGCTCTAGCCTTGTTTCTTCTCTGTACTGACAAAGACCTCAGTCCTAACCTAAATGATGGAAACTGAAGGGAATTGTGAGGTGAGTTATTAACTAACATTGTTACCTGGTGTCCTGGGGTACAATGCAAAAATGTGTATTCTATCACCATCTGTTAAAATGTGGGAGGGGTGCTGATCCTTATCTCTGTGGGAGATATCCTCTGCTGATGTGCCATCTGATAAGATCAGGGATGATCATTGTTATCTTTTCACAACCCATCCTTCCTCCAGAAGATATATTCTGTTAATGGGCCATTAAGTCCTATTGTGTGACTGATAAGATTACATCATCCCATTGGGAGATGCCCCAGCCAGGGGCAGGAGCCAAGCCTTTCCTACCTACATAAAAACTGGGGTTTGGGACCCGAGGGCAGACCTTTCTACTGGATCCCAGAGGAAAGTCGGACCATTTCCACATCATCGCTGGATCTTCGGAGGAAAACTGCACCTTCTACAGGAGCACTGCTTCAACAGAACCACATCCGTCACCCAGGAGGACTGCAGCCACCATTTATACGGACTGCTACCAACACCCTGACTGACAGGGTGTCAGGTTGTATTTCTGACTGTGTTGGTGGTTGTTTCTTTCATATTATTGCATGTATTTTATTTTTTCTCTTTTCTCCTATTAAATTGTATTACTGACTTGGAGTCTCGCACTGGTTTTACTTTCAAACCAACACATTAATTGGCGCCCAACGTGGGGCACAAAGGGTACTGAGAAAAGTCAGTATTACAATTTTGTTTTCACCATGATTCTCAACATGCTTACATGGGTTTTATATCTTGCTCTCTATATTTTTCCACACATGGGGAACTATCTGCCAGCTGTAATGCTCCTGTGTAGACCAGGATATGGTATAAAAATTGCTTTACTGGCCTATTATGTCTACTGCATGATAACCTCTGAGGCAATGAACATAATCCGGAATATATACTCGACTTTGTTTGCTTGTCCTAGTCCAGGTTGCTACATCCGGGGTTTTAACAATCACACCCAGCCCTTGGGGGGAGGGGTAAAGGATGATTTTTTCCAATCTTTCCGGCCTGATACAGTAGTTTTTGGAAATGTTGAGTTCCCGCTGGATGCTAAGGACAGCATAATATTGTTGTTAGTTCTGCTTTGTCTCCTCTGCACAGCCTTTACAGCCTACAACATGCTTAGAAACAGAACACTACATGGCGTATTGATGCGTATTCTTGAGGAAGAGGAAAAAAGAAACAAATCAACTTCGTCCACGTCTGCACAGAATGTCACAAAGAGGAGAAGAACCAAACAAAAAGCAACAGTGTCCGTGTCTATGCAGACTGCCACAAAGGAGGAAAAAGCCAGAAGCACCATCAGCATCTCCACACAAACCATCACTGAGCCAGAACAGCCTAGACCAGTAGCAGTTGCCCCCGTTCAGAAGAAGAAATCAAAGAGCAAATCAGTTCGCATAGTGACTGACGAGGACGTGGCAGGACCTTCGCACCCAGCAGAAGTGACAGAGCCAGAAATCATCACTCGCTCTCTATCCCTGGGTGAGCTGCGTGACCTGCGGAGGGAATTCACCCGCCAGACAAATGAGTCCATCTTGACCTGGCTGCTCCGCATCTGGGATGCCGCAGCCAATGACACCATTCTGGATGGAAGTGAGGCCAGGCAGCTGGGATCTCTGTCCCGGGATGTGGTCATTGACCAGGGGATTGGGAGAACCCAAGAAACTCTCAGCCTCTGGCGGCAACTGCTGACAAGTGTGAAGGACAGATACCTTTGTAAAGAAGATCTTCAGGTGCACCAAGGAAAATGGAGCACAATAGAACAAGGTATCCGATGCCTGAGGGAATTGGCCGTGCTGGAGATCATTTTCTCAGAAGATGAGAGATTTCCTAAGAGCCCAGACTGTGTCCGGTGCACGTCACAGATGTGGTTGAGATTTGCACAACTTGGACCAGAGATGTATTCCCGTTACCTGGCAACGCTGCAGTGGAGGGAAGGCGAGGACATGGTAGGCGTCTTGGCCAATAAACTAAGAATTTATGAGGACACTGTCACAGCCCCATTTCGTACCCATGTCTCATCCATGGAAACAAGGCTGGTGGAGCAAGTCCGAAGCCTGATTGAAGAGGGCCATCAGAAACTAAAAAAAGAACTTAAGGAAAACAACTACCAGATCTCTCCTGAACCAACAAGAGTTTCTGCCATTAGGAGCCGGCGTTCCTCAGGCAGGGAGAGAGGACACACTCCACGAGGTAACCTCTGGTTTTTCCTTCAGGAGCATGGAAAAGATATGAGGAAGTGGGATGGAAAACCCACCTCCTCCTTAGCAGCCTGGGTACGTGAGCTGAAAAGAGGGACACCTACCCCAAGAAGCTCATCTAGAGTCAATGCTGCTCCAGTCTCTTGTGTACAGAACTCCAGACAGTATCAGAATGATGATATGACTGATCCTCTTGAAGGAACCTCAAGAACCTATTTACAGGGAGAGAGCAACGTGTACCAGGATCAGGAATAGAGGAGCCCTGCCTCTAGCCAGGTAGAGGAGAGGGATAATCGGATCTATTGGACTGTGTGGATCCGATGGCCTGGCACATCCGACCCACAAAAACATAAGGCTTTGGTTGACACCGGCGCCCAGTGTACTCTGATGCCATCAAAGTATGTAGGAGAAGAATCCATCTCTATTTCTGGGGTAACAGGAGGATCCCAGCAGCTGACTGTAGTGGAGGCCGAAGTGAGTTTAACTGGGAACAGGTGGCAGAAACACCCCATCGTGACTGGCCCAGAGGCCCCATGCATCCTTGGCATAGACTATCTTAGAAATGGATACTTCAAAGACCCAAAAGGATATCGCTGGGCTTTCGGGATAGCTGCTGTAGAGACAGACGGCACTAGAAAACTGAGCACCTTGCCTGGTCTTGCAGATGACCCCTCTGCTGTGGGACTACTGAGAGTTGAAGAGCAACAGGTACCAATCGCCAGAACAACAGTACACTGCCGGCAATACCGTACTGACAGAGACTCAGTGATTCCCATGCATGAAATGATCCGTAAACTGGAGAGCCAAGGGGTGGTCAGCAAAACCCACTCACCCTTCAACAGCCCCATCTGGCCTGTGCGTAAATCTGAAGGAGAATGGAGATTGACCGTAGACTATCGTGCATTGAATGAGGTGACTCCACCGTTGAGTGCTGCTGTGCCAGACATGCTGGAACTCCAGTACAAGCTGGAGTCCAAGGCAGCAAAGTGGTACGCCACCATTGACATCGCCAATGCATTTTTCTCCATTCCTCTGGCAGCAGAGTACAGGCCTCAGTTTGCTTTCACCTGGAGGGGCGTGCAGTACACCTGGAATCGTCTGCCCCAGGGGTGGAAGCACAGTCCCACCATCTGTCATGGGCTGATCCAGGCTGCACTGGAGAAGGGTGAGGCCCCCGAACATCTACAGTGTATCGATGACATCATTGTATGGGGCAGCACAGCAGGGGAAGTCTTCGAGAAAGGAGAGAAGATTATCCAGATTCTGCTCAAAGCTGGTTTTGCCATTAAGTGAAGTAAAGTTAAGGGACCGACTCAGGAAATTCAGTTTCTAGGAGTCAAGTGGCAAGATGGACGTTGTCAGATCCCAACAGAGGTAATTAATAAGATCACCGCTATGTCTCCACCTACCAACAAGAAGGAAACACAAGCCTTCCTAGGTGCCATAGGCTTTTGGAGAATGCACATTCCTGAGTACAGTCAGATTGTGAGCCCTCTCTACCTGGTTACCCGCAAGAAGAACGATTTCCACTGGGGCCCTGAGCAGCAGCAAGCCTTTGCCCAGATCAAGCAAGAGATCGCTCATGCAGTAGCCCTTGGCCCAGTCAGGACAGGACCAGATGTGAAGAACGTGCTCTACTCTGCAGCCGGGAACCATGGTTTGTCTTGGAGCCTGTGGCAGAAGGTGCCTGGTGAGACTCGGGGTCGACCACTGGGATTCTGGAGCAGAAGCTACAAAGGATCTGAAGCCAACTACACTCCCACAGAGAAGGAGATCTTGGCCGCCTATGAAGGAGTTCAAGCTGCCTCAGAGGTGATTGGCACAGAAACACAACTCCTCCTGGCACCCCAACTGCCAGTGCTGGGCTGGATGTTCAAGGGAAAAGTGCCTTCCACACATCACACCACTGACACCACATGGAGCAAGTGGATTGCTCTCATCACTCAGCGCGCCCGTATTGGGAATCCAAATCGCCCTGGGATTCTGGAAATAATTACAAACTGGCCTGAAGGTGAGACTTTTGGATTGTCTTCTGAAGAAGAAGAGGAACAAGTGGCGCGTGCTGAGGAAGCCCCACCATATAATGAGCTACCAGAGGCTGAAAGACGATATGCCCTCTTCACTGATGGTTCCTGCCGAATTGTAGGCACTAACCGGAAATGGAAAGCTGCAGTATGGAGCCCCACACGACAAGTTGCACAAGCTACCAAGGGACAAGGTGGATCGAGTCAGGTCGCAGAGCTAAAAGCCGTCCAGTTGGCTTTGGATATTGCTGAACGAGAGAAGTGGCCAAGGCTCTATCTCTACACTGACTCATGGATGGTAGCTAATGCTCTGTGGGGTTGGCTGGATCGCTGGAAAAAGGCCAACTGGCAATGCAGAGGGAAACCCATATGGGCAGCTGAGATTTGGCAGGACATTGCTGCCCCAGTAGAGAAATTGACCATAAAGGTTCAACATGTGGATGCACATGTACCCAAAAGCCGGGCTAATGAAGAACATCACAACAACGAGCAGGTGGACCGAGCTGCCAAAGTGAAAGTATCACAGGTGGATCTAGACTAGCAGCACAAGGGAGAATCATTCCTAGCTCATTGGGCCTATGATGCCTCTGGTCATCAGGGGAGAGATGCAATGTACCGATGGGCCCGTGACCGAGGGGTGGACCTTACCATGGACAGCATCTCACAGGTCATCCACGACTGCGAGACCTGTGCCGCAATCAAACAGGCCAAGCGGGTGAAGCCTCTGTGGTATGGTGGACGATGGTCGAAGTACAGGTATGGGGAAGCCTGGCAAATTGACTACATCACCCTTCCCCAAACCCGCCTGGGCAAACACTACGTACTGACCATGGTGGAAACAACTACAGGATGGTTAGAAACCTACCCTGTGCCTCATGCCACGGCCCGGAACACCATCTTGGGCCTAGAAAAACAAGTCCTTTGGAGGCATGGTACCCCTGAGAGAATTGAATCAGACAACGGAACCCATTTCAAGAACGGCCTTATCAACACCTGGGCCAAAGAACACGGCATTGAATGGATATATCATATCCCTTACCATGCGCCAGCTGCCAGGAAAGTTGAAAGGTCTAATGGACTCCTTAAGACTACTTTGAAAGCACTTGGTGGTGGAACCTTCAGAAACTGGGAAATGAACTTGGCCAAAGCCACCTGGATGGTTAACACCCGAGGGTCCATCAATTGAGCCGGTCCTGCCCACTCTGAACCCCTGCACACAGTGGATGGGGACAAGGTCCCTATGGTACACATGAAAGATATTTTAGGAAAGACTGTTTGGATTAATCCCACCACAGGCAAAGGCAAACCAATCCGTAGGATTGTTTTTGCTCAAGGACCTGGTTGCACTTGGTGGGTAATGCAGAAAGATGGGGAAACCCGTTGTGTACCGCAAGGAGACCTAATTTTTAGTGAGAACTGTATGTAAGGTTTCATTTTGTATTATATATCTGTAAGAGGGTATTGGTTTGGGTGTGATGTAGATGGTAATAGAATAAGGGGTGGATTATGTCCTGGGGTACAATGCAAAAATGTGTATTCTATCACCATCTGTTAAAATGTGGGAGGGGTGCTGATCCTTATCTCTGTGGGAGATATCCTCTGCTGATGTGCCATCTGATAAGATGGGGGGATGATCATCGTTATCTTTTCACAACCCATCCTTCCTCCAGAAGACATATTCTGTTAATGGGCCATTAAGTCCTATTGTGTGACTGATAAGATTACATCACCCCATTGGGAGATGCCCCAGCCAGGGGCAGGAGTCAAGCCTTTCCTACCTAGATAAAAAACTGGGGTTTGGGACACAAAAGCAGTCCTTTCCACTGGATCCCAGAGGAAAGTCGGACCATTTCCACATCATCGCTGGATCTTCGGAGGAAAACTGCACCTTCTACAGGAGCACTGCTTCAACAGATCCACATCTGTCACCCAGGAGGACTGCAGCCACCATTTATACGGACTGCTACCAACACCCTGACTGACAGGGTGTCAGGTTGTATTTCTGACTGTGTTGGTGGTTGTTTCTTTTATATTATTGCATGTATTTTATTTTTTCTCTTTTCTCCTATTAAATTGTATTACTGACTTGGAGTCTCGCACTGGTTTTACTTTCAAACCAACACACCTGGGATCAAGAAACTACCCTTTGAAGAGAGGAACAGCTCCTCCAACTCTACCATCAGCTATTGGATCAACTACTCTGATCTCTCATCTCTGTAAAAGTCAGGCTCAGAGTGGCCGTCTCAGTAATCTCTAAAAACATGTAGACACTCTTCTTACCAGGGTCCTCTGGGGCAAGGAAACAGTTCCCACAGCTCATGTTGCCAAGTGAAGCTCGCTCTTCCACCACAATTTTCACAGGTTCACTTCCTGAAGACTCACACTGACCCAAAATATTCTCCTGAAAAAAAACCAAAACCACCCCCCCAAAAAAACCAAACCAGAAGCAAACCCAAAAATCACTTGCTGTTTTCTTGTAATCATTTTTTGGACACAATAATAACTTCTCTACCCTGAAATGACATGTAACACGAGGTTAACACTGTTAACATGGCTTACATGGCAAGTGTTTGCTAAATTTAAACTCAAACTCTTACAAAATACCTATTAATCAAAACACAAAATCATAAAAACAGAATACATCAAGTGAAAATGCATATCCTCACAGTCTGAACTTCGTCTTTGCTTATGACACTAGCTATAAAAAACAAGGAGAAATACAGAGGGAGAAATCAAGGTGCCTTCCTAGTTACCACTAGATTTACATGGGTGTTATTACTAAGAGATCTCGCTCACACCACTGCACAGGTTGTATGGTGCAAAACTACATTCATGAGCCATACATTTCTGGCTGTGAATCTCACCCCAGCTCATCCAATTACTAAGTCTAATTGTTAATTAATAATTTAATAATTATTAAATGTTAACATATTGCTTGCTTTTTGGAGCTCTTCTCTCCTGCTCCACATGTATTTTGCGGGCAACCATTTACTGCATGGATATGTTTCTATGATTATATGGCAAAAATCTATAGGGTTAAAAAAACCTCATAAAGCTAGACAACCTAGTTAGCTTTCCGTTCCACTGAGGAAGTAAAGACCTGAAGTTAAGTACCTGGAATTTATCATTAGTCAGAAAGATATTCTCAAGAATATCCTGTTCAAGAATATACGTCTCTCTTGCAAACAGGTTAGCCATCAGTACCTTGAAGATGAATGATTGTTTAGAGCCTGCAACATTCCTTCTATTAAGGAAAAGAAGGCTTTTGAAAACAGTGTGAGTTTACAGAAGGTGAAAGGACATCACACTGGGTAATAGGATATGGATAATTCAAAAAATCATACTCTCCACCTTGAGTCTGCTCTTACTCGAGCATTTAAAACCCAATGCCTGTGTACATTAATAGAAATATACATTTTTTGATGAAGCTGTATAAAAATATGCAAAAAGGCTGGGTCAATACAGGAACTAAACACACAGAGAAGTCTGGGAAGAGCCAAGAGTTAAAGAAAGGAGATTTTTAACCAAAAGAGGGAAGCTGTCAAACCAAAGGCCTAGTAGTCCCTGAACTACTATTCAACACAGAATAAGCTGCAAATCTTTAACCACTTCATATCCAGGACCAACAACACCCTTGTTATCACATACATAACTCATGAGGACTAAAAACCGAAACATCTGTTCCCCAACAACTCCTTGACTCATACACTTAATCCCTGTATTCCTGAGGATGAAATCTGGGCCCTAATTGCCAAAGCCTTCAACAATGGAAAATATATACCTCTCAAAACCCTGTTCAAAAGCTGTCAAAACGAATGAAGTGCAGGCAAGACAATTCACTTAGTGGGCACTAAGGAAGGACTCCTCCCACCTCTGTGTGCACTGGCACAAGGACCTGCTCCTCTCTACCCATCACGGAAGAGAACAGCCTAGTCCAGGCTGGAGCTTTGTAGGGGATTCATCAGAATATACATCTTTCTGGAAAGACACCCAAGAGGAAGATGACTAATAGTTGCAACACAGAGAGCAATAGTGGCAAGTTTGCACCAGCTGAGGATGTCCCATCTAGAAACTTAGTTGAAGGCATCAGGATACTGAGAGGACAGTAAAATAGTAGCTTCAATGTATACACAAACATGGCATTTCAAGTGTCTACATGCTAGGCAGGTCTCATGCAGCAGCAAGAGATGCAGCCTACCTCTTCCTTTTCTTTCGTGTTCAAAACCAAAAGGAGAGACTGCATTTGGTACTGTAACAAGGGCTCTCCTGTGCCCCTCTCTGCACATGAGACTTGTAATTCTCTACAAGTTCTCTACAAATGTTCATAAATGGTATTTTCCATAGGAAACATAAAATTAGTAACTCCAACTAACAATATTCCTGAATTTTCAATAAAAATGTTTGCCTTCGGTGGCAATTCTCAAAGTACTCTTTAGGATCAGAGATTACCTAAAAAGCTTCCACTTTATCTGCATAAACAAGTCTACAATGTGCATTTTTCCCTTGAAAATGAGCACCTGAATTTGGCCAAGACAAACAATGGTCTCATTCTCCGGAATGCCGGATAATTTTGATTTGCTTATTTTTTTTAAATTTTGCTTTTAATAAACAAGCACTGAACTAAAGATGCATTTACTTCTCAGGCACGCGGCAACACTGAAAAGCTCTCATTGCACGCCCCAGCATGGCCATCGAGTGGAGGCACCTCCGGAAAGGGCAGCCACTTCAGGGGGACAAAGCAGCAACCTCCTCGAGGGCCTGAAACACAACCTCGAGGTCGGCCGGGCCGGGCCGGGCGGCTCCGGCGGCTCCTCCATCGCCCGACAGTCGCGACACACGGGGGCGCGCGCGCCCGCCAGCGACCGAGCGCTAACGGCGCCGCCCCCGGCACGCGCCCGGGTAACCCAGGGGGGACCCTACAGTGAACCTCTGGAACATCAGTGAGGCCACCCGTCACGGAAAATTCACAACTGAGGAATCCTTCAGGCTGGAAGTCACCTCCCAAAATCTTTCATTCAGCCTCCTGCTAAAAGCACAGTCATTCATCGGGTCAGACCAGGTTGCCTGGGCTTTACCAGTTAAAGGATGCAAAACCTCTCTGGGCCCTCACTCCACCTACATTGCCCTAAGTTCTTCTTTATCTCCAGCTCAAGCCTCTCTAGCTTCAGCTGATGCCACTTTTTCTTTTCTCCTGCCAGGCACCTCTGTGAATGGCCTCTGCCCCTTGATCCCAGCCCTTAGCCTCCAGGTGCTTCCAGATGCCTTACAGCTGTCTCTGCTTCAGAGCGAACCAGTCCTGGACTCACAGCTGCACCTATCAGAGTCAGCGCTCCAGCCCCACTCTCATGGTGGCCTTCCCTGAATTTGTCATATTTTGCCAATTTCCATCCTTGACTCGTGGATCAGGACCTGGATGCAGGATCCGTTTATGGTCTGACAAGTGCCAAGCAGAAGTGATAACTCCTTTTGTTATTGCTGAATTTGATGGGATTCTTTTAGCTCATTCCTTCCCCCATTTCTGGTACCTGTGGATGGCAGCCCTGCTCTCATACATATTGACAGCCTGCTCCTCCTCTTCCGTAGTTTATCATCATCTGCCAGCATCACGATGGCTCTCCTTTGCTTTTCCCGTTGCCCACAAGTTAAACATGAAACATCCCAGGTTAGACCCCTGCTGGATTGCACTTATTGCTAGATATTTCCTTCATTGTTTTGCTGTCAGGAATCATTCTTGGTTTATGCATTTCTGTTGCATCTGAGAAAGCAATGCCTTTCCTCACCCTGCAGGAAACTGTAAAGTTTAAATAATCGGATTTGTACTTATAACAAGGTTTTTGGTTTACAGCTGGACTTATCTTAATAATCTTTTCCAATGCAAATGATTCAATACTGCCATGTCCTGGAGTGAGGAATATCAACTGCTTCGTTCAGGGTGATGAGCAGCTCTTGCCTTTGTGCCATGTTATAAAGCATGCGTGCACATGTCCTTGTCTGTCTATTGAATACAATCATAGTTCTGTGCATTGTTTTAGCATGTGTTTGACAGCAAATATTTGAATGCTCACTCTATTGACTTTTCTCCTGTAGGCTGCAGTTTGGTACTTCTCTGTATATAAATGTCTTAGCAGATGGGCATTGGATTTAATTGACTTTCTTGTGTTTGTACCATGATGAATATCCACACCTGGCGACCCTGAGTTGGTATCTGTTGCTTAGATATTCATACCTAAGAAAGGCACTCTGAGAGAGCCTGTGTTACACGTGAAATTGCATGTGACACAAAAAATCAGAGGAGTCATTTACTAATTAACAAAAGCAAAGTAACATTTCACTAGGTGTAGGCTGCTAAGCACAGCTAGAATAGCACAGGAGAAAACACAAGACATACTTATTTGAATTTTTTATTCTGTAATACTCTGTACCACTTACATATATAAAAGAGAAGGATACTATCAGCAAGTAAAATTGGCAATAGAGAATAATATCCCTTTTAACTTCTTATTACAGATGAACTAGTTGTAATCAGTTTTCTTAGGGAATAACCTACTGACATTCTGCGGAGCATGATGTTGGATTACTGTTTTCTTCTAGCGAATAAGGAGAGCTAATCGAGCAATCCTAGACAGAGTTGTGTCAGATCTTTTTTTGGTACGGCTTACAGTTATATTTTTCTCCAATATTTTCTGACTTACTTTTCCTTCCTTACACTGCTAAATAAATAACAACATGTGGCTTAAGTTCAGTCTACCAGCAATTTCTGACAAAATACAGAAATATATGCTGAGGATCTGAAATCTTGGAGGGTAAATTTTGTATCTTCTGCTAGTCTGGTGGAGCAAGTGGTGAGTGTTATCTCAATCTCTTTGTGTTAACAACTTCCAACATAATGATTGCCAACAGAAGCAAGTCCGTTTGTATGAAGAAACAGATACTAGAAGGCTCAAAGTCAAACTGCTGATGCTTTGTTAGCATGAAAAGTGACTCTGCCTTATTTTATCAGAGACTCTGATAATTTACAGTCATCAAAGGTCAGATGCAAAATTTTTATACTTCAGCTTTGATTATTGCAATTCAAAAGACCATCAAAGTGGCAAGATCACTAAAAAAGTTCTGCCTTCACAGAATCATTTGCAGTTATTTTCATCTTGGACAATATCCTTGTGCATAAGGGAGTGAATGCACAAAAACTCCAAGGAAGCATTCCCCTCTCACTTGAAGCAAGGATTTTTTTTCCCCATTCCTCTTACATTCCTACAGATTCATGAAATGCAAGGGGTTTTGACCCCGTTTTGATCTGAATAATCCATTGTATACACTGAACTTCCTAAATCATTGCTTTAATACACCTCTGTCACATGCTATTGACTTTACTGATACCACTGCTGTTCTTTCAAGTGATGAATCTTGTTTCACAAGGCTGGGAAGATGCAAATCCATTTCAGAGTCTCTGACAGGGAGTTAATTCAACATTACTTCAGTAAGCACTCTTAGCTGCATAAGGCATTAATTCCCTGTCTTGGTCTGCCATATCAAAGGTGTGGGGGCTTTCCTGATTTACTTCTTATTTGATGAACTACTGCTAATTTTCCTTCATGATGGTGGGCAACTGAGATATTATTGTCCAATCTTTGTGCTCTTTCCTTTTAGATCTATCCACTGGATCCTGTCAATTACATATACAATTAACATCAATATATTTTATTTACATTTCTAGTGTACAAGTATCCTAGGATTATTATAGAATTATATTAAATTTGTATGTAACATAGTTTGAAGCTTAACAAAAAGCAACTTTTATGTCTGTCCATCCATCCATTTGTCCAATTCTCTCGTTACCTATCCACCTACTTACCTACCTTTCTACCCAACACGCCATAAGTCTGAGAACAGCTTTTGTAGTAATCATCTCCCTTTACACTAATTTTCAGATATAAACCCAAGCAGGCATTTACTGAAAAACACCATTTGAACACTAATTTATACTGTCCACCTGGTCCAGTTGAATTGTGAGCTGAAAAAATTCAGCAGCCTAAAAAGGGAGAACATTGAAGCAGAGCAAGAGATCCATATTGTTGTGGGGTTTCCTTTATCAGAAAAGGCAAATTTTATATTTGTTGTTCTTTATTCTTGCTGTTCCAATTCTCTACTTCTAATGAAAGTGGAGAACAAAGGAAGCGGAAGAGATACACTCAAAGATCCATCCTTCTAATGTGGAAATGAGTTTAGAATGGTTTGGCAAAGAACTCTGTGAATGGAGCCAGGTTGTGGATCTGGCTCTCCAGTTGAATATCTGTTCCTTCAGGTCATTATTTTTGTGGAGTTTGACCTGGCCTCCCCTGTCAAAAAGACTCTATTACTTCCACCTAGTACGTTTTAACTGTTTCATTCCAGAAACAATTGTAGCCTCATAAGAATACTGAAATGCTTGGTAGGAAAACGGAAAAATGAAACTGAGTGTGGGTCTATAAGCATAAATCCTTCTCAAAATAAGGAATCAAAATTCAGCTAAAAGTTCACAAGAATGTCCATAGAAATGGCAGTGATGAACTGATATTAAAACTGGAGACATGACCAAGGCCTTGGTGACTGGCACTCAACTGTGGTGGTCGGCCAAAGACATGGGTGAGAAAAGAGAGTGTAACACAGTGCTACTACAGTAGCCCTGAACGTATATGTAGAGGCATGAGGAAATGCAGGGACGGATGTCCTGCTGTAACATCACTGGGTGGGAGGATGGCATCACCAGGAGACCGATTGTAACCTAACATCCCTCACTGCTTATATTCAGGGGCCAGACATCTATTTGACTGTGACATCACTGGGTGGTGGAGAATACCATCATCAGGAGATGGACTGTGACATCACATCCCTCATTGGTTATATGTGTGCCTGCAGAACCTGGCTGGGCCAGTTTAGCTCAAGCCTGGACTTCTACTGAGTGTGCCTGCAAGTGGGAGCTACTTCTGGCCCTCAGTTCTCCCCATTCTGCTGCAGCAAGAAGACATGGCCACAGGGGCAGACTGGAGATGCCCTATCTGCCACAACACTCGCAGAGATGTGGCTTCTGCTCTGCCCTGTAATGACCAATTCTGCCTAGGCTGCATCCTGCGGTGGGCAAAGACAAATCCAGCATGCCCACTCTGCAGCAGACCTATGGAGATTGTCAAATTTTCTCAGCGGAGCGAACAGGACTATCTACAGTTTGCCATCACAGCCTCAGAAGAGTTGGCAGAGGACAGCAGCCAGGCAGGGAGTGCTCCATTCCACCTGGCCCAAAAGAGCCCCCATCACCCTGGGGTGTCCCCTCTACCTTCCCCACAAAGGATGCTATCTCCAGATGAACAGGCGGCTGCAGAGTCAGAGTTCATGGGTGGCCTCCTACCTGAGGTCTGGGCAGAACTTTTCCAAAGGCAACAGCAACTGCTGGACCCTGTGCTTCCCTGGCTGCGCTGGAGGCTGGCAGCAGTCTATAAGGATCAGTGGTGGAGAGCAGAGGCTGCAGAGGGCTCCATCCTGCACGGCCTCTGTGTCTGTGGTCCGGATGCAGAGACCTTGGTTGAGCTTCTGGAGCCTCTCCTCAACGGGCACACAGCATCGCTGGTCTATGGCACCATCAACGTCATTGCAGGCCAGTGCAGCAATGAAGCCCGGAGGCTGCTGTGCTTCCATCATGCCAGCACCAACTCCAATAGCCCCAGATACACTAGCTCCCAGGAGGTGATTCTCGCCAGTGGACCCACAGGCTCTGAGGTAGAGGAAGAAGCTGGTACATCAGAAACTGGTCTCCAACAGAGTCCCAGCCACGCCCCATCTATGCCCACCTGTTCAGAGCAGAGCCAGCCCCAGGAAGAGCAGAAGCAGACAGTGACAACAGCAGGTCCATCAGCCCGGGGCTGCAGCCCCTCTGCTCCTAACCAGGGCAGGAACCACCGTTCTGGGAAGCCCCGGCATGCCCGGAAGAAGAGAGCCCCCAGAGCTCAGGACGCTCCCCAGCCCAAGAAGAGGCCACCCCGCCAGTAGCACTAGCATGCCTCCAGGAACTTTTCAGACAAAAAAAAAGAAATAAATTGTCATTTTCCTGACAAAGTCTCTGAGTACTGCTTTCTCCCTGTTCTGGTGCCTTTCTCTGGTCCCCATACTCCACCATCAGCCAAGAGTTCCCAGGACTCCAGGGCCATTTCAGCAATGCCTCCTCACACAGGAAATCCTGATGCAGCCATGATGATTGGAAAGTTTTTGAACAAGCACTGGGGTGATGCTACCAGAGGTATCGGTGAAAGACTGACCAGGCATTCATTACATGAGAAGAGGAAAACTGATAGCGCCTAACACAATTTCTGCCTAAGACATTAATAAAAAATGTACAGTTTGATGATGTACAGTCAGAGGACAGGTACAACCTGAAGGTACAACCAATTAGAGTTCATTCAATCAACTGGAGGGAAAAGACCAACATATTAGTGCAGAATGCACTATAACCTGCACTAATGTACAGTGTACTCTAATCTATATTAATGCAGAGCAATATAAAAACAGGGGAGGAAAGAAAAGGAAATATGCATGAAACTGAGGAGTGGAAGACGAGGTAATATCACTGTTCATAAGGATGCTAATGATACACTTTGCTGGTATGTTTCAGAGAACTAAAACAACAAAACCAAAACCAACCAACCAACCAAGAAAACCCCCAAACCCAGCAAAAAAATATTAGTGTTGTTCTTTAAAACTTTGGAAATTGTTTTTTGACACATTAAGTTTGTATTTGGGGTGATCTGTTTATTGGAGCAGAAAGATATTACTACAGGCAGTTGAAGGAGAAGAAGAAGCAATAATATTTAGCACGTTGCCTTGCTGTTTCTCATGTTTGTACAGTCTCTAGGACAGTTCATTCTGACCACAGAAAAGGCTGGCGAATGAAACACAGTGGGAAAGTTGCAGATTTGCCACTTGCTTTCAGCAAGCAGCAAGCTCGGTGACTGAACAGGCAGTTGCTGTCCTGCTACGTATTCCTGGCAGGAACCTGTGCTGGCTTCCCAGACCAAGTGTGTGCTGTGCACACCACAAATATCCTGTGAGATGCATTCTGAGCATGACTCAACCCACAGGAACCTGTGAGGCAAAAAAATCTCTCAGGAGAAGGGAGGGGTGCCCAGCTGGCCAACCAGCAGACATTCATCCAGGGAAAGATCTGCTGAACAACCTCATGGTCTTCAACGATGACTACACTAGTGGACAAGGGAAAAGTTACAGGTGTCATCTTCTGGAGTTCTGTAAGGGCTGAGGCACTATTCCCCACAACAGTCTTTGCTCTAAATGGGAAGGTGAGTTTGATGGGACTGTTCAGTGGAAATGGAACTAGTTGTGCTATTCAGTGGAAGTGGAATTAGTTCGACCAGTATATCCAGATGGTAATAGTCAATGGCTTACTGTCCTATGGTCATCAGTGAAAAGTGGTGTTCCTCAGGGGCCCCTATTGCAATCTTCATCAAGGACACAAGACAGAGGGATCTAGTACACCCTCAGCAAATTTGTGGGTGACACCATGCTGAGCAGGTGACATGCCTGAGGAGTGATGTGCCATCCAGAGGGACCTGGACAAGCTCAACAAGTGGGCCCATGAGAACCTCATCAGCTTCAACAAAGCTGGGATTACAGCCCAGAAAGCTGACTGTATCCTGGGCTGCATCACCAGCAGCGTGGGCAGCAGGTCAATGGGAGTGCATCTTCACTCTGCTCTGGTGAGAGCCCACCCAGAACACTGCATCCAGCTCTGGACCCCCCAGCATAGGAAGGACATAGACCTGTTAGAGCAAGTGCCAAGGAGGCCACCAAGATCATCAGAGGGATGGAACACTTGTGCTATGAAGGACAGGTGAGAGAATTGAGCTTGTTCAGTCTGGAGAATATAAGGCTCTGGGACACCTTACAGCCCTTTCCAGTACCTAAAGGGGCTAGAGGAGAGCTGGAGAGGGACACTATAAACACATAGTAGTGATAGAAGAAGGGGAAATGGTTTCAAACTGAGAGAAGACAGGGTTAGATAACATGTTAGGAAGAAATTCTTGATTTTGAGGGTGCTGAAGCACTGGCATGGGCTGCCCAAAGAAGCTGCATCTGTCCCTTCCCTAGAAGTGTCCAAGGCCAGGTTGGACGGGGCATGGACAAGCAGGTCTAGTGCAAGGTGGCCCTATTCATGACACATGGGTTGGATCTAGATGATCTTTAGTATCCCTGAAATCCCAAAACATTCTATGATTCTATAATTTCAGGTAAACCAAGTGGCTTTCCTCATACTTGTGACTCATGTTATTTACTGCATGTTTCACCCTTCAGGCCAGCAATTCTCCAAGAAACATAAAAACTACACTTCTCTTTCACGAACTCACAAGATTTTATAAAGCTCCATGCTTTCAGATATTAGAATAATAAACAACTGATGTTGTGTATAACAAGATAATAACTTACACAATCACCTATTGTAGAGTACCAAGCATAAGAATGTTTTATTTCAAACATTCTGACTGTTGCTACAGAAAAGTTGTGACTGGAAGAGACAGTGCCGTGGAGATGGGGAAGTGCGAACTGAGCCAGCTTCTTTTTCTGCCTTGAGACTTGTGCTCCGTGTTGCTGTGTGAACTCCCACTCCTGACTCCTGTCCTGGAAAGCACCAAAGGGCTGATTGCACATGCCTGAAACAGTGGCAAAAATCTATTTTACATATGAGGTGTGCACCAGGAAAACTATAAAAGGAAGTGGATCAGTCAACCCCCCCTCCCTCTTTGTCTCTTTCGCTCTCTTTTTTCACCCCATTTCCAAGTAACAGTTCCATGACATGTGATCTGGTGTCTTTGTTCCGGATGAATAGAATTTATAAGGAACATCACACACCCTATTGGGTCAGTTGTGACACAATGGATCAGGAAAAGAGGCTGAGAGAGCTAATGCCTTGGATGAGTCTTGCATGCAGTGTAAGTGAGAAAGGCATAGGAAAATTGATCCAAACACTGAGAAACTGCAGCACTATGTTGAAATCCTATTAAAGAAAAAATCCTTTCAATAGCCAGTGTAACTCCCAATACTCGAAAGCTTGTCATTTTCTTCATGTACTTCAGAGCTAATATGGACAAGGAAGTCATACCCCTAAATATTGAAAACACCAGTCAACTATACTGCATCCCCAGTCACAGGAAATCCATTCATAGAGCTTGTCAAATGTTCACCACAGATCAAGGTGGGACACAGGCCTAAAGAAGGGTAGGACTGATGAATACATAGACAGCCAAGCAACACATGAACAGCATACGCGTAATCTTTCTGCTGCACTGCTGTGGCATTTCCAAGGAGCCTCACTCATCTGAGGTGCACATCTGGGAGCTTCCCTGGGCACATCTGTGCATCAGAGGGAGCTGCCTGCTGTGGATGTAAAGAAAGAAAGAAAGAACAAAAAGTTCCAAGATACCGTGGGACAGCTCACAAAGTGCTGGTAGGAGGAAAGCAGTGGGCCCAAGTGGGCTGGCCCCAGCAAAACTGAAGTTGTGAGGCAGAGACCAAATACACCAGGTGCTGGGCAGGCTACAGGAAGGCAACCTTAGGAAAATAGAAAAGCCATCACCATTCCAAAACATAGAAGCTTCGTTCACCCCCCTCTTGCATTAAAACCACTTTTTCTCTAGTTCCCATGTAGTGGTTTAAGGCTAGCCAGCAACCAAGCACCACACACAGCCGTTCTCGCTCAGTGCCCCACCAGCGGGCTGGACTGGGCAGAGAATTGGAAGGGTAAAAGCTGGAAAGCTCACAGGTGGAAAACAATTCAGTTGCATAGGGAATGGCGAACCCACGCACGCAAGCAAAAAACCCCAAAGAGCTCATTCACCGTTTCCCGTGGGCAGGCAGGTGTTTTGCATCTCCAGGACGTCAGGGCCTCCTCCAGCCTCACAGTGACTTGGGAAGACAAATGCCATGACTCCAAACGGCCCCTCCTTCCTCCTTCTCGTGCCCAGCTTGAAATACTGAGCAGCAGGGCAGCTGGTCGGGAGTATCTCTTTGGCCAGTTTGGCTTACCTGCCGTGGCTGTGTCTCCTCCCAGGCTCGCGTGCAGCGTGACCCCGGGCAGCTCTGTCTGGGCAGCTCCTTCAGTTGTGCTGGGTGCCCAGCTGACGCCGGCCATGCCTCACGCAGATCCAAACTGCAGGAGTTTTCTCTGCCCAGAGCAACACAGACACTGCCAAGCTTTCCCAGGAGCTGCAACACAACCACGGCCCAGCAGTGACACCACTTGCTCTGCTCCGCTTTGCCCTGCTCTGCTCCTCTATTCCCAGCTAAAAGCCTGTATCTCCACAAGGCTTTGCGGCCTGGAGGCAATGAAGGAAGAAGACCTCTGCCCACTTCCAAACTGTGCCACAAGCCCCATCCCTGGGTCTTCCCATGGTTTAGAAACCCCTGACCGTTCAGAAGCAAATTTAGAGTTTATTCATAGAGTGAGAACAAAGGCAAGCTTCCAACACAGTGAAGCTTTTAAGTATTTATTTTGACTGTCAGTATAAACAAACTAGGAACTAGAAAGTAGAAAGTAGAAAGTAGAAAGTAGAAAGTAGAAAGTAGAAAGTAGAAAGTAGAAAGTAGAAAGTAGAAAGTAGAAAGTAGAAAGTAGAAAGTACAAACTACAAACTACAAACTACAAACTACAAACTACAAACTACAAAAAAACAGGAGTGGCTTCTTCCATGGCTAATATCTGCTCTCAGCCATAAACTGCTGCGCTGCCATGATCAGAGGCATCAGGCTGGAGGTCGGCTTGGCTGAGGTTACAAACGGATGCTGCCCAAAGAGAAAAAGAAGAAATTAATTTCTACTTTCCTCACAGGCTGAAACAGCCTTTCTCTGCCTACCAGAAACATACAGAAACGAGGGCATTCTGTGCACCTCTGTCTCCACATCGGGGACCTTGCTACCACAGGCCAACATGGCTCACAACCCTACAAATGCAGTAAGCCAGATGCCTTCAGCTTAAGGAGATGTGGTCTAGGTGACCTTGAAAAGCTCTTTCCAAGCCATCCCAGGCCAGGATTCTCCTTGCTTTTCCTTTGAAAAGCCCCACGACTGGAGATGGGGAGTGGGGCCCATCTGTCGCCTTGCACTTGAGCAGAGGAGGAGCCCCTGGCAGCGGGCAGCCGGCGCACCCTGCAGCCGCTTTGCCTTTTACCTGCAGAAGCTCCTGGGCACACCAGCGCCTGTCCTCGTCTGTCTCCAGGCAGCAGTGCAGAAAGTGTCGCAAGCAAGTGGACTGCTGCCCGGGGTTCTGCAGCTTTGGGGTGCCCCCGGTGCTTATCAGCTGTCGAACCTAGAGAAGAAGGCAACGCCACATTCTACCTGTCTCCTTCGTGCCCCAAACCGCTCACTCACAGCTCACTGGGCAAGCTCCACTCTCCAGGGGCACTTTCCTCCCTGCCCGAGGGTGGCAGGTGCCTTTGCTATCCCAGCCAACAGAACGCCTAGCCGGGGGCAACCGCAGCCAGTCCAACGTGCAAAGGCTCCAGCCTTGAGCCCTGCTTACATTGGCTGACGGAATTAGGAGCAACTCCATCAGCACAAGCACACTTTGCTTCTCGGAGGACTGACACCAGCTCTACAGTCCATTTGGAAGAGAGACTTTGGTCTAACTCTACTATTCCCAAGGATTATTCCATAAAATGCAGCTCGGCGCTGCTCACTGCTCTCTTAGGCAAAGCTTCCATCAAGCAAAGGGCATCACGATTTTTTTGGCTCTTTATAATAAAATGGCAAGGGGAAAAAACAGGGCAAGAAGCACAAGAGACTATGCAGCTCGGAACCTAGGGACTTCAGGTGTTAGCGAGCTTCCCAGGCAGAAGAACGGGGGCAGAATTTGTTGGAGTGACAGGAAGATGGGAGAGAAGTGACAGCGCACCGTGCGGGAGGTTTCTGTCAGGTAAGGAGGCGCTCCTTCCACCATCTCGATCCCCACGATGCCAAAGGACCAGATGTCCACTTTGGGGCCGTAGGGCTTGCTGGTGAAAAGTTCTGGCGCCATCCAGTAAGTAGTCCCGACAGCTGATCTCCGTTTGCTCTGCCCAGCCGTGAGCTGAGCAGCGAGGCCAAAATCAGCTGGGGAGAAAAAAAACCACTCTGATCAAGCCAGCGTCATTTAGGAAAGCAAACAGAAGAATTCTCCACTCTAGCAATGTCCAAGAAGGCAGTGCAATCCAGCTGCAAAAGGGGCCATGCTGGCATTCCCTAGGCCTGCACTGAGGAAATATGGCATTGGCCACTTGGGAAAAGCCCCCAGTTTCACACTGTGGCTTTTAGTCAGTCCTCTGAAGCTTTAGACTGAAACTGCCTTGCTTGGGAAGGGACACATAGAACCCAAAGCCCCCCGACACCTTCTTACCAGCCGCTCCGCCCTGCCCCTCGTGCCTGTGCTCTGCGCTTGCAGCAGGGCAGCCTGCACTGCCACAGGCACCACTCCTGGGGAGCTGGCAGTCCCTCAAACGCACCCCCAGCGCGCAGCCCACCACGGCTGAGCCTGGCCAACAACACCCACCCAGCTTGACAGATCCACGCAAGCCCAGGAGAATGTTGTGGCTTTTGATGTCTCGGTGGATCACTTGCTTGGAGTGAAGGAAATCCAGGCCTTGCAGGCACTGAGGGAGGAAAAAGAAACACGAGCCTGAGAGTCCCTCCTCTGATTTCATCCCACAAGCAGGGAAGTGGCACATCTGCAAGACTGACTGACGGACTTGCTGCGGCATGCTGAGCCACGGCAGGAAAGGCTGCCGGCAAGGGCAAGAGCTTGCTGCTCCAACACGAGCACAGCAGTGCCTTTCTAAGTGAGAGTGTGTTCACTTTTGAAAGAGAACGGGCAATTGCTCCTCTGGCCAGTGCCCTGCAAACACAGACTGAAAAGGAGCACTGCTGCCATGCCTGTGCTCTCTCCAGCAGGCAGATGACAGCGGACGCTTTTGCAAATCCCATTTGGGTGCAAGGCTCTCCTTGGAGACTGAGCTCTCCTTGGAGAGTCCTGGCAGTAGCTCTTTGTCTTTGCCACTCAGATGATATTGTGTCAGCAACATTGTTGCTCTTACAGGGAAGGAATGTAGCAGACACAGGCACCAGGCAAGTGTTTAGGAGAGACAAATGCAAACAAACACGCTAGAAGAAGAGCCCGCACGTTGGCAGGCACTTCAGATGCTCTCACTCCTGCCAGTCGTAAGAGAAAGGCAGACAGGAAGCTCGGAAGATGAAATCAATCCTCCCCTCACCACCCATCCCACCCAAGCCGTGGGAAGCACAAGCGCCATCCCTTACCTCCCGAGAGACCACTGCTATCTCTCCTTCTGCCATGTGGGTCTCCCTAAGGACGTCATATAAGGAACCTCCGTCCATGAATTCCATCACGAGCCAGAGTTCCTCGTGCACCAGGTAGCTGAAAGGAGGAAACAACAGCCTGGAGATGAATGCGCACACATACGTGGCCCAATGGATTCTTGTTTCCGTGTCTCTCTCCGAGGAAGACGGGAGGAAGGGAATGGTGAATTACCAGGCTCTACAGGGCTTGAACTGTGTGCTTGATACCCACACCAATGCAACAGGCCAAGGAAAATGCACTCCACGGTGCTTTCTCACCACCACTTAAGGAGCATGGCAAAACCATCAAACCCCAAACCACACAAGAAAACTTGAGGGAGCGCAGGAACATTGGGGCTGTTGGCTCAGTGAAATAGGGCCAAGTCCTTCCTGGTCTTTGAAAGCGCACATCAAACTAGATATGCCAGGAAAGATGAATGCAGCCCCAATGCAATCTCCTCCCAGGATGCTGTAGATCAGCCCAGAAAGAGCAATTAACAGCTCCATCCTCTGCCAGCCACCAAAGGACTGGTTGAACCGCTGGCTTGCAGGATGGCGGTGACCCTTCAGAGCACAAGAGCAGAACCACTCACCTGTCGACATAGCTCACAAGGTTGGCGTTCTTATTGTAGCGCATGACCCGGATTTCATTCACGCATCGCTTGTTGCTGCTCTCTTGCAGGAGACGAATTTTCTTTATGGCCACCTAAAATGACATGGAAATCCATGAACCAAAGAAGTCTGGCACAGGACCACAAGGGGAACATGGAGACAGCGATTTTGGGATGATAGAGCTGGGCTGTGCCAAACTGCCTTGCGACTGGACATCAGCAGAACTTGAAGCTGAGCTTGCAAGAGCCCTTTACACTGCTTGCCTGGGCACCACTCCCAGGACACGCAGCCAGAGAGCCTTTGCCTTGGAAACCTAGGAGAAGCAGGGTCTAAACTCTCCATCTCAAAGCTCTAACCACACTCACTGCACCTTCAGTCTTCCCCCAGAGCTTTACTGTATCATCCTCCTTTTCATTCACACACCTCTTGCAAGCAGGAAGCCATTTTGTGCCAGTAAAAAGGGAGCAAAACTGCAGGGAAACCTTTGGCAGTTCTAGGGGACTTGATCATTTCTCCAGAAGCCACTGCCATTTTCCACTGCACAAATCAGAGCAGACTCTTACAGACATGACAGATAAAATGCTGCCCCTAAGCACATCCTGACCATTATTCCCCCTTAAGAAATACAATCCTACACACTTTACAGTAAAAATGCTGTAATGATGAAAACATCATTAAGGACACCTCCAAAATACTCAGTCCCTGCACTTCCTCACTTCAGCAATTTTCATTTTGCCCCACTAGAACGCTTTCCTTCACACCGCTGAAATTTGCAAATACTGCCCGACTGTAAAGAGAAATAACCCAAGCCTTGATCCTCTAGCGATACACGCCAGGCTCTGAGCAGGGCTTAGGCCCTTGGCAGACTCCTTGCAGACCTCTCTCTCCCTCTCAGCACAGTTGCCAAGGGCAGCACTGCAGGTGGCTAAGGAGCTACCAGCACAATTCCCACGGATTTGCTGACAGACAGAAAGGAGAATTTGGGAGGCCTGAGCTGCAGCCCCAAAGAGCAGTGCCATTCTCTAAGACACCACCTTGGCACTAAGACCCAGCTAGCATGTCCTGCTCTGAAAGATGCCCCTTGGCCTCCTTGCGCTCACTGCAGCAGCTGAGAAGGACAACATCCGTCCCCACTCTATTTGGCAGGCAGACACTGGCAGGCACTTTGTTTGCCTTTGCAGCAAAGCTCTACTGGCGACCCAAAGCTCAGGCACAGCTCACAGCAGAGGGGAGGGCACTCGAGAGCTGCAGAAGCTGCAGCACTGCTTGACGCTTACCTCGTCTCCTGTGGCATTCTCCACTGCCAAGCACACAGTGCCGAAACCCCTAGAAACAAAACAGCAGCGGAGAAAGGAGAAGTCCTTTAGTCCCTGCAGGTGGTGCCAGACCCTGCACTCCAACGGAGAAAAAAAGCCCCTGGGGGGCAAACAGCAAATGGACCACGAGAGATTGTGGTCTGGCTCTGTCCTCTTTCTGTATCTGTGCACCTGGGGGATTCTCCCAGACACACACATGGCCCTTGGGCCTGCTCACACCTCTCCTTGGAGTCTATCTGCCAAACTCAGGCACCACCACACAGGCCTTCTGGGAAGCCTGAAGCCATGGAACAGCCACGGGAGGAAAGCTTCTAGAAACAGATCCTTTCTCCCGCTGACAAGGAAAGTCGTCTCCAGCCACAGCCGCAGCCACAGGCAGAGCAGCCAAAGGTCTCCACTGTTGCACACACAAATGGAGAAGTCCTCAAAGCAGAGGATCCTCAGACAGCTGCGTTCTGGGTGCAGAGCCATGGGCAGCTGCTTCTCTTCGGTGCACCAGACACAGAAAGGACTCCACTTTGCAGGTGACTTCTTGTACACTTGACTCCTCCCAGGGGAAATGTTGCAAATCGATGCCATCTACAGTCAGCAGAGCGGGCTTGCAAAAGGGAACAGCTTGGCGGATTCTTTGCAGCAAAGGCCTAAACCCCACAGGATCCACCAGGGATGTGCCATCAGGCAGATGATGCCTTTTCCTCTAGCGTGCATTGCCATTGGGCATTCCCCTGAAGCTTTGGCTTTTGCCACCTCAGCTCCAAAAGGGAGCTGCTTCTTCCATTTCTGCTTTTGGCTTCTAGACTAAGTGGTGGTCATCCTGACCACTGAACCTTCTTTTCAGCAAAACACTGGAAAGAAATATTCCTGAGACCTCTTCCCTGACAGTCCTCGGCCGCTAACTTGATCTTGAAGGCAATGAAGTTTTTCCTTCTTTCATTCCCATCTATTCTGTATTGGTTTGGGACACGCAGAAAGGATTGCTCCTAAGAAAAGCGGCAAATGGGGGCAACGCACTTGAGGGACAGCAGATGTGCCAGGTGCTGCTCTTTGCTGCAGAAAAGACTGGTGTCTTTGCCATGTGTCCAAGTGTCTTTGTCATGCCTTCGGACCACAGCTGTCAATGCTGACCAGTACTGAGAGATGGCAGCATCTCAAGGCAACGTCTGAACAGCTTTGGAGCTTGCCTGACGTCACTCTGGCGAGAAGTGACACCAGCAAAGTACACGGCCCCTCCCTCTGAAGAAGGACCTGAGGCTGCACTCACCCTTTGCCAATAGTTCCCACTTCTGTATATTTTGCCTCTGGATCTCCTTTGCTCACCAGCATCCCTGTAAAAATCCAAAGGAAAGATGCTCACTTCAAAGCAGAGAGGCCACCCTGCCGCAGAGCCAAAAGGCAGCCCCACTCTCTGGCACACTGGGCCCTTTCAACTCCCTCACTCGAGAAACAACAACACCATTACCGCTCCACCACCACCACCAGCAGCACAACAACAGCAGCAAAGACAAGCAGCTCTGCAGCACACATGGCCCTGCACAAAACTAAAAGCCCAAACTAAAATCTAAGCACATGGAGAAACAGTCGGGGGAGACAGGGATCAGAAAACAGTAACCAAGGGAAGTAATTATTGCCTATAAAAATAAAACATTTCCATTCTTGGCAATAAACACTCCATGGCATTCAATAAGGGCTTTAATCCTTGCAAACAGCAAAGGCTGTTCTGGAAACAATTTTGATCAACAAGGCTGCCCTTTCCAGAAGCGGAAGAATAGCGCCAAGTGCTTCCAGCAGAGGCTCAATCTCTGACTTGAAGCAGGACTTTGCCTAAACAATGCCTTCCTGGCTTCTCAAGAGCAGCAGCTGATGTTCCAACCTACTGCCATGGGCCTTAGCAATGAGGTCCCTCAGCCTTTAGGACAGGCAAAGTTCTCAAGATGAGCTTGGCTGGGCCCCACAGGAGCTGGGCCCACAGGAGCTCCCTGAGGCCTACGCATTCACAAGGTCACAGCCTCCTGCTCAGCCAGAAACAATCTCTCTTTTGCACCGAGGCAAGCTCAGGCAAAGCCAAACGGGGCCGAGCTGCCCTCCGAGGCAGGAGCAACAGCCCGGGCTTCCTTCACCACCTCCAAGCACAACCACGGGCCCTGTGTGGCGGCCACAGCGCCCGACACTCAGCTGAGGAGGAGCAGGAGGTGGCCCAGCTCACGCTCACACCCGCACACACAAGGCACTGCTCCAGCACACAGGCGTGGCAAAGGACATACTCAGCACGGCCAGCCACCCGTCCTCTGTCCTCTCTCGCAGCTGCTCTGTGCTGCCAGAGGAGCTACTTGTGCTCCACGTAGACGAGCTGCTCTTGCGTGGCTTTCCAGCTCGGGGACTGGAGGCTTCTTCAGAGCCTGCAGCTGCAGCTCGTGCAGGTGCCAGGACGGACGAGGTGGAGCTCTGGGACAAGAAATGAAACTGGCTCAGAAATGTGCCCACCACAGGTGCCCCTCCAATCCCGTTTCAAATGCAAGTCCCAGATGCAATGCCGGCCACATCCAGGCCTCTTCACCTCTCGGCTTTTGCTTCCCCCTTCTCCAACTCCAGGCACAAAATCCAAGGGCTGCTCTTACGTGATTCACAACATGGCACCAAAGACACTGCGAAGCAAAGCAGGCACTTACTGATGTTGGCTGCTCAGGCCGTGGGCTGACAGCAGGGGCAGGTTCATTGGCACCTTCCTCCTCTTCAGCCTCTTCCTCGGCTACAGAAGCAGCCAGAGCAGGTGCTGGCGCTGCCCTTGTGCTCTGTGGACACACAGCGGCATGAGGGACAGGAAAGGACCTGTCATTCAGAACCTCGCCTATATTCAGCTACAGGCCCCGCTGCATCTCAGCTGTTCCTTTAGCTCCCCACAGCTGCTCCGTGGAGAGGGCCAGCTCCCTCCAGGGGACAGAGTCTCCTTCCTGTCCTGCAAGGCTGTCACCTGCATCTTCACACTGCTCTCCTCACCGGGGACAGGGAGCCTGCACAGCCACTGGGCACAAAGGGCCTCACCTGTACCCCGGGAGCATTCAAAGACACGCCAATGCTACCTCTTGTCTCTTGCTAAGACAAATTCGCAGCCCCTGTCAGAATACTGGGACAATGATGCCTAAACGTCCAAGTTCCTTTGCACACCCGTTCTCCAGGCCTCCCTGGCTGGGGGAAGTGCTCTGGAAGGGCTGGAAAGATTCCAGCCCTCAGCATCTTCAGCCACGCATGGGAGGCGTGTGTCCCATCAGAAACTTGCAGCTCTGCTTTGCTCCAGCCACAGGGCTACCCAGAGCTGCCACTTACTGATGCTGGATGCTCAGAGCCCGCAGTGGCAGCAGCTGCAGCTTGGTGGGCATCTTCCTCCCCTGTGGCCTCTTCTTCAACAAGACACGCAGCCAGAGGAGGCTCTGAGGATGGTTTTGGGCTCTGCAGACAGACAGCAATGTGAGGAACAGGCAACCTTCTTTAGATTCAGCTCTAGAGCCAGATGCACTAAGGAGAAATCATCTGGAGAGAAATGGGATTCTAAGTTGTTCAGACTCAAGGAAAATGGGCCAATTAGATTGGACTGCACTCTCTTGTGTAGGAGAAATTCCATCACGGCTTCAAGCAACCCCACTTTCCTCTGCTTAAAAGCTCTGAAATGGAACGGGAGGAAACAGCCAGTGATTCTCCGGATGCTGCTGCTGCTGCAAGGAGCCTGGACTGTACTTCAATTCATCCAACCAAGCCGGCACTGGAGTGCAGCAGGCCCAGCTCACAGCTTGCTCCACAACTATCCAACGCTACCAACACCAAAGGCTCCTTTCCCACTCACCCGAGGACCGGATCCTCTCCAGGCACGGGCGATGTGACCTGCAACACACAAGGCAAAAAGAAGCGGATGCTGTGAGAAAACTGCCTGCCCTGGGCAAGCCCACCAAAAGGTCAACCCAAAGACAGAGCATTCTGCTTGCACTACGTCCCTCCAGCAGCAGCAGCCCTTCTGTCACAAAGAGCACAAAGTACTGCCTTGTGTCTACCTTCCATCCTCTTTGGCCACTCAACCCACAGACAACTTGAGACCGAGAAAGTCCGAGTGGTTCTGTAACAGTCATTGCTTCTGCCCCACGCCACCCAGCACGAGCTACAGCTCCTCTCTTTCCTGTACTTCAGGAAAGTTTTCAGTTTTCTGAAGAGATGGCAAGCATCAATTGCCATCAGCTTGCTGAAAACGTTTCCCCAGAAAAGCTTCACAAAGTCCCCCTCAGCCATGGTGGCAGTTCTATTGTGACATAGCCCAGGAGCAGCTCCTGGGCTCAGGAGCATGCAAGACCTCTTCTGAGATTATTGTTTCAGAGGCCTTTTCCAAGTTGATCCTGTGATTTCATCACAGAGGGAATGGCTCTTTTAGCACACAGCAAGTGTCGACTTCCACAAACACATGCTGGGATGAGGGAATGCAGGCAAGAAGATGCTACTCCCCAGTCCTGGAGAGCAGCGCACAGTTTTTACAAGGACTTCTGCCAAGCTCTCCCAGTCTTCCCATCTTGAAAGCTGTCTTGCTTGAGCTGGCAAAGAGAGGAGATTCCAGACTCCACTGTCACAGGCCGTGCTGTGAGGGGAGCATAGCCCCTGCAGGCTACATTACAAATGCAGCCCACGCCCTGCTGCCTAGAGACACCCCCTCCTCAGCTGCAGCTGTTGACAGCAGCTTTACCCAACCCAAGGCCTCTTTGGGGCATTTTGCTTTCCGTATGCTGCACCAAACAGAAGCATCTACTTACGTGCCAGGTGGGTGAAGTAGTAGCCGGAATAAGCCACAGAAAAAGCCGTGAAGACTGCAGCGTACACTCCCTCCATGGCTGGAGCTCCTCGAGTCCGCACCAGTCGACGACACCTGTGGGGACAAACAAAAAGAGTCAGAGTGCTGTCAGGCTGCAGCCTGCTGGCAGACCCCTCGTCGATCAGCAGGTTCCGCCTGCAGTCAGCATGCCAAAGAGCTCCTCTGCACACTGAGGCCTCCCGGGCCTCGGCACAGCAACTTTGCCGTGACAGCACCGGGATGCGGCCGCTGACATCACAATAGCAGCCGCTCTAGCCTGCCTTGTGAAGTCATGCATAGAACCAGACCTCCTCTACAGCTAATGACAAAAAACGCCTGCAAAGTTCTGCTCTGCTACAAAGCAACGCAAAAAGCCCTCTTAGTCCATAACCTATTGCTCAAGGCATCTAAGAGTATCTCCAAAAACACACCAAGCCCCCTATAGCCCACCCCGAGAAGCTGAACACTGAGTAGGGACCAGGATGTGAGGAAGTACAGTAGTGATCTTTGGCCACTAATGCTTCTGAGCAAAAACCAGAATGCCTGGACCTTCCTGAGTTCTAGGAATCAGCAAACAATAAGAAGCACTACTTCAATTACATTTAATGGTCTTTCCTGTGTACAGAGAGAAGGTCATGGATCTTTCAGCGCTATTTATTCAAATAATTTTCTATAATAGCCATGGGTTTGATTTCAGCAGGGAAGTGCCATCACTGGAAATGCAATAAGGATCATTCTGTCTGGTTCGGTCTATCAGAGAGGCCTTGGGGCCCCAGTACCACCACCATTTTCCGCCCATTTTCATCCTTCCGTTTTATTTTTTTTTGACATGAGGCTGAGATTGGTGGCACAGAAGTGACAGCTCTGACACACAGCTGACACCGTGTGGGCCAGGGTGGTGTGTGGGACTGTTTCTCCTCTCCAGCAGAGCAAGGCAACCCAGAGCAGTAATACTGATACCAACTGAGTCCAGCCAAGCCAAAAGGAGCCCAGCAGGATAGAAGGAAGGGGCAGTGAAGTAGCAGAACCAATCTGCACACACATGCCTGGTGTGGTGGACTGACATTAGTGGCAATGCCAAACAGAGCTCTGCAGGGAGAGAGACACCCATTGCCATCGCCACTGCTACCACCCTGCTGCAGAGACGGAGCAGGAAACTGCCACTGTAGGCCCAGAACTGCCCCAGGCAACACCAGCAGCCCCCATCTACCATCAGAACCACTCTGTAAGCCCTCGCCATCTTGTCTTTGTTCCAGGGGCCCCATGTTACTCTTCACCTTGGTTAAGCCATTGCCTCTTTCATGCAATTTTATTTTTATTGTTGTGTACTGCTTTTTTTTTTTTTGTTACTACATTGTAACTCTAATATTTTTAGCCTCTCATAGATTGTTTTTTCCTTTGTCCCCTTCCATTGTCATGTGGAAGATGAGACGGGGAGAGACTTTACAGAGACTATCTCAAGACGAGGACATATAAAGGCAACAGAAAGAAAAAACAACCCTCATGCTGCCTCTTTTGGAAGGAATAAAAGTGCAAGTTTCTTAATATCCAGCCACAAATCTTTGGAGTCTTGACAGTCAAGAAACACAGGAACCTGGAAACTTTGTTGTGAGAGACTAGATGAGATTGCTGGCTCAAAACATTTCAGGTGCTAATATGTGGGGGAAGGGACAGATCGAGCTTTGCTCTGATGAGGGATACCCTGCTCTGCACACCCCACATCCCCAGGCCTGTATCCCAGCCCAGCAGTGGTTGCTGATCTCTGGCACACCGGAGGTAATGCTCCACACCTGTGTCTGGAGCCCCTAACCCAGCTCCTAAATGGGCAGGTGAGTGGTAGCCCTATGTGGGGGAAGGCCCCAGGAAAGCCAAAGAGTATTTAAATCAGGATATGTGGCAACCACATGTTTTAACTCTATCTCCTCTTGGAATTTCTATCAGCTGAACACCACTGGAATAAAGAATGGTAGCTATGTTGGCTCTTTTCTATATCTTTCCTGTCATTCTATATTTCTCTTTATTTTTCTAATTCTCTCAGATTTTTGAACAACTTAAAATCTAACAGGCTTGGAGTTTGTTAAGTTGAATGGGCTAAATTAATGCTTTATGTAATGTTTTAAGTTGATTGAATGCCGCTCTAAATTTTTTGCCAAAGTTCTCTGATTTTCGGAAGTTGTCAGTGAAGGTTTTATTGTTGTTTCAACCTCTTGAAATATCTTGTCAGTATTTCTCCTGCTTGTCCGTCTCAGAGTACATGAACAAGTTTAAGTCCTTTTAAATCCTTAAGAGTCTCAGTGATTTGTGGTTTTGGGGCCTTACATTTTAACTGGCACAGCGAGCAGGTGACACGGGTATTTTATACAGCAGTAACTGCTCATCACATAATAAAGGACAAATAAATTTTCAGTCAAAGCTGCTGTTTTCTGGCAGAAAAGTAATGAAATCTCACAGAGAAACTGATCTGAACTGCTCTCTGCTGACAGACGTGCTAAAAGCTTATATATAAAGGTTATCCAGCCTTAAAGAGAGGTGGGGGCTGAGAAAAACTAGCACCATCTGCAGTTACTTGTGGAGACAACATGAACTTTGGTAAAAGAAAATTTTAAAATCCTAGTAAAGGACAAGGCCTGGCACCCATATGCATGTAGGTTTGACTCAGAGAGATATAAGTTGCAAAACAGCTAGAGAAGGAGCTGAATGTGCTCAAATTGCCTCAGAGGCTGAAACAACCGCCAGCCTCAGGTCGGAGCAAGAATTGAATGCTGGGAGGAAGCCTGCCCCCAAAACCTGGGAAACCAGTTAAACGCGCTTGTCCAAAACCAAAAGCTTTGGAGTTGCAATTCAACACTGCTGGGGATCTGGAACCACCGTTTTCCAGACCCAAGAAAGAGCTGAGCCTCCCGGATTGCAACACCAGCCCCACAGCCCTTGGGACTGGTTTAATGCGTCAAAGTCAAACCCTCCCCTCGCCCTGAACTCCGCCCACTCTTGAAAAATATGGAGGTGGAACGCCCCGAAGATGATGTCACCTTCTCCACTCCTTGGAAGAGAGGTTTGACCCTGCAAAACCAACCTTCTTCTCATTCCAAGCCCTGCCACTGATAAAGAAGGAATTCGTTTATCAGGAGCCAGAGTCCAAGGTACGGATACCTCACTCTGCAACAGAATTTGTTGAATTACACGGGAAAATTAGCAATAATCCCAAAGAAAGTGAAATAAATAATGCTTTGAGAATTTCTCTAATGGGGAGAATGAAATAAATATTTTCGAGGAGGAAGCACATGGTGAAAAGCCCTGGTCTTTTGTCCGGGGAACAACCTGTTGTGTGAAAAGTTTGGACCCCTTGGAGGGAGGAGAACCCCTATTCTATCCCCACTCCAACGTGTAAAATTACTTGGAGAGTGTGGGGGATAGCTGGTCTCCAAGCAATGCATAAGAAGCTGGTGCCGCATTGACCTTCTTCTGTGTTTTTCGTTATTCATTTCAAAATTTAAAGATCAAGACTGAAAAAACAAAATCTATGCAGCATCTCCAAAAAGTGAGTTGGGAGGGGGTGGTGAATTCCAACATCCTAAGAGGCTCTCTGTAAATAAAATGGGAAATAAATGGAGTTCAGTTTCCCCGTAGCCTTATTGAAACTTTGCAAACTGCGCCTGCAGTGCCTCCTTCTGGCCGCAGTGAGTATTGAGACTTGTCTGCCACCAGAAGCTGGAAGCTGAAATGGTAGAGAATCGGTAACCTTTAGAAGAAAATGCTTTTATCATCATGCAAATTTGTTGTTTTAGTCTCACTAATAACCCTGAATGTTCAAGTATATCCTCACCAGTCAGCAGACTGGGTGTTTGTCCAGACCTGGAATAAGGAGCCGCTTAACCCGAAATGAACCGACTCTTGAAAGCTATGAGATCTACAGCTGTAGACTCCTAAACTATGCTGTTAAAGTCAGCTCTGGACACACAAAATTGTATTGTACAGTATAGTAAATGTAACTCCACTGCAGATAAAGCGGCAATGGAACAAGAAGCTCTAAAATTAACAACAACAACAAAAAAATTAGATGATTCATCTTTCCAAAGCAATGTCCCCAGTATGGCAGCATGGCTGTTTGTTCCTGAATTAGTCAGCCATCCTAGCAGGACCTTGTACCTAATGACTGTAATAGCAAGTATGGCTTTGAGTGCCAGAGGGGTAAGAGAACAAGAAAGGAAAGAGATCCATGTCCTTTTTTCCTAAGGACCACCCTAACATCACACACATAGAACAAATACTACCTGAAACTTGGAAAATAAATTTGGTTTATGAATTTCAGTCCAAATTTGCAAAATATAATGTAACAGAATGTGTAGATACAACCAAAAAAAAAAAAAAAAAAAAAAAGGTTACCTAAAACTGAAGGTCTCAAAAAGATGATTGGATACTCTAACTTAAGTTTGCCTACATGGTGCTAAGAATCCTCATCAGTATTGCTAAGGTACTGGATAATTTAAAAAAGAAAACTTTTGTCAAATAAATTTTATTCATGATTGTCAGTTGCTTGATATTTTCTGAATTTCTTTTTGCAGACTTTTATTGTTGGTTTGATTAAAGGATCACCAAAACTTTCTGTGGCAGAAAACATGAAAGAATACCAAGTGGATATTTCTTCCTTATGAAGTAAGTCCAAGAGGGACTGAGTTTTCTCCTTCCAGAGGTGCTTCATGGAAAGATTAAGTCGTGACAGGACTGAAGAATTTCTGTTTTTCACTGCATTGAGTGTTTACATGTTTTTATCTTGCTACGTTGTAAGACATTTATGTTCATATGTTTTATATAAGTTTGTTCCAAGCAATATTTCAAAATTTTTGTATTTTCTCTCTGGTTGCCACAGTGGGTGGAGAAGATTCCTCCTAAATTTACCTTAGGCAAATATTTATACCTCTTCCCATCTCCTCAGAACAAAGTATAAAATTACTGCAGCAAGGCAAGTACATGTAGTAATGGTAGATGATGTGTAGAGCATGATTGTGCAGACGAAGGGCATGTGGAACTGTTGGTGGCCCCTGGAAGCAGGGAGAAAAGGGGCTGACAGAGGAGCAGAGGTGGCCTCTGGAAAGTGCTCTCCAGCATAACTACAAAGAAGACAAAAATGGTTAAGCTGACAAAAGACAAGAAGAAAGATTTTGGTTTGAGAACCACTGAAGAGTTACGTAAAGTTGGAAAGGTATTTCGTCTGAACCCAGAGCCTTGACTGAAATGATATGCTGAGGTTGGAACCTCTTGAGTTTTGTTATATCTTTGACCCCCACCCCTGAGGCAATCCAGACTACTATGACTATTAAGACATTTCAGATGACTTTACTGAGAAACGTCACTCTGATGTCATTTTCTGAAATGCAGTGAAATGAAGCCTCTCTGGGTGCCTGTTCCCTTCTCTGCCCCACATGGCAGCCAAATGAGCCCATTGCCAGCAGGAAGAGTGTGCAAATGGGGGATATAATGAGAATAGCCAGCATGGAGCACTGCTACTGTGATGCTAAAATTCTGGTGGGGAGAAAGGTGTCTCATTTTCAAATCCTATCCCCTTTCAAATCCTTTCACAGTCTAATGCTCTATTAACAGTGCTTCATTTCCATGGTGGGAATTCTGAAGTTCTTTCGAAGAATCTTTGCCTGAAAGAGAACAGGTGCTTGCAGTGCATTGGTCTGTAGGCCTTAGGAAATCACTTTGTCAGCCTTTACCCACCTATTGCCCAAAAGACCAAAAGCTTTGCCAACTGTGAGAGTGCCCCAAAGAGAAGGCAATTAGGGGCAAAATAATGAGAATTATTGTATACCTGATGGGATCAAATCAGGTACCAGGTGGGTGAAAAAAAAAAGGACCTTAAGCCATCTGTCAATACCTTAGGCAATCAGGGAGGGGAAGGTGCAAAAAAAAGGAAGAGAGAAACATCAAAGAAATGAGAGGACTATGTACAGAAGTTGAAAGTAGCAAAAGGGGGAAAAAAAGATTAGTTGGATAAAATAATGACAAAATTAAGCAAGTCTTCTCCTGGTGCTGGATGGGTGCATTGGGGGATGGTGCTGGCAGCTTTGGGTGCCCATCCCAAAGCCATCACAAGTCTTCCCTAAGCTCTGACAGGTCCAGGTAGGCTTTTTGACTGTGTTGTCCCACAGGGCACACAATCAATCATAAGCCTTTGATTAGCTTGTTTTCAGAAAGAAGAGAGTGATGTCAAGTTCCTTGAAGAAGTTTTCTCTGGGGAACACAAAATGCATTTTGAATCCAGTTTGAAAACATAATTGGCCATTGTTTGAAAAACTCCCCAGAGAGATCTGTGGTACTTCATTGAATTCTCCTACCACTGCGCAAGGATTTCATTTTAGAAGTTTAAAGAAGCTTTTTATTTTAAATGGATTAATTAGATGTCTAAGTACTTGCAAGCCTACACTCTACTGCTATCAGGATCACCCATCAGCTGGAAAATATATCTAAAGAATCCCTTCTGAAGGGAATGCCATACATTTTAAGGCAGTTTTGTTAGTTTGTTTGCTCATGTGGAGCCAGAAGAAATGTACAACCTCAAGATGAATTAGACTTCATTTAACCAGGTGGGGATAAAAGACCTATGTGTTAATGTAAAAATGAGTGTAATAAAGGTTGGTATCATTGGGTTTTGGAGTGTGCTGAGGTACGAGCCAGGACCCATACAGATGGTGGGCTCCAATATTCTGTGTCGGTCCAAGTGCCCCATCCCAGTGAACTGGACATCCCATTGTGATGTCACACATACTGTCATCTGGCAGTGAACTGTGATATCTCTAGGGTTGGACTGCAACCTCACATCCCTTGAGGCTTTCATTCAGGCACAGAGAGAACCTGACTCAGGCTGCCTCAGATCTGATTTCCTGCCATGTGTGTCCACGAAATCTGGAGGATTGAGCACAGGGGCAGCAAGAGACCAAGGTTTCCCCATTTTGTTGCAGTGTGTGAGATTCTTTAGTAGTGCTAGTGATGGGGAGCAGCTTCTCAGGACTCCCTGAATTGCCATGGAGAGCAGACAGAGCCATGGGGACAGAATGGAGCTGTCCCATTTGCCATGATGAGCAAGAGGGTGTCGCTTATGTGATACCCTGTGGGCATGAATTCTGCATGGGCTGCATCCTACGTTGGGCAGAGAAGAAACCAGAGTGCCCACTCTGCAGAAGATTGATAGAATCTGTCAGGTTTTCTCTGCAGGAACAAAAATATCTAGAATGTGTCATCACACCCCAGGGAGAATCACCAGAGACCGGCAGCCAGGCAGAAAGATCTCTTGGCCTCCTGGATGGAAACAGCTGTCAGCGCCCTGGAGCGGTTCCTGGGACACTCTCCCCAGCTGAGCAGGGGACGGAGGCTGTGGGTAGCCTGCTGCCCAATGTCTGGGCAGAACTCTTCCAAAAAGAAGAACATGTTCTTGACCCCGTGCTGCCTTGGCTGCGCCAGAGGCTGGAGGCAATATATGGGTCCCAGTGGTGGCTGGCAGTGAGAGCAGAGAACTGCATCCTGTATGCCCTGTGCTTCTGTGGTCCAGATGGGGACGTAATGGTCCAGATGCTGCAGCCTGTCCTGGAAGAATATACAGAACAGCTGGTTGATGGCACTGTCAATTTCATTGTGGGCCAGTGCAGTGAGGAGGCCCAGAGGCTGCTGCGCTCCTACGCTGCTGGGAAGGAGGACAACAGCCCTGAGGCCAGTTCCTGCTCCATCAGCTCCACCAGCTCCCAGAGAGGGACTCCCACCTGGCATCCAACTCCTGCCAGCAGCCGTGCAGGCTCTGACATGGAGGAGCAGCCCAGCACATCAGAAGCTGCCCTCTGTGCTCTCCGCATCCTCTATCCATCTGTGCCGATTGGTCCAGAGCAGGTGCAGCCGCAGAAAGAGCAGGGGGAGATGGTGGTGGCAAGTTCCTCTGCCCAGTGCAGCAGCCAAAGTCCCACTGTACCTTGTCCGGACTGGAAACACTCGCACAGGAGGCCCCAGCATCCCACAGAAAGGAGGGCCCCCAGCCACCAAGACTCTCCATGCAGTACAGATAGGCCCACAGAGAGGGAGTGGAGCTGCCCCATCTGCCATGATGCTCATGAGGATGCTGCTTATGCAATGCCCTGTGGCCACCAGTTCTGCCTGGGATGCATCATGCATTGGACAGACAGGAAACCAGCTTGCCCAGTCTGCAGCAGAACGATTTTGATTGTCAAGTTTTCTGTGCGTGAAGAAGACGACTATTTACAGTGTCTTGTCACACCCTCTGGAGAGTTGCCAGAGACCTGCAGCCAGTCAAGAAGAGCTCCCAGCCACTTTGAAAACCATAGCCTCCATTGCCCTGTGCCATCCCTGCCATCTTCTCCACAGGGGACACTGTCCCCAGCTGAGCAGGGGCCAATGAGGCCAGAGGCTGTGGGGGGCCTCCTGCCTGAGGTGTGGGCAGAACTTTTCCGAGGTCAAAAACATCTCTTAGACCCCATGTTGCCCTGGCTATGTCAAAGACTTGAAGCAATATATGGGTCCCAGTGGTGGCTGGTAAAGAATGCAGAGGGACACATCCTGCAGGCCCTATGCCTCTGTGGTCTGGATGGGAAGTTGTTGTTCCAGATGCTGCAGCCTGACCTTGAGGGATATACAGCACCGTTGGTCTATGGCCTTATTAATGTCATTGTGCGTGAATGCAGCACGAAGGCCCAGAGGCTGTTGCAATCCCACACTGCTGGGGAGAAGGACCACGACCCAGTGGCCAGCTCCACTAGCTCCTGGGAGCAAAATCCTGTCTACCCTGCAAGCAGCCCTGAAGGCTCTGATATGGAGGACCAAGCCAGCACCTCACAGGCTGCCTTGTGCAGGGATATTGACTGTCCCTCCTCTGTGTCCTTGCCTGCAGAGCAGGTGCAGGCCCAGGAGGAGCTGAAGGAGGTGGAAGAGGCAGGTTCTGCCCAGGGCAGCAAATGCAGACCCTCTTCTTCCATCCAAGGCAGGAGCTTTTCACATGGGGTGTCCCGGCACCCCCGGAAGAGGAGGGCCCCCGGCGCCCAGAACTCTCCCAGCCCTGCAAGACGCCACTCCAGTAGTGGCAGAACCAAGGCTCCAGCAAGTCTTTATTCAAAAGACAGGAAATAAATTGTTATATCCCTGATGCAGTCACTGGATGCTGCTTTCTCTCCCTTCACCTGGGGCCTGTCCTTCATCTCATGACACTCCACAGTCCAAAGATCCAAGGAGCCCCATGGCCTTGTTAGTGGTGTCTCCTCCTTCAGGAAATCCTGCTGCACCATGACAGTGGAAGAGATTCTGAATAAAAAGGGAGCAGTACATTTACGTAGGAGAATGTGCCAAATAAAGGCCGATGGTACCTATGCACAGATGGAATGAACATGCTGCTCCATGCACTACTTTTCTCTGTGGCCAAGGAGACAAGAAGGACCCTGTGGTCCCTTGGTCAGAGGGGTTTCTGGGCAAACAGAATGGCAGGATGGCTCCTGCCTGCCAGTCATGACAGGCTATGTGACTGAAAGGATGGTCTCCCTTCCAGGCTACAGGGCACTGGAGCTTCAGAGCAGTTTCTCTGAATCCAAACACTACTTTTAGGGATAATCAAAGTTCTGTGACTGATCACAGCACTCAGAACAGGTTGGCTCTGGCAAAAGAAAACAGTGGCCTTGATGCTGCTTGTAAAGCTACACTTGCATGAAGAAAGGGGCTTCAAGGAGGACACTCCTTAGCTGACCCCTTGGCTTGATCCTCAAAGTCAGGAAGTGTCTGGCTGATGGAGTGATTATTCTTCCCTTCCTTACTTCCTCTCTCTCTCCTTACCTCCTTCTCTCTCCCTTCTCTCTCCCCTCTCTCTCCTTTTTCTCTCTCCCTTCCTTCCTGTCTCCATTCTTCCCTCTTTTTTCCACTTTCTCTTCCTTGTCTCTCTTCTGCCTCTCTATCTCACTGAGGAGAATTAATTGATAGGACAGCACATCCCACCAAGACCAGGGTCTTGGTCTTCCTAGGGTAGAAAGAAGTTTGTCCCTTGTACCTTATTCTGGAGAGACAACTATAGTTCCTTCCTGTGTCTGTGGGATCAGGTTCCATTGCTGGTGTTTTTGAGCAGCACCAATTCAGCAGCTGGCCAGGAGCACTAGCTCCCAGAAGGATGGCAGACATGGTAAGTGGAGAGGGACCTGGCACTGTGGGCAAGTGCCAGTGGCAGTGATTGGGAAGGTTTTGTGGTTTAACACAAGTCATCAACCAAGCACCATGCAGCAACTCTAGCAACTCTCTCACTCCACTCGCAGGAGCAGGGGAGAAAGAACTGGAAGAGTAAAAGTTACAAAACTCCTGAGTTGAGGTAATAGATAAAGCAATAGCTGGACACAGAAGGAAAACAAAACAAGGAATTCAATCACTGCTTCCTATGGGCAGGCAGGTGTCCAGCCATTCCCAGGCAAGCAAGACTCCATCAAGTGTAATATTTACCTGGGAAGACAAACATGGCAACTCTATGTCCTCCCAGTCTTCCTTCTTCGCTCTATATGCTGAGCATGACGCCATTTTGCGGTTACTGCATCAGAATTCATCCATTCCATCTTTGCTTCCTCCTCAGGAGCTGAGTGCTCCTGATTGCCCAGAGCTGTTCTTCCTGTGTACTGGCATGCAATAATGAAATATTCTCCAGCAGAGGCTCCAAACCTGCCTGCCAGCTACTGAGAGCATTGTCCAAACACTTCTTGAACTCAGACAGGCTTGGTGCCTTAACTACTTCCCTGGGAAGCTGTTCCAGATCCCAAACCACCCTCTAGGTGTAGAAACTTCTCCTGAAATCCAACATAAACCTCCCCAGATACAACTTCATGCCATTTCCTTGGTTCTATCACTGGTCACCAGAAAGAGATCAGTGCCTGTGGAGGCCCATGGACCTGCTATGGCCCGGCCCATGGCCTTGCCCTGGAGGGATGTCCCTTGAGTGGGCTGTGATTAGTTTATCTCAACCCTCCTGGAAGGATACTCCTTAGGTTGGCACATCTTTTCTTACCATGGTGAGCTATCCCCCAAAGGCTTCAGTGATCCCACCATGCCCTAGTACCCATGTTAATCCTTTAGAACCCATTGGTCTTTCCCCCTTGGTACCACCCTTGCTTTGCCCCATAAAAACCCAAGTTTCCCCCAGCTCTCAAGGGAGTTGTCATTCCTGGCTCCCTTCACAGAGCTGCTAGATAATAAAGGAATCTCTCTGGAATCTGTCATATGACGCTTCCCGTTTCTCTGTCCCTGAGCTGGCCTGGGATAGCCTCACAATCAGAGCTGGAATCGCCGAGCTGAAATCACTGATCAGAGCTGATCACTTGTGGCCACGGCCACCAGGAAGGCAATCCTTTGCAGGACTCTCTCTCTGGGAAGGTTGGTGGCTTTCTGGGTCTGGAGCATCGGATCTCCATGGACCCCCAAGCAGCCTACAGGTGCCTGCCCTTCAACTTCTCCGCATGAGGAAACTGTAGACTGCTAAGGTTTCCAGTGTATCTTCTTTTGCTTTTTCTTATTAGGAAGCCTCACTGTGTCCATCACTTTTGCTTCACACTCTGTTTCCGCACTTGGACTCCTCATTCTTTTTTCCTTTTTGTCACACTTTGTCTCACTGCATGCTAGATACCCTGAAAGGATGTATTCATCTTTGTAGCAATCACTGAATTATGATACTTTTGTCGAGGTCATTTTCTCTCACTGGACTTCCAAGCTCCTCAACTGTGCTCTCCATAGCAAGTTTTGTATTTCCTTTACCCAGCAGATTTTTCACTTTTCATCCTGCTCTTTTCTCCAGAAGTGGCCCAGTGATCTGTTACTTTACCAGTTTCTTGATCTGCTTCTTTTGTCAGAGCAGTAGCATCTCCTGTGGTGTCCCCTCTAGCTCTACAGACCTCTCCATTCAGTAAAGTACTTTATTTTGTTCAATAGATTGCCATAAACTGTGAACAGTAGCCTGAACCCTCCTCTGCAGAAGGACTAACAGTCATTTTCAACAATCTTTCAAAAAGCAGAACCTGTCCAATATTTACTATGCTTACTGTCTCTTCTGTAATATTGATTGCTGTCTTGGCTTCTTTATCTCTTTCTGCCTTTTTCTTTACTACACAATCCTGATCTGCTTATTCTCTGGATGTAGTTCTCTTATGGCTCAAAGAGCCAGAGCCCCTCTGGCTCTTTGTGGACAACACAGAATCACAGCATGGTTGAGGTTAGAAGGAATTTGGCATTGATGCCAGAGCATTAGGTCAAGGAATACTTCAGCAAACTGGAAATAATTAAGTCCATGGGCCCTGATGGGATGTACCCATCAAATGCTGGGTGTTGGCAGATGTAACTGTGAGGCTCCTCTCAGCAACCTTTGACCAATCACAGCAACTATGGGCACAGCCCAAAAATTGGAGAAAGCAAATGTTACTCCTATCTTCAAGAAGGATAAAAGCCCTCTCCTCTCTTTTCCTGTTATTTTGGATGTTGTAAACTATTCCTTGCAGAATAAAGAACAGAGTTATGTTCACGCAAGAAGCTCTCTGGATGTGATTTGCAAGGTTTTTCAGGTGATGCAATAAAAAAATTTCCATTTTCTTCTATGACAGATAAAGGCATATGACATTTTGACCAGTTCTGCTATAAAGGTATTCTGCTCCCTGTTGAAACTCAATAAAGAGAGCTGTGCAAAATATTTTTGACATATTAGTCTGGAGCTTTGTATTGGTTTGAAAGCAAAACCAGTCAGAGACTCCAAGTCAATAATACAATTTAATAGGAAAAAAGAGAAAAAATAAAATACATGCAATAATATAAAAGAGAAACCACAGACAGAGTCAGAATACAACCTGACACCCTGTCAGTCAGGGTGTTGGTAGCAGTCCGTATAAATGGTGGCTGCAGTCCTCCTGGATGACAGATGTGGTTCATTTGAAGCAGTGCTCCTGTAGAAGGTGCAGTTTTCCTCCAAAGATCCAGCGATGATGTGGAAAAGGTCCGACTTTCCTCTGGGATCAGTGGAAAGGACTGCTTTTGCGTCCCAAACCCCAGTTTTTTATCTAGGTAGGAAAGGCTTGGCTCCTGCCCCTGGTTGGGGCATCTCCCAATGGGATGATGTAATCTTATCAGTCACACAATAGGACTTAATGGCCCATTAACGGAATATATCTTCTGGAGGAAGGATGGGTTGTGAATAGATAACGATGATCATCCCCCCATCTTATCAGATGGCACATCAGCAGAGGATATCTCCCACAGAGATAAGGATCACCACCCCTCCCACATTTTAACAGATGGTGATAGAATACACATTTTTGCATTGTACCCCAGGACAGTAACATTCTAAGTTTGTATTGTTTTGTGTGCATTAGTAAAACATGACAAATACCTCCAATTAAAAACATTTTGGCATTTTGGAGTTCATGACATTACATGGGTAAATGGATGGGCATGTTCAAGAGAAGTTCACTAGCTTAATTAAAGAGCTCATATATATTGTAGAAAAACAAAATAGTCCTAAGGTAACCTTAGATTTTAAATAAACTGTTTTGAACTATAAAAACAAGAGTTACAAAGAGAACTTCAAAAAAACAAAGGCAACAGTTTTACAACTTCTACACATGATATGTCGTAATTAGATACTCAAATCAAATTGCACTGAACACTGTTATCTTGCATTTTATTTAATGGAGACTAATGAAACAGGATGATCATGTCAAATAAAAACTGCTCAGTTGTTCACATGTTTCACTTAGATAACTGATTTGTACTCAGTGATATTTTGTAAATTTTGGGAAGACCTCACCTTGATGCTGATCTCCTGAGTGCTATCAGAATATAGTATTATATTACTTTTTACAGGTAATTTTTGTTCTGCATTTCTGTATGTGTAGCACAAGCAATACAGTCACTTTGGCAGTATTAATGGATAAAATGGATCCATGATAATCACGGGAGAAGAGGCAGATAAATATGTAAAGTTTAAGTTCCTTTAGTTCAAGAAAGAGCTTTCACCTGCCACTAAATGCAACTGTGGGTTTAAAATTTGAGTATTAAGTTAAAGACGGGGTTTATTCCTTCATATCATTGTAAGAAAGGTTCTTAGAAAAATAACTTAAATGAAAGGTTTTCTTTGCCTTCTTATATTTCAGAGAACATTATACAGGTCATGCAAATAGATGAGAAATTAATAATTGGAGAGAATGCAACTGAAAGATTATTTATGTATGTTTGCATTTCTGCTTTATTTATAAAGAAGAAATTTAAAAGAAAGGCAATCTGTACACTCATCAAAGCTAGAATGAGTAACTAAGAATGCCAGGTTCTCTATAGGATCAGTTATTAATTATTTCAAAAATACTCCACACCCTGTATTTGGCTTAAGGCACAAAAATGGAATGGAGTTTGTTAGTTTAGGTAACTGGGTTGCCTTTCTAATTAAAAAAAATTCTTTTACTACTTCTATTCATAAAACCATTTTTGTTCATTATATTTCCTCCCCCCCCCCCCAAATTTAGAACATTATCAGTAGCAATATGGCAAGTAGAGAGCTTAAAAAATTGAATCATGGTTTTTATCCTGATTAAATTATTGCTTTACTTTCTCATTGAAAAATCACTTTTGGTCAAAGAGGAAAGGAACCTCATGTCTCAAACATAAAGTGACAGCAGTATCTGGAATATCTTGATATTTCAAAAGAGTAGGAGACACAAAATAGCAAAGATGCTTTCATCTGTGTTTTCCATGTTGAGGGAAATAATCTACTGCAAAAGTTTGATTCATTCTTCTTTCTCAATGAGAAAAAAAAGTCAGCTTCTAGTAGCTGGGTTTGCTAAAGTGAGGCTTACGTTCACCTCTAATTCATGCTTGGACATAATAACAGTATAAAAACAGTAATTAAAGTTTGTGGTTGTGACAGTTTGCAGCTGTCTACATCTATTAGCTAAATAGCACACTCTTCAGTATAGGTCTACTACACGTATGTAATAAAACTGGATAACTCTAATTGCAGTAGGTTCATGTGCTGTCACACACAGCAAGTTGGGCAAATAGCCACCACATTTGTTGCCTTGTGTAAAAGCAAACTTTCCTTTTTGTCTAGAATTCACACAGTGGTGTGGTTATGTTCTGTATTTGTCAAAGATGTCGAAATAATCCTGCAGCCCCATAGCTACTGTTTCACTTATTTGTGTGTATGGGTGTGATTCCTTCTGTTCTTTTGTCCTCTCTCCATTTTCTCTCACCTCCTTTATGTCTGTTGTGAGAAAGAAATATGTGTGAACTCCTTTCTGACCTGGAAGGTTCTTCCATCTCTCTTTGCTTCCCTGTCTCCCTTTCCACATCTATATAATGCTTTCCACTTTCCTACTATTGAAAATTCAACATTTTATACACTCAGGTTGTGTAAATTTACTTCCTGTCTTCTCCCTGTACGGGGCCACAGTGTGAGTTTTTAACATTTACAAACTGTGGTTCATAAGAATTTTATACTTGTTATACTGCAATACTACCTGCACTGAACTAAATTGGGATCTATGATACCATTGGCTGTCCATGTTTAGGTAACAATGCATAGTTCCAAAATCATTTGAGGAGAAATAAGGAGATTAGGGGATATGAAAATAATTTAATAAAGTGTAATGTAACTAATCAGACGTTAACTATGTAACACTGAATATGCATTAAGTACTTACACCTGCATCAAGAATGTCCTGGGAACGGAAAACGATGTAACGTGTTGGTCGATGGAGTCAGTAGTTGCTAGAAATCTTGTTCAATATACATGTTAAGTTGCCATCCATGCTGTTACACATCTCTGTTCTTGCTCCTTCTCATCTGTATTCTAATTTTGAGAGACATTGCCTCTCTTTCTCTTTGACTGGCTCATGATAGGGGGTGGAACTTTCTTCACTGCAACCTTTCACAGCTGCTTTGATCCTTCTGCTCCACAATGTCAGGACGAATCTGAGCTCACCTTTCTCTAAGCTCACCAGAGCTAGGGCAGCAAAGCCTTCTATCCCTGCACCTCATTGTTAGCTTTTGCTGTGAAGAAAAGCCTTCCTCCTGTATATGAACACCACTTCTCAGGTCATGAATGCCACCTCCATAACCATCTAAATGTGTCCTAGATTTTATAGGATGTTTTTCCTTTTACAATGCATAAAACCTGAAGTATTTTTGTCTAATATGTTTATTTCCGTTTTGGTTTTTTTGTATGATTTTTTAGATAAGATACTGTAAAAAAATCACGTATGTCTGCAAAAATGTTCAGTCTGTACCTTCACCACAGCTATGCAGATTTCTTTTCTGACATAGATAGATGATGTCAGAGAGACAATGAACAGTTGAGTACTGCTGTTGTCCTTTGTAGGAATAATACCTAGAAATGTGAAGGTAATTTCTTATTCATATATGCATTTTTTTCATACCCTGAAATTGAACTTCTAGATTCTTCTGTAACTGTTCATGGAGGATAGAAGACAATTTTTTTCTTACAAGCTGTATTGCTTCATATGTCTAGTTAAGTATAGGTGACAGTGAATTCGTAATAACTATTAAACTACATCAAAAGTATGGGGTTCTGGACTATATCTGAGCCACAGAAGTTCCTTATCAGTAAACAGGTAAGTGCTTGATGCTTTGAGGGAGACACTACACATGAATCTGTTAGATAGGTAAGTAGTGCAGATGAGATTTCCACTCAATGTTAAAGCTGTTACATACTTTACTAAAAGGTACTTTTATGAAAATACTTGCTTGAAGAGGTACATTTGTATTTTTCCTTAAATGGAAAATAAATAGGGGGCCTCTGACAAATTCTGTTCTTTGTGTCCAAGTTAGTCTCTCTCCGTATTTCTGAGAGAATCACAATTCCTTGTTCATGGAGACAAACAAAATATAGAAATAACGCAAAATATTCCTAACATAAGTTTAAGCTTGTGCAGTTTCAACCACATTAAACTGTCATGTAAATGTGACAGTTTTTAAAGTGCTTATCAAAAATAGCTTGTTCATGAGATACCAAAGCATTTGTCAGTTTTTGACATTTGAGCAAATACTTTTGAGGAGTGTAGCAAAAAAAGGATGTTGGTCCACACTGATGGTGAAATTTATGATTGAAGGATGAAAATTTTAATATCCAGTGAAGGCAGAAATTGGGGATTTCACCATATTTTTGATCTGTATATATTAACTCCAACTGCTTACATATTTTCTAGATTCATTCTTTAGCAGCTTATGTGTAGTTATCATTAAAGCCATCTTGACGATTTTCCTTGCATAGAGTATATAGATTAATTGTGGCACAGCAGATTTTTCACTTCTATTTTGGTGTTGTGTCCCTCGCTTACAGTATCAAGAGAACTGTCTTGCACCAAAATGTCTTTTCAAGCTGCTCTTCACAACCAAAATAGCTCTCCTTTTGCCTAACTAAAACCCCACATATAGAGTATAGATATGGAGGGCAAATAAATATGCTTGTAGTCACACAGCCACATAGCCGAGATGGAAGCTTTCCTGTTAGGTTTGGGTTGGGAGGAACGGGTTAAAACTCGGAAGACTGTTGAGAAAGATTGTAAATCACTCAAGTGACCTTGCAGTTGGAAACAACTCTTTATAAGCCTCTGAGAACCACAGTCCAGTGATCCTCTAGAACGAACCATCTCTGCTTGTGCGCCTCTGCCTGATGCTGCTTTGGGGATCCCCTCATTAGCAAGGTAAATGGAAATACATTTATTGTTTTTGTTCTAACTGCAAGTTTGTAGCTATTCTGGCTGCCTGCCTGTGTCAACTCACAGTTTGAAACAAGACCAATAACATCTTTAAAACTTAAGTAACTTCATAGAATTAAATAAGTATTTGTCCCATCAGAAGTGAGATATATGTCATGCTTTATAAATACATGAGCCTCATGTTGCAGTATTTTAAATCCTTCATCTCTTTCTCTACTGCATGCATTTCAGGTGTCTGTGTACATTGAAGTTGTGATATTGTCATTCAGTCTCATAAAGTCCTGGCAGAATTCTTCTGACAGACCACATCCTTACTGGCCTGTCTAACTTAGCATTAGCAGCAAAGTTGTTCATCTCAGTCATCACAAGGTTCCCTTCTTTTTTCAGAAGGTTATGTTTAGGAATATACTGTATAGCCCAGGTCCCAACACTGATCTCTGCAGAACTGTAGTGGCAAGTTTCCTCCATTCCAGGAGTTAATCATTAACTCATACTGCCCTTCTCCCATTTCCTTCCCATCTGTTAATTATTTATCAAGCATAAGAGTGAAGGTCTTATTTTAGGCTTAAGCCTTCTTTTAAGGCTTAAGGTTTCTTTCAAAATAAGTCTGCTTTAGGAGACGTAGAGAGAAGCCTTTTGTAATTCCCATAGGCTTTATTAACTAGATCCTCATTGCTTATTGATCCTTTCAAAGGCTTTAAAAGCTTTTACCTCTGATAATAAACGAGGCCAAAGTTTGCAGTAGATTTTAAAAATGTGTAAGATGAGGCAAGTACCAGGTGATTACTGTGTATGGTATGTAATCCAAAAAACAGTGTTTAGACATCTGGGTCACTAAGCTATGCTAATTACTCCTAATAAAAGCTTTATGTCTTAACTAAGGCTTTACCATCTGGATTAAGTAATTTTTCAAGGTATGTAATGATAACTGTGTGATAAATACATAGCTTATGGACTGCAGAGGTTTATTATTATTTGGAGGCAATTTGTAAATATGTTATGAAAATGCTAAAATATGAAGTGAAAACCACTTCAAATAGATATAAACTTTGGTATCCAAAATAAAGCAAGCATAAACAGGACCACTTAACTAAACATATGAATTAATTATTTTCCAGTGTCTTTAATTCTAAGTTCATTTTGATCTTCCCAATATGGTACTGGTGATTATTTGTCTTAGGTCAGATTTCTTTTATGCAAGATATTAGAAAGACACTACTGTGAAGGTATTTTCGGAGGTAAGCTTAGAACTTATTTTTTTAAGAATACCTTCTTTTTTATTAAATGAAGGAATAACTCTCTAACACATTTTTATTTACTTTGCATTTGTATAGTTAGTTTCCGGAGCCCATGATTGATAAATTGTAGCATTTGAAGGTTTTATTAAAATTTATACCTTAGAAACAATCACTGTTTGGAATTTTAAACCTTGTAAAAGAAGAAACTGAAGCATGCTGTGAACAAGTTGATAGCCCATACTGACAATGTAAATAAAACTCCTACTGCATTAATGCTGTTTTGTATTCAGCTGCAGATTATGCGGTGAATGTAGAAAACCCTTTGCAGAAGACAATGGCGCAGCACACTAGGTTTCTCCTTCAGCTCCTGAACCTGATAAATGATGGGAGAAGTGCTGGTTTGTCCGAACAGAATGCTCAGTGCCGTGGGTTTCCCCATCACTGGGCCAGCTCCGTGCCAGGCATTGCTCAAGCAGCAGCACAGGCTGGGACTGAAGTGCAGCTCTGAGGAGAGGGACGTGAGGATCCTGCTGGACAACAAGCTGTCCATGAGCCAGCAGTGTGCCCCCGTGGCCAAGAAGGCCAACAGAATTCTGCACTGCATTAGGAAGAGCATTGCCTGCAGGTTGAGGGAGGTGATCCTGCCCCTCTGCTCAGCCCTGGTGAGGCACATCTGGAGTGCTGTGTCCAGTTCTGGGCTCCTCAGTACATGAGATACATGGAGCTCCTGGAGTGGGTGCGCTGGAGGGCAACAAAGATGATGAGGGGACTGAAGCATATCTCTTTGCAAAAAGGGCTGAGGAAGGTGCACTGTTGAGCCTTGAGAAGAGATGACTGAGAGGGGACCTTATCAGTGTCTCTAAGTACCTAAAAGGAAGGCGTCAAGAGGATGGATCCAGGCTCTCCTCAGTGGTGCTAAGGAATAGGACAAGAGGCAATGGGCAGAAACTGAGGCAAAGTAAGTTCCATCTGAATGTGAAGAATACCTTTCTTTCTGTGCGAGTGACCACGCATTGGGATAGATTGTGGAGTCTCTCTCACCGGAGATATTCAAGAACTATCTGGATGCAATCCTGTGCGATGTGCTCTAGAATGACCCACCCTGAGGACTGAGCAGGGAGATTGGAACACACGACCCTCTGCGGTCCCTTCCAGCCTGACCCATTCTGTCACGCTGTGGGTCACGGCGCCCATCCCTCCTGCGAGGCACCCGCCCCGCCGGCGCACCGCGATTTCGGAAAAGCTCCCGCCGCTCCTGGCCGGGGCCATCCCGCCACTCCCGGCCGCCCGGCCGGAAGCTCCCGCCTCCCCGGGCGAAGGCCGTAGGGCCGCCGCAGGTGAGGCCGCCGGGGCGGCGCAGGTGTTGGGCGGCTGCTCCCGGGCCGGTGGGCGCTCTCCGTCCGACTCGTCCTTCTCCGGCGCCGGCTGCCCTTGGGACCCCGCGGCAGTTCCCTCCCGTCGGGTGAGCCGAGCGGCGCCGGGGAGTGCCCAGGGCCGGGCTGAGCGCCGGCCATGTCGCGGAGCTCGCAGGGCGGGCGGCCCGACAGGTCACCGCCGCCCCGCGGGGCCAGCCCCGGGTCCGCCACCGCCCCGCTGCCGCCGCCCCCGCTGCCCCTGCAGCCCCCCTTCGGCCCCGGCGGGGCCAGCCCGGGCCCCAGCGGGCCGGCAGAGCTGAAGCCGGTTCGGCGGTTCATTCCGGATTCGTGGAAAAACTTCTTCAAAGGGAGACGCCACCCTGGCTCCAGCTGGGATAGCACGGCCTCCGACATCAGGTACATCTCGGACGGGGTCGAATGCTCGCCGCCTGCCTCTCCCGCTCCGCTGCAACCCGGGACCAGGGCGGTGCCTGGCTCCTACACGGACCCATTCGGGGGGTCGGGCGGGAGCTACAACTCTCGGAAGGAGGCCGAGGCCATGCTGCCCTCCGGAGACCCCCTGGGCTCGCTGGAGCGGCGCGCCGGCACAGGGCAGACGTATAGCGAGCGGGTGGAGGAGTACCACCAGCGGTACGCCTACATGAAGTCCTGGGCAGGGCTGCTCAGGATCCTCGGCGTGGCCGAGCTGCTGCTGGGCGCCGCCGTCTTCGCCTGTGTCACCGCCTACGTGCACAAGGACAACGAGTGGTACAACATGTTCGGGTACTCGCAGCCCTACGGATACGGGGCGGGCAGCGCCTATGGAGGATACTCCTACAGCGGGCCAAAAACGCCGTTCATCCTGGTGGTGGCGGGAATGGCGTGGATCGTCACCATAGTGTTGCTTGTGCTGGGCATGTCCATGTACTACCGAACTATCCTCCTCGATTCCAACTGGTGGCCTCTGACCGAGTTTGGGATCAATGTGGTCTTGTTCTTCCTGTACATGTCGGCTGCCATAGTGTACGTAAACGATACCAACCGAGGTGGGCTCTGCTATTACCAGTTGTTCAAGACACCGATAAATGCGGCTTTTTGCCGTGTGGAGGGTGGTCAGACTGCAGCAATCATCTTCTTGTTTGTCACGGTGATCATGTATCTAATTAGTGCGGTGGTTTCCCTAAAGTTGTGGAGGCACGAAGGGGCCAGGAGGCACAGGGAATTAATGGAACAGGAGGTAAGTCATTAGTTACCGTTTTCTGTCTACCGGGTACCTCATGATGGGGAGGGAACAGCTGTAAGATCTTACCATGGTGTAGACTGAGTCGAACCAAATGTCTTCTCTACAGCAGATCTATAGCCCTGAGGTTGAATTTTAACCAGTCTTACAGTATTAGAAACTGCCAAATAAAAAGCGTTTTTAAGGTGTCAGATACAAAGTCTTGGACGCCTTTTTTTTAATGTTTATAATTCACCTTGGGTAAGGATCTGGCCCTGTTCTCTCGTAATACTGGGCTCTCTTCTTGAGCCAGCTGATTAACTACTTCCTAGTGTGTATTTTCCAAACAAAGGAGGAAACGAACAATGTTCATCTGTTCAGCCGGGTTAGGTGGCTTAAAGCCATCTAGCATTTATTTGAAAACTGTGCATTCAGCACATCAAGTACTAGTGTGGATAAACTTAAGAATGTGAAATACTTATTTTTATTTTACAAGCAAAGCTCCAAGCAACTTCTTTATGCCTTTTCAGCTTTCCTCACAATAGTTATCAGCAAATATTAGTAGTAACAGCCTTGGCTAGATTTCAATGTCTCCAATTTCAGTCAGCCACATCTTTTTCATGTCAAATATTTTGCCTGACCACTGGCCTTGCCCATACTAGAAGCATTCAGTATTTGCCTGGTTAATGATAAACCAACAGTAGAGATTTAACACTCTTACCTAAGTAAGTTCAAAGCAATTTGTGTAAAACTCTCTTCACTTGAAAACATCACCAAAAACCCCTTTTAAAATGACTAAGACTTAATATAGAATGAAAATTAATGCATGTGAAACGTACATAAACCTAACTTAAGAAGAGGTCAGCCTAGAAGTGATTTTAGAAGGTGAGAGTTTAAAGTTGCATTTCCTCTGTTCTGTGACTGCAGGCTGATTTGCAGCTTTCATTTAACACTGGTTTCCAGTTCACCATCTTGCATAAGATTGAGACTTTTCTTTTGAAAACTAATTATAATTCTTCAATTAAAGTTTTTTAACCAGCTGATAGTATGTCTTCCAAGAATGAGGTGATTGCCAGATTTATACAGAAGGTGTTCATTCTTCCCTGTTACTATTCAAGTTCATTTAGTCCAGTTACTAAACATTTCTAAAGGGAATACTTTAATAATAGAGGTTAGACTCTGGAGAGTGCTATACAAAACAGCTGCTGGTTGAGCTACCAGGTAGTGCACTGTTGTGTGTTCTAGGCAATGAAGTAGGCTCAGAGTGTTAGTGAGTTAACTGTGTGGGCTGGAATGTGAAATAGTAAAAAAGGAGCTTGAGAAGTGGATGGAGTATTTCCTGCAAGCTGTTCCTACAGCTGTGCTCTGGGAAATCCTGTTGTTCTGGGGTTTGGGTGGTTGTTTTCCTTAAACAAAAAGGTCTTTAAGTTAGTGGATCTGAAAATATTCCTTATGCTAAATTTTATCATACCTAAGTATAAATGTAATTTTGTGCACAGTATGATTTTGAAAATGTTTAAATTTTAGGAGTCTGTGCTTATGCATACTATTTTTGCTGAAAATAAAACTTAATTCTTTCCTTTTTTTTATAGATGAAAACACAATCCTCTTTTCCAGAAAAGAAGGTAGGAAATACGAATTTATTTTTCTGAAATAGTCTTATTTTTCTTTTTTTTATGTTTACTGAAATTATAAATGGTTATTCTTTCCCTTGTGACTATTTTTAATTTATTTATTTGTTTGCTTATTTGACCCCAAAGAGATTAGGTTTTGTTTTTTAAGTTAGTTTGGTCAGCAGTCTTCTGCCTAGAAGATTCAAAAGGAATTTGTAAAGAATTTATTTCTACTTAGGCTAGGTTATAAAATCTATAAAACTGTAAAATAGCAGATATGATGGCTGTCTCTCCGTGTTCTCTTACCCTTGTCTATGAGGTGACAAGTTCTGTAGCATTTGTCACAAGAGTTTGGCAGACATGACTAAAACAGCAGGTTGTCTGATGCCTGATAGGTTTGAGACTCTTCCTGGCTGTGTGCTTAATTTGCAGGAGAGCCAGTGGAAGCACAGTGTAGGTGCCCTGTGAGCTGAGCTTCTTCCTTGGTCTCTGAGACTGTTCCAAAGACCCCCTTTCCAGTTCTAAAGCATCAGCAATGTTAGTGTTTCAGCCACACAAAGTGTCTTGCATACACTGCAAAAATTGCATAGGGTTTCCAAAGAAATTTTGAAATTCCAATCTTAAATATCTCCTGTTAGACACTGAATTTTCGACCGCTGTTTTCTCTGTTGATTCAGTACTGGATCAGGATCCTTTTGTTTGTGTTTTAACAAGATTCCGCATGTTTTTATTTCTGGATCAAAGGATGAATTGTGCAATAGGAAACAAGGAGAAAGGGGAACTCCAAAGAACTGAATTATTCCAGTTTATTCACAAATTAAATGAATACAGAAGGAAACTTCCTTACACTATTTTTTTAAGACAAATCTTTCCAAACCTCCAGAAGTATTTATCTGTACTGCTGTTAGGACAAACTGAAGAAAAATACTGTGTGAGAAGCATTACTGTAACTCATTAAACTAATTTTCTAATTACAATAAGAGTTGTAAGAAATATCTGTGGTTTGCTTCTACTGCTGCTCAATACATATATCTCCATCTTAAAGTTGCGTATTTTGTGATACTTATGTAAAACTGATTTAATTAAGAACAAATTCTTTCTCTTTTAAAACAGTATGAAGGTGATGACAGACCAAGGGAAGAAGTCAGTTACAGGCAGCTCAAATCACTGGAAAGAAAACCAGAGCTACTTAATGGTCATATACCTGCAGGCCACATTCCTAAACCTATAGTGATGCCAGACTACTTGGCGTAAGTGACTTGATTTTGATGGACCAACTTAGTGGAGGATACTTGAATAATGTTTTTCACTCTGCATTTCTCCTATATACACTTGTGGTTTCTCTCCCATGCATGTGCTATGGGAACTCGTAATTGTGTCGTTAAAAAGTAGAGAGGATGGAGCTGATATCAGTGGCATAAGACCAGTAACTATAAATAAGAGTCTTAATTAAAAAACAAACCCACACAAACCTCAAATGTTGAAGCACAATGTCATAATCAAGCAAGTACATTAACTGCTGTAGGAACAGAAGACCACTATATGGATACTAGAGGAAAAACCTAAAATACATGGGAAATTGCCTTTTTACAGCCGGAAATTTGACTACTCTTACACTTTCTAAGTGCTGAATTTGTAACATGCTCCCTTTTAAAGGGTAAGGCTTTCCAAGTCTGATATATTAGTTTTTATGCAATTTGCTATGGGCACAAATAGAAACAAGGGAGGTTTCACCTGAATATTAGGAAAATATTTTTCTCTGTGGGGGTTTGCACAGGTTCCCCAGAGAGACTGAGTCTCCATGCTTGGAGATATCAAAAGCTGCCTGGACACTGTCTTGGTCTAAGTGTTCCTGATTGTGTAGGAGGTTAGATCAGATAACCTCCAGATGTCTCTTACAACGTCAACTATACTGTGATTCTCTGATTTCAATGCTTTACAGACATGCAAATTTCAGCAGGTTATGAGATTAGCAGAAATACAGAAATACACTGTCAAGGTGAAGAGTCTAAATGTTGTTAGTAAGTTGTATCTTTAAAACTAATTCTTAATTTTTTTTTTAGGAAATACCCTGTAATTCAAACAAATGAAATGAGAGACCGGTACAAAGCGGTATTCAATGATCAGTTTGCTGAGTATAAAGAACTGTCTATGGAAGTTCATGCTGTATTAAAAAAGTTTGATGAGCTGGATGCATTGCTGAAACAGCTTCCACACCATCCTGAAAGCATATATGTAAGTACCTGTGAAATGGGCTCATGGAAAATAGTTGTATTAGGTGGTATTAGGCAGTTTCTGACTGTCTTCAGCTAGGGCTGAATGTTTTCTAATGCTGGCTGTGACCTGGTGTGAGAGCAAGCTTCCCTGTACGTTACATCATCTCTGAGTATTAATTAGAGTTACCAAGTTCCAGTTAAGATGTGTACATGGTTTCCTGGAGGTTTTGTTTCTTTGTTTCATACTAGTAGCTTTTAAGTTCTAGTGAGTCACAGTATTTTTATTATTTCTCAAATACAAGAAATACTTCTAAAATGTTATGACCACAAGGTATTGATCAAATAGGAATTCTGATGAGTATTTTGTAGAATTTACATTAATATATGCAGCACACTCAAAGTTTAAAAATCTGTGGTTTCTCATTAGGAACAGGAAAGGATATCAAAAGTTCTGCAAGAATACAAGAAGAAGAAAAACGTAAGTGTTTTTACATTTACATTGCTATTGAATCTAATGACTAGAGAAGAGAGTGTAAATAGCCAATACTTCAGACACTAGGCAGATTTCAGTATCTCAGGGTACCTGCAGTGCTTTGTGTATTTTGTCTTCTAAGACTTTGGCAAAGTTAGGACACAACCCATACACTCATGCCAACAAGCATTTTTGAGAATAATGAATCCTGTAACCATGTGTGGGACAAAACTCCAAACCCCAACCCCAAACCAAGAGTTGAGCATTTTCATCTTCTCAGAGTATGCTTCGTCGTTTAGCTTTCTGCACTCAGAAGATTAGTTCAGTTATATTCACTGACTGACACAGCCAATGGATAAAAACAGAAAATATAGTCTTACCATCGAGAAGAAGTTTTGTATTTTTTGAGGCATGGAATTTAGAAACTCTGAAAATGTAATTTTCAGTGTAATCCAAGACGTCTCTCTGTAATTTTTAAATGCAGGCAGCAAATATGTATTTGTGTCCTGTTAAAAACATTACACGTTACAAATACAATTCTTTTTCTCCATGGAATTCAGAGTTTGTGTCCATCTTAGTTATGCTTATTGCTTTTTTGGGAGGAGGGGAAGGATTTATTGAACAGCAAATATATGTATAAAATCTAAATTAGAAAATCTAAGTAGTAGGATGTCATTTATATTTTCAGATTTCTGTTTTAAAACAGCTCTATTTACTAAGTAACTACAGCATATAAAGGCAGAACATTTTCTTCTGGTCTTTTATGAGGGAAGGGGAAACAGGAAATAAGAAAGGGCCAGGGAAAAGGAGTGTGATTTCTTGAGAATATTTACATACTGTCCTTTTAGTCAAGAACATAATTGGTAATAGACTATGCTTGGAAAGCCCAAAATATATTAATGTAAAGGTTTTTGTATTTTTTGCAGGATCCTGCATTTCTGGAGAAAAAGGAGCGTTGTGAATATCTGAAGAATAAGCTTTCTCACATAAAACAACGAATTCAGGACTATGATAAAGTTATGAATTGGAATGTAGAAACTTAGCAATGCTTTCACTTCATGGATACTATTTTCTGTTTTTAAAATCAATATGCGTATTTTAAGCTATTTATTCATTCTTCGAACAGTACACTTATGGGGATTACTTAATCACTGTCATATATTTGGATGTTGTGCATTATTGATAGGTTCTGTATGCAGATCCAATTGTAAGTGAAGTTATGAGATAAGTTAGGAAACCTCTGCTTACATTCTGCTTTCATTAGTGCAAATCCTAGCCTCTTAAATATGAGTACTTTATTTGAAAATACTTCATTTGCAAACTTGCAAATCCTGCCAGAGAAAGCAGTTTCCAAATGCCTGTGGAAACTTTGCACAGACATGCTGTTAACAATTTTGGATTTATTTCTACCTGACATCTTAATGATATCATAAAGAGCTGAGCTGTTCTTTCTGTATGGGATTTTATGTACTGCCTAATTGTATTGAATAAGTTGGGCAATTCAGAAGCTAGTTTAGTAAGAATTTTTGTATTGTATTTCCGAATGCTGTGCATTATACCAGAAATCATCTTGAATTTTGCCCAACAAGAGAGGAAAAATAGCTTCTTATTTAAGCTGCTGGGGAAGGGGGACTTCGGTTTGGTTTTTATATTGCCCTCTTCAGAGATGATGCAACAAATCAGTACTTGGCCTTAAAGGTATAGAGGTACAGAATGAGACATATTAATGTTCCATTAGTGTTGCTGTAGGTCAGTGTGCTCTGCCTACCTTCTGGATCATGCTCTTAGGAGTACATGTGTTTAAGGGCTTCATTCTTCTTCAGCAAGTAACAGGACTTGTTGTCTATGCAGCTGCTGTTAGTGAACTTGGCATTCAGAGAGTAAGTCCAGCAAAATGAATTCTCATTCAAAGTATGAATTTCTAGTATCCTCTTTAAGGCCAGGTAAAATGTATTAAAAAACATACTTTCCAGAGCATATTTGCATAAATTCTATATATATTTTTATATTTTCTGGGGATATTATGCTGGGGATAGGTTTGTAGGTGCAAGTATTTTCATAAGCCAGTAAATTTTCTCTTTGTATCCTTTTTCATATCTTTATTTACTTTATTAACTTTTTTTTACTTACTAAAATTGTTAGAAGCATTGATAGTTTTTGTACAGTTTTCTATGACTGCAATTTGTCTGTTCTGAAATATGTTTTTAATATTAAAAAACCCACCAGTGTATCCATATTATTCTATTGTTTCTAAAGACATTTTGTTTGAAAAAGGTGCTCTGGTTACAATTACTGCAAATTTTTGTTAGTGATTTGGTTTTTTCTTTGAAAGAAATTTTTTATCTTCTACCTTAATTTAAAAGAACAACATCAGGAAATCCAGTTCAGTATGGAAATGGTAGTACTACCTCTGCTCTTCACTGCTGGAAATGTATTAACATACCTCACTCTGACCATTGTAGCCCTTCTGGTTTTTCAGCCCTTATCATTCACACTGCAATCCTGATGGCCACCTTCCTATTTGTAAAATCGACATTCCAGTTTTATCAGCCACTTAATTACAAGAGCTTTAGTGGATGAAGTAAATAGCACAAGATGCCATAGGAGCACTGATAAAATTTGAAAATTTGGCACTTCTTCATTTCAAAGCCCCAGTCTCATCTGCCTGGATGGTGCCTCAGTATTTTCATCATTCTGAGAACAGGTGACAGCCAGTGCTATGCCTTGTTCTCTCTCTTTTTCAGTGCCTTTGTCTCTGGTTCTGAAATTTCACAGGAGAAAGCTCTCTTTCTTATAAAGGAGATAGGCCAATTTTTTATACTTATTGTGCTGAATACTTGTTAAATTGTTCTTTGTAAGAGAATTTGAACTTGTCCAAATCTCCACAAGCTAAATAAATGACCTCTCACTGTACACTCAGGTTTCTTGTTTTTTCTCAGTGAGAGTTCTGGGCATTGCATTAATAACAGAAGAAGATTAGTGCAAGTTTGAGGATCAACCGGTGTTCATAAAGGACTAACGATAATATGACTGATGTTTTCTTTGGAAGATTCACAGTCTGCACACTTAATAGGTCTTCTTTCTGTAGGACAGTGAGACCCAGCTCCAGGCTCCTTTTGACGGTGGTCTGAGTTTCAGTCTTTGAGAAACCGGCTCCTGGTCCCTCAGACAGTGTCTGCATAGCCTGCGGAGAACCATTGTGATGCTTCTTTCCTGCAAAGTTTCCAACAAATGGATTGGGAAAAGGGAACACCATACCTGTGCCTGGAATGAAGAGATCAAGTGGCAACATCTGTATGTGGATTCTTGTGTTTCCCAGCAGGATGCCACAGGTGTGGCCAAGTAGATTTTCCAAATGTTGGGAAAAGATGCTGGGAGAGAAATATTCCCTTCTGTCCACTGTTTGGGTTTCAAACAGGATTGATGTAGGGCACGAGAGAAGTAAGCTACCATCCTAAGGTACTGCAGGCCATCCTAAGGCTGCAGCAGAGTGTTGCAACCATTACAGCAAATTACTTGCCCAATCCTGTGTCTGTTACAGGCCTCAGGGCTGCTAAAGCACTTCTGGTGTGTACAATCTGTGTGTTGGTTTTGCTTCAACCTACTAGTGGATGACTGAAAAGGGTCTTGTCTACAATGCTACAGCCATGCTGGAGCAAAACTGTTAATCTAAGATTAGTCTAACATGTTCATCTCTCAGGGAAAATGAGATTAGTGGAAGGATTAATGGCCAGAAGCTAAAGCAACTTGGAGCAAGGCAGAGATAGGAGGAAAGTGATGGGAGAATCCCTCAATCTGAGTTACATAAGAACTATCAAGGAAAGTGGCCTCTTGATACTCTTGAAGAATAGAAGGCATACTCCGGACAAAACTGAAGTTTTTAGATGATTATCACCTCAATCTCCCTGTGCAGTCCCTCGCGGCTCAGCTCTGAATTTACAATTTTGCATGTATGTGTAAACAATGTGCTGTGTGGTCTTACCTTTGTGACTGGGTTTTTGCAGAAGGTAGTTAACACATAAATGAATCACCAGGGAATATTGCCTTACATCAGTGGGCTTGCTTTTAATTACAGCCTGTCCTCAAACCCTGAGTGTATACAACAAGAAGTTCTATTCTTCAGTCTTCCTCTTAGAAAATGCTTGCCTGGCTCCACAGATCTACAAATCAAGATGCTCAAGATTCTTAGCATTTCTACAACTGTTATAGTTTCTAAACTGGATTTGTGTTTCTTGTCTTTGTAAGCAGTTGGATATCCTAGATCAAAACAACTGTGGCAAGATTGGCATACTGTTTACTAAACCATACATTTTTTTCAGGCCAGATAAAGCAGTGACTAACAAATAGCCAAACAAATACCCAAAATTTTGACTTGTGCAATAGCCTGACCAGCTTTTGTGACAGCATATTGACTACAAATGCTCATGGCAATGAAAAACCTAATTGCTTTGAAATTGTAAAAGAAGGTATCCAGTATGTTACTTATTAATTTCAAAATCGTTGTTCGTTGTGGGATTTCAAGCACTTGTACAATCAACTTTTACAAAATTACTTTATATCCTGTGTTTCAGTCCAGCACTGAAATTGTTGGTCTTGAGAATAAAAAATACTCCTGTTCTGAAAGAAGTCTCATTTCTCACTTCTTTTATTCAAACTGCTAGCTTATAAAACACTTCATTTTAGTGTTCTATAGGCTGGACTTTTTCCTTCTAAAGAAAAGATGGTGTATGTTCTGATGGGAGTTGTTCAAACTACAACTATTTCAGTTCCAAGAAGCAAATCCTGACTTTTCAAAGAATTCCTCTTTTCCTGTCTTAAGGTTGCTTTCCTTCAAAAAAGTTACTGGTTTTTCCAGGTATGGTTTAACTAATTAATTTCTTCTCTCTTTCCATTATAATTATACATTGCTCCTGATAAGTGCAATAAGCTGAAGGGTACAGAAATGGTTCGTTTTGCCCCACTCCTGTTTCAAGAATTGTTACTGCTGTTTACATGTTTTCTTCCTCGTGTATTGTCTTACTTGGATGCAGAGTGAGACTCCTTAGAAACGGATGTTCAGCAACTTTCCTGTAATTCAGGAGGTGAAGTCCAGTCTTGGCATACTTCCACTGTACCCAGTAAAGTTTTAATCGCTCTGCAGAGCAATCAGCAATTAGCCCAGCTAGCTCTGAGCTAATTCTCACTGTGGTGCTTAAGAAGTGGAAACTCTTGGTGACTTGAATACTCAGTTATTTTAGCTATATGGAAAACATAATTACTTAGCATCAAAATACCTTAAACGTCTTGCATTTGCTGGCGGGGTGGTAGATGGCTGCCTTCGTTAACCGGCGTATGAGCATAATCATGTATTAAAATCTAGTGCTTTTTCCAGGCTCCTGCGTTCTTCTGTTAATTACTGAAATTGCTTCGGTTAATTGCCGAAGTGCCACCGAGGCCCGGGCAATGCCACGAGCCTGGCGGCTGTGCCCGGAGAGAGACACGAGCGAGGGCGCTCCTCACGGACCCCGACGAGCCATGCCTCCATAAGGCGTCTTCCCGAGGCGCTTGTCTTCTCCATGACCGCACATCGGAGGATTTTGATGATGTTGAGGAAAACACAGCGGAGCTTTCCCGGAACGGTCGCTCTGCGGTCCGGGCGGCGGCCGGGACGGTTTGGCGGCGCACCGAGGCGGAAGAGGGCGGGCGCCAGCGTGTCCGGGACGGCGGGGCCTGGCGGCGGGCGCGGCCGGGGCTGCTCTCCGTGTCCTGCGGCTGTACTCAGCCTTCCTCGGCCCCCCTCGGCTGCCCTTAACACCCTTCGGCCCTTCTCACCCCCCTTACCCTCCTCTCTCCCTCGGCTCCTCTCAGACCCTCTCTCACTCCTGTCTTTTTCCCGCAGTCCCCCTGGTCACCCCTGAACCCTCTAATCTCCGCTGAGCTCCCCTGATATTCCCTCAGCGCTCCGCATCTCCCTTGGTCACCCCTCAGCCCCCCACAGCCCCCTCGGCTCTCGCGGACATGGATGACGAACCCGAGCGGACCAAGCGCTGGGAAGGAGGCTACGAAAGAACATGGTGTGTTCTTACCCCCTCACCTTTCTCCCCTTCCTGGCGAAAGAGGAGGAAAAAGCTCCCCTCTGCCCACTGTAACAGTCTGGTTTGCGTAGGGAAATTCTTAAGGAAGACGAATCCGGGTCGTTGAAAGCAACCATCGAGGACATTCTCTTCAAGGCAAAGAGGAAAAGGTACTTGGTGTGGCCGTGAGCCTGCTGACAGCAACTGACTTGGTCGCTTATAAAGGCTTGATCATCCTGGAACTGGGTCATGTGGGATGAAGTAAGCGTAAGGCATGTCTGCAGGGTGTTTTTATGTCCTTCCTCCTTCAGAGGGGCAGGTACATGCCAGAAGAAATGGTGAAAAATTAATTTTTATCTTTAAATACTGAATGTATATCAGAGATTTGTATATTAAAAAATTAAAAAACAGGATAGTTCGGACTGGAAGGGTCCTTAAAGATCATCTCCCTCCAACCTGCCATGAGCAGGGACACCTTTCATGGGACCAGATTGGTCAGAGCCCTATCCAACCTGGCCTTGAACTTACCCAGGGATGTGGCATCGCCACCTTCTCTGAGCAACCTGCTCCACTGCCTCACCACCCTCATGGTAAAAACATCTCTCATCTAAATAGACCCTGTTTTAGTTAAAAACATTGTCCCTTGTCCTGTCACAGCACAGTCTAGCTTCTGGTCTCATGGCTACAGAGTTCTGTTTCAAATTTCAGAAAAATTGCTAGAAAAAACCTTAAGTTTTGCGTTATTTCAAGTTATGTTAGAACTTGATTTGTCAGATTTGGATAAAATGTTAAAGCTTCATTAAACCTTGTAGTAAGAAATAATTCTTATTTATTTTCTGAGAGTTGTAAAATCCATGATTGAGCTGTGGGGTTTTTCACCGTGAGTAAGTGTGTGCAGTTTGTTGCTTCTACATTTTTGCCAGAAGACTAGTATTGGATTTGTTTGCACTTTTGTTTTAAGAGCCATTCACTCATTTGAATTTGACTTAAGTCTTTCTGTGTTTTGTTAGACTCTATGAACACCATGGACAAGTTCGGCTTGGAATGGTATGTTAATACATTAACCTTCTTCTGTCCTTAGTCCAGAACTGCTTGGTTAGAGGTGGTATTCTGGATCTGAAATACACTTCTGCTGGCCTAGCATACTTCATACCAAACCTTGTGGTTTCCACTGTTTTTTATTATTTTTTTAGGCATTCTTTGTTTATTGTCAGCGTGGATGTGAAGCATGGCTATTCAGAGTTTGACACACAGGGTGTTTTTGGCACCAGAAGTCAGACCATACGTGCTTGCTCTGTCCATTTCTCTTCATGTGAAAAATGGTCATAATGGAAATGGGTTGTAAATAACCACATTGCTTTGTACAGCACTGAGCTCTTCAGATGAAGACATGAATGTTCAAACTATGCATGTTGTGTAGTTTATCATAAGAGTCATGAGAGAAGAACAGTGTGCATTTTTAAATAGAGGGTTTGTTTTTTTTTAAGGAAGAAGTGGAAGAATGCATTACTTTTCAGTTGATGTTTATTGCACCTCTCAATCTATTGAATTTTCCCTGTTAGAGGGAGGAAGTAGAGACTTTTTAGAGTAAATGGAATAATGAATTCATTTCAATATGTATTCTATGAGTGATTTTCACATGTGGTGGAAATGCAGATGCGTCACCTTTATGTGGTTGTTGATGGATCAAGAACAATGGAGGACCAAGACTTAAAACCGAACAGACTTACTTGCACCCTGAAGGTATTCCTGCACTCAGAGTTTTTTTCTTACTGAGACACTGTTTCTCTATAAGCCGGTTGCATTTTGCATTTCAAAGAATTGCAATCTCCTGTATGTGCTTAGCCTCGTATCTCATTCTTACATTTGTCTCCTTTCTTCTGTTGCTAATCTGTCACTTTCCTGCTTTTTCAATAGTACAATCTGTGTGGCTTATTCTGCCTTGCACATGTACGTCTTTACAATAAAAGCACTTCGTACGGGCATATTATGGGAAGACACATTTGGAAACTATGTGGAAATTAAGTGTTGCCCATAATAAGGGGACAATATGTTTTCATTACACATCTAGAATTGGTTTACATTTTTTTTCTTACGGTTGGGTTTTTTTAATGAATTCTTATTTGAAAGGACGCTAGATGAGAGTTTAACTGGATTGCTGTTTCAGATTGTGGGGGACTTGAACTGTGTTCATCGTGTTCTGTAGGGCCTTCTCCAACAATATTAAAGCATGAAATCCTGAATTTTTGTGGTTTTGTACCTTTTAGTGTTTTTTGGTGTATTGAAAACCTCCATTTGAACCAGCAGGAATCTAGAATGTCAACATAGGATGTGAATAAATTAAAAGGGGTGTAGTTTCTGAAATCTGAATTTCATTGGTTACATGGGATGAAAGTGGAGGGATAGGGTGAAAAAAGAAAGGAAAGAAAAGCCTCGTTCCCTCTTTTTGTTATCCAGCTACTTTGATTTGCTTTTTGTGATACGAGATGTTTTGCGTCTACTTAATGCATGTGTAATAAAAGTGTAATTCGTTTTAAACTGTCTTAACTTTTCGTTATAGTTACTGGAATATTTTGTTGAAGAGTACTTTGACCAGAATCCTATTAGTCAGGTATGTACAACAGTGTAAGAAACAAGTAACAGAAAACTATTTTAAAAGGGTAGTTATAACTACCTTTTGGTTATAACACTACACGGTAAACTATTTTCAATATATGTGTACCTTCCCATGCTTTATTCATCAGTCTAGTGAAATTCTTGTTTCTGTCCGTTTACTGCCAGGCATTTAGAATTTTAGGAGATCTCTTTTTGTACCTTTGGGCAATAGTAATGAAAATATGGGAGCGTTGTAAACTGTATGCATCATGTTGTGCTGCTGTTGTTACACTTGAAGTAAAACTTGGCTAAACTTATGTGGTTAAACAATTCTGGTCCATAAAAACGTAAAAAGAAGTGTAATAAAATTCTACTTAAACTCATTGTAAAACTTTGTAAAAATTTTTTGTCTTTTTTTCCCCCTTTTTCAGATTGGCTTAATTGTAACCAAGAGTAAAAGAGCGGAAAAAATGACAGAGCTCTCAGGTAGGGAAGTAGTATTCTTTTCTTAAATTGCAAATGTTTTTGTCCTTTTCATTGGTGTTATAAATTCTACCTGATACACTGCTGAAACTGAAGTTATGTTATCATAATTAGTTTTAATTTGAAAGATAAATTACTGCAAGTTGTCTGAAACCATAATCTGCATTTTGATCTGCTTTGATCTGGAATTGCGATCAAGTGTCGATCAGAATGCAACTCAGATCTCTTCTGTTCCCCCACAGTTAATTTTCTACCCTGTTTGTTGATTTGGTAGGTCATGACATCTATGTTTTTGTGAGATTTGATCAGATGTTAAGAAGTCAAGGTTTGTTTGGTTCCTGCCTGCTGTTAAACCAGTCTCTGTGGCTTCAGCAGGTCTCATTGAGGAAATTGAGGATCTTTGAACCATGCTTTGGGGATAACAGAGGAAACAAAACTCTTTTTCATTTGTGAGACTCGTCACACTCATGTTGAGTGCTTAATGATACCCAAGTGTGATTTTACTCTTTTTGGCTTCTAAAATTTCTAGCATCTGAGTGCCTGTAGAGTAAAAGTCTGTTTTACTGTTTCTGCATTCTGATCAAAATACCAATTTGTAAGGAAAAATATAGACGCATTCCAGTTTGAAACTAGTCCCTGTTGTTGTACAAGTACACTTCATTACTTATACAGTTTAAATATTTCTTTAAACTTTCTTTAAAAAGTACTTTAACTTGTTGTATCAGTTAAATTGATTGCATTTTTTTCACTTACAGGAAACTCAAAAAAGCATGTAACTGCTCTGAAGAAAGCGGTGGATATGAGCTGTAGTGGAGAGCCTTCGCTATATAATTCCCTAAATTTGGCCATGCAGACTTTAAAGTTAGTATATACATGGAGATTTTTGTTTTCTTTGTGATTGTGACAGTTTTCAGAGGCAGGGACAGATTTTTTTCTAAGTAGCATCTTGATTCGTGCTGACTTGAGTCTTTAAAAGGTGGCTTTATCTCCTCTTACAGTATAAATCAGTAAGTTAAATACTCTACTAGTACAGAAGTTTATTTTCTACCACTAGATGCTTGTATTTAGGGATGTCTTTCTTATAGAAATGTGACTTGAAAACCAAATTAACGATGGTTTGTAGATATTGTGATGAAAGACACTGCAATTCTTTTTTACTGAAGGGCTGGGACAGAGTTAGGGGCTTGTAATGTAAGAGAACAGGAAGAGAAACAGCATTGTGTCACAATAATCTCGTGAGAGTTTTGGCATACTTTAGAAAGATCAGGTAGGATAGATTCAGAGCACTTGTTTGCTATGTGAGGTATTGAGATGTCTCCCAGTTCGTGGAAGACTGAATAAAGAATTACAGCTAAAGACACTGACTGAACAAAGCTAATAATCAATGTAATGAAAAGCTATGTAATTACTAGCAGGAAGAGAGTTTTCAGCTAAGAACTAAAATTAATTAAAAGTAACGAATTTACACTTAAAAACTGATTAGAGCTTTTTAAGAAGTCAGGAAGGCTTACTACAGTGTACTTATTTGAAGATGAATTTTACCTGTGGGTATGGTTAAGGTACAAAGGATTCATTACAGCAAATAATCAGGTAACGACTACACAGTTAAATACTGTATTTTAGATATTGGAATGGTTTGGAAGGTGAAAAATCTGGTGTTCAGACGAAGATCTTATCACAATTTGTAGAGACATATCATATCATTTTCTGACTTCAATACATTGAGGTCCTTGGAGATGTTATCATACAAATAGTTTAGTGTGAAGAAGTAAATTAACTGTGTGCTTTCCTTAGGCACATGCCAGGACATACAAGCAGAGAGGTTTTGGTAGTCCTCAGCAGTCTGACAACATGTGATCCGGCCAACATCTATGATCTAATTAAGGTACAGAACTGAAGTTTGACTACTGCATTGAACTGATCCAAGTTACTGGAGGAAAAACAGGCAGTTGCAGTGTCATCACCAATTAATTTTCATTTAACACTTTAAACCTTTTTACTATTTCTTGTTCTGCACATGAATTTGAGTTTGCTTTTTTCCTCTATTTTAAGTGTTTAAAAGCAGTAAAGATCAGAGTATCTGTCATCGGTCTAAGCGCTGAAGTTCGAGTTTGTACAGTACTTGCCCGAGAAACTGGTGGTATGTATCTGAAGTTCAGTAGTTATATTAATAAGACAGGTTTAAAATAAAAATTAAGTACGTAATTCGTTATATATTTATTACCGCATTTTGATATTTTTAAGGATAAATATTTTCCATTGTGCTGGCAGAAAATTAAAGAGTTGCCCAAATCTACAAAACGTACAGTAGTAAATGAAATCATTATCAGCTGGTAGCCTCAGCTCTAGAGAGAAGAAATACATATATTTTCAAACCTTTTGGTCCACATATAAAGCTATATGATGTGGAACTTCATCAATGTACCATGTTAATATCCATTGCTACAGTGGTAACTCTTATGGTATCATTACTACAGTGTAATTTTGGAGCTCTGTGCCTTCATATCTAATTTAACATTCTGTTATTACTAGTTTTAAAATTCGTCATTTACTGTAGCATTAACAGAGCTGCTTTTTAGGAACAAGTTTGAATAAATTGTGTTTTCTACCTAAGTTGTTATCTGTCATTTGGAGTATATGCTTGTGTTCTTTTTTGCTCATAACCTGACAGTAAGGCATTTCTTTGTTTGTGAACAGGAACATACCACGTTATTTTAGATGAAAGTCATTATAAGGAACTGTTGATGCACCATGTTAGTCCTCCACCTGCCAGTTCAACTTCTGAGTGCTCCCTTATTCGAATGGGTAGGATACGGTTTTGTCAAACTCCTAGCATGAGATTTGCTTTGTCTTTTCCTTTGTTTGCCTTTTCTGTGTTAAGGCTATACAAATAGTAAGAAGCATAATAAAGACACAGTGCAATTTTTTTTTGTTTTAACTTTCAATTTGCTAGATAACTATTGGTTTTCTTGATGTTATTTCTTCAAAGTAGTCAGCTTTTACATAAAGCTTATTGAGTAAGACAAATTACAAAGTAGAATATGGAAACAACAAAGTGGAACAATATTGATGGCATGGTAATTGTTAAAAATTTCATACTTAGAAATGAAGAATAAGAAACTATTTTATTTCTCCTACTGCTTTTTTTCTTGCAGAAGGCAACTATTACAACTATTAATTGATTTAAGAACCGTAGGTAGTACATGTTTATTAGCAGCTTGTGGAGTGTTCTTTCAACAAGTGGTTTAGGTTTCTTTTCCTGATGTGTTTAGCAATAAATTTAAGCTTGGAGTTAAACCAGAATAGGAACTCTGATGCTACGAAGTAGAGCATTGAGTTGTCACTTTCATCCACCCTTTTCATTGATAAAAATGTATGTATTTTTATGTCTAGATATAGATAATGGAAGGGTTTACTTCTCGTAGGTAAAGCCTGAGCAGCAGTTGGAGACACCAACTTCTCACTTGTCATGATCTGTAAAAAATAATTGTAGAAAGAAAGAAAGATATCAGTCTCCAAGAAGTCCTGTAGTCTCAGTGTCATATACTGCACTTGGAAGGTGAACATAGGCTGAATGGATGCATATGAAAATATTTCCCCCTTAATTAGAAACTGTTGTTTAAGTGAACATTTCTATGCTGCTCATTCTGCTTTCCCACCATTTCACATATTTTTCTTTTTAACTGTTCTTCAAAAATGGGGCTCCAGTGCACTTCAGTTAACACAAAGTCTATGACAAAGACATTTTTTAGTTGGGGGAAGTAAAGTCAGGGAGGTGTGGATGTAGGAAGAGATCTTCGGGAAGAATTCGATAACTAGCAAGAGTGTATCAGTTCTCCTGTAATAACAAATGGGAAAGAGATAGGCCTGAATGTCTAGAATAATCTTTGAACTTCTTCACTGATCTGAGAAACTGACATGCATGTTTAAAATTGTTAGTGTGGGATGTTTTTCTCTTCAGGTTTTCCTCAGCATACTATTGCTTCTCTGTCTGATCAAGATGCAAAACCCTCCTTCAGTATGGCGTAAGTAGCATTGATTAGAATTCTATGAGCTGATAAGAATTCAATATTAATTAATCATATTTAGAAAATCTGCTTGACAGTGAAAATATTGCAAAATAATATGAAAAAAAGAGTGAGCCGTATCTTGTGACTTCATTTTATTTCCATTGGTAGCTCCAGTATATGTCCAGAGTTACCTCTGTTAAATATGTGTTTTAAAATTTGCATTTACGGGGGTTTTTTTTAGGTAGTAAATGGTACTTAGTTTTGTTACACAGTGATTGAGACACACAGGTGCTACAAGGTATTAAAGTAATTACATGCAGTTCTTGATTTAATTAATACTATCATTATAAAAGATAATTATGAGGATGAAAGAGTATTATCTGAATAAAATACTTTTTATATTTCTTAGCATGACTTTAAAGGGACGTTTAAAATAGAGGCCTCACTTGATGACTGTACCAGTGCACTTCTCAATGAAAAGAATCATTGTTTTCCGGGGTGATAGAGGTGTCTGAATTTCAGAATGAAACAATGTCTAGCAGTGTGTGCTGTTTGGAAGAATGAGTGCTACATGCATCTTAAAGGCAATATAGAATATTTTTGTGTCTAAAAAGAAACAAGCAAGGAATTACTGTTCATATATGGCTGCTTTATATGGAAATATTTGGTCTTTGTTTCCTGTGGGAAAATATGGTCACTGATATCTCACCATGTCAATTGTTTTCTGACACTTAGACATTAAACAATTACTTGCAATCTAGTGAAACTTTTAAAGTTATTTGATGTGAGAAGAACATTATTCATAGTTACATAGTAGCATGGTATTATTATTAAGTACTGAATTGTTTCTTTCTACTGTAGGCAATTGGAAAATAACAGTGACCCAGGTCTTACATTGGGTGGCTATTTTTGTCCTCAGTGCAGAGCCAAATACTGTGAGCTTCCTGTGGAATGCAAAATCTGTGGTAAGTAGCAAGAAAAGGTGAGCAGATGAATCAGGAGTTCATGGTAAGAGAGTTAAGGGGTAGAACAATTCAGCTGTACTTAGTAAGTAAAAGCCATCTCTGCTTTGATTTCTGCGTTTCTGTGGCCTGGGATGTCAGCTTCGTACAAGTGTTTCTCAGGAAGAACTCTACCTGTAACAGTAAAGCTGTATCATATTCCTTGGTATAAGGAATGTACCTAAGGTAAAGTGGGGAAGAAGCGTGATGCACATGGGAATGGTAATTCTCAGAAATCCTCATTTAACTAAACACACCCATATTTCAGAGTCCTCAGTGCAAGGCCATGAAAACAGAGTGCTTTGGAATAAGAGGACAGAAGTAATCTCAGCTCCAGGAGTATGTGGATGAAGGATTTCCTAGTTGAGCCCAAGGGCAGGCTGCATAGTGACACATGACAGTCTGTAGAGCTGTAAACAGAAAGCCTTTTGGTCTTGCAAATGTTAATGGACTGTGCAACCAATAATGCCTCCCTCCATTGCTCTTAGTGAGGGTGGGAAGAAAGATTAACATGGTTTATAATATTAATATTGTGAGGGGTTGCTGTTCTCCTAGCTTCTACAGGCATGTGACTAAAACATGATAGGTATTAGCAGGATGCATTTGGTAAGAGGATGAAATAGTTTTGGGTCACTTTGTCATAGTTTAATTTCAAGTTTTTCCTACCAGCATGAGTTTCATTCCAGCAAGGGAATAGTGTAACTGGAGAAATCTGTATATCTGCAGTGGATTCTCTACAGCTGCAGTTTAGACATTTACACTACATGTGAGTGTGTAGTGGAGATGTTTGTGCCAGCCCATGCCCATGCCCCAGCTAACCTGTTCCCATGGTCTAACCTCAGCTGGCAATTCAGCCCCAGACACCCACACACACACTCCCCACTGGTGAGATGGGGGAGAGAATCAGAAGAGTAAAAGTGAGAAAACTCATGTGTGGCATTAAAGGCAATTGAATAGTTACAGCAAAAACTGTGCATGCAAGCCAAGCAAAGTAAGTAATTCATTCACCACTTCCCATCAGCAGAATTTCCAGGAAAGCAGGACTCCATCATGGGTAACAGTTACTTGAGAAAGTAAATGCCATCACCCTGAACATTCTCCCCTTTCCCCTTCTCCACCCAGCTTTATAGGCTGAGCATGATGCCACATGGTGTGGGATATCCTTTAGTTCTCTTGGTGCACTGTTGACTGCAGTCCTGACTGTGTCCCCTCCTGGTGCCTTGTGCACCCCTGAACTTACTGGTGGAGTAAGAAGCAGGAAGGGCCTTGATTGTGTGTAAGCACTGCTCAGCAGCAAAGATAACATTCCTGCCTTATCAACCCTGTTTTCACCATAGATCAAAAACATAGCCACATGCTAGTTAGTATGACAAAAATTAACTGTTTTAAAACCAGCAGACCTGTGTTAGCAAAAGTAGGGCTGTAGCGTGGCTTTGGCAGTAGTATAGCAGGCTGTAATATAGCTTTTTAGCAGGGCATCATTTTAATTGCTGGTGTGATACACCAGAACCATTGCCAAAAAGAACTTCCTAACTTCACCACTGTGTGTTGCAGATGTATTTCTAAAGGCTGAATTAAACCTTTTCAGTAGAAATGTGAGCGATTTGCTTGTTCTTTGTATTTGGATTTCGAACTGGACAGGATTACATGTTTGGCTAATGGAACAAGTAATTTTACTTTTTAAAATTCTTAGAACCTCTCAACTACTGCATAATTAAAAATATTGTTTTTCCTTTTTACTTTTATTTGATACAGGAAAGTTTTTCAACTTGTAACAATATTGGTGTCTCTTTATTTGCAGGTCTTACATTAGTGTCTGCACCTCACCTGGCTCGGTCTTACCATCACTTGTTTCCTTTAGATGTCTTTCAGGAAGTTCCACTGGAAGAATACAAGGGGGAACGGTATGCAAATCTTATTTGTGATAATGAGTATGTTTGTGGATCCTGTAACGTTTTAGTTAAAAAAGTAAGAATAACTGGCAACAGCTTCTTTGCTGCTGGAGATCCTGAGTGTTTGGGTGGTGTGGGGCACCTCTGGCAGTAAGAACCACTTACAGTTTCCATGATCTGTGTGTTCAGTTGAATAGCTGAAATAATTGCCAGAAATTGTTATTGTATGAGATCTTTTTTTGAACACTGATTTACACATTCCTGACTTTTTTTTTCAGTTAAAATATACAATTTTTCTTTTAGGCATTGTCAAGGCTGCCAGGGAGAAATAAAAGATCAAAATGTAAGTATGTTGAATGGCATTGTAATTTGCATGGGCGGTTTGAGAAGTAGAGATGATCCTTTGCATTATGTTCTAAAGACTAGAAAAATACTTGTGAAGGTTAATGTCGTGGTTAACTAGAGTTCTGTATTAAACAGTCACGGTTTCTAGACTGCAAAGTCTGTAGAAGTGTGAGAAAGGATTTCCTGGGGAACTGCATTAAAGACCTTTTGCTCTCAGTCATTTGGAAGTATTTACAGTGACCTGAGCTCAAGCTTGTGGATATACTTGCTGTCAGAAGCTTTAATTCAATTGAGTTTCTGTGATGCTAGCAGTATAGTCTGTTTACATTTTCATGACATAACTGTTGCTCTCCTGTAGTGCTATGATGATGATAATTTTTGCTAACTTGATTTGTCTTTCTATCTCTCACTACCCACAGGTGTACCTATGCAAAGTGTGTCAGAATGCATTCTGTGTGGAATGCGATCTGTTTGTTCATGATTCCCTGCATTGCTGTCCTGGCTGTATTCACGAGCACCCTGCTCCTGTATCTGTATGATCTCATGTATATTTTTTTTGATTGCTGTATCTTTGTCAATCTTGCATGAATCTAATTTGTTTATTCAGCTTTAACTGACACACCTCTGAACAATAAGATGATTACAGAGAGATGAACAGTGGAGTAGGTGCAAACTGTAATGTTTTAATGATTTTATTACTATTAATATATACTTGAATTACCTGTATCTATCGTTTGTTCTTGTCTAAAGAGCTATGGCTTTTTCCAGCTGGTATTATAATAATGTGTATATTTGTAAATGTGAAAGTGATAAAACTGGTTTTTATGATAATGTGATAATTAATCTTGGTTTCATTACTTGTTCAAAAAGAAGCCCTGAAAATATATTTTACATATCTGTTGTTACGAACTTTTGGTTTTGGTGGATGGTGGATTTCTGTAGATCAAACTATTCTTCTGCAAGAATTTAACAAAGATGTTTCTGAGCAATTAACTGGTAGATATTTCATTTATTAATTTCAAGTATTATGAGTATTCACCTTGGCTTTTGGTAAGGCAGCTCAAATACAGCTGTTACAAATGGGCTGAAAACACATTTTAGGTTTTAATGGTGCAACTTGACGCTAACTGAATTCTATTGCTCCCGTGTCTGCAGCTGTCTGGTTTAAGTTACAGTTTCTTGGAGAAGGGTAGGGTTGCTGGGGCAAGACCTGAGTTAATACAAACTATTGTTTGATGAACTCAGTATTGAAGACAAAAAGATCTGCTGTTTGGTTCTGAGGCTACACTGAATCGACAGAACTGCACGTCATCTTCTCTCCTTGCTAAACCCCTAGAGCAACAGACAGTAAGGTGGGTGCAGGAGGGGAAGTGTCCATCCTTTCCTGAACTTTGAAGAACAGAAATTGAGACAAATTCAAAGCTGCCATTCTGCAGTGTCTGTTCAAAGTGTGTTTGCAGCTTGAGCCTGTGAGAATTGTAATGTGCGACACCCCAGTAAAAGGAGGTTACAGGTGCAGGTCTGAAGCAGTACATCACAATGGATTTTCTTGAGTCACCTTGTGATGATTGTAAATACATCAATGACTGAATTGCTCTGGGTGTATATGACTTAATTTTTGAGCTTTGTTTTTTGTCAGGTTAGAAATAGCAAGATTACAGCTGAATCGTAACACAGAAACAAGCAAAAAAACCCAACCTTCTCTTACCTTAGTTCAATTTTTCATGCTCACAACATATAAACATACATGCAGCTTTTCAGTTCTTAATAGGCGCTTTTCATTCAATTGCTAGTATAGCTCTTTCAATGCTTTTTCTACTGATAGTGCCTGCATGCTGGATTGAGTGCAGTCATTCTTTTATGTTGGCAGAAAAATGTTGAGCATCTGCATCTTGTTTTGTGCTGAGTCAAACAACCCCTATAAATTCTTTGTGCTTTCAGGTGGTTGCAGTGCCTATTACTAAAAACTAGCAGAAAAAGGACATGAATGCTTGTTCTGGTCTAGCAGGCCATTCCAAGCCAAACTAACGCTCTAAGCATCTGGCTCTTGGATATTCTGATGCTGGTGATAGCCTCTTGAGATAGTGTTTTCTGGTAATATTTTCATCTTTGCAGTCAGTATTTTCTACTAGAAATAAAAGAGGGTTGTCAGAACAAATCCTCCTTCTTCTCTTGCTAGATACCAAAATAATATACTCCTACCCAGCTTCTATTTCTGAAAGTAAAAGCCATGTAGAAGTTCCAATGATAGACTCCATTATCAGCTTGTGGTCAGAGCAATAATTTGGCTTGTACTTTCCTATCCTTCTCTTTGGTAGAACAGTTCAAACTAGCTCCTGAAAAATAACTTCTAAGGCAATATTTCTCTGATATATAAAGACTTTTATCTGTGTCCTGTGTATTTAAAGCAGCATGGAGGAAATCTTTCCTCCACCTGTTCTACTTGACTGGAATTTACTCGCTCTCAAGTCTCCCTTGCTTGTGGGAAGCTCCAACCTTCTTAATTCTTGTTCATTTCCTTGCTTACTATATCTGCCATAAGATTAGTCAATCAATGAGGTTATTAGGAGGCCTGTGAGAAATTCTTGCAGGTCTTGAAGATGTTGCATGAAAGGTTTCAGATTTAAAGTGCGAAGGAAGAGACAAAAAGACCAAAACACCATGTAGTGCAGTTGAGGATGCAGCTGTGGCAAGAAGTTTTGAGACTAGAGAGTGCTGCCATGTGGAAAGGAGAGGATTTCAAAAGGCCAAGAGCCCTCACTTTCCTTCTAGTTTACATTTTCTTTGTAGGAATAAAAGTTCCCATCTGTAGTAACACTCATAGCTAATTTCCAAGAGTGGAAAAGCTGAAAAAAATTCATTAAAATCTGAGTAAAAGAGGACCTCCACACTGAAGAAGGTGGATGCCTGAAAGAGGCTATGACCCTGTGGAAGTTCCACACTGTAGCAGGCTCTGTGGCCCCATGGAGAGAGGAGTCCATCCTGGAGCAGATTTGCTGGCAGAACTTGTGACTCTGTGTTGGACTCAAGCTGGAGCAGCCTGATCCTGAAGGACTGCACCCTGTGGACAGGTCTCACAGTAGAACAGTTCTTAAAGAATTGTGGTCCTTGAGAAGGACACACATTGGAGCCGTTCATAGAAGACTGTCTTCCATGGGAGGGACCATCCTGGAGTAGGGGAAAAGTGTGAGGAGTCCTCCCTGATGGAGAAGAAGCAGTAGCGCTGTGTGATGAATTGACAGCCTCCATTTCTCTGCATTGCTGGAGGATGGTGTGTTAGTTTGAAAGTAAAACCAGTGCAAGACTCCAAGTCAGTAATACAATTTAATAGGAGAAAAGAGAAAAAATAAAATACATGCAGTAATATAAAAGAAAAAACCACCGACAAAGTCAGAAATACAACCTGACACCCTGTCAGTCAGGGTGTTGGTAGCAGTCCGTATAAATGGTGGCTGCAGTCCTCCTGGATGACGGATGTGGTTCTGTTGAAGCAGTGCTCCTGTAGAAGGTGCAGTTTTCCTCCGAAGATCCAGCGATGATGTGGAAAAGGTCCGACTTTCTCTGGGATCCAGTGGAAAGGTCTGCCTTCACGTCCCAAACCCCAGTTTTTATCTAGGTAGGAAAGGCTTGGCTCCTGCCCCTGGCTGGGGCATTTCCCAATGGGATGATGTAATCTTATCAGTCACACAATAGGACTTAATGGCCCATTAACAGAATATATCTTCTGGAGGAAGGATGGATTGTGAAAAGATAACGATGATCATCCCCGATCTTATCAGATGGCACATCAGCAGAGGATATCTCCCACAGAGATAAAGATCACCACCCCTCCCACATTTTAACAGATGGTGATAGAATAGACATTTTTGCATTGTACCCCAGGACAGATGGATTTAGAGAAAATTCTATGTGAAGTCCATAAAGAAGGGAAAGATGTAAGGAAGGTGTTTTAAGATCTGAATTTATTTCCATTAACCTACTTTAATTTGGTAGGCAAATTAATTTCCCCTGTTTAAGTCTGTTTCGCCCAGCAGTAACTGGTGATTATTTATTTCCCTGTCCTTATATATTGACCCACAAGCCTTTCATTGTGTTTCCTCTTCCCTGCACAGCTAATGAGGGTAGGGTAGAGCAGCTTTGGTGGGCACCTCTTGTCCAGCCAGGGTCAACCCACCACAGTAATTTTTCAAAATACAATAGGACTAGAAGACTTCTATAACAATCATAGCACATTTTGGCTTGGGATTTGGATGAGAGAGGAATGTGAGTTTTATACCCAGTTTAAAAAAAATTAAAAACAACACATTGAATATCCTGGATTTTGAATCACTTTCTTAAAGATGAATTTGTTTGGTAACTGTCATAAATTTTTAGGATCCCTCAATTACTTGAGAAAACAAAGCTCTTTGGACTTACAGGGAGCAGAATTTGAATGCATATAGCTGAACTGCAGATATGTCTGCTACATTCTTCGCAGACTGAAGTATTTTCTATTGTTGTCTTACCACAGTACTAATAACATGACAGAATTGTGTGTTTTGCTACCTGTTTTTTTTCTTAATCTAAGCAGAAATTTAAAATGTGCTATCAACATTCAGTAATAGCTTTGAGATGGAAGAATTGAGAAGTGTATTGATTCACTGAGGCCACTCTAGGTTTTTAAGCTACAGGATGAAGTTCTTTGGATCTTCTAATTGCCTGTATCATCTTGCTTAAATCTCATTTCTCTTCTTTCCCTCTGTTGTGGTTGTAACACCTTCTGAATACTTGCTATTGTTATTGTAAAGGCACTAGTCAATTGGAGTTCACAGAAGTTTCAATTTGGCTAGTCAGATTTAATAATACACCTGTTTATACCATCTCTGCAGTTACCTTAGCAAGCTAAAATCAACTTTTTATAACCTGTAGAAACCATATTATTAAGGAAAGAGAGGTGATGATGAATGTTATCTAAAAGATGTGCATAATATTATTTAGTAGTCTTGATTTTTCAAAAAAATGTCAAAAAAGATCCTGTAGCAGAGACAAATAACAAACACATGGCTGAATCTTTCTGTCTTGCACTGATTCCCATTGTAGTCTTTGATTTTCTCACATTTGTCAAATACATGGAGACAGTTCCAGGAAGTCCATGAACTACTGCAGAAGAGTTAAAACCCCACATAAAAAAAGAGTATGATAGCTTAAAGTCCTTTTTGTCCTATACATCTCATTCATCATGGTCTTTGACAGAAATGGCAACTGCTGCCTTTTTTCTCACACCCTTGTTCAATCCAGTGTGCAGTGGTTTTGCTGTGGGTTATTTACCACGATGGTTAGATGTACCCCATGCGAACAAACATGTGAAGCACAAGAAATTCTGTCCCCCTTGTGAATTTGTCCTGGGCAAAAGTGTGGATAATATTTCAACATCCGTGTTCAGAAGTTGAAGAACCCAGCAGAGACACTTACAGGTACAGTTTGTGGGATGCAATTCTTTGATAGATGGCTGTTGTATGCTAGAGGAACAAACCCTGATTTACTTGCCAGAGATGGGTTCTTCTTTACAGGTAATTGAAAGCAAAGCTGTGAGGGATTGTTGGTTTGATTTATAGAATGGCACAAGTCTACTTACAGCACTTGAATGAGTATACATTTTCATGCATCATTTGGCAATGCACTACATCCTCCATGAATGCTCTCATCTTCATGAGAATATAGGCAACTCATTTGATCCTCAGGCAAAAACTATTCTACTTTTTTAATCATTCTTGCTGTGTTCCCTGCACCTTTTCTTGTCCTAAAGCAGTATTTTTTTGAGTTGAGGGGACTTATTTCAAATGCACTGTGTAAGGTATGGATCAGCCGTGCGTTTTTACAGTGACATAATTTATCTTCTTGTTAGTCTGTAACAGATGCCAGGCTTACAGATACAATGTCTTTTCCTCTACACCAGAGGTCTAGACTGCTTTTTAAAAATAAGCAGTATGTTTTCCCCACTGAGCAATAATTGCTTTGATTTTGGATCTACCTTCTGCTATATGCCCTCCCCTTTTCTGATTTAGACAGTGGAAATCTGCCTGAATTCATCTGCGGTAGACATGAATAAAATTATCCCAGAAAGTGTCATATCAAATCCTCTTCAATTGTATTGTCTCTTTGGAAAGGTTCCTTTACAGCCTGGTTAGCAGATGGCTCTGCCAGCTCTTTTGACTGGATTTTTGTTCCTGCTGTCTGGAAGGTTTAAATTAGTTTAGCGGTTCTCAGGTGTCTTAATTTTTTACCCAGGCTGTCTGATTTTATTTTACCCACTTCATTTGCTAGAGGTTTTGAACCTTTTGTTTTCTTTGTTTAAAAAGCTTCAATTTTTTGAATGATGCTTTCTGTCATGGGGAGAATGGGAGCTTCAGACGAAGTTTATCAGGGAAACCCTCCCACTGAGACATGAAGTGCGGAAAGGACCCACTTACCTTCTAAACTCCTGAGAGAGAAGTTCAGGTATGGCTGGACCCACTCTCAACCCCAGATTTTGTTTTGTTTTCCTGTAAGCTCAAGATGCTGGCAATCCAGTTCTATCCCTGCTTTGGAGAATGTGACAACAGACCAATGCTCTCCTAACAAATCAAGTATCTTTGATTGAAAGGCGATCTCACCTTGGGCATCTTTGAGGATGGGAGTCTGACCAGACTCTTTTAAAAAACTTGGCTTGCAGAAGCCACTGCTCTTACTAAGGCCAGGTGTTTTACATAAGCTTGAACCGAGCTGGTTAGCTATATAAACATAAAACAAATAAAAGATCCACTTTCCAATGCAGGTGGGACAGAGGTTCAGTATAGTCCTGGTGCCTAGCTGAAATCTTGTCTTGGATTTCCATTAGGAGAGTAAGGCAGCTGAAAAATGAGAATGGCTTTTGCAAAAGTTTTGACAAGGAAATTGAAATTAAATTGCCCTAGCCCTGTCTGAGGTGAAAGCCAGAGCCAAGAGTGGCAAGGAGGGTATGTTTTTAGAAAGGAGAAGGCAGTTATCTGGACACTTATTTGTCTGGTTTTACTAGGAGAGTAATATTGAATCAGGTCTCACAAAGCAGTTGTGATGAAGGGCGTGTGTTCAGGTCCTTCTGAGATAGATGAGCCAAATGAGATGAATGGCTGTCTTCAACTGGAATCAGAGGTGTTGAGCACCTCTGAAAGCCTAACACTGTCCTGCAAAAAACAGGTTTATAGGGAACAGGGCAAGGATGAAACAGATTGCATTTTGAGAAGGGAGGATTTTCCACTCTGTCCCCCCTCCCCTTCGTTTCCTGTGGGTGCCTTGACTTTGTTAATGGAAAATTCCTTGTATCTCTAGAGTACTCACGAGACCTCTTACACCCTCTCTAGAGATGTAGTTTGCCTTTTCTGCTTATGACCTTTATAAGCTATTGAGTTACAGAATGAAAAACAACAGCAGGAGTAAACCTGAGAAAGGAAAGCCGATAGTAACCTATTGCCCAGAATCTAAATTTTAATGGACTTTTTTACTCGGATCTGGTGCTGTCACTCCTTGGCACAATAATCAGGAAAGATATAGTTGTTTAATCTTTAACAGGAAAGGTCATCTTCCGTCTGTAGCATAAAATTTAGTTGTTTTTCTTAACCTGAAGGAGCTCATCCTTCTTGCAGGGTAAAAGAATAAAGTCTGCAGCCAAACTGATGGTTTAGTAGTGTCTACACCTGCTGTACCTCAGATGTTTCCCATTTATCCTGTGACTGCAGGATGATAGCCTGTTAAAAGTAGGTGAGTTTATAGAAGCAAATTTCAAGCGAAGTGTCCGAGTAGAGAAGACACTGCTTCAGGATAAATTAATCTTCTGTTTGTATATTTTACAACAATTGCAAATTGTCATTTTTAATGGGTATTACTTCTTCCTGTTTGTTCTATACACAGCTCAAAATATGTCTTGCTTCTCAAAGTGTATTCAGCCTGCTTACACAGTAGACTTTCTTGAGACCTCTATTGAAATGCCTTCTTAGTTCCCCTTCTACAAAGCAATGGAAATTACAAGAAAAATAAGCCATGGAAAAATAGATGGGATTTAAAATAGAGCTTCATAACTTTGTTGCTAGTTATATTAGCTTATATGCCCTAGCTGTTAAAACTCTGTATTTCCAAAATATTTTTTGAATGTAATTCTTTTCTAGTGTATTCTTAAAACTACGACGTTATAAATAGGCCAGGGAAAATGTTCTTTTTTTTGTGTAAACAAATGCCAAGTCTGTTGTATTATCTTATTTTTGATATTTTGACATTTCAGTATATATAGTGACATAATTACAGGAGTCACATCTTGTAAATAGGGTGACCATAAGGCAAGGCTGGAAAGCTCATGTGATGGCTGGCACACAGGCCTGAGAGAGATTGTTATGCTTGGTATCTCAATCTCTGCAGAGCTGATCTGACCTCCAGTGGCTGCACAAGTGGGCATTTTATTTGCTTTGTTCTGTAACACTGGTATTTGAACACTTGCAAACACACCAGTATCTTATTTTACTAGACACTGATATGCCTTCTAGAGTATACTTTAACAGTCTCCTCAGTCTGAATATCACAATGCTCAAATATGCAGAGTTCAAAGTTCTACTATTTTTCTGAACCTAGCAGCAACAAATTTGTTTTATTGTTAATGTACAATACCTCAGCTTCACTGTTTATTTGTTCGTGTTTCATATGGCTTTGGAGCATTTTTAAATCCTTATTGATGCCTGCTTAATTTTGCAGTGAAAGTAGCAAACTATAGACGTTTCCAGAACCTTGGAAAACTGCTAGCAAGTCACTATGTTACAGAAATTTCTTTAGAATACTTGATAATGTGTCTGCTTTTTAAAAAGTGGCCATTATCCACATGCTCACACATCAGATCACAGCCAGAGCAACAGCAATGGTGGCTTTTCATCCCTGTTTCTTCATCGTCTGGTCCTGTGACAGTAACAATGGGTTGGCTCCTTGATGCAGAAGATGTGTAGTATCATGATGAAGGATCCCTAGTGGAAGAGTTTAGAATTACCTTAGCGAGGGGTTTTGCCCCTTTCACCAATTTTTTCAAGACTAGAAAAGTTTGCAAGTGTTAGGGCTTGGGTTTTTTTCCCGTTTTTCTTCCTGCATTATTAACTGTCCAGATAAACCTCCATTGCAAACAAATATTGTTCTGGTTCCAGTTAGGATAGGGTTAATCTTTCCAGCAGCCAGGAGAGGTCATTCTATACACCTCACAACTTCGATGGGGATGGGAGAAAGGACCTTTCCAGGTCACTTATCCTGGCAGTGGTCAACTGGTTTTGGGAGTTCTCAGTTTAGTGAGCACTTGTGTGAATCATTTGCCTTTCTTATACACTCGTTTATTAATACTCTATTCAGTTTTCTTGCAGTTAAATCCGTTACACAAATTATTTGTTTAAAACATAAACCCCTTTACTGAAGTCATAACTGCAGTAAAATTGTTGTAAGCTAGATTTTACTAGTGTTAAAAACTGATGAAGACTACTTTTTGTAACGTCAGACACCAAGACAACTGATTGAAGCAGAGGGCAGCTCTGCCTCTTCATCCATCTGTGAAGATGATTTAGAAGCTTTGCCTCACTGCAGTCAGTCTGAATTTATGTCACCTAGACAATTAAAAAATAAAGACTTCAAAGTAGCTTAGGTAAGTTATGAATAGAGGTTTTTTTCTCAATTGCTGGTGGGAAAACTGATTTTTTGACCCATAACCACAGTAGGAAAAGGAAATGAATGCAGTAAAGGTTCACGCCCGTATTTCCCTGAAAAGCAAACCACTGGCATTAACTAAATTACTACCTAGTTTTGTGGCTACAGCCTCTATTAAGAGTAGAGTAAAATTCAGGCCTGCATTGTAAGGGCTGAAACCTATGTCTGTACTTACCTTTCCACAGGTTTTCCCAAATTTGTTTTCAGTAATGGTAGTCAGAAAAAGGCAACACACCAAGGCTTTCTGCTGTATTTCAGCCATTCATCCAAACAAGAGATGCCTATGAAAGCTCAAAATAAAAACTACCCCAAAACAAATTACATCCCCAAACTCAAAGCTTAAAAAGTAGAACTTTATTCACACATTTGAAACAAGACAATAGTCGTCCTGAAACCAGCTGTCATATTTCATGATTCTAATCAGACCTGTAAGATGTCCCTCCTACTATGACAGTGCACTGTTTTCCATGTCAGTGCCACCAGTGGCCACTGTAACACACATTGCTGCCATAGCTCTCTCCTAAAAGAGGAGACCATAATCAATTGTTCTGGTGCTGCCATTCAGACAGAAAGTCTGAGAAATGCAAGATGTGTTGAGAGATAAATGAAATCGACCACATGGGGTCAAAAGAGTTAAATCTATCTTGGTAAAAAGACTTGAAACTGCCTCAGGGGAGTAAAAAGTATTTTGTTGCTACAGTGCTTTTGAAATACATTTGACTAAGGTCTTTAAGAAACAGTTAGTTTCAATGCACATTTAATTACTAGTCTGAAGTTATTTATTTGTTAATAGGGACAGCTCAGTGTTAAGAAAATGTTACAACTAATTGTCTTGATAAAATTCAGTTCTTCACAATCCCCAATGCATAAGTGATATACACCTCTCAGCAGAAAAGATTTTTACCTGGCTTTAAAAAAGAAGCACAGATTAGTATAAAAGAGCTTTTTGGTTTTAAACACACAAAGAATTACTCAATTACATTACATTACAGAAATTACATGTTGTCATAGAAAATCAGAAAACAATTCCCCAGGAGAATATAGTTTTGTTTTATAAGGAAGTAAACAATACACTGGAGAATTCTGAACAAAGCATTTAAAATAAAAGCATAGGTACTGAAGTACTGAGAACAGAACTGCTCAACATTACCAGACTGAATTTGTCCTGAAAACAAAGTTTAACTACAACCTACCATCCCATCTGTGTAAAGAAACAGAGATGAAAAAACTGCATTTCACTTACAACCTTTTGTTCCCAAAACAACCCACTATGAACCATTAATAATTCATATAAGCTGCACTGTTAATCCTGATGTAGAGAGATGCTGTAGCTAAAACTCTCATCAGAGCAATTAATACTTTCCTTCATCCTTACAATTCCACAGCTGCTAAGCAAAGAAGGGATTACTACTGGCAGAAGTAGTCTTTACAGAGAGCCATAGGAGTGGATTGAAGTCCCAAAGCCAAGAGGTTTTTGAAGGGAGTTCACAATTTGACTATATCTTCATTCACCACAAAGCTGCAATACTTACAATCCTTCAGAACAATGGTGGATATTCGGTTACTTTTCATGAGTTTGTCTCTCCAGTGCTGCTTCCATTCGGCTTTGTTTTAAACCCTACAGGAAAGAATTTAGTAAAATCTTGGTTTTGCCAACATGCAAATAAAAGCTTTAGTTGCAGAACAAAAACATTTCTGGACAATCTTTTCCAGTCTTTACAAATAACGATCAGTTTTTAACTTTCTTTGGAAATCAGAATGGGCAGTTTAGAAACAATAAAAGCCAAACTATATGTCTTCTTTAAAATCAGAGGCTGTACAAAATCATTTCAAATACATGCTTCTTATTCAATTGAAAGTAAATTAAAGCAATCTACAATTATATAAAATCTGAAGCACCAAATCCTCCCTTTCCAACTTCCTCAGTGCAAAGAGTTCAGCATGTCATTTTCACAGATGAAAATATGAATCAGTAGTACAAGTCACAGATTTTCAGCCACAGCACAATATACTGACAGTTCATACTGGACCTTCACAATGACATGAAACAATTACCGATAAACAATCTCTGCAAAAGTGCCAAATCTGATCTTAAATGCGATAGTACCACTCATACTGAAAGAGAATACATAGACTATCAAAAAATAAACGTATTTACTCCCTATGTCTAAAAGGCAGAAGACGTTGTTTTAGAATGGCTGTAAAACAGTGGCTATGAAAGTACCTGGCAGGATCCCTCCAGTCGAACAAAGTGCTAAAACATCAACTAAATATATACATATACACACATACGTACATATATCTATGCTGGCTCAACTGAATTTTATTCAATGACAATACTTACACAACACAAAACACCCTTACACATAGCAATTGTAAACCAGAATAAGCAGCCCTCTCTGTGCGGCTTTTCGCTGCAAAGAGGAAAACCAAAAGCAATGCAAAATTACCAAGACACTTCAAAATCACAGCAGCACATACCAGGTAATATCCAGTGTGGTAACCACTCATGTACCAGGCTATCAACATGCTCCCCAATGCTTCATCATCCTCAGCAGAGTCTGGCCTCATAGGTGGTGGAGGAGGAATCAACTAAGAAATCACAAAGGAAATGTTTGTGTTTCAATAGGGTGTTTCCCAGATTAAATTCTATTATTCTCATAGAATTTAATTATTCTAAAATTCTAATTCTAAAAGATTAAAACATGAAACTGAAAAATAGAAACATATCCTCAGTTTGTTCTCTGAAAAGGAGTCAAAGATGTTTTCTAAACACATGTAATTTCCAAAGTCTAGGAAAAACAAGACTCCTGTAGCTTAACTGTACACAAAAAGTGTTACTAGGGAAAAACACTATCATTCATCTTCAGTGAAATGCTGTTAATACAAAGTGTAGTTTCTTCTAATAATTTACCCCTTGGCATTCTTACCAACGTCTTCACTGTCACAGAAATGAGTGCAAATCAGACCTTTTATGTTAGATTATCATAATATTTGCAACTGAATTTATTAACAAAAACATGAAGAATACAGGCAAACAGAAAAAAATGTGTTCTAAAAACACAGGCAGTGAGCACATTCAGTGAGAAAACCCGAGATCACCAATACTCATCTTCCCCATTCTTCTGTCACTTACTGGTGGTCCTGCTGGGAAGGGTGGGGGCCAGCAAGATAAAAATGATGGAGGTGCCTTGAATTTTGCTCCAGACTACATGAGGAAAAAAAGAAAAGTAGAACAGTACAAATTAAAAGGGAATTGGGGTATTAGGATTTTACTTAAGAGAATTATGTGAAACTATTCACATTTCTTAAACAACAGAGAACACACCCCAGAAATTTAATGAAAATATAGGCAACAGCTATTTCTGAGGCACATTCCATAATTTGAGAAGTACAACTTTAGATTACTCATGTCACTGAGGTAAACACTACTGAAACAGGGTTCTGATTAATACAAGCATTTTTAACAGGTTTTCCTAAGTGGAAGTCAATGGTTACACTCTCAAAAGGAAGAAAGAGATCAAATGTTTACACAGGCAAGCAGGTAATTCCTCTGCTCCTGCGCAGATGGGGAATTTGACTAAATTCCATTATGCAAGTGAATGTCCTTAAATAAAAATCTAGATACAAATCTACTCATACAAAAGAAAAAAGATTAAATAAAACCTTACAAAGAAATCTCGCACAAACAGTAATATTTAGAAAACATAATGCTGTGTTTTAGAAAACAACTGCATTATTACTTAGACTCCTACACAACAGGAAAACTGAAGGGTGTATTAATACCCCATTCACTCCTAATTCAAGAAAGCAGCTACAGCTGAGAGGCTCTATGATATGTGAACATCACCTTTAACAGCTTCAACGTCCTGTGAAGGGAAACATACCAAAATCTTAAAACATCAACAGCACTGCCATTAATCACATCACCAGAATCCAGGGAACAACATCCCTCTTTTAAGGTAAAGGCAATTGGAAAGCAAGTGTTAGCTAAGGACCAGAAGGTTCTCCTCACTAGACAGCAGCGCTGCAGAAGGACTACACTGTGGCCAGACTATTACAAAACGGCAGACCAACAGTACATCAGTACCAACAGTGTATCAGTACATCCATTCCCAAAATGCTGCTAATTGAATTCTAGACAATGATAAATATCATCTTTTTGTCTCAGGATTCACAATAATACCAGGCTTAACAACGGTACACGAATTATTTTTAATTAAGATTGAGCTTACCTTTCCTACGCCTGGGGCTGGTGGTGGTGGTGTGGGAAATCTCAAGTTCTGAGGAGAAAATTTTGCTTTTGTGCAGTTGCTTTTGTTTTGGGGTGACAAGGAAGATTTTTCACTTTCATCTGTTGAATATGGAGTCTCATTGTCATTCTAGAAGACAAAGACATTTTTATGACATGCACTAAACAAGAGTTTACAACAAGCAATTTTAGTGTGAAAAAGCTTGGAAAGTTCCATTCACACCCTTCCCCCTCTCTAGCCCTCCCAGTCCTACTCAGGAATAACTTTATCTGCTCACCATTTTAGCAATGTTATCTTTCACTAGTGAATTTCTTGTTGTCCCCTCCCTTTCTTCCATGCTGAGTTCAAGAAGTAAAGGGATGCTTTCATTCCCTCCATCAGCTTGTGTCTGTTTACAAGAGAACTGAGCATCGCTTCTCACTCTGAACACCATCAGTGCCATCAGACATACTAAAAGAAGCTTATTTTCCAGCTTTCCCATTTCTTTACAGAAGAACGAAAGAGTCCCTCACCTCCCCAAGAATGCCCCAGCCCACTTACTGTTTCATCACTGGCTGGAGGAAGCAGATCAGACAGGTTCTGCTCCTCCTGATTTCCATATCCCGTGTAAGTGACAACACATGTGCCTCTCTTCTGGTTGATGGAGGCAATAGTTGCTAGATACAAATTACCATCCTCAGACCAAACAGCACTGCAGCTGTCACCAACCTTCCACTGCAATAGAAGCAAGAGAAGCGTGTAAATACCCACACCAATGGCCAGAGAGAAGGTGCTTTTTCCTGAACTACTTTTTGTCCAGAAAGATGGATCCCCCCTACAGTGTTTCCTTTGTATTTACTGAAATTCCTCTACGTAGCTTAAAAATAAAGTTTAGAACGTTATCACACCATCACCCCAAAATGTTACTCTCAAGGTGCTGAAGCAGCTACTTCTGAGTACGGAAGTACAACATGCAGTACGAGCACCACCGGCATTTACAAGTGAGACGACCTGTTTCAAAGGCGCTGTATTGCTCTTGTTTCTATTTCTGTTCTTTTTATGGTTTTTTCTCTTTATCACCAGGCGCTGCTCCTGCTTCTCTGAAGGCTCCGAACATTCCCCATTCTTTAAGGCATTCTTAGGGAAAAGAAAGGAGAAAACCAATAAATGCCAATCCAGCGGCCTCAACTCCAGATCCAGCCATAGCCGCGCCGACCCGTTACCTTGAAGGAGGCCACCGCCTTGTCGTACGCCTTGATGAGGGCCGTGTCGTCCCAGATGTCCGAGTCGTCGCTCTGGGGAGGCCACACATCCTTTAGCGCCATCGCAAGGCCCCGCTCCCAGCCCCGCTCCCGGCCCGCCCCGCCATTCCCACCTGCCCGGTGCCGCGCCGGAACAGCACCCCGTCCGCCATGGCCGCGCGCCCGCCGCGCACGCGCCGAGCCCCATGCCCGCCCCGCCGCCGGAAGGGGCGCGGCCCTGCCCGGGCCCGCCGGGGGGCGCTGCCGCCGCGGCCGCGGGGGTCTCTGGGCCGGCTCGGCCGGGAAACCCGCCCTGGTGAGCTGCAGGGTGGCGGCCGGCACCGAGCCGACCGCAGGCGGGCGAAGGAATTGCTGCTGTGCTCGGGAATGACAAGGAGCTGCTGGAAAGGGTCCAGCAACGGGTCACAAAGATGATTTTATATATATACTCTCTCTTATGAGGAGAGGCTGCAGAAGTCGGGCCTGTTCAGCCCACAGAAGAGAAGACTGAGAGAGGGTCTCATCGAAACGTACAAATATCTCGAAGGCAGGTGACCAGAGGATGGTCTCAGACTCTTTTCAATGGTGCTCAGCGATAGGATAAGCACTAATGACCCTAAACTAAAACACAAGAAGTTCCACCTTAGTATGACAAAGAACTTCTTTACACTGAGGGTGGCAGAGCACTGGAACAGGCTGCCCACAAAAATCACGGAGTCTCCATCTCTGGAGATACTCAAACCTCACCTGGGCGCATTCCTGTGCCACCTGCTCCAGGTGAATCTGCCTTGGCAGGGGGCTTGGACTGGATGATCTCCATAGGTCCCTTCCAAACGTAACTACTCTGTGTTTCTGTGCATTGCCTAATTTCTCACCTGCAGGTGTTACATTGCCAGCACCAGCTACATTTTCTTTCTAGTTCCCCTAAAATTGTGCCAGGGGCCTGTTGCCAATAAATGAATGCACTTCGAAGGAACACAGCTTTAAAAGCAAAGGCTTCAAAAGTTGCCTCTAGAGACTGAATCCGCTGCTGAGGATGCACTCAGTGCAGGCAGCTCCGGCCTGCAGCTGCAGTGGGAGCCCAAGGCAAGAGGCCGTGAACTGCCAACCCACTACACAACAAAGGGCACAGGGATGTGTGGCACCAGCCAGGGAACTAAGAGAAGGCAGGAGCCAGGACCCACCCCTAGACTATGAGGGTATAAAAGTCCAGGGGTTCCTTTGTTTAGGGTCCCTCTGCTGAGGCACCGGGTGGAGCTGTTACTTTGTTAGTTTTTGCATAAATACTAGATTATATTAAATATCAGGATGTCTGAGAATCTGCTATGGGAAACATGAGATTGAGCTGGTAAGGAATCCTGGTCTGAATGTGAGAGTGAGGGGTGTAACTGTGAAGGGGCTTCAGTCCCAGCTCAGGTGGTAGAAATGTGACTGCCAGAGTGGCTCCTGGATGGTTAGATGGGGAAGTTTCCTCAACAGTTTTCCCCTGGTCAGTATACAATATATATACTCAAGCATGTTTGTGAAGCAAGGGCTGAGTTTTTCCATGCTAACTTTTATTCCTGCGATAGGTTTAAGCAGTAATTTCAAATCATTTTAGTGGTGTGACAATTTCACGATCTGCTTCCATTGGAACTCGTTAACATCAAGCCTGGAGCTTCTTTAAGTTAGTATCAGGACTCAGTTGAGTCACTTTTGTACACCAACATCTGCAACTTAAAGAGGCATTTCTTCCTATCGGGCAGACTTAAACAGCACGTGACAGTACCTATAATGTGCACTTCTTATAAACTTTACTTATACTTTATATTACACTTACATTCTTATACTTATTTCTCCACAAGATTATCCCTTCCTTATGTTCTTGGTAACTTCTTAGAAATCACGGATTTTGAAGCATAACCATTTCAGATTAGGCTGTATTCCATGCAACATTTTATTGTAAAAATATTTTGAGATTTACAGTTCAAACCTCTGCAAGGTTAAGCACATTTTATAAGTGTGCTCCATTCTGAATGAAGCTGTAATTTCAATAATTCAAGCAACCAAATCTGGTCTAACTGTAGATTCAGAAATTCTGTAACTGGAACCACTAAGTAAAACTAACAAATGCAGCAAAAGCTAGAATAAAGCTATTGCTTGGTATTTTTATTCATACACATGCAGAAGACTGTAGTCAGTTTTGAAAGAGCACTGTAGACAACTAGGCCCATAGTAACCATAAAATACTCTAACTAATGGTAGTTGAACAACTCTGCACAATAAATGTTTAATCATTTAATGGCCAGACACTTTTATGAATGATCTTCTAGGTCCTTCTGCTTCATTCAGTGCATTCTTATCTTCTCCATAGCAGCAGCTCATTTTGCTCCTGCCTGCAGAGACTTCCTTTCATTAGCTGCTTTTTGCTTTTGCTGCATGATCTCAGAGTCCCTGTGAAGAAAATACAGTTGAATATCAGATACTGGCTTACAGTTTTTCGAAGCAGAGTTCCCTCTCTTTAATAACGCCCACTTCAAGAAGGAGAAAAGATCAGTATAAAATTTCTCATCCACAAGCACATTATTTTTATTACCCTGTTTTTTTCAGTGCATGCATTACTCCATGAGGCAGACAATTTACTTGACTAGTAGACCTCATATAATTGTTTCGGTTTTAGAAGTAAAGGACATAATGGATCAAGCATCTTCAAGAAAGCATTACATAATCTTTTCCTGTTTGCAGTAGGCAAAAACCTGCTCAAAAAAATTAAAAAGCTTTACAGGAGTTAATAAAAATAACTCTGTTTAACAGCAGATACAGCAAAATTTCATTCACAGTTTATGCTCTGGCAAGTGATTAGCCAATGAATAAGAACAAAGTATTCAAATGCTGTGTCAGCTATGACACTGGATTCTTTGTGAGCCTTTTCCTTCTCCTTTTTCTGCCTAAAAATTTATTCACCTTTACTAGATCTTACCTCTGTTTCCTCTGAGAAGCAGACAAGCTATCTTCTTTCCTTTTGCCTTTGTGGATCTCCTGAGTTTTCTTCAGGTTCTTTTGGCGGGCAAGTTCACGCTGGTTGCCACCTGCAAAATAATATACAGTTTAGCAAGTACTACCACTTGATTTTTCCACACAGTCTGCCTGTGTAAAAATCTGTTGTAAAGGCAGCACAGTTTGGCACAATGTGTAGAGCTGGTATGATCATATCTTCTATCTCGATGCCCTCTCCCAGTGTACAGCAGGAGAAATTAAAGATTCATAGTTGTTACTTTTTCAATTATATATGTCATCTTCAAGAGGTTACCAAAATGCTAACATTCCTTACAGAAACAAAATGTAGCTTGTCATAGAAGACTGAAGAAAAGCCATCACACCAATAGGCTGGGCAAAATCATGTCAGTAACTCATCCAAAGAGGAGTCACCCACTTTCAGATTTCAGCATTCAATATAGCTTATGAATTAATTTTAGACTGAAAGAACAGCATTGAAATCGATTACACTCAAATACTATTGAAGAGGTGACCTAAAAACGTGTTTTTAATTGGAAATCAAGTGCAGAACTTAAGCCTGGACCTTAGCAACTGGGTGACATTACTTCCAACAAAAGTGAGAGGAGTAACATTACTTCTATATGTTATATAAAGACACAAACCCACCTTACTATCAGTAGAGAGGACACTTCAGGGAGCAGACTTCTTTCCCCACGACTACCAAACCAACAAAGTGCCAACAAGACAGGAATGCAATCTCTTTGATCATACAGAGTTCCTGAGGGCATGACATCAGAACTATCGACTCTCCATCTAAATACCAAGGGTCTTCCAGGCAATGGCCACAGACTGCAAACTCTTCTGCATTAGCTGGTAATCTCTCCTCAGTATTCTATTCCTTAGTTCTATTTTGCTCCAACTTGCCAAACCTGGTTCACTGGCTTGGTACTTCTTGCTCTACTTTTGGACTGACTGTTCCAGATACACTAAGCATAATCATTTGTGCTGTTGAACTAATGATCGCATTCTTTTATACTAAAAAATGACAATTCCATCTCTTCGTAATTTCCATTGTGTCTCTTTTTTTAGTATCTCTACAGTTTTAAGACTGCCTATGCCTCTTTCAGTTTCAAACCCAGAGATCTCAATCTCCGGGTGCCTGTAATTTTTGGTCTACGAAAGCATCTTAGGACTAGGTCACTTTTAAACAACAACCCGCTGTTATGAACCACCACTTTGTACCCACACCATTTCTGAGTAGACAAAGGCACCTGCCATGTCAACAAGTAGACAAGAGCAACCCTGCAGAAGCAGGGGTTTGTGCATTCTTCATAACAACCTATGGACTCCCTGCTAAGAGATACCAGAAGCTCAAGTGAAAACAGCCTGCTTCCCAAGGGCTGCTCTTGTCTTGAAAGATATTTTTTGTCTGTGCCAGGACATTAAGTACTACCTTTTGGAAAAGCTAAGAGAACTTTTACTTATCATCCTCAGTAGCATCCTGTGCCCAAAGTTCATCTAGAAGAAGACCACTTGTTCAGAGACTGAAGCAAACCAGCTGTTTCTAGCAGTACTAGTGTTGATTAGAACTTGATGACTCATGAGCAGATGACATATTCCAGGCCATAAATGGTTCCTGAGTTTTGTGGTGCTCAGGAGGCTAAAACATTATATGAACAACTGGGCAGCAATGAAAGAGCTCTTCTGCAGTGCTTGAAAAAAAGTATCTTCTTTTATCATGAAGAAAACAGAGAGGAAGTCAAAACAAACTGCTAGACCAGAACTACCCTCCACCCCAAACCTCATGTACTTCCTTATTAGCATTTACTCTCCTTAACTCCCGGTTCTTCCTTGTTTTCCAAGCAAACACTGAGCACGGGCTCTGCAGAGTTTTTCCCATATGCACAGCAAGGTTTTATATTTAGGAACAGAACTCAATTGTATCACTGAAAAGCAGCTGGCATAGCAAAGCGGAGAAGGTAGAAAAGCTGAGCAAAACAGAATGTATACAACGCATAGAGTAGCAAACAACTGTCTGAAGAGAAACTTACCACCAACGCTTCCAAGAAACTATTGCCAAGGTCTATTTGTCCCTATTACTTCACCTGAGATGCTGAATAAGTATCCCTATCTTCAAGGGAACCACTGGTGTTTTCTACATTCTATAGTATCAATCTAAATCTTGTCCCAACAGAAGACAATTCAGCTTCCTGAAATCCAAGCATAACCTGCCACAAAAACACCCTTCCTGCTAATACATTTTTATACATTCCTCCTCAAGCATCCCCATCCTGGCCTGCTTGTGCAAGATATACACCTTAGTTCAACCTGTCCTTGCTCTTCCAACTCCAGGAGAAGAAAAGTGCCAACAAAAATCATAAACGTGCCTCTTTATTATGTTCTGTGCACAAACTGTTTACATTCCAGGTCTTCAGCTGCACTTCACCAGCAGTGTGCCCTTATAACTGTATTTCCGATATGAAAGTGAAAGCACAGCCTCAAAACTGTGGGTTTTTTGAGTGAATGTGAAAGCATAACCTCATTAAACACAAGGAGTTTCATTACTGTCAAACACAGCAGGCAGAAAGCACAGGAGCACTCCTAGCAGCCAGGGGAGCCGGAGCATCCTAGGTCCAGTTCATTCTCCGCCATTTTAGAGCGGGTGTACGAACAGTGCTGCTCGTCAGCACTGAACGCGGTGATGATTTACCGAGTGCTCCTGCCCTTTCAACAACAGCTTCAACAACCCCAAGATAAGCAGCGTAGTATTCAATGTTCAGCAGTGATATAAAAGTCCTTTATTTTCAGTCTGGACGGCAGCCGGGACTGAAATGGAGTGTGGCTGTTTTTTCAGCCCATCATCACCTTTATCTCTTCCTCCAGTCCCGCCACCTCTGCTACGCCAGAAGGCGGAGGAGGATGTTTTCGCCTTTTACTTCGGACGGCGGCAGGACTCCGCACGAATTCACCACTGGTTAGATTCCGCTGATGGGACGCCAAGTCCACAAAGAGCCAGATGCGGCAGCGGCCTCACACAGCGGCCGACTTCCGGAGCCCGGCCCAGGCGTGACCCCCAGCTGGACTGCCCTCGGTGTAGCGCCCATGCCTGGAACCGACCAGGAGGGCGGCCCAATTCCCACCACCCACTTCGCTTCACCCGACAGGCCTCAAGTAGCCCCCCAGCACTCACGGGTCATGGTGAGACGCTCAGGCCGCGCAGCACCGCTACCGCTAACACCGCAACCGCTGCGAACTGCCCAGCAACAGCACACGCCTTTCCCACCTCGGAAGCCGTCTCAGGCAGCGCCTGCCGCCGCTGCCCCTTATGGCACCTCGCTGGTCGCTGATGTCACGGCGCCGCGCGGACCTGGCCCAATCAGCGGGACGTGCGCCACTGCCTCCCGCCCCGTGGGCGGAGGCCCTGCGAGGTTCGTGCAGTGCGTCCGCCCGGGCCGGGCTGTGGGGGATTTGGTGTAGCAGCCTGGGCCCGGAGGCAAAGCGGGCGCCTGGAGAGCTGCTGAGAGCCGGCTGAACCAAGGACAACGCGTCTGAGGAGCTGCTGGGGCGTTACAGGCGGCTCCGGCGCTGCTATTGGTTGCGCCGTACACGCTCCCCCTCCTGCCCCTCCTCTCCTGGTCGGCGCACGCTGATGACGTCACGCGTCGCGCCGCCGGGGCGGCACGCCGTCAGCCGGCCGGGCTCGCGGTGTCACCGGGCCGCCGCCGCGCGCTGCTGACACCGCCGAGCTCGCGGGCGGGCACGCGGGCGGGCACGCGGGCGCGCGCCTCTCCCGCCGCCGCCGCCGCCATGTTCCGGCGGGCCCGTCTCACCGTGCGGCCCAATGTGCGGCCCCCGGGCAGGGCCGCCAACATCGGCACTGGCGGGGTGGACCCGGAGCCGCCGGGACTCCCAGGTTCGGACACCCCGGCGACGGACGGAGGAGGGACCGCGGCGGGATCGGCGGACGCGCGGCAGGCAGAGAGGTGAGTCCCGCCAAGCTCGCCTTGGCAGGGCAGCGTCGGGCCGCCGGCGGCGCTGGGCCGCGTATCCCCGGGAGCGGGACGGGCCTGTGCAGGTCGGGACCCGGCGGATCCCGGCAAGTAGCATTGGCTCTCGGTAGCCCTGCTTGTGGCCTATCACCGTCCGGTTATCCGTGAAACCTGCTGCGCTGGCTCCTCCTGAAGATCTCGTGAAAGACACGTGTGGTCGGTGCCTGGTGACTGCGCGTCTGGGCTTGTCGGGCAAGACAAGGATTTGCGGGTGTTCGACGCGTTCGCGGTCTAACCTGAACCCGCGTTTCTTCACTGCCGTTGTGCAGCAGGCGCTTGGAATAGTATTGGAACGGGCTGCCTAGGGAGGTGGCGGAGTCACCGTCCTTGGAAGTCTTTAAGGAAGGACTGGACATGGCATTTAGTGCCGTGGTCTGGTTGACAAGGAGGTGGTGAGTCGTGGGTTGGACTCGATGATCTCGACTTAACTGATTCTGTTATTCTCTATGTTAAGACTGCAAAAGAGTAGTCCAGTGTGGTCTGACACTCGGTTCTTTCTGGCTCCACAGCAGCCAGGAGCCCTGGTTTACTGTGTGCAGCAATTCTTTGTGCTCTGCGACTAGATGAGCTTGATTTTGCATTCTTACAGCATTTTGTCTTTTGTATCCATTTCATGCACTGGCGAGGGAGGACTTCGTGTCTTTTTGCAGGGTTTTTTGCCTATTTTAGTTTTTAAGTACTGGAAGCACATGGTAAAGTTGGCCTTAGGAGTGGTCCTCCCTGAGGATCTCCTTGTTATGGGCTAAGCCTGGCTGGTTGCTAAACCCCACACAGTTTATTGCTTGCTTCCCCACACCCCTGCCCCTCCCAGCCTCATGGGATGGGCAGAAAATTAAAACGGCAAAAGTGCAAGAGAAGGTGTGTCAAGATAAAGAAATAGCGCTACACATAAGCAAAGCAGAATTGGGAATTCATCCACCACTACCTGCAGATGTTTTACTGTCTCCAGGAATGATGTCGCTGTTGACCTCGTTTTAGAGAGATAAGACATGCTCTTTTCATGGAGCAAAAGAAGCTAAAGGTTTATTGCACACATCCCTTTATATATAGAGTTTTACAAATATTTCGTGTCTATCTCCTATTGATCAGTAACAAGCTCTTACTCTGTAATAATTGGTTAGTCTAGAAAAGATGTCAATGTGCAAGAAAGAGTTGTTTGTGAGATATTGCTTTCATTCATTTACTTGATGCTTGGGAATTCCTGAAATAGATGCAAGAAACAATCCTAATCTGTAGAATTCTTTCCCAGGGAAACAAACTGTTTTTCACCGTTGCAGGGCTGTTCTCATGAAGAGCTGGTAGCATTCTCATGGCTTATGTCGGATCAAGTCAGAATTCAGTCTCTCTGAGACTTGCTCAGGCCTATACAGGACTGCTGTTTAGCCACCACAACGGGATTCATCATTTGTAACAGTTACTTGGGAAGACAAATGCTATAACTCCAAATGTCCTTTCTTTCTTGTTCCTCTCGCTTTTACTGAGGAGCATGATGCCGCATTTTGTGGTATCACAACAGTGATCAGTCATTTGAGAACAGTTTTCCTGGTTTCGTCCCCTCCCAGCTTCTTGCCCATCCCCAGTGTGGTCAGCCATGCGTCAGTGTGAGAAAAGACCCTGGTGCTGCATAATCATTGCTCAGCATTCGCTGGAAACATGGGTGTGCTATCAGCGCTGTTGTTTCACAGCATCACCATGTAAGCTACTGTGAAGGAAGTTAACTCTGTCCCCACCAAAGGCAGTACAGATCAATGCTTCAGGGCATTTCCTCAGTCTGATAATTGTTCTTCAGAACAACATTCACACTTCTTTTGTACATTTGGGTTTGAGTCTTTCACAAATACCTCTATTCTTTTAGTTGAAGCTTGTCCCTTATGACAGTATGATGAAGCAGTGTTAGAGTCTTCTGTTTTGGTGGCTGGAAATTCAGGTCTCATACTAGTTGGCATGGCATGTCTTTAGGAAGCCCATGCTGCCTTTTATTCAACTTGTATCCTACATTTTTACTTGTTTTGCACTGTGCTTCAAGGATGTCATTATTTCAAGTTGTATTTATAACATTTTTATGTTACGGGAATCACCTTACTGGATCTTTTGCTGTCTGATTTTTTTTTTAATGAAGAAATTTTTACTGTTTTTCACTTAGATGCTACTGCTACTGTTTCAAAAGATCTGTTAAAGACTTTCATGTTTGTAATTTAATGGGTAGTTATATATAACTGATATATATAACAATATATCAGTTATATATAATTTTAAGTTTCAAAACTATATTGGTGCAACTCTGAAAGGCACTCTGATCTATTCTCGTGGCCTAAAAATAGGCCTTTACCTTACAGCTTCTGACAGGGTAGCCCACCTAGCTGACCAAAGGAAGCCAGTCTTTTTGGATTTCAGTAAAACTTTTGAGACTGCCTCTCACGGTATCCTTCCTTCTGGACAAAACATCCGGCACACACTGGGTTAAACACATGATGGGATGGGTGAGCAAGTGGCTCACAGATCAGGCACAAAGGGTTACAGTGAATGGGGTGACTTCAGACTGGTGACCTGTCACTGGTGGGGCTCCGCAGGGCTCCAACCTCAGCCCTGTGATATTCAGCATTTTCATAAATGACCTGGACACAGGATTCAAAGGTATGCTAAGTGAGTTTGCAGATGATACAAAATGGGAGAACCTGTTGACTACCTTCAGGACAGGGAGGCTCTGCAGAGAGATCTCAACAAATTAGAGGGCTGGGGAAACACCGGGCATATGAAGTTCAAAAAGGGAAGGTGCCGGATTCTGCAGCTGGGGTGAGGCAACACTGGGTGTATGGACTGACTGGGGGACAAGAGACTGGAAGAAAATGACCTGGGGGTCCTGATCAATGACAAATTAAACATGAGTCAGCAGTACCCTGGCAGCCCGGAGGGACAGCCCTGTCCTGGGGTGCATCAGCCACAGCATCACAGCCAGGCAAGGGAGAGGATTGTCCTGCTCTGCTCTGAGCTGGGGCAGCCTCACCTCCAGTGCTGGGGACAGGTCTGGGTGACACACAATAAGAATGACGAAGGGGGCAACAATGATGTTGAAGGGCCTTGAGGTGAAGCTGTACAAGGAGTGGCTGAGGTCACTTGGTCTGTTCAGCCTGGAGGAGACTGAGAGGAGACCACATTGCAGTCTGAAACTTTTTCATGAGGGGAAGTGGAGGGGCAGACACTGATCTCTTCACTCGCAGCTGCTCAAGTCTGTGTCTGTAGTATCAGTCGCTTTACTTTTGTTAATTATCAGGGAAGTGAAAATTTTAAAAGTGTAAGAGAATTCTAATTTTTTAATACAGTTTCTGTTAAATTATATTTAACTGTTCAGAAATCCAGTGTTGCACTCTGATTAAAAGCTCCACATAACACAGATGGTATGGAGAAGGTGAATGAAGAATTATTTTCAATTGTCTCCAGCTGTACAAAGAACAGTGGGTGTTGAGTGGAATTTACAAGAATCTCATTCAAAACACATAAATAGGCACCATGTAATAAACCCTCTAAACTCTTTGCCCACGGGTGTTCTGTACTAAAATGTGTATGAACTCATAGTGTGGGACAAATTGATTCAGCCATTTAACAGAGTCTGCAAAATGCAAAGACATCATCTGCAGCATTTGCCTGAATCACAGACAGTAGCTGGAGTCAATTTCGAAAAGTTTCATTGTGTATTTATACTTTGTTTATATTTCTTGGAAAGCATTTACTTCTGACCATTTTTAAAAGAAGAACCTTGGGTGTGGTTGTCCTTACCTACAGAAACAGGGCATAGTTCCAACATAAAATTTAAAAAACTGTCTTTATGACTCAGTTGTAATTATACTGCAGTCTTGCTACGAGCAACAGCCATGAAGCTGAACACTGGTGGAGTCAGCAAACTTGGATGATCATAATGGTTGGCAATTTTACTTGCATTTTGAAAATTACTTCTGCATAAGTGATAGAAAAAGTACTTACATATAAAGTTTTCCAGGGAAGCTAAGAGTTATTGATGTGTTAAGTGTGAGCAGCAATTTGACTGCTGAAATTTTTCTGGAAGCCACAGTTTACATATCATCTACTTGCAAATGTGTAAGAGGAATGTTCACTTTTATTGTAATAAAAGTAATCAAACCACTATTACATACAGCTTTGTTAAAGTGTTTTTAATATGTCGCCTATGTTATACGGGTAGTTTTTTATAAAGTTTTATGATACTGGTATTTTCAGCTGAAAGGAGAGAGCCTTCCAAAGAAAGAGGTGGAGTGTGGGAATATGTTACTGCTACAATCTTGTTGATCAGTGATTAGTATTAGAAAATAATACAGCAGTTCTTAAAGCTGTTTATTTTATGAGGAAATACCAGCTATAGGTTGGTCCTAGCATGGCTTCTTGTGTTTAGCTGCTTTCCCGTAGCCTAGTGTTTATACTAATTGGCCCATAACCACATCTTTAAAGTAAAAGTAACAAATCTATCACTGTAAAGACCTTCAGAATACTCTTTTAAATTTTCCAGTGATGACAAGGCGAATAATGCAAGTGGCACTGGGGAAGCTAGTAAACCTGCAGAGATGCTTACCCAGAGAAGAAAACGTATCTCCACCATGCCAAATCTTGTGAAACCCAGAGCTGGACCATCGTCTGCTCAGCGTTCTGCACCAAAACAGCAGAGGCGAACATCGCAGTCCTCTGATGGCAGTGCTTCACTTCAGAAGGATCCCTCCCCATCAGAAAAGAGTAATGTTGAAAGCTCTGTAAAGTCTCCCATGCTTCCTGAGAAGAAAACACCTGTGCCACAAGTGCCACAGTTTTCACCACTAAAAAAATCTGTGAACAAAGAGCAAATTGTTGGTGTAGCTGCTCCAAAAAATGATGATAGCTTGCAGAAGAATGTACCCTCTCCTCTCAAGGAGAGACCAACACAGGAAAGATCACGAACACAAGAGGAAAAGCTACCTGTGAAACCTTCTCCTGAGAAAGTCAAACGAACATGTTCTGACCGGGAAAGGATCCTCAAAGCTCGGAAATTAAGAGAAATGCTTAAAGAAGAGCTGAAGAAGGAGCGGATGGTAAGGCCTCTGTGTTGAGCAGCGCTTGTCTGTAAAGGGCAAGACACTCTGTGATTCACCCTGCATACATTATCTCATTGCTGTTGTGTTTTCTGATGTTAGTCAGCTGCCTACTGCTTGTAGTCTGTCATACCTCGTAACTCTATGTGTTTATTCTGTTTATAAGCAGTAGCAGCATTTTGTTCCCTAATAATACAGATTTTACATGGAATTGCCTATCTTTTTATTTGATTAGACCACAAGTCTTTTTGACATGACATCTGGTTTTATAGTCAGCATTCTAATTTTGAAAGTTTCATGGTTTGTAATATAGCAGGGAAGTGTGCTGTAAGAAGCTTGGATTTGGGATGTCTCATATATTTTCAAGTTGATCATTGTCCAAGTTATGTAATTTTGAATAACTTCTAATTTATTTGTGCCAAGTATTGAAAGCTTCTGAAAGAGCAAGTGGCTTAAGGGTCTGTAATGCCCTCGTTGAGAAAGGGACACTTAAGATAATCTTTGGTTCTTGGGAGTGGTATATGTGTGCATGTGTGAACAGCAAAATTCCATGAATGGGTACTTTGTAAACAAACAAAAGTAATAATAATTTGTGAAATATTAAATACTTTTAGGGTGAATCTAAGTGTTTGTTGTTTTCTTTTGTTTCATTTTGGTTTATATGGAAGAAGTTGAAACACAGGCCTCCAGTAATTGAAGGACGTTCTCCACCAGATCGTTCTAAAATGACTATGAGAGACTTAATATACTATCTGCCAGAAAACAATCCTATGAAGTAAGTATGACTTTTTTTCTATCTCCTTAGGTTAAATTACTTTTCAACCTCTATAATACTTAAATATGGAGTATTAGCACAGATACAGTATTATTGCAATGGTTGCAAAAGCTTCTAGACTATCTTCTAGTTTTCACATCTGCTTAATTCTGGCACAGAAGTGAGAATGGAGCTTAGTGTACATGTTGAAATACACAAACATGAACCTGTCCTTAGTGTTGATTTATCTCTGCAGAAATACAGAGTAGTAGAATTTTAATTTCTTTTCCATCTGCTTGCTGTGAAATTTTTAGTTGTGGCTGTTAAAGATATTATAATTGCCCACTAGACCCAGTGGACCCAGGAAGCTAAGCATTTTTCCTTTTAGGTGCTGAAGTGCAAAATGCACTGCAAGACCCTTGAGGGTAGCTGCTTCTGCTCCATTGATATATTTCACCAGTAGCAAGGCTGAGTTGCATGCAGGGAACACTAATGCAGTGGGTTGCACAGACTGCCACAGGCAGAGCAGAGCAGGGCCTTTTCCCTGCAACTGTCAAAAGCAGTCACATGAATAGGAGCATAGTTATCCAAGTCCTGTTCTTTCAGTAGTAGATGAGTTTTCTGGTGGTGTCTGTTATCACCTGCTTGTTAATGTTTGTGTGCTTGTGTGTTTTATTTATCGCTTGCCTTATTTTTTCTTTTACACTAAATAGTTCCTAAGGAGGTAAAAAGCAAGATGCTCTCATGTTCCCTGTATCCCGATGTATCCCAGTGGATTTCTACTTGAAATAACTTTTTTGTCCTTGCTTGTAAAAAAAAGAGTGAAATTTACTAAACGTTGGTGGTTGTGTAGTTCAATCTAGATGTGATACAAATAATTGAAAAAAAAAACCTTTGTGTTTCTTCGTCCATTGTCCACTAAAAGCCAGTTTAGTGGAAGAAAGCAGAAATGTATCTGTACAAACAAACATCTCTAGCTTTTTATGGCATTTTAGGTCTTCATTGGTAGAAGAAAAGAGAACAGAAAAAAATTCTGCACTGAGTCAAATGAAAGAGTAAGTCTTGATGGTGAAGTATAATCAAAAAGTTTTCTGGTGTAAAAAACCCTGCATTTCTGTGATAATACTAACGGTGTAGGTATATGTCTTTACTGTTTCAATATCATAGCCTAATTTATAGAAATTGTAATTTGGGCAGGTAGGGTGGTTAAAAATCACTTTACTTTCAACATTAAATTTTGCATATTTCCTTTTTACTGTAGAATGAAAAGCAGGTTTCAAAGTTCACATATTGACTGATTTCTTGATGCGTTGCATTGCTGGGTGGTTCATCAAATTGTTGAATGTCTGACATACTGAGCAGCAATTCAAAACGCTTACTATTTTTGCTTGCTATTTTAAAAACTGTAGACAGGAAGAGAAAAGTACTCCTGATCATGAAGAAGAGGAGGACGATGAAGAGGAGAATGGGGAAGAGAGTCAGGATGGCCCACTTCTTGTTCCTCGTGTAAAAGTAGCAGAAGATGGTTCAATCATTCTGGATGAAGAAAGGTGATAAATTCCTTGCCTGACTCATGTGGACTGTACTGCACTGTGGCTCAGTTTGTAAATAGAGGAATACTTTACGCTGGGATGAGTATGAGTGTTTTTATGTTTGGGAGTTGAGCTGCACTGACTTAGGAGACAGTACAAGGATGCAACAAAATACGAGCAGCCAGTAATCTGCATCACTGGTGGCATACTTTATGAGAAATGTTGCTGGGGAAGGAGGTAGAGAGGAACATTACATATTTTATTACTGTGAACGAACACTGAAGATTTCTCAAACTTCTAAAATCATCTGTTTAGCTGACTTTTTTGCTTCTCAAAGTTAACATGTATCTGCTTACTGTTATTTGGTTATCAGTACAATTTGCTCCAGCTTTGCATCTTGCCTGTTGCTGCTTTATTCTTCTGTCAGTGCTTTCAGTAACTTTGCTTAGAATATGATGTTTAATAAGTAGATTATTAAATTTCTGAGTTCCCCAAAGGTACTAACATGAGAGTTAGACCAAGGTTTAAGGATAAAGAGGGCATGGTAAAAAAATTTGAAAATAATGTAGGAGGATATTGAGAGGTTCTCATGGTTTTACAAAATATATTTCGGAAATGTTAAAAAGTTTTGGTTTTTTTTAAAAGATACTTAATTATATCTGTCTGTATTATATCTTATAAAACAGAAAAAACAAATTTGCTCACAAAGGATAAATAGGGTAGCGTTTGCTTGCTGCATTCTCCCATTAAAGTACATGTTAGTGTAGTTATTAAAGTTATTGCATAGTAGAAATGCTCTCTTGTGGTTAAAAAATTTGAATAGCTGTCTTATAAACATCTACTAGGTGTTTTCTTAGCAATATTTTGAGGTGAATCTTCTTGTGTGTTTTCTTTCCCAGCTTAACTGTAGAAGTTCTAAGAACAAAAGGTCCATGTGTTGTAGAGGAAAATGATCCCATCTTTGAGCGTGGCTCTACAACTACATATTCTAGCTTCAGGAAAAGTTTTTACACAAAACCATGGTCAAATAAAGGTGAGTATATTTTTGGTTTCAAGTTTTGAGTCTGCAAAGAAGTCCTAGTTTTCACCTATGCTTTATACTTGACAGTTTTCATCTCCAGTGGAGAAAATGGATCTACTTCCATGTCATCTCATGTCATCTCTACCCTCCGTCCACATTCTTACAACAGGCAGAGATGTGGTATTTAATGTGAAAACTGGCATGTTTTAAAAGTGCAGTGCCTTTTAACATGTAGGCTATCTGCCTTTTTTTTCCACCATGGATGTTTAAATGCTGAGGAAATGCTAGTCTGCTTTATCAAGGGCATAATTTTGGATTCTGGTTTACAGATATCGGACATCTATATGGTACTTAAACTAGGTTCTTCTGGCATTGGCAGGAATAGATTGTGTAAGGTGTCTCTGTGTGGACTGATTTCAGTGCAAGTGGACAGCTGTGTTCTTACGAGTGGTTGGGTTGGGTTCTTCATTACTCCTGCTGTGAATTGACTATTATCTCTAGGCTTACAACACCGTGCAAGAATTTTTACAGTTGGAAATTACTTTTTACCACTATAGATGGAAAAATTAGCTTCAGAATTCACTGTGATCTCTTTGGAATGCACTCTTTTTCTGTTAATAATGGAGACAGTAGATTTACGTGATGTTTTTCTGATTCCTGTTTGTGCTTGTGGACATGGACAATTTGGGGTTGGTTAGCTTTGGTTTACTAGCTTTAGAAAGTACTCTTCACATTTTGCAGTTTTCTAATAGATTAGACAGTTCTTTCTGTTGATAGTTCGTTCAGCAAATGTTAATAGAGGGGCCTAGGTAAAATAACAAACATACTCCATATATACTCACCTGGACTCGCAGCTACAGTACACAACCTCAGAGTTACAGATCTTATCACATTAAGGTCGCAAGATGTTCTCATTTCTGATAGCAAGAAGGATGTTCTAGTAAATATTTAAGTGTGTGTAATTTTTTCTTTCTTTTCCCTTCTAGAAACAGACATGTTCTTTTTAGCTATCAGTATGGTAGGAACAGACTTCTCCTTGATTGGGCGGCTGTTTCCTCACAGAGCCAGAGCAGAAATTAAGGTAAAAATTAAAGCACTCAATAAAGAAACGGAGTATCTGGTTTTATTTTTCTTTTTCTTATTTGCCTTCCCTTGCTTCCTCTACTAGTATTGATAATTTTGGTGCTATTTTTCTCCACAGTAGTGCTTATTTTCTGATACAACATTAAAATGCTGGTCGAATTTCAGTGAATGTATCTAGTAAATGTAGCATACTTTAACAGACTGCTTTAGTTGAAGAATGCTGATACACCTAAATGGCTGTTTGGTGAGGGGCTTCTGTGTCATCTCATTTGTTGTACACAGCTGGGAAAGTCTTTGGTATTTCAAACCTTGCTCAGATTAAACGTCAGGAAAAGGTGTAGAAAATAATAAAAGTGTAGCTGATGATATCTATGATAACAGATTTTATATTTAAAAATTAATTACAAACTTGTGTTCTCTGGATATGCATGTGAATTTCTACAGTTTTAGTTGGTTTGTTGCACTGAAGGCTTAGCTTGAACTGCCATTTTGTACAACATGTTGCTGGATTTCTTTCTTAATGATAAACACAACTGTGCACTTGCTTTTAGAACAAGTTCAAACGTGAGGAGAAAGCTAATGGATGGAGAATAGACAAAGCTTTCAGTGAGTAAATATTCCATATCCTAATGAGTCACTAAATAGTACCTATCTATTTTCATGGTAATTTCTGTGCTTTGCCTTGTTTGAATTACTTAGAAGAAAGTTTTTGTTCATAGATGAATCCAGAAGCTGTGGAATTGTAGGTTTTCATAACAAGCATACTTCACAATAACGGTCTTTAGGTTTGTTTTCTATCTTTTCTAGATGTCTGCTAAATGAGATTAATATAAACTTTCTTCTGTATATTCAGTTGAAGTTAGTTCTTATTCATGGGAATTTCTAGCACAGTTATTTATTGTAAACTGCTTTGAGACTCCTTAAGACTTTCTTAATTAGTTGAATGAGGTACATATGTCCTACAGCAGCATATTAATACATTATTTAGTACTATGGTACAGTTGATGTATTTGTCAGTTCTTAAGTTTTCTGAACTACTTAGTTTTATAACTTTTTAAAACCAAACTACCATAATCCAGGCAACTTCAACTTTATGTCAACTTCAGCCCCTGCTCAAGTGATACAGAAATTACTTACAAGAACTCTCTGTTTAAATGTATATAACCTTTTTTTTAATATTATGTCACGTATCACTGATTATTTTACAAAGATGAAACTCGAGAAAATAATAAACTTTGAAATCTGTTCTCTTTCTTTGCTTTAATCTGATAGAAGAAAAACGACCCTTTGATTTTGAATTCTTTGCCCAGCTGCTTGAGAAGGTCTTAGCAGATGAGGGAAAGAGGAAGCAAAAGACCGTTAAAAACCAGAAGCCAAAAGAAAAAAAGTCTCCAAGGCCACAGAAGTCAAAAGGTACTTTAAAAGAGTGCTTGAGATGGCTATACAGACCAATGGTCAGTAATGTGTTGCTGGCAGAGGAAAAATCACATAGGGCATTGCATTTTCCTTCCCTGTTGTGGACAGGACAAGAAAACCTTAGCTTCGTAGTGTAACTTTTTCAGGTGTAGTTTATTGATGTGCAGGATGATAATAATTCGTAACAGAGCAGGAACTTGATACCACGGTGAAAATGTTGCTCTTCCACTATCTGAAGCGCTGATATTCTAATCTACCACTTGGTAAGTATCACCATGAGTTGCTAATCAATTCACTTTTGGAATTTTGGGGCCAAAATCATTTTTTTGGCAAGCTCTTCTGTGTTGGAAGTTTTCTTGCATTTAAAACCCTCTTCTTTTAAGGGTTCTGTTTCTCCTTCTATAGTAGTTTAACTTCCTGAGTCTGAGTAGTATGATTCTTTTCAGAGAATCATGTAAAAATTATTTTATCTTTCTGGTCTGTTCAAAATAAAAATTACGTTTAATTACTCTTGATCACCAGTGTCTTACTACCACTTAGTATCTGGAAAAGGACCATTGACAGATTCACTGTAATTAAAAACAGTTACACTGATGCAATTTCATACATTTCTTGCTAATTCTTGTTTGTTCCACAAGGACCCATCCTTTTGTAAGTGGTATTGTGAAATAAACAAGTGAACATCTTTTAAAGATGCTAGCTAGGAAGTAACACCTTTTAAAATTGAAGTAGTTGCTGCTTTTCGGTAGCCTTGGTTTTGGATTTGATTAAGTAAAATATCTCATGTATTAAGACTTAAAACCATGTGGAGAAATCTTGTTTCTATACATTAGTGGTAGATTAAAGATTGTCGTGTAAAGCAACATGAATATGCTTTTCTACTTCATTTGCATTTTGGACTTCTTAATTACAGGGGAACAAGTTCATTTAAGATGAATAAAAAGGAAAGTTTCTTGGTGGTTAAGTACAGGATCAAGACAAAATGTCCTTAAAATAGGGGGGAGGAAAATTTTAGAAACTCATTAAACCGAGAAAATAGCTTCTTAATTATTAGCTAAATAGTATTTCACCTTTCTTATGTAAGCTAGAATGGTCAACTCTTGTACATTTCTTGATGAAAAGTTACTTTTACATGGCTTACGTTCTGTAACCATCGTCACGTATTTTTGCAGACATACAAAAATTCTTTATAGGAGTAGCAACGTCTGTTTTCCCTGAATGCAAATGTGACTGTATTAACTGCGAAGAAGCACAGGCATTACAGCATTTACTAAATTTGCTTTACATCCCATACTGACTTTCTCCTGGTGAAGTGTTGTCCCATGTACAGAATGTGTTTTGTATTAAATGCTGAAGTTAATCTATGCTGGAGCTTTTCTGGCAAGTCAATGACTGACGCTCCCCAGTCCTGCTCATACACCTCGCAGTGTATTGGCAGTGATACATGAATACACAAATGTTTTTGGTAGAAGTGCCTTTGCTGTTTGTGGCTCTTAGTACTCTACCAGTCCATTTACCAAGAGCGGTATTGTCTCAATAGCAAAAGCTGCCCGCACAGAAGCTGTTAATGATCAAGATGAAATTCAGGAAGCTGGAATTTCTGATGCAGAAACAGAAGCAGATGGTGTGACAGCTGAGAAAGAAAATGAGGAATCTTTGGGCATTTCTGAACAGGCAGAAGAACAGGTTGCATCAGAGCCAGCATTATCAAAAAAGAAGAGAAAGAGGAAGAGAAAAGATGATCTTGAACAGGAAGTGGAGAATATTCCTGAAGAAATGGCTGGTCCTTCAAAAACTGCTGAAGAAGGGAAGTCCTGTAATAAAAGTAAGAGGCAGAAATGCTCACTTTCAAATGTTCAAATAAAAATTTTATATAAAGTCATTGTGAACTTAAAAGTCAGAATTTGGTCTTTGATTTATATTGCTGATCTGCCTTGTAGGAGGTTGTGGAACAATGCCTTTTAAAATCAGCTTTCATTCTAAATCTAAACATACATTGTTTAGATGAAAACAGTTCTCTTAATAGTCTTATTGGTCTTACATTAACTCTTCTCCACTGTAGCTACCATTTGATTACTAGAATTCTAAGATGTTTTCCAGAATGTCCAAACTGATTTAATTCTTATTAATATCAGGAAAAACAGTGATACATGCAAGCAGTGATAGTCATACTACCTGTGGAGAAGAAGTGAATTGTGCTATTGAAGGAAAACAAAACGCGACTGCTGTAACATTGGAAAAGAGATCAGAGTCTTGTTCACCAATGAATAACCAAATGGAAAGAGAAGGTGGTGTCAATTTATGCAGGTAATGTTTATAATGGAAAGCTTAGGCAAAAAAAAATAGTTTAAAGTTTTAATGTTGGTTTTATTTTTTCATGATTACCACCATTTAACTGCCACAGAATGTGCGGGTTTCTGAGAACTGTGCTGGGATTTAGTAAGCTGTTTATAATTTACATACACAAAATATTCTCTGCCGTAATGAGCTGCACATGCAAAATTAATGTACATAATTACTAAAGTCACTTCAGAAAGTTACTTCATTTTTTAAAGGTGTTTAGGAAGACCATTGTTTATGCTAACTTCTAATATTTCTCTTGAAGCACTGCTTGATAATGTTGGTAAGTTGAGTTACTATGTGCTTGGAATTCTTGTCTGTAACATAAGTATTCTTGTGGAAAAGGAATGTTGCTTAGATTTTATTTACGCAGAATTTAGGTGAAAGGCAAGCTTTTGGGTTCGGTTCTGGCCATACTTTTACTAAGAAGAAAGTGTATACTCGTTTATAAAATTTGTTATAAGTGAATATGGAAATCTAAAAATTCATTATGATACTGCTTCAGTTTTCTGTGTTAATTTGCTGTATTTACCTGTATTGTAATTGTTTGTTATTTTGTACAGATTCCCAAAAACTTCCATTTTCTTTAATAGTTCATTAGAAGTAAATGAAGGGGTAGTTATTTGCCTTTCTAAACCTAGATTGTTACAAAATATCAAAGGAAAAAACCATTGGCATACAATTGTTCATGTTAAAGTTTATTTTTGTAAAAACAATCAGTCCGCAATAATCAGATATCTTTTTCCAGTGCAAAAGTACGAAAGTTGTTTTAAAGCTCGTAGTCTGCAAATATTACTAAAACTTTGTGAGAGTCTCTGAAAAATGGGTAGTTATTTAGCGTCAAAATTCCATTGCTTTTCAGTGCAACTTCCTATCTGTAAGCAAAAATAGCTTTTTTTCTACAAGTACACTAATGTTCCTGTATGCTTTTATTTATTTCAGCCTTGAAGATGGCAATGGTGTTATACCAGAAGTAGAACCTGCTAAATTGAGAACCAGAGATATTAGAGATAATGCATCACAGGAAAGCCAGATTCCAGAGTTACCAGTTTCAGATATTAGAGACAAGGAAACACAAGCCGTAGAAACTACAGAATCAAAGGTATTATTTTTTTATGTAGTCCTTCTCAAGATCTTGCTCTTGATCATTAAAAGTGGTTTGCAAATCAAAGCCATTTTTTGGTATTTGTGATGTGTTCACCACCAGATGGAAAACAATCAACAGGCCTAAGAACATTACCAAAACTGAAATTCTTTCAATTCTCCTGGGCTTAATGAGCTGTCTGTTAACCTAAATGTATTAAGAGAGTATATTGTGCATGCCTGACTTACCTCATAGACAATTTAAGCAGCTGAACAGAGTAATTTTTCAAAAGTGAAGGACTGCAATACGAGCAGCTAGGCCTTGTAGCAGGATTTTGCTGTCATATGCTTACTGGTGTTGAAAACTGATTTGAGTGGAACACACGTTGTTTGTGCTGCTCCATGAATGATCTAAGTAATGAAGCAGGGTGTAACCTCAGCAAGTTTACAGATGAGGCAGATCGAGAAGGAATTGCTAAGACACCCAGAGGTTATACAGGCCTCCAGAGGGACCTGGAGAGGCTGGAGAAATGGACTGACAGGAACCTCAGGAAGTTCAGCAAGGGGAGATACCCCAGGGGAGGAACAACCCAAGGCACCAGTGCATGCTGCAAGCCACCCAGTTAGAAAGCAGCTTTGCAGAAAAGAACTCGGCTGTCCTGGTCGTCTTCGAGTTGAGCATGAACCAGGAAGGTGCTGTGGCTGCATAAACAGCTAACAGTGACCTGGGCTGCAGCAGGAGAAGCTTTGCCAGCAGGCCGAGGGAGGTGATCCTTGCCCCTTGTTCAGCACTGATGAAGCCACACCTAGAGGACTGACCAGTCCTGGGCTCCCTGGTAGAAGACACCTGGACACACTGGAGACAGCCCCTCAAAGGGTCACACAGATGGTAAAGGGCTGGAAGCATCTCTCCTGTGACAAAAAGCTGAAGGAGCAGGAACTGTTCAACGTGGAGAGAAGACTCAGGGGCATCTCTTCAACATTTCCACAAAAACCCAAGGGAAGGGTGCAAACAGGACAGAACCAGGCCCTTTCCAGGTGTACCCAGTGACAGGGCAAGAGACAATGGGCAAACAGTGCAAGACAGGAGGTTCCTTCGGAGCACCAGGAAATCCTGTTTCACTGTGAGGGTTACCAAGCACTGGCACAGGCTGCCCAGAGAGACTGTGGAGTCTCCATCCTTGACAAGATTCAGAAGCTGTCTAGACACAGTATTGGGCAGCCAGCTCCAGGTAGCTTGATGTGTTGGTTTTGTGTGGCCTGGTTTTGATAACAAGGGGCTAGAGGGATGGCTTCTGTGAGAAAGTGCTGGAAGCTTCTTCCATGCCCAGCAGAGCCAATCCCTGATGGCTCCAAAGATGGATGTGCTGCTGGCCAAGGCTGGGCCAATTCAAAATGATGGTAACACTTCTGTGACAACAGATTTAAGAAGAAATCAAAACAAAAAGTGGTTGCAGAGTTGTAACTGCCACCAGAGAAGAGTGAAGTGAGAACACGTGAGAAGAACAATTCTGCAGACAATAAGATCTGTGGAGAAGTAGGGGCAGGAAATGCTTCAGCCACTGGAGCTGAGAGTCCCCTACAGCCCGTGGTACAGCAACTGTGCCCCTGCGGCCCGTGGGCGTCCACAGGGAATGAAGAGATCCACCCACAGCCCATGGGGATCCACAGGGGATGCAGAGATCCACCCATAGCCCATGGGGATCCACAGAGGATGCAGAGATCCACCCACAGCCCGTGGGGATCCACAGGGGATGCAGAGATCCACCCACAGCCCGTGGGGATCCACAGGGAATGCAGAGATCCACCCACAGCCTATGGAGGAGCCCCATGCTGGATGCCTGGAGGAGGTTGTGACACTGTGGGAGACCCATGGAGAGAGGTGCCCTGCTCCTAGGCTGGAGCAGCCTGTCCTTGGAGGACTGCACTTGATGGAAGAGTGACCCACACCACAGCAGTTTGAGGGGACCTGGTGCCCATGAGATGGAGCCACATCAGAGAAGCTTATGGAGAACTGTCTCCTGTGGGAGGGACCCCAGGGTGCAGCAGGAGAACAACTCCTCTCCCTGAGCACTGGGAGAGCCTCGAACTGACCATAATCCCCTTCCCTGTCTCCTCGCACTGCTGGAGAAGGAGGGAGAGGTGTGGGGAGGGTATTCTTAAGGTTGTATTTTACTTCTCATTATCCTGCTCTGATTTTGTTAGTAACAAATTCATTTCGTATTTGTAAGTTTTGCCTCTGATGGTATTAAGTAAGTGATCTCTCTCTTGGTCCTTATTTCCAGCCATGAACCCTGCTTTAAATTTTCTTTCCTCTGTCCAGCTGCAGAGAGGAGGGAGTGAGCAGCTTTGGTGGGTGCCTGGCATCTGTCCCAGATTGACCCACTACACTTGATCTGGGGTGTTGGACCAGGAGAGCTTGGCAGACCCTTCCACTCTCAATCACTGTGGCAATCTTGTTTCTGCTTTTCTTTATATTGCAGTAGAAGATCAAATAAGTTTTTTTCTTTTCCTCAACATTTCTTTTCTTCCTTAGAATGAAGATACACATCACTCACAAAAAACAGATGGAAAGGAGAGTGTATCAGAAAGTGGTTCACAATCTGAAATCATGTAAGTGGGATTATTTTACTTTGTGGTGGCACTTGAACTAAACCTGTATCTACTCAATTTGAATATGATTCCAATTGACCATTGCAGGTTCAACCAGTCAGGAGATAGTGATAACTTGTTTTCCATATTCAGTGAAGATTTTTTGGTAAAAATTTTGATTACTGAGTAGCAGTGCATTAGCTAAGGTATAAATGGTAGATAGGAATAGGGAGAAAGACTTAGCTAAACTTTGAGAAAAAAAGGTAGTCTTTCTACAGCCAGCAAGAGCAAGAGAATGAAATTCTGCCATATTGTGGGTAAAGCTTGGCTGTGAAATTTGATTTTTGTTTTTTTAAAAGAAGGGCCTCACTTAGTTCTTTAACATTCATAGATGTCCATCAGAGCTTATTAGCTGTACACATCATGTGTATGGTGTATTTCTTCTTTCTTACTTGGAAACTGTTCCTTTTCAGAACTTGATGCAAACTTCTAAGATAAAAATACTCTCAAAATGTCTCTGTCTTATCTGTACTCCTTTATGAAGTTAATTTTGGTGACCGTTTCTTACATTGAGAGATGGTATTTAAAGAAGTCTGTGCCTAAGATTTCCATTTTTGCATGATCATTGACTTCTTATTTCATAGTATAGTTTTTTAAAGGCGATTTAGAGATGGGGTTCTAGTTAATGCTAAGTTGGTATTTATACTTCTGTCTTTCCGTTTTTGAAGGGCAGATCACTCTTATGATAAAGACTGTGAAAGCTTTATTTGTCTTGTTCTAGGGAGAATATAAGAAAAGTTAGTAGTTCCCAATCTGAGGATTATTGATAAGATGTAGGGCTGTGTCAGTCTGTGAATCCCAGGACATGCCATTGCAATGGTTAAAGACACAGAGAGTGATGTACATATCCCATTCTTCAGTAAGATGTGGATGTTGGCAGTAGGACAAGGTATTTGAAAAAAGTTTGCTTTTCCATGACTGAGATGGCTTTGAAAGGGGATGGGACGACAGGAGAGGTGAATGCAAAACATTGTATATAGGAGAGATTTACATTGTTTCTTTATAAAATTAATTGAACTGACATGAATTGTGAATCCCTAGGAGAAGAAATATTCCTATTTAATTAACAGCAGGAAATACTTCCTTCAAATATTTTGAAATAGATTCCACTGAAAGCCAGCAAAGTTGTTAAGGTTTATTTGATGCTCTTTTCATGACATTGTAGCATGTCTTTTAATATCAGAAAGATGCAATGGAGGTTTTTTTCTGTTCATTGTCTTGCTGCATGCAATGTCCATGCAGTCCATGATGCTTGACCCATGCAATCTGTGATGCTCGTGACATACATCTCGAACCATATAAGACTTCAAGTTTCTCTTTGGTAATAATGTATATCATCTTTCGTTATACCTTAAGGAAAACTGAAAATTCAGCAGATAGAAGGCGCTTTGGAAGACCTAAACCCAATTTAGTGAGATCTTCTGGAAGGAGGGAAACAGCACCACAAGACAAAACGGAGGCCAAAACTTCTCCAACCATTGCAAATGCAGGTGAAAAGGTCAGAAAGAGGAATGTTGCTTAGTGTGTTGTTCTTGATGCTGCATCTGTTTTGCTCAATGGGGATACTGTGGGCCAGCGACCGTCTTAGAAATAACATTTTGGGAACTGCTGCTATGATACCTACACACTTGTAAAAGAGTAATATTCCCTACATCAATTCCAGTGCTCTGAAGAAGACAGTAGAAGAAACAGAAATGAAGCCACAGAAGTAGAGAACAGGGATTTGGATACTGCATCTCAGTAAGTATTGAGATTACTTTTCCAGTCTCCTGGTATTAACTGACTATAATTGTTAATTTATTCCATATAGTTCTCTTAGAAAAAGATAGTAATAACTGGGAAACTTTAATATAAATTTCAAAATTGACTTAAGCATTTTTTGCATGATAACAGGTAGAAGATAACTAAGGTAGAAGATATGTGCTTCTTTTCTGGCAAGTTGATGAAAGCATCACTTTATGAAATACCTGTAATAATACCTGTAATACCTTATGAAATGCCTGTAATTTGAGAGGGGGAGAGTGATAACTATGTCTTTGCTTTCCTCTCAGCCTCAGTTATTAGGTAATGACTCCACTTGCAGAAGCGGCTGTGGTATGCAATCTAGTTAGGTTCGTCCCCTGTGTGACAAATTAACCTCCTTTTAATACATAGATAAATTGAGTTTCCACACATTGTAAGACTGAACAAAGCTTGTTTTTTGTGTGAAGCCACTTGCATAGGTTTGGGCAAGTCTTTCTGAAGACACCACAATTCCAGTAAAGAAATCTTTGCAAGACATTGTATGGTTAGACAGGCTTGAATATTATGGAGTAAATGTCACTGTTGTGGATCCTTTGTGCAGAGAACTCAAAAAACCTGGAATTGCAAAGACAGTAGTTAGAGGATATCGACAGAGATTTAAACCTAATGTTTCAAGAGCATCTGGAAGGAAAGAAGAGCCTGAAACACATGCAAGAAATGATGAAATATCCCATCTGCAGCCTAAGGGGGAAACTGAGAAGGTATTTAATAAAGTAACATAGCTCAATGTAATGTGTTAGCTAAAAAGCTGCTGGATGCATCATAATGTTGTCTTTTTTTCTTTACTTTTTTGCTCCCGAGTATGACTAGGAATTAGCAATTTAATTAACCTGCTTTCAGTGACAGCGTGGTATTGCTCAATAGCCTCAGCTATGGTGAGAGATTATTACATAAATAGTAGATACCAATAGTCTTTCATGTTCTGCAGCAAATACAACTTCAGGTGTTTGCTCTAGTTTTTACTGCACCTGTCTGACTGAGAAATTTACCCTGTAATTGTTTGTGTTTCAGAAGTAATCTATTTTGTCTCCTCTTATGAACAGTTAATTAGTCAGGTGATGCTGTACTTTATGAATGTAAGACAGTTCATGTTACAATACTCTGTTTCTATTCAGAATAATGACCAAGGTAATAGCTCTGATGTTACCAGTGAAGATGCTGCAGAAAAAGATGACAAAATCCTGGAGACAGTGTATCAGTAAGTATGAGAAAAATAAGAGTGCTGTCCAGCAATTTATCATTCTTGTCACTTCTGTAGTATTTGTAGTGTGGTAGTTACAGATGTTTTTGAAGAAACTTCTGCAGTACAGAAATTGAGGGCAAAATAGGAATCTTCATTATTTATGGAACATATATTGAGCATTTTAATTTTTAAAGTGGTACTTCTAAATTAAAAGTCAGTCGTGGTAAATGTAAAAAAGCTAAAACAAGCCTTGGCTATTTGCTTTTAATATTAAAATGCATCCATTTCCGTGGTTAAGTATTTAAACGGTAGGAGTAAGTGCTCTTAAAGAGGTGTTAAGTGTCAAAGAAGAGGAAGAAAAAGATCCAATACCTGGGCAATGTACTGCACATATTTATTAAGTGTTGCATTTTTCTTCAGTGAAGTGGCAGCTGTAAAAGGGATAATACATTTTATAGAGATTCTAAAAAATAAAAACTAAAAAAAGCAGACTTTCCCCCAAATCCTCCCCCACAAAAAAAATTCTAAAACAACCTAAACCAAGAACAGAAATAAAAAAACCAAAACCTCAAACTTCTCTTTTAAAGGGAGATAGTTGAAGAGGATGGATGGAGATAGAGTGGGTGTGATGATCTGCCAGAAAAATATTTTCAGTTATTTCTTTCATTAACCTGTTCTGTAACTTGATGCTCAGTGTAAAAATGTGTAGTAGAAGAATCTAACAGTTCTAGTAATGCTGCTTTACTGATACTTTTACATGAGTAAGATAAAAAAATTATTTATGTATTTTCTGAACACATTAAAGAAAAACTCTAAATACTTGCATAATTTTAAATTCTTTATTAAATTAGGTCATCTGCCTCTAGACTAGATAGGAATACAAACTGGTCGTCCGTTATGGATCAGAAAAAGGTCTCTCTAGTGTGGTATCCTGTCAGCAACGGGAAGAGGAGAATAACAGGGCAAACATAAGTTTAAACTCTCAGTCCCCAGTAGATACATTTCCAAATTTACTATTTCAGGAAGCTAGTAATACATTTTACATAAGTGTATGTTAATAACTATTTAAAAGAAAGGGGAAAAAAAATCAGTTCTCCAAGTCTCCTCCCACTTTCAGATGTGGTATGTACTTCCCGGACTATCTATGTTTTCTCAGGTCTAACGAAACAGCTGGTTTAAAAGAAGATGGCAAACAGATTGTGTTGAATCAAACACCTCTAAAGAGAGGTAGAATACAGAGACCAAAACCAAATCTTGGAAGAACTGTTGCTAGGCAAAAAGAAATGATACATAAAAAAGATCCTGAAGAGGAGACAACTGAAGGTGGAGAATCAGAAAAAAGTGTCAATCACCATCAAGATGAAAACAATGATCCCTGCCTCAAAAATGTAAGTTTCTTGAGCAGTTTCTTATGCACACTGTGTTGATGGGTCCTTAGTAAAAGCCTTGGTAACAAAGACCTAAGAATTTGTAGGGAGGTAACAAAGACTTAAGAATTTGTACGGATAGGCTTTGCATGCTTTATTTATTATTGCAGTATAAACTAAATTGTCATAAAATTTCCTCATTTTTGCACTTGAGTTCTGTTTTCCATGGTGTCAGGTTTAACCCCAATCAGCAACCAAGTACCAGCTTGCTTGCTCACTGCACCACCACCAGCACTAGAGACAGAACTGGAAGGGTAAAAGCTGGAAAACAGGGGCTGAGATAAACTCCTAAGTGCTGGATGTAAGGTTTAATAGAGAAAGCAGAAGCTACAGTCGTGTGCAGAGCATAACCAGGAACTCTTCTACTACTTCCCATGAGCAGGCAGGTGTTCAGCCATCACCAAGAAAGCTGGGCTTTATCACTTGGGAAGATAAAAGCCATTCTCCCTACTTTGTATACTGAACTACATGTCAGCAGAACATGGAATATCCCTTTTTTCAGTTGGGGTCACCTGTCCTGACTGTGTCCCCTCCCATCCTTCTGTGCCCCCCCCAACTTCTTCTCCAGCTTGGCAATACAAACAGCGGAAAAGGCCTTGGCTCTATGTAAGCCCTGCTCAGCAATAATTAAAACATCAACCCTGCATGCAGCATTAACCCAAAACACAGCCTCATACTTGTGAAAAAATCTAACTCTACTCTAATCAAAACCAGCATATGTGGAAATGGAATATATCTCACTGTGTCGTATTGTGATACCAGATCTGGAAAGAGAAATGCAAAGAAAAAATGTCTCAGAAGATCAACCACTTAAAAGAGAAAGTAAAAATAAAAATAACTTTTTTCGTTTATAGTGGACGCTGGTATTAGTTGGGTGTACAAGAAGCAAGAGAAATCTTAATGTTTCTGTAGAAAATACTAAAATTTTCTTATTTTCCTCCTGCTCTCCTAGTAGAGAGGTTGAGCAAATATTTAATCTTAATGGAGCGGAACTTTTATTTGTTTTAGGATTTAACAGCTCATGAAGACACTCAGCCATCCAGTGTGGTGTTAGAAGGTGTTTCTACAGATTCTGAGATGAGCTCAGTATATTCAAAACAGTGTTTCCAAGAAAAGTCCTCAGAAGCAGAAAGCTATAAAAGTGAAAAGGGATTGTCAGATGTCTCGAAACAGATTTCAGATTCCAATACAAGGTAAAGTTATTTTCACTTCAATGGAGAGAAGAGATGGTTCAAAGCTATCAGTATCTCTAGGTCTTATACCATTTTACATTCAACTCCAGCATTACAAACGAGTTTTATGTATATAAATACATATTTAATCAAGACAATACTAGATGTTAACTAACAAAACCCTAAAAGCTTGAAATCATTCAATTTATATGCTGTTGGATGTTAATTTGACCTTTAGGCTATTGGTCTAATTTTCAAAAAAATGCAGCTTTCTAATGCTCAGTGATTGTCTTCTCCATGTTGGTCTCCACAGTGCATCCCAGTGTGTTTATATAAATCTTGAGTACAGGGTCTGGTTTCCTATTAAAGTGTCTCTTAAAAAAATATAGTCAGCCACAGGTGTTCTGTAAGTCTGCTGGGTAGCTCTAAACATGATTAGAGGAAGATATTTATAAAATATATATATTATGTTAAAATGTCTCAAATTGTCTTCCAGGTGTCAAGTGGAAGTGGCAGTTAACTTTGCTTTCCTACTTATAAGATACAGAGGCTTTTGGTGATGATCACTGTGTTTTTTTATTGGATTTTTTCCATGTCACTAATGTTGTTATTGCACTGAGAGCTGTATACAAGTATGCCATGTTGTCCCTTGCCTTTGACTGTTCTTCTCGCTTGTTTTTGTAGGGAATCTCATCCTCAAAAGGAAGAGGAGAAAACTGTTGTATTGTCAGCTCGGCTACCAAGGACACGATTCCAGAGACCAAAGCCAAATTTAAGAACAACTAGTAGAAAGGAAGTTCTGGATGTAAATAATAAAGGTGCATCACAAAAAGATACCAACAAAGAAGAAAGATTGACACAGTGTGATAGTGAATGTAGCATCCCACCTGACACAGATGTAAGGCTTTTGGTTTTTTCCTTTAGTTACATTTGAGCTTTTGGTTTTGTGAAATGAAATACTGATTTAAATAATGCAAAGTTAACTTTTTGAAACAATTTTTTCAAAAGCTAAAATTTTCTACATTAAAACTTGTGTACTTTTCACTTGGTCGTATGTGAGGAAAAAAAGATGACTGAATCTCTTGTTATGTGTCCAGATGTCTTCGTGACTCAACGTGGCATTATAGAGTTGACAAAGAAGAAAGAAAAAGTATTTGTAGAAGATGGCATGGCACATAAGAAATATAGATTTCAAAGTGTTTTGTCTTAAATGAAACATGTTATTTGTCCTGGAAAGACTAGGAAATCATTAGTGAGCAGTTATAGAGAAGTTTTTTGGGAGAGTGCAAAGAGCTCTCTGAGTTTTTCAGAGAGTGATAAGTACCAAACTTCATAGACATCATAAAGGCTATTTTTGGTTTATTATTACCGCTTTTTCTGGTTCTTGTGTTTACATTTTTCAGAAAGCAGGAAAATGTGAAGTTTTAAACACACTAGAATCCTTGGGAAAAGAGAAGTCACTTTGCTCTCAGGAGGTTCCTGAGATGCCAAGTTGTAAGTCCCCTAAAACATTTTCAAGATCAGAGGATGCTGAACTGAAGTTCTGTCTACCTGAAATTAGCCAAGACATTTCTACTACTATTACAGGGTAAGGGTTTAGCTATTTTTGATTCTTGACTGTAACAATGAAAGAATTTTACAGGGAAATCATGGTGCTGATGGATTGCCATCTGGCAAACGTAGTCTAATGAAAATACAGCATAAAATTTCCATTCTCATAGTTTAACGCTAGTGATACTACAATTTCAATAGCTTCTATGCTAAGCATGACGTTAATGAACACTTACTTTATAACTGTTTCATCATCTGAAAAACTGGATTGATTCCATGTAAGCAGGGAAATACTAATTTGCTTACCAGAGAAATCATTTGAAAATTGCTTTGGTTTTATAGCAGCAAGTAGTCAGTAAGTTAATACCTTCAGTGAGTTAGTTAATTCTGTTGTTGAAAGTATTTAGAAGACCAGTGCTTTGAAATTTTTGCTGGAACAAATTGTCATTTGTAATTTAAACTCAGCTGAACTTTTAGTTTACAAGATTTCTCTTAAAAACTCAGTGGTTTTTGCATGTAATACTAATGGACCTATGTTTATATTTGTTATATGTGTTTGTACTAAGTTTCAGATTATTTTTTCTGTCTTAACTTTGCATTGTTGACAAAAAACAGCACTCAAGAAGAATGTCAACACACACCTCTTCCACCTGTCCAGCTGGCACAGAACAAGAGGTACAAGCCAAGCTTGGTAAGAACTGTTGGAAAGAAGGAGTTACAAATATCAGAAAATGAGAGTAAGAAAAAGCCTGAAGCCGAGCAAAAAGATGAGTTTGACAATACTGTCATGGTAAGCCTTAGTAAGAGTGAGCTTTGCCTTCAAAGTTGGTTTGAAGTGCATGTTCACTTTTATGAAGTTAAATGAAAACATTGAAATTGCATTGCCTGAAGCTGAGATAATACAGGAAATGAGAAAAAAGTTCCCAAACCCTGGTAAGTTGAGGTATTGTAGGTATGAAATCAATGAGGTCTACAACTTGAAGTATTAATTTTTTTTTTTTTACAAAGGATCTTCTTTTGATTGGATTGCATGATAGGAAAAAATGATGTACATTTATACAAACTCTGTAATAAAAATGAATAAAAATTATCTTTTTTTTCTCATTTCACCTTTCCTGTTTGGATGAATCAAATCTGTGTTGAGCAATCTAGTATAATGTCTCAAGTGAAGGCAGAGGACACCTATTTTTATGAAAAAAGGGGTTTTTTAATTGATAAGCTTTAACTGGCTTCATCACTGCAGTAGCCGATACTCCTCTATTTCATACAAGTAACAAGTAATCCCCACAGACACTTTACCAGGGTCTGTAAAAGATATGGAAATCCTCAAAAGCCATTTACAGTGTGATGTGTTCTTTGTAACCGTTTTGTGGGTTGCACGTGAATCGTATCATGGGGGTAGTGATATCTATGTAGACTTACCTTAGGTTTGGCATACAGCTAAACTTTGCAAGAGTGACAGTTTTGGATGATGTTTGTTTATAGCTGGTTTTGTTCTTGAGCATATGAAAAGTACTTGTGTCCTGCGTTGATCTCTCATCTCCCTTCAGTGGCACAGTCAGCTCACCCCTAGCTGAGATAGTTCCTTGTGGTTCAGCTTTGGCTGCTCTAGACCTGTGGCCTGTGAACCATGCACATGCATGTGCTCTGTACTGGGCAAGTCTATAGAACCAGAGCAGATCTGGTGCTCCTCTTTATTAATCAAGCTGTCACAGGCCTGAAGTGGTGAAAAATACATTTGAGAGGCTTCTTTGTGGAGCCAGTATGGCAAATACAGACATAAAACTTGTTAGGCCTTCTGGATCTTGAGGCTGTGTTATTGTGGCTTGGGTCTGTCTGTGCTGCCCTCTGCAGTGTCCAGTTTTCAAAGGCTTTCCATTTACTGAAGTATCTTGTTTCCATGGTGCTTCATGTATTGGGGAATTGATTGAATACTAAATAGACGAGTGTTTCCCGTAATGCTTGGGTGCACATAGGATTTAAGAGCTTAACTCTAGGTATCCCAGGAGTATGAAGATTTCTGTTCCTTTTTGCATAGAAATTGAATTATGATAACATGATTCTTGCCTTTATTCCAACTGGGAAAATAGCATCTATTCTATTTTTGTAGCATCAATTTCTATTTTTGTATATAAAATATATGTCTGTTTTAGAAGCTTACATACTTCTATTATTCTTCATGCTTCTTTTACTGTAAAATAAAGGGTGAAAATGAAGCTGTATTGTGTCAAGCAGATGTATTGAGCAAAGAGGAACAGGAACAGCAAGAGATGCCTCAGGTGTTCTCTATTTCTGAAACCTTATTGTCTGAACAAAGCAGGTGAGGCTTGAGTTTATCAAAATTGCATTTGAAAAGCTTTTATCTGTGCATATTGAGACACCTTTGCAATTGTCAGTTCTCCTGTTCCTTGTCTTTTGTCTTTCTACAGTATTTAATTTTCAGTGCCTACAAACAGCTTCTTCCAGTGTTTTCAGAGCACTTTTTTTTTGGCTGCACTCTGTCATTGTTTATCTGGTACATACTTGATCTGTATGAGGTCACAACTCTTCTTGACCAAGGTTTTTTGTTACTGGTCCTATATTTTCTTAAGTAGGAATCACACATGTAAAATATATAACATACAAGTTTTAAAAAATGTCAGAGACTTGACTTTGATTCATCCATGTGCTCTTTCATTTTACTGCCACTGTTGTTAAAATAAAATCTTAAGTGTGTGTTAGACTGCCGATACTTTGATGTCGGTATGGGTAGCAGCACAACTTGTTTTTTATGTTAAAAATGCCTTGACAAAGACATTTTGTTATTTCTGCTCCAAAATTTACCATAAATGAGAAATATATTTGAAAATATAATATTATCGATCTTAAACAAAGCAGTCTCTTAGTCTCTTGTGTAAGTATTGATTCAAACTTAAGTGCAGATGTGCTTTTTTTCTCTCCCAGCCAAAGTCAAATGTGGTTTTTCTATTTCTGTTTGTTTGCTTTAAATTCACTAGTACTGAAAAATTTACCTCCCAAGAAGGCAAGCTGAGTGCTCTGGAACCAGGACAATTCATAAGGATTGAGCCTCCAAGAACTAGACCAAACCTAGAAAGAGCAAACTGTGAAAAAGGATCTCCAGTAATACAAAATCTTGCTGCCCCAGATGAAGAAGAAATGAATCAAGGAGAGAATCTGCCTTTGGCAGAGGAATCTGAAGACCTTCTCTCCTCAAAAGTGAGATTCTCTTCATTTATTTCTGACTACACTTTCTGATGCTTGCTTCCACACTAGCTGTTTTGAAGAGATCTAAATGAGCTATTGTAAATGCATTAATAAATTTCAGCCTAGTAGGAATTCTTGTTCAGTGTTTGCAATCTATTATAGGGTTTTCCAAAATCCTGTTAGTGACATATTGATAAGACATATAAAGACTTCATTTGAACTTTGACATTTCAGTCATATTGATGATACATGAATAGTTACCTATATGCTGTATTTTTGTTGCTGGATTTCTCCTGAGCTCCTTGGTGGCTTCTCATGAAGGACTATATTGGTTATAGTGTCTGTTTTTATTAGCTAAATGCCTTCCTAGAGAAACAAGGAATGATGATGGTGCCATAAACTACTTGGAAGTTTTAAATGAAGTTTCGTCTCAGATTAACAACTTGATCATAATTTGCAGTAATTTATTTTACAGGTGATGTATTTTGTGCTAATGTTTTTTTTTTTCTCGAAGGATGACATGGAGGTATTGTTGCTTGTGGGAAATTTGTCTGAGAATGACAATGTAGACATAAATTCGGGAAGCATGACGTCAGGAACACTTTGTTCTTCTAAAAAATCACCAAGTTGCAACACCAAAAAAGAGCAAGAACAGTGTCTATCTACAGATGCTACATTAAGCACTCTGGATACTACAGAAAGGTAAAGTTACCTGTTAACAAAGTAAAAAAAATCTCTCATTTTGATTTCAGCTGGGGTAGAGTTTATTTTCTTCTTAGTAGCTGGTACAGTGCTGCGTTTTGGATTTAATATGAGAATAACATTGATAACGCACTGATATTTTACTTGTTGTTCAGCAGTGCTTACCTTGAATTCAGGACTTTTCAGTATCTCATCGTGTGCCATTGTGTAGGTGCAAAAGCAGATGAGCAGCCAGGACAGCTGATCTGAACTGGCCAAAAGGATATTCCATACCATGGAACATCATGCTCAGTGTGTAAACTGGAGGGGCTTGGCAAGGAGCTGCTGAAGACTGCTTGGGGACAGGCTGGGCATCAGTCAGCAAGCTGTGAACAGTTGTGCATCACTTGTTTCACTTGTGTTTCATTCCCCTCTGTCTCCTTTTCATTATTTTATATTATACTTTGTTTTGATTGTTCTTACCTAAACCCACAAAGTTTACCTTTCTTTTCTAATTCCCCTTCTCCCTAGCGTTTGGAGACTGACTGACTGCATCGCATTTATTTGTTAGCTGGGGTTAAGCTGCAACAGTACTTTAAAACTTTTGTGCATTTGTCCAGTTGTTTTTGTACAGCACTTGCTTTTGGAAGCACAGGCTCTGAGTTGTATTAGCTGCTATCTCCTATGTGCAGTGAAAGTCACTAGGTGGCATTCTTAAGTAATCTAAGAGTTTTTAACAGGATTAGGGGATTTCTTTGAAGGCAGTTTTCCTTTTTAAAAGGACCTTAATGGGTGAGAGCAGAAGGAAGTAATCAGGGTTTAGCGTCTGAATTTCTCACTAATACATTCTTGAATGTGCACCAAAGACTGAGAAGTGCCATTTGCACTCCTTTATAATTGAGAAATGGCAAGAAGACAGCAAGCTAATTTTATGTTTATCTAAGATATATTTTGAGTCTCTTCAGTTTTTCTTTCCAGTAGGAGAACTTCCTGTAATGATGCTTATAATACATGTGCAATATGAGGCAGATAATGCTACTTACATGCGATTGCTCTGGGTTATATTATAAGCTAACGTTACAGTCTTAGCTTACACAGAGCAGTCCCAAATCAATTTATTTTACAATTTTGCTGTTTTCTTGAATTAACTTCTGGTTTGCATCTGTCTCTGAAACTCAAACTCTAAAACTCTAAAATATCTTCCATAAATTATGTTGAAATCATGTCTCAGAGTCTTTGTGATAACAAGATAAGGGCCTTGACAGTCTTCTGGTCATCTATGATGGTGGACTTTCACAGTCTCACAGAATGGTTGAGGGTGGAAGGATCTCCTAGAAGTGTTCTGGTCCAAACCCCTAGTCAAGCCATCTGGAGCTGGCTGCCCAATACTGTGTCTAGACAGCTTCTGAATTTTGTCAAGGATGGAGACTCCACAGTCTCTCTGGGCAGCCTGTGCCAGTGCTTGGTAACCCTCACAGTGAAACAGGATTTCCTGGTGCTCCGAAGGAACCTCCTGTCTTGCACTGTTTGCCCATTGTCTCTTGCCCTGTCACTGGGTACACCTGGAAAGGGCCTGGTTCTGTCCTGTTTGCACCCTTCCCTTGGGTTTTTGTGGAAATGTTAAAGAGATGCCCCTGAGTCTTCTCTCCACGTTGAACAGTTCCTGCTCCTTCAGCTTTTTGTCACAGGAGAGATGCTTCCAGCCCTTTACCATCTGTGTGACCCTTTGAGGGGCTGTCTCCAGTGTGTCCAGGTGTCTTCTACCAGGGAGCCCAGGACTGGTCAGTCCTCTAGGTGTGGCTTCATCAGTGCTGAACAAGGGGCAAGGATCACCTCCCTCGGCCTGCTGGCAAAGCTTCTCCTGCTGCAGCCCAGGTCACTGTTAGCTGTTTATGCAGCCACAGCACCTTCCTGGTTCATGCTCAACTCGAAGACGACCAGGACAGCCGAGTTCTTTTCTGCAAAGCTGCTTTCTAACTGGGTGGCTTGCAGCATGCACTGGTGCCTTGGGTTGTTCCTCCCCTGGGGTATCTCCCCTTGCTGAACTTCCTGAGGTTCCTGTCAGTCCATTTCTCCAGCCTCTCCAGGTCCCTCTGGAGGCCTGTATAACCTTTGGGTGTCTTAGCAATTCCTTCTCGATCTGCCTCATCTGTAAACTTGCTGAGGTTACACCCTGCTCCATTACCTAGATCATTTGTGGAGATACTGGACAGGAGTCAGTACAGTATTGACCCATGACACACACTGCTGGTTGTTAGTCTCCAACTGGAGACTTTGTGTAACTGATTGCAAACCTCAGAACCTGACAACTCAGTCAGTTCTTAGTTTACTTGCAGTCCATACTTCATCAGCTCCCTTATCAGCATGTTAGAAGAGACTGTGTTCAACAGTGTTACAAGCCTTACTGGAGTCTAGTGAGACACTATTCACTGCTCTCAATTTATCGAGACAGTCATTTCATTGAAAGATGTTACCAAGTTCATTAAGCATCACTTCCCCAGTACGAATCCATCCTGTCTACTCTAACTTTCATGTAGTAGTTTCCAACTTTAGTTGTTCCATCACTCTCCCATGGACCGAGATAACTCTTACTAAATTGTATTCTTTTGGATTACTCTTTGTCCGTTTTTATCAAATCTTGAGCTTAGAAGGCCAAGATTTTGGTCTTACTGATATGAATGTGTTTGAACAGATAGAAGAATTGTATACTTTTTGAAAGCCGTAGAACTTTGAGCACTGGAATTAGTGAATATAATGTTCCTGCGGCTGCTTAATTTTGGAGACCTATGTTGGTATAGCTGGTACTTTCCAATCTCTCTGACTTAATGTTGTTTTCCTTCCAAAAAATCTTTTCCAAAAGTAATCAGGAAGGTCCACTGGTGCAGACTAATTAACTCCTTTATGTAGTGTTTCTTTTCTTTATTTTTTTTTACATGTAGCCAACTAAGCAAACAAAAATTCAAAGCACAAGTTCATTTCTAGCTAGAAGTACTAAATGTCTGATAGTAAGCCAAGCTTATGGAGTGTATTTTGTAGTTCTTCAGGAGTAAAAGTTGAAACATATTTTTGTAGATCCAATGATAAATTAAGTTTTGGAGAAGAAAGTGGACAGAGAGCAAGGGAGCCCCATTGGAATCCAAGGCCTGACCTAATGAGACTTACTAGGAAAAGGGATTATCCTGAAGAGTGTGAAAACAGAGAAGAGGACAACACTGAGAGAAATGAAGAGTCATTGGTGTTGTTAAGAACATGTGTATCAGGGGTAAGTGCTGGTCATGTATTTTGAGCCAGTTATATACCTCAATCCTTTTGCCCAAGTTCTTAGAAAGATAGCTGGCACAGAAATCCAGTATATGGCTGGAAAAGGTTAATGTGATTATTTGATTTTTTCAAAATTCACTATTGGAAACTATGCTGAATAAATGGCCTTAGAATTTAAATACTGTGGAAATACTTTACATACACTGTTGTCCTAAGTTCTGTGGTTTATATGATCAGAAATTTGCATTATAATAAATGCATGCTAACATTGTTAAAAATAATTTACTGTTTGTTATTCATTGGACAATGGAAAATAAGGTGGTTAACTAACCTCAGATACTACCTAATATCTGTGTTAATATACTTAGAAATTAAAATTAGTGTAAACATAGTTGAGACCTTCTTCAATTTCCTCAGCAGGCCTAGCATAGCCCAGACTAGTTCCATCTCTGTCTAATGCTGTGAAAACTGAGTCAAGTTTGTCTGGTATTCCCTATTTTCTATATGGATGACTTAAAACTTCTAGTTAACATAAAATATTAGCCAAGTATCCAAAGCTGACAGAACTGTGGTTGCTGATGTTAGTCTGTGTATATGAATAATATTGAAATGCTTTTATATAAAGTATGAGAGTTTTTTCTTCCTACCTTATTCCCATGGCAAAAAAAAAATTGTACCTGCAAATTATTCTTTAAATTAATGAGTAAGTTTAGAAAATTATTCATATTTCTAGCTTCTAAAGAGTTGTTGCTCTTGATAAATTGAGCATGGTCTTGTTCTGTTAACTACCAGCAGCACTGGGAATTCAGGCATCATAGATAACACCAGTTAATGACAGCTCTGCTTTAGAGTCCAAAACTAAAGACAATGAGGAAAAATAGCCTAAGTTATCAGAGATGACAGCTAGGCGCATTCTCAAGATCCTCAAACCAGTTGCAAATGTTTGGCGCTTAATATGGTAATAATTACCTCCTCTGTTCAGCAAAACTCCAGTAATACAGTGGAAACTGGATCCTTCTCAGAAGCTACAAGGAAACACAATTTTGCAGAGCATTTTGAAGAAACATCGCATAAGACAATCAGGCAGGACATTACACTCCAGTCTCCAGGGATATCAGCAGAGAGTGCGAGTCAGGTAGAACAAGATAATGATTCTCGGCTTTCTACCTCACAGGAAAAGCTTTCAGACAATTTCCCAAGGTAAAACAACTGTTTCGCTTTACAAACCAAACTCAGTTGGTTGATAATTATTGGCCATAGTTCTGCCATGTGTTATCTGAGTGCATGCAGCATGTCAGTTTTTGAGTCTTCCATCTGAACTTAGCAGATGTGTGCAGATACTCTGTCTCTTACTCTGCCTGTATTCTCATAAAATGAACACAGCCAGCACTCTCACCAATCCATCCCATGGTTTCAACAGAAATTCCTGATTTTATCGGGGATGACTGGAGAGTACCTATGTTTGAGGCATAGGGATTGTGGGAATAATCTAAAGAGAAATTTTGGTCTGAAAGTGTCCTCTGATGCCATTTGCTTCCACTCCCCACCAGTTTACCAAGGCAGATGTTTTGGGAGCGAAGTTTGTCATTACTTTTGATACTCAAAATGGTTGTGCCCATGATTTTGAGGAAGGAAACTGTAGGTAACTGATTATTTAAGAGAATGTTGTCTGAGAAACCAAGGCAGATAAGTAGTTACCATCTAACAGTTTCAATTTGTAAACAATAGTCTGATCAATTAAACTATCGTAGTTTGGGGCTTCAAGTCTAGCTTTAGCAAAAGACAGCTGGAAGTGTTCCTATGACTTAAAAAGTGTGTGACTTCCACATCCCTCAAAATTAAAATTATTTCATAGTTTTCTAATCAAAGAATTGTGTATCTTGCAAGTTCAATTGTGAAGATTTCTAGTATTTTGAAACTGCTTAATACACATTTGCAGTCAGTCCCTTATGTACACAGGAAAAAATTAAATTTCTGATTAAATACTTATTTGTCACTATGTTGGTCACAATGATAACTTTTTTTAAATTGAGTTTATTTTGATTTGTAGTATCCCTCTCTTTGGAAGGTCTTGTATTTAATGGTTTTTGTTCTGCACTTTAGAAGGCAATTCAGGAGATCATCAAAACAGACAGCACTGCCAGAACATGTGTTGGAGCCAAAACCTGCTACTTCTTCTGCCTCTGAATGTGAGGCTTATTGTAGTGAGAAGGGGAGTCAAAGAAAAGAAGCTAAACTGCATGTTACCAGAGACAAAAGTTTGAAAACTACACAAAGAAGAAAATCTGGGAAGGAACCCAGAAGTTCAAAGATAACCTTTGTTACCCTCCGGGCTTCTGAAGAGGAGGAGGAGGATGAGGAGACAGATGACTTTGAGCTTGGTGATGAAGATGAATGCTTTGCATCAGAGGAAGTAAACAAGGCTCCAGTGTTTGTTCCTATAGGTCTTCGATCTCCAAAACCAATTCCTGTGCAGATACAGGAAACCATGGAGGAGGTATTGTGTAGTGGGGTTCTACAAATGTAATTTTGTTCTGAGTGTTTAAAAAGATTTTATTCTAATTGTATCTCTGAGTATTTGGGTTTTATCTGAACTCAAGTTAAGAATGGTGTTGAGAGTAGTAGGGATGTTACTTGGCACATACACTTGGTTTTGAACTTAATACTAAATCAGCCTAAAATCCAGTTATGTTTACAAACTGTATATAGGTCTTCAGGGTACTCACCAGTTTCTTTATTGGGGTTGAATATAGGCCCAGACTCAGTGCTCTTTCATGTGTTTTGGGGCCCAAGATGGATCAAATGGAGCACTTCAATTTCATATTTGAATGTTAGGAAATGAGGGTATGAGAAAAATGTTTCTGTATGTCATGTCACCCTTGCCATGGAAATTTAACTGTCAGGTAGGCTGACCTGACCAGCAGCCAGACACATACATCTGCTTGCTCACTCCCTTTTCCTGTGGGATTAGGAGAAATTAGAAGGAGAACAAGAAGATTTCTCTAGTGACATAAAGACAGTTACATACATGAAGGAAAAGCTGCGTGTAAATGGAAAACAAAATAAGGAATTTATGGCTGCTTTCCACTGACAGGTTACTTTCTGAAAATCAGGGCCTGTGTAAGAGTAACGTTGGAAGACAAATGCCCTAACCACAAATGGGCTCCTCCTCTCCTTCCTTTCCCTGAGCTTTTATCTGAGTTTGTCATCATATGATACAGAATTCCCCTTGATCAGTTTGGGTCAGCTGTCCTAGCTGTGTGCTCTCCTGATCTCTTGCTTACCCTGGCCTCCTTTCTGGGTAAAAGAATAGGAAAAAAGCTTTGACATTGTGCAGGAATAGCAAAAACGCTGGTGTGTTACCAACACTGTTGTAGTTATAAATCCAAAAGACGACACTATGTGGGCTGATATGAAGAAAATTAACTTCATCCCAGCCATGCCCAGTACAGTCTTCACCCTCTATTTCATACCATTTGTATCATGCCTAGGTTTTACACTATCCCGTACAAGACATTTTTCTGTTTTTTTCTCTGTCATCGCTACTTTACCTTCACTTCAGTGCTTTTTGCTTTCAAGTGCTTTTTTGCTTATTATTACTGCTAGTCCTCTTTCTCTCTTTGCCCACTGAAATCCTGCTTTTTATTGTCTCCAGGATTGATCACACTGTTTCTTTCTCCAGGTGAAACAGCAGAATAATTTAAAGCTCAGTCAAAACACCAAGAGATCTCTAGAACAATAATGGGCAGCAAAGTAGCTGCATGGAAACTTTTGCTAAATCCTTGATTTCAGAGATGTGGAATATATATTACTTGTGGAGATTATAATCAAGTTGCCTAGTTTAACATTTACAAGACATGAGTACTAGTGAAGGATGTGCTTAGATATCCAAGGACCCAGCTGTTCTAAAATTCAAATAGGTCAGTCAAAACATTACAAATTGCACTTGTAAAGTGTAAGCCTTTGAGAGCAGCCCAGACTAAGCAGTGTTTTCTGTGAGAACTTCCATGGAAATACCATAAACTTTCTGTCAAATTTCAAGTCCTCATTTCTGAAAATGTCAAATGTCTGAAGTTCTCAGTGAAAACACAGTGCTGAAGGAGACAAAAAAATAGGTAAAATGGTGAGTGGGTGTGTTTCTGTATATCTGCATGTCTGTTCCCTTTCTTGCTTTGGAAATAAGTCTGAACTGTTTTTCCATCCTGAAGACTTAGAAAGCAGAGAAAGAGTAAAGACTAAGAAAAACCACTTGAGGTAAACAGTCACTGTAAAAGATCTCAGCTGCATAACTTAATTTGGTGGACAAATGAGTGACTAGAAACAAGGCCTTAGGTCTGATGCTTCCACTTAGCTACAGGTAGCGGTACCTGTTCTGCCTTCTGTTCATACCACTGCTTCCTTCTCAAATCAGAAGGTATGATTTTTGTGAAGGATCCTTCTAGATGTTGAACATCTGTTAATATGTGAGGTTTATAAAAATTTGCATTTGACAGATTTTCTTTTGTGTCTGATGAACTGAAATACCTGTAAAATTACTTTTACAGCTGGAAATACCTGTGAATATCCCAGATGTGCAGGTGGCTACTGATGCTGAAAGTCTTCCTTGTGCTTCTCTCCAACCAGTACAGAGGGAAGAAAAAATAAGCACCTCAATAGCTGTAAGAATGTCTTTTGTTTGTTTCATTGGTCATACAAAGCTATTTCAGCAGTCTCTTGTTGCCATGTCTGAATGTAACTGTGTAGCTTATTAGACTGCTACCTGTCCCACACAGATGTGAGGTACAGCTGTGGGAAAACTACGTTAGTAAATATTTTGTTAGCCTTAAAACCAGGGTAATGTGTGGGCACAGAATTTATGTGTAAGCATTAAATAAAAATTACGGAGCCATTTTATATAGAACTTTGATATTGTTTTCTTTGTATTTAAGGAAGCAATCATACGTGAGAATCCAGAGGTGGACAAAGGTAGATATGATACAATCTTGCTCATGTATTTCCTGTTAACTTGCTACCGATATATACATTTCCCCTTTTCTTAAAATATGTTTCCAAAGCTGCCACTGTCTTGGCTGACAGGCTCATCTGTGTCTGCAATGGGTCAGCTGGAACTGGCTGTGTCCAGGGCAGGCCCCTGCTGCCAACACCTTGCCATGTGTACCCAGTACACCCATTAAAGGCAGTCTTGTTGCTAGTTTGAATTTGCTAGATGAGAATGGCTGCTTGTCGACAAGCATTTTGATCCATAAGGTCAATTTAAAAAATACATACTTCACTGTATTGGTGATAGTGTCAAATACTTTTTGGGTATGGGTAAGTGGATTTCTGATTAATGTGTTTGTGATTTTTAATGTGTGTAAACAACTTCACAGGAATTAACGATGGAAGCACTGAAGCTGCTATGACTTTACTTGCAATGGGTGATCCAAATTTCCAGTTAAAAACAAGCACTGAAGGTATGATATGATTTATGGGACAAAGCCTTGCTCTTACGCTTTGTGGGCCCACCTAAGGAGGGATGGAGCAGTGGCTGCAAAGCTCTTCCACATGCTGCTGCATAGCAGGGGGTCAAGAACCTTTTATGCTTTTACCCCTATTGAATTGTAACACATAGTGAGTCCAGCCAGTGCAGGTTGGCTGGAAAGAGGCAGGCACCCTGCTGAATACTGCCAACTGTATCACTGCTAGAAAGTTGTTTCGGGGACCTGTTTTACGAAGCACATGTTTTAATTGATCTGGACACATAAACTGGACAGAAGAAAGGGATCAAGCTTAAATGGCTATAACTTTCAGGGATCTTTTCAGACCTTTATTGTGAAGCATAGCCTTTTCATCCTAACTAGCTGCAACCTGAAATTATCTGTGTTTTTATAGATTTTGTGTAACATTTATTATTTGCATTTTGCTAAATATAAGTTGTTGTTTTCTTACAACAAAAAGTGTTTTCTTAGGACTGTGTTTATCTGGGATTTGAATCTGTGTCTTTTTAGAGAATACCAACTTTGTTAAATGAGGCTTGAAGTTATATAGCTTTATATACATACGAAACGTGAGTGTTTTAAATGAAGTTTTCCCATTCTTTTTATTGTTATTACCAGAACAGACACATATGTCTCCTGCTCAAGATGACTTGGACATGGCTGATAGCCTTGTAATTCATACCTACTCCAAAGAAAATAGAACTTCTAGTCAGTATTTGCTTGCTTCAGATACCTCTATCAAGGAATTGCTGTTTTCTGAGGATGGAAACAACATCAATGTAGAGCATCAAATCACTGGCACAAGAATAGGTGTTGAACAATATTCAGAGATGGATGCTACTGATACCAGGTTAAATAACTACTTCATTTTCTTTAGTGAGAGAGATCCTCTGGTACTGCTTACTTTTGCTGTGTTATTTCTGGCATTTTTATTGATTTGCAATCAGTCTTGCTTAAGTAAAGGTTTCTTTCTCAGTTTATGTAATTCAGTATGATAATCTGCAAAAACTCCTCGTCTCTTTCTTACTACTTTCATGAAGTGTTTGTATGTAATTTTGGGTATCTACAGCTAGTTTTTCTCTACTTAAGTTTACCTGGGGAAGGGGGGAATTAAAAATATGCAAACTAATGATGTACCGGATCACTGTTAATTAGCAGGCTCTTTTTTGCAAAGTTCTCTTCAGCTAATCAGTCCAAGGCAAATTGCTTAAGTGTCACTGCTGCTGTGAGGGTTTAGATCAAAGATCTAGAGCAAAGGGATGGCAAGAAACCAGTTGATCTTCCATCATTATGGTTTCTAGCAATTGATCTTTTATAATTTTGCATTTATGAACTAGAAAACAGCTTAATGGGACACTTTTCCAGAGAAACATCTGCTGGTGATCATATATAATTTGAAATATTATTTCACTTGTTGATTGCTTGAACAAATGATGAGATTATATGCGTTGAAAAATCTTAATCCAAGATAATTTATTTTGCGTCCAGTTTTATTATATTATTAAACTAGAATTTACTACCATGTCATATGTATTAGATTTCTGATCTTCTCCTGTCATTTAAACATTGCAATTTTTCTTTCTTTTTCTAAAATTCCTTTATATTAGAAACCTACTAGTTTTCAGCATAACAGTCTGTTTCAATTCGCAGTTTTTTTATCCTGCTGGTTAGTTCTCTGTCTTCTCTGCCAGCTGCAGCCTGCATTTCAGGTCTTCATGGATCTACCCCATATTTCTTCCATCTTCTCTTCACTAGCTGTCAAAAATCAAGGATTCTATTTATGACATTTTTCCTTTTACTTGCAGTGGTAGCTCTTTGTCTATGGTAAATAGTATGAGACTGACAGGAGACAGACGCCTGGAGCCCGAGCCAACATCTGGAATATTGAGGTCCAATGAAGACATAATGCAGGAGATACTTAACACAAATGTACTTGTGGAACAACTAGAGCAAATTCGAACTGGTAAGCCTATTTCTTGTCGTAGGGCTCTGTAATGGTTATTCAGTAGATTCATATCTACTATGAATCTATCTATTCAGTAGATTCATGAAATGAGACAAAGCTGAAAATCCTCACTTTCTGTTCATGTTTACAGATAATACATCACCACTGTGACATAGGGTACCCATTTGTGATATAGTTTTATACACAAGTATACCTTTCACTATAAAATTAAATGAAATCTGGATAGCAGTTTTTTCCTGCAGGTATTAAATTATCTGGAAAGCACTTAAATTACTGGACTGCCAATTACAGAAATACAGTCTAATAGAGTATACTTTCTTCTATTATTACTATCTTTTCCTTCCATTAAAAGTAGAAGAGGATATAGAAGGAACTGGCTTTCTATTCTTAAAGCAATTGCAAAAAAGGTGCTCTTCAAACTCTTAATTGTCTTCATACCATAGGAAAGGCAAGATGAGATATGCGTATGTGCCTTATTTATATATGACATGCAAGTATACATGTACGCATTCATGTATATGCTAATGTATCTGTATAAACATACTACAAAACTTTAATACTTACAAGATTATATGTAAAAAGTAATATAGATATGTATATACACCTGCAGACTGAAAAGAAATTATTTAAATGTTTATTCTTATGAAACTTAGATCCTACAACTCTGAGGGGTAATGCAGAAATGCAGAAGGTGGAACCAGAACCAATCAAACCAGCTGCAGATGATTCTTCAGTTCTTCATGACTTTGCAGCTGGAAATACGGAACTTACGAAGCAAGTAGACGAAACTGAGAGGTTTGAAGACTCATTTAATACTGACTTTATTCCTACTGTCTCTTAAAATATGCAGCTGAAGTTCAGGTGTAGTATGCAACTGTAATGGAAACAGTGTGCTCACACTGTGTGTGTTTATACAGATAGTGTACAGTTTAGACTTCAGGTTTTTCTCCCTTGCCTGTTGTGCTACAGCTTTTGGAGACAGAACATTAACTTTCGTTTGGTATTTCAGAACTTACCTTGCTGCGTAACTGTCTTCCATGAAACTGCAAGGAAATGTTAGAGTTGATTCATTTAGAAATGTTAATGAGCTTATAAGGCTTCCTGCTTGATTGTACTTTCAGTAGGAATGTCTCCATTAATCGAGTTAGAGAGGCCTTGCCCTGAAATTCTTAATGTACATTTGTTCAAAGATTATGCATTCTGTTTAGTACAGCGATATAGTTTTTAAAGAGGTGTTTTGTTTCCTTGTAGTTCCATTGGATTCAAATTCAATACATTGTAACACTGAATTCAGCGTTTGTGCAGGGTATCTTTGGTTTCAAATTAACTAGATATATACCTTGCAGAACAGAAAAGCAGATAAGAGGTGCTTGTGGAAATTCAGGAGACTTAAGACATCTAACTGCATCACCCAAACCTGAAAAATCACACCTTGGACTAGAAGATTATCCAAATGCAAGTTCTGTGGATGAACTGTCTGAGCGAAGTCCTTGTCCTCCTGAGTACCATATATGTACAGTCAACTTTACTCAGGTAAAGAGCAAAAACTTAATTACAGTCCAGAAGTGCCCAGATTTTGAAATTCTGTAAAGAAAGAGGTTTTCAGTGCAAATGTACTCAGTAGTTCTAAAGACCTGGTACTTCAGCTGGTAAATGAAACTTGCTTTTTCACAGAGGTGTATCCAAATAATCTTTCAGACAAACTTAATCTTTGTAAACTCTGTTTAGAACAGAGTAATGTATTACTTATTAGTAATAAGTGATATGCATTAGCAAAATTGTGAGGAATTTTTGAGAAGTTTTAGTGGAAAAAGTTACCTAGGATTTGTGTATCCATTCAGAGTGACCTCTTACTGTTATATTTGTTTACATTAAAATGAAGTAAAAATGTTAGTGCTTGGATGGACCATGTTCATTGTCACTTTCATTTGTTTTGTTTGAAAGAAACTGCATCCTTTGTTATGCTCTTTCTCATTTATTTAAAAAAAATATGAGCTTTATATCCATATTATATGTCATACACAAATTTTGCCTATTTTTACATATATCTATATAATTTATATCATCATTATGTATGTTGTCACGGGCAAACAATATGTCTTTCACATCCATTTCTTTGCAGTGTTTTGTGCATCCATGTTTTATTATAAATGAGAGTTACTTATTTCTTTACAGAGAAAGATTAATTCTCAGTTCCCTCAGGGTTTCTAGTGTTGTCTGAGATCAGTGAGCACGTAGTTACAGTGGAACAGCTGATCCATAGAAGCTTGTTTTCCAAATGCAGCAGGTTGCTGTGTCAAGGCTGATTTCATATTAGGACGATGTGCAAGAATGATGCTGCTCTTACAGGCCTGGCAGAGAGTATGAGAAAAGGCAGCTTGCAGGAGATTATTTCTGATTTTAGCAAAGGGACAAGCCATAGAAGGGAAGAGATAGATGAGCTGTGGAGCTTGGTGTTTTTCTTTGGCACTCAGTGGTTTGTTAAGTGCTTTCTTACTGCCACTGAACAATTTATTGTGTGAGTCATCTCTGACAGAGTTGTGCTGTAGGAAGTATGAATTTATTTTGACAAACCATCAATACAGGCAACAAGCTGCACATAAATTTTATATTTCCCCACTGTTTTTTGTCCTTTTTAGGCTAATACTCTTCAGCCTAGAACAGCTAGATGTGAAAACTGACAAATGAAATAATGATTATGTGATTGGATTTTTTAGCTCTTCTGCGTTTGACATGCTTTGTTTCTTCCTGTTTCCTAGAGTAATTTCCCAGATTTATTAAGTTGTTTTATTTCAACTGTGTTGTTTCTAGAATGAAGCTTGTACTCAGGATGCTCAACAACATTGCATAAGCAGCACAGAAGAAACTTCAGGTATAATGTGCTAATATTCAAAGCTAGCAAAAGCTCACATTTGTGTATTGTAGTTACTAAAAGATAAATTAAAACCCTAAAGTTTTAATTAAAAAAAACCCTAAAATTTTCATTTTAATGAAATGACATGATTAATCAATCTATTCCATTAACACAAATAATGATCTACAGCATAATGACAGTCTCCTCCCTAACCTCTTGTCTTTACATTTTGTTAAAAGAAACTAGACTTGGGAACTATAAGAATAGTCCTCCATTAAGTTTAAATATCAGAGGAAGGGAAACTTGTTCTCTTTGCCCTGTTGTGAGCTTCTTCTGCTTACCTTGTAGTAGGTATAGCAGTTTTTAGAGCCCTTTATGCACTTCTGACTCACCCGTCAAAAACTGAACACGACAGAGGGAGAGAAACTGTGTAGTTTTCCACTGGCTTAGTGAGCTATAGTTTCTCATGAAGTTACCAAGTGAATGTTGTTCTCAGAGTTGTGTGAGTAGGAGGGCTGTACTGTGCAAGTATGGAGCAGGAGGGAAAGGAGAAGCATAAGACAATCAAACTTCCTTCTTTAGCTGTACTGAGTCAACAGATTAATGCCTAACTGATAAGGTGTGATGAAAGTTACGAAGATGATTTCAGCTCTTCCCTAGAACAAATTGAAGTGGTTAGTTTGGAACCACTACTTGTCTAACATATGGGGTGATCACAGTGGTGGAAGCCCAGAATACTCACTTTACATGGAAACTGCAGTCCAAAGCTGTAACTCATGAGCTTATGTAAAAGATTAGGCTAATACTACTTCTTAGATGTCTGTTGCTATGCTTTATTATTGCAAGAATCTTGAGATGAGGCATCTTAAATCATGTTTAATTAGATGAAGAATCCAAGCAAGTTGAGGTTGGAATAACAGCTTTACATCAGGAGCTGTCTTAAATAATGGAGTACCATTTTTTTTTCCGTCTTTTGAAAGCTTTACAAATGTTTGTCCCTTCAATTCTAACAGATGGCAGCTGGTAGTTATCTGTTAATGTCTGTCTTTCATCTTTTAAATTCAAGACTATGCTTTTCAGATCCTGTTCTGCCAATCCGTAATGAGGGGGGAAATCCTGTGCTTACCTTCAAAACAGCAGACATCTGCCATTTAAAGAAATTTACTCTTAATACCTGAGAGTTGCAATTAAAGACAGAGAACCATTTGACCATCATGACATACGTTTAATTAAATTGCAAATTGCTCTTTAATACTAGAACACCCATTTAAAAATCTTCATCATTACTAGGCATTTTTAATATTTCTCATTCTGAGTGGTAATCAGGATTCCTGTGCAGTGAATAAGCACTAGGAGATGATAATGTGTATCTCATCTGAGAAGACAGGAAGCTTATTGTCTCAAGAATATGCCCAGTGCCTTTTTCCATGGAGAAATGAGCCTAAAATTTCAGTACTTCATGTAGGGAGGACATGAAGAGAACAGCATAATTTCATGTTTGATTAATAGTTTCTGTTATTTATTTCCCTGAAAAAAATTTTAGTAGTGAACGATGATCATAGATGTCCAGAGGAAGAACAGACATTCATTTTAACATTGGTGGAAATCCCAGCTGACTCAAAAGAGTTTGATGCATCTGCTATGGTGGAGCAAACTTCTGAACCAGTACTACCAGCCCCAATACTTATCAGCCCAATAAACGCAAGTGAAACAACTGTGACTGAAATGGAGAGGTAAATTTTTCATTTTTCACCAAAGTGAAACACTTTTTGTGTACCTTGATTGTTCTCTGAGTGTGCAGTACAGATTAGAACTTCTCAAAAGAAGAAATGCAAGAGGAAGTAATTTTGACGAACTGGTTAGAGAATTAAGAAAGTAAAAAGAGTTCTAATCCGATTTGAAAAAGATTCTATAGGTGTTTTAAATTTAGTGTTTTAGTTAGATGGGATTTTGGTGTCACTTTAATTCTGATTTACCCTTAAGAGTAGGTCTTCCTTTTTAGTAGAAGTAATTTGTCCAGCTTGAGCCTTATTTTGCCTTATGGATATTTGCAATGCAAAGAAATTGAAGTCAGAAAATCTAAGCATGTTTGCATTTTTACAGTAGTTTTACAGCCTTGTAGAGTAGCGGTTTATTAATTGCTCTTCCAGATTTTTCATGTGGATGGTCTTCTGGAAAACATGATAAACAGTAGATGTAAATTCTTATATTATTCTCTTGAGTTTGCTCTGTTCAAAAGGCAGACAAGATGAAAACACAAACTAATGAATTACTCCAAAGAATAATAGCTGGTTTGTCTACTACAATCCAAAAGGGTTTGAATTTCTTTTACTAAGAGTACCTCTGAATGCAGTGTAACAAATTTTTATGACAACATTACAGTTGAACTAAATCTCTTAGTTTGGGAGAAAAAAAAACAAAGGAAAAAGACATTTTGAAAATTTGAATTGTTGCAAAGTAGTAAAACACTCACAAACCCAATACTATGCAAATATAAGTCCTCAGATCATAACTAGAGATATGATGCAATTCCAAATGATTGTGGAGAATCTTGCCCTGTGATATCAGATGCTAATATCATTCCTTTTCTTGAAAGGATAGGTCTTTGAGTGAATGTTGGCTACACAGTGTAAGAATTCTAACTCCCGTGGAACTGCTGATGGTAAACAGAATTGCTGACAGGCAGAGATAGAGTACATGTTCTGTCTCGTTGTTCCTGTACTGCTTTACCATATTTTCCTAGTCTCTGCTGCTTCTCTGTATGTCTTATATATGTCTGTAGAGCATGTAGGGGTTCAACTGTGCAGATAAATAATACTTTATTTTAGCGTTTTCTAGGGCAGTTAATAAGTTGCCATATTTTTGCATCGTATGAAAGGACCAAGTGGAGTTCAAATAGAACAGCTAAACTAGGTTCGATATGACCAGAAAAACTAACTCCAGATAGCACAACGAATCGTTTCTTGGTAGTAAATGATACATTTGAAGTTAATATTGACATTGAGCAAGAAAGAGCCTCAGCATAGATTCCTATGTAATTTCCATACACAAACCTTATACAAAGTAAATTTTGGCTCCTTCTACTGTCACAAATAATGACTATATATATATATATATATATACAGTATTGGATCCTTTACAACTGCAGCTGGTGAAGTTGCTGCACCTTTAAACAGCAGTATGGAAACCAAGCAACTAGAGAGTGCAGTAGACCCTGTTCCAAAGTTGCAGACAGCTCAAAAACGGTTGGCTGCTGAGCTTGAAGAGAGTGATTTTCCTCCTTCCAAGAAAGCCCTATCTACTGTTGCACTGGAAGATAACCTGGAAACCACGTACAAGGTGAGATCATAATCTATGAGTTTTCATGCATGGGATAGATGCATAAAAGAGCATTTTAATTATGTTTATTTTTTAATGGTGTCACTTGCTTAAATATGTACTGCCTGAACAACTTAAAAGGAAAATCAATACCCATAGGTTGCTTTTGATTTTTAAATCTGCAACAGGTTTTGGGTGTTTGTTTATTTATTATTAGTGTTTTTTTGAGAATCTCTAGGCTCTCAGGTTTTTTAAATTAGACTTCCTAGGAGACAGACTGGTAATATGTCTTACTCGGTTCATCCTGCGTCGCTCTTATGACAATGGTATTTCAGGAGAGGAAACTCTGGAGGTATATTGGATGACAGGCAGGATGTCTGGGTTCACTGAATGATGTTTTGAATCTGCACTGTGTTTGTTACATGAAGAAGCTGTTAGATAGATATGTTCCTATTGATTCTTAACATAGCAGGTACTAGTTTAAAAGAGCAAGCTGCTAGTGAAAACAAACTACCCTCTTTCCAGCTTCCTTCTGTGCTTTTTTACAATATGACCAAGCTTGTGGCAGCAACTACCTTTGATTTTTTAAGTGGGCTAAGATTGTATAGTGTACCTTGGTGTAGGAATGGTGGTAATTTCCCACATCATTCAGAGAGCTTTTCTAAGAAGGGATGGATAACAATCTTCTTCCTTCTTTGATCTCTTATCTCAATATCCTTGTGTTGAGTAATTTATCATAAGAACACATTGAAAAGCCTGCTCAGGAAATGAGTTAAATGATGAATGATGCTGTCTTTTGTATCAGTCCTGCTCTTAGAACTATTTATGTATGATATGAGTTTATCAACTTCATTGTCTCTTCTGTATTGAGAGCAATGAAAAAACTTTTATTTTCTTTTTTAAATACAGGGTTATTCAATTAAGTCTGCAGATGTGCCAGTGGTAACTTCTGGTAGGTACACTTAAACTTGTAAATCAAAGTATAATGAATGTAAACACATCACAACTTAATATTAGTTGTCATGCTAAATAGTTCTGTCTGAGGCCATCTAATATAAAAGTAGAAACAAATTTTCGTGGTACTACACTAATACCACCATTCCATGCTTTCTGCTAAAAATTATGAGTGCCAAATTATATAAATGTTATTTAATAATGGTTCTAAAAGCATTGCTGCACCTAGTTTATTAGTAAATTTGAGAGGGTTTTTTGACTAAGCACATTATAAGCACGTTATATTCTGTTAAGCAAATATTCCACCTGTTGAAGAGACTAATGATTGAAAGTATTAACTGGCATTTTAACCACACTATGCCAAAATAGTTTGGTTTTATTTTGTTTTGCATTTTTATTAAAAAAGTATGTAGTTGTTTAGGAGCTTAATCTGCCTCTGAAGAAAGAGAGAAAAAAGCAGAACTGCTGACAATGCAATCTTTGTTGATCTGAGCCTGTGAAGGGCTTGGTGAATTGTAATTTTGGCCCAGAAAAAGACTTTAAATTAAAATTTAAAACCACACTTCTACCAGCTTTTCCCCATAGCATCTCTATGTTCTTAAAGCTTTAAAAGTAGACCGTGAACTTTTAATTTGTAGTAGTGACTTATAAAAATAAATGGACAAATAAAACTAAACAAAAATTCAGCACTTCTGTTGTAATGGTGCAAGCTATTTTAATACAATTTTTTTGGGGCTCTTATGTTACCACTGAAGTCTTTGACTCTCAACTCCTTTTACAGGGAATTCTTTTCAAAAAACAGAGTCTTCAGCAAAGGAAAAAATACTTACATCTGTATTGGTGTCTGAGCCTATCTCACAACTGGCTGAGAGAAGCCAGCTTGAGACTTTGGAGAGCTTAGGGAAAACACCACTTGAGAATCCAGCATCCAAAAAGGAAGAGGAGGTTATGTCTAGATTAACCTCTAACAGAAAAGCAGAAATAAGTAGACAAGGAAAGCAGGAGAATGTGCATGAATCTGCACAGCTGGAACATACTGGAAGCCCAGCATCATCTTCAAAAACTCCATTACTCAGGTATTCAATAATTGCAAGAATGTTTTCTCAGCTTGTTCTGTAAAAAAAGATAATGTTTCTGTGTTATTTCTATCTTTTCAGTACCATTGTTTGTAACCTGTATGGCTAAGAGTTAACAGTATCTATAGTCACCTGCAAATCAGAAAGGATCAAACTGTCTGCTTTGACATTTGCATAATTTTACTCATTAAGAATGAGTAGATCAACTGGAGGCCACTACTAACATGTTGTGAGTCTATTTAGACATGATAGATGCCTCTTGTCAGGCAGACATCCATTGGCTGTGATAGGAACTTAGGATAATTTTTTGTTTTCCATAGGTAAGTCTCATGTTGTGACATATATTCATCCACTTGTTTTGGTGTTTGTCCTGCCAGTAAGATTTGTTACTGGTACAGTACTGAGCACACTGAATTTTTTGGACTAACTTCAGTCATTTCCACAAAGGAGTTTCAATCTTGACAGCTCAGAGGATATTTCTCCTACATGTCTGTTGACTTGATTTGTTAAATACACCTTTCTGTACTGTTTGTTTAAATGTTTTGAGTTCCTGCTCTCTGTTGTCCTTTCTCAATTAATTTGATTGTAATGCTCCACTGGCGTCTTCTAATCTGTCATTTTACTTTTTCATTATGCTTGTGTGAGTACCAATACTGGCTATTTATACTTGGGACATCCACAGCAATTGGATAATGATGCAGTAACATCAGAATCCTTGCCTTAAAGTTTACTTTCTAATTTGTAAACTCTTACCAGCATAAAAAGTTAATGCTTTGTGTACCTCCTCAGGTGACTTCCTGAGCTCACTGGTCTGGGTTTGCTACTGTAAGGCTAAAATTTAGGTAGTCTGCTGTAGCCCCATCCTTGGGGATCAGGTTTTGCATTGATTACATGAAGGATGCTCAGAATTTTCAGTTTGTTCTTCAGGAGTGTGTCTCCATCCTTCTTGGAACCACACTGAAAGTCTGGTAGCTTGTTACAAGCTGTGGATTAGCAGCAAATAATAGGTTTCTGTTCCTAGGGTTAAAAATTGTCAAGAATCTCTGTGACTGTTCGCAAAACCTCTTGTACCAGAATATTCAGTAATACGAAGGCCTTTCTCAGAATGATGTTTTGGTGTTTTCCTTAGAATTTTCATATGTCCTGTTGGTGTGTGTTTGTTTCCTGTGTAATGAGTTGGACTCCTGCAATGCTATTTACATCTTCCTTTTATGGAGCAATCCTATGACGCCTTGACTATATTTGTTTTGAACAGGGGTGGACGAAAACCACTGGGGTTTTTATCTTTAATTTGCAAAAAAAGTAATTCTGAATCTGCAGAAGACACCAAAGGGAATAGAGGGAAGATCCAAAAGCCTCGAATTGTGACTCCAAAACGAAGTCTAAAGAAACCCACTCCATCCACTGAGGATGATAGGGAATCTTGTTCCTTTCCCTCTACATCATCATCTGTGGAACATGAGCCTGTAGCTGCTGATGCTGCAGTTATGGTATGAGTTTACTTTTGAGCACCCATGCATTTCTGATGAGTGAAGAGCAGAGAATTAGTTTCAGGAGTGGGTAGATGAGTGGGTAGCATTCATGTTTTGGGACCAGTATCTGCTCTGGTTGACAAATTCTGACATGTGCATGCATAGGAAACCTGTAAGGGAACTAAGTAAGTTGATTTTTCTCTGGATGGATATCTATTTATTTCTCATTTTCAGTAAACTCTGAAAGTTTACTCTTCAGAGTAAACTCTGAAAAGTTTTTTGTTTTCCTTTGGTCAAAACTTCCTACATAAATAAAATACCCCTACAAAATGTGCATATATATGTAAATGTATTCACAGATACATATGGATGAAGACCATAAGAACAACCTTTTCTTGTTTTATCAGGTTCCAAGTAACAACTCATCTGAGAAGCTACCTCTTTTTGGTAAAGATCAAGAGAAGGAAGGAGAGCCAACCAAAATCTCTGAGTACTTTTTCAGTGACATCTTTATGGAAGTGGATGATTCAGAATAGCAAATGGGTTTTATAAAAACCTAGGATCACAGAATATACTGCAACAAGATAAGAGTATTTAAAAAGTTACAATTTGTTCTGATATTCATTATGCCACATTTACTGCCAGCCAGTTATAACAGTACCAGATAAAATACCAAGAAAGTGGTCTCTTTAACATTCAAGGGAAACTGAACATTCTCGAAAAGTGATGTAGCAGATTCAAAGGAGAAGAAGGAAAGGATGGGCTGAAAAGCCTCATCCCCTGCTCCTCCTCTAAAAAACTGTGTGCAATTACTAATAAACTCCCAAAACATGCTACTGGAACTAGGCCGCAGAGTAGGATGAAGAGCCATAAACTATTCATATCTTGAACAAACTCCAGTACCTTTGTAAGCTCCCTATAAACCATTATCACTTAGCCCAGCACAGTAGCAACCTGAATCCATGCCCCTCTACTGTAAAAGCTATGTGTCAGGGACACTACTGGACCTTTCTCTGCATAAGAAAATAAGCCTAGGGACCAGAAAGTTATTAAAACCTCAAAAAAGCCTAGGGACCAGAGACACAGGAAGGGCTCCACCTAGAGAGATATTACGAATTCAAGCAACATGCCTACTGACTGCTTTATCCTAATACAGAGTAAGGTCAACCAAAATGCAATCAGTACAGGATTTTTTCCACTTCTCAAGCCCCACGTTGGTCGCTAAGAATGTATTTGTCCTCGTTTAGGGCAAACTTGGGTGGCAGCTTTCAAAGGGGTCCCTCTAGAAAGCAGATTCAAGTGGCCACTCCCCTAACCGATTTGGGAAAAGAATTCCTTTAAGAAAAGTGGAAAAAAACTGTTTATTTAGCAAGCAAAGTATTCACAAGCATAAAAAATAAATAATATTAAACAATAAAACCTCACTCTTCTGAAGAGATGGCAAATTCAGAAAGTACTTGTGGAGTGTAGCTCAGTTCACTCAGTTTCTTATCAGTCCCTCTGGTGCTGGAAAATGCCACATCCTGGGCCCTGGTGGGCCACAGGTGTGAGCTTCTGGTGGTTTTGGGTTTTCAGTCCAGAGCAGGGGTGCTCAGTTCCAAGAACAAGAAAAGCCAGAGTCCGGGGAACTTCTCTGCCTCAGCTAGCTAAAAAAAAACTAACTAAAGAGTAAAGGAGAGCTCTCTCCTGGTGTCTGGTGTCCGTGCTGCAGACAACACAGTCCGTGAGAAGGAATGCGGGGCAGTGAGTGCAGTTTCTGCAAACAAACCACACGCTTCTTTTCTCCCCCTTCATTCTCAGAACCAGTCTTAGAGGTGCAGAACTTAATATCCAGCATAAACAGAACACATGATTGGGGATACAAGTATCATAAAGGCACCCTTGGGCATTTTGTTAATGCTGTGAAGATGAAATGGATTCTTTCTGAAGCAACTCGGGCACTTTCAAAATGCTGACATAGTCTAAACCACTACAGTGATGTCATTGGACCAGATTACTGACTGCTGGTTTATGGTTTCACTTGTTTAGACATTTATAGTGAGTGCATGACTATCCTACAGAAAAGTGCAATGAAATAATGTTTAATCTTGCAACAAGTATCCTTTTCCATTTTAATGCAAAAGTTTTTTGGTACTGACTATTCAGGTTCTTCTTTTAGTGAAGTATGGTATGTTAGAATGAGGAATTAACTTTTTGGGGATAATGTAATATCTGAAAAATACTGGGGGTGGTATAGTAAATAAAAACGTACATATGTCAAGCACTGCAGGTATTTTTATTAGAATCTCCAAGTTAAGTATTTTTGTAAGAATTTTTTAACCAGATAATTTAAAAGATCCTAACCTGAAAAGCCCAATAGGATTGGTTAAAAATGTGTTGAAAACTTAAGAACACAACTTACTAAAAGATGATAACACAAGGTTAATATTTGCAACCTTTTTTATCACTTGGAGGAAGAGATTGATGTTTCCTAGTATAAATGTTAATTTTCTTCTAAATTGGAAAACAAAGCTACAGATACAATTTCTTTTTCTTGTTTTTACATGTAGTTGTTTGTGTATTTGCTGACTTCCTCGGTTTCCCTTGTGCAAAGTAGCACAAAGAGACAGGATTTAAATCATGATTAAACAGTGTCACTTTTGAGGATTTGCTGCTTTGAAGCAGTTGAATTAAAAGGGTTTTCTTATGTTGTGTGTCTACTTGTACTGTAATTTGCTATAAAATTCTGGTGTAGCTTTAGATTTTAGTCTAAGTTTTTCCTTACCTCATCAAGAAATTTGTCTTCATGAGGTATTTAGGTTTATGCACTCTCAAAGTCAGGTGGTCACAGAAAGATTCAATATTTATTTGGAGACTCCTGCTTGCACGAGCTTCAGTAGTTTTAAAATTTTCCCCATTACTTCATAGTTGCAGGTACATTTGAAAAATGATTTATTATGAATTGTGAAACTGATGAGGTGAAACTGATGTTTAAATGGTATTGTTAATGCTCTTAAGAAACTTATCATTGGGTTTGGACTGCCTTTACTGGCAGGTAAATAATATAAATATGTAGTTAATTCAGAAATAGTTGATGAAGTTTGAGAATGTTTTTCTTTTCAGAAGTTATTACGAAGGCTTCTGAAGGAACCTTTAAAATTTTGTCAGAGAGGAGAAATACAGAAAAAAGCTACTGTTACTGCAAATCGGTATGTTAGCTGGTCTCTGCCAATGAAATGTCACTAGCAGCAGTATTCCTTGAGGTGATGGGAAAGGGACTCGTGGATCCAGTGTAGAGTATCTTGCTTGAAATCATCTGATCAACCCACCTCACCCCCCAAAAAGCCTTCTAAAACACCAACAACACTTTCTGTTCAGATGGTATCTTGTGCTTTGCCTGATCCGTTTGACTTGAAATGTTTAAATATTGTTTTACTGTAAACATTTTGAAAGAGATTAATGTATACATGTAACTCTATGTATTGTATATCTTGTAGATACTACGTATACAAGTGTTTACTTCCTGATATGTGTGGCATGTTTATATCACTTGCACTCATAGAACCTAAAAATAGATTGTTGGAGAGTGGCTATGAAATAATTGCTGTGAGTACCTTCTGAGTGAGTTCTGTGGGGGATAATCATTCTACATTTAGTTGCATACATTTTAGCTTGCATTCATGTTACAAATGGGGGAAAAATCAACTACTTCATTACTAAGATTTATGGTGCCTTATCTGCATTGTTAATTTGGGCTATGCTTTCTTTTTCCTTACAGCAAATTACATGCACTTTGTTCGAGGATTTTTTTTAAGAACAAATTTAATTTGAATCGAAATAAGACAACTTTGTGTTCTCTTTGGTGTATGGAAGTTTTATAATGATGAAGGATGTAAGAAAATACCATTGAAATCTCAATTACATATGAGTAGCACTTTTACAAAGACGTGGCATAAAACTGCTTTGCTTGGAGTTGTCTGACACCTTGTATCATCATATATAAGCTTTCTGTGTCAAAGGAAGTAGTCCTATTCCGTATGTAAATTATGTGAATAAATTATTTTCTTTTACCTCTGTTTCCTAAAGTATGAGTTGCTGTTTTTAAATACCTGTAAGTACAGAAAACTAACAAGGGTGAACTAAAGGAAAGGCTGAAGTTTGGGCTGCACCACTGGAGTGCACACAGGCCTGCTGATAACAGGTTGAGTGTGGTTTAACAGGGGCGTTGTCGTTGTTTTAGAACAGAGCTTAATTTACTTGGTATCAGAGTCCTTGGTGTTACCTCTCTCTAAAGACAAGGGCCTTGATTTAAAGTAAAACTGGAATGCTGAAGAATAGCAGTTTTCACGCAAGGGAGAAACTCGACCAAAGATCGTTTGGGTTTTAAAAAGATCTGTCCCTATTACTGTATGGCAAGTTTCTCAGAAGCGCAAGGACTTTCCTAAGCTGTACAAGTATATAGTCTTGCGTGAAAAAGACGTCCCAACACAATTCTTCCCAAGAGCGTGCTACAGCATTAACTTGTCCCGTGAACCGGGTGAGGCCTCCGCGGCCGGGCCCGGCCCCGTTGTGCCCATTGGCTGCGCCGGGGGGAGTGGCGGCAGCGGCCTGGGACGACCGCCTGGGCTCGGCTGCCTCAGCTCGGCTTGTTCGTGTCGGCCCGGCCCGGCCCGGCCCAGCCCAGCCCAGCCCGGCCATGCTGCTGAGCACCCCGCGGCTGCGGGGCCGCTGCCTGGGGCTGCTGCGCCTGCTTCTCGCCCGCGGGTACCACGGCGAGGCGGTGGCGGCCGTGGGGTCGCGCCCCGACGCGGGTTCCGCGCTCTACCAGGTAGGGCAGCCGGGGCGGCAGAGCCCGGGCGGGCCGCGGGGCGGGCAGCGGCGGCGCCGCGGGGGAACCGGCGCCGCGGGGGCTGCGGGACGGGGCGAGCACGTGTCCCACCCTGCAGGGCAGCGCCGCGCCCCGGCCCCGCTCCGCCAGCGCCCGGGCCTATCTCTGTGGGCTGAGCCTACAGACACCGTGTGAACACTGCGTGCGTCGGTGCAGGCGTCTCCTCGTCGTGGATGTCGTTGTACCTTTAAATCAGGATGCCAGCTCTTGCTGCCTTTCAGGCTGATCGATACCGTGCTAATGAGGTGAAGGCGAGGTCTGTCAACAGTGGAAGATGGAGCCTGATGATTTCAAAGTTGGATGTTTCCTTGTGTTTGCAAATTTATTCCCGAGTTGAAAACAGGTGGAATAGCTGTACAGAGTCATGGGATTGCCTCCAAAAACATCGTCTTTCGAGGAGAGCTAGGTGTAATTCCAGTTGTCTTTACGAAGAGAGAGCAGTACTTCCATCTAGTATAAATAGATTTATTTTAAATTGGGCATTAATTAATTAATTAATTGGGCATCCTATTAAAAAATTGAGTTTACAGTTAGGTTAAGAAAAACATGGCTTTAGGTATGGATCAAGGCTGATATGAGGGCATGTGTTCCTTTTCATATTTTTTCACATAAAATATAAAGCAGTGCGTGACACAACGACATGTATTCTTACTGACATAGATCCTTTGGTTCTGTGCTTTGTTTAGCAGAAACTAAATTTGGGACAGAAATTAGGTGACTGAACCTCCTGTGTAATCTCGGTATTTGTCTGTATGTATATGTATACATATATGTGCATATATATGTATGTATGTATGTTTATATGTATACATACAAAGCTTTTGTATGTTAAGTGTGTATTTATATGTGTACACGTTCATATTTTGTGTACCAAAAAATGATAGTATTTTAATAAAGATGTTCACTCATCCAGTCTGTCCCCAGATTCACAGTTATGTCTGGGTACCTTTCAACCTCAGAAGAAAAGCAAGGCTTGGTAAAGTAGCTAATAGTGTTAGTATTTGGTAGAAATAATTTATGGAACACTGTAAGTGTAAGCACTGCTTTACAAACACAAAGAGCTGAGGTCTCTGCTGTGAGGCACTTAACCATCTGGAAAAGAAGTAATACACGGAATAACAGTGCAAACACAAGATGACATTATGATACATAATGAAGGTCTTGACTTCTTTGGCCAATGTCTACCTTTCTGGCTGTGAATTCAACTAGACAGGCTGGCCTTTATGATGCAAACTGTCTCTTGAACCAGATAGGAAAAAAGGTAATTTAAAAGTGAGTCTAACTTCTGGAAAATAAAAGAAAGGCTTTTTGAAGATTCCAGGGACTAGCTCTTACATCCCCTTTGGTGATGTAGCAGTAATTCTTGTAGCAAGTGCAGTAACTGCAGGGTTATTCTGTACATTTTGCATTAAAATTTGAAGAAATCCTCGAATTAACAGCAGATTTTTGCACAACTTGCTGGTGCACGGACCAGTTTCCAGAAAAAACCTGGTGCCAGTTCACTGACCTTTTTTTCAGTATTTAATGACAATAATGAAGAGCTCATAAATACATGGTAGAACTAGCACATTTATTTCTGAGAATAGTATTTTCTGCGTGTATTCAGACTTAGTTTAAAACATCCTTGTTTCTCTTTGGTAAAGTATAACAGTGTTTTATTCTGGTTTAGGACATGAAAGATTATGATAGAAGTTAAATGAATTTAAGCAACTCAGGTGTTTTTGTGCAGTATTTTGCATAGTTTATCTAAAAAGTCCTTTCACAGTTTTTTTTTCATGCGGAGTAGCTAAACTAGCTACAGTGAGTCAAAATCTAATTTAAATGTCTGTGATTACTGTTCCTCTGATAATATCCTCTGCCCTTTTAGTTGCTTTTTTCTTTTTTTCCTATGTCAAAGGGGAGTTTTTGAGCACAGTATTGTGTGCAAAAGGTGAGTGTGTTTAGAGAAAACAGACTGACGAACAAGGAGAAACAGGGAAATTTTTTTATGTGTAAAGGTGCAAAATGACCCAGCCAGACAAGCTGAACACTGTTGCAGAGTAATATTGCGTGTTGTGACAACTGCAGATTTTTAAAAGTTTGGAATTACAGGATACATGTTTACCTTTCAAGGGGGTATTTTTAATATATTTGTAGCAATTACAAAGGCAGAAAAATATGTTCTTTTGAAAGTCACTGTACAGCCAAAGCACTTCAAATATGAGCTGAATCTGTACGTGTTAGTTTATTTCTGCTTTGCTTCTTTGCCTTTCAGTACCTAAGTGAACGAACTCAGCTGCAACATTTGCAGCTTCTTCTTAAGGAAAACCTTAAGTCTGAGTGTTCAAGTATATATGAACATAGAGTTACCTGTTGGCGTTTTTCTGTCAAAGTAGCTTCAAATATCATATAAATGAGAATTAGACAAGGCAGTAAGATCTTTTTGTGCAGCATGTTCTTTTATTGCAGTTGCACTTTTCAAAAAGGCAGTAAAGTTCTTAATGTGTCTGCAAAAAAATCCCCAACAAATTAAGCTTGACTAATACCTTTAAATTAAGAAACTGTAAAAAAAAAAACAAAGCCCAACCTGCTGTAATGTGCACATGGAGTTCTGGATAATTCTGATAGAAGTGATGAGCTCAGTACTGATTCACTCATATTCAGAATATGAGTCTTTGTTTTCCTAGAGGTATAATGACAAGAGCACCAGCTTTAAAAAAAAACAAACAAAACCACAACCAAACCAAGACAAAGCAAAACCAAACCAAACCAACTTTTGTTTTATCTTTTTGTTCAACCTAAACAACAAGAATCGAAAGAGTGTTTACCAAAATCTATTTGACCTAGGTCATTCATCCTTTGGTACAAGTATAAGAGCACTTAATTTGAATCTGCATTTTTTACAAAATTAGATTTAAAATGCAAACAAACCTATGCCAAAAATAAACAGAATCTAAGAAACAGCACTGCAGCTCTGTATGACTAGTTCTCTTTTAGTTTATTAAATTCAGAGCTAGTCTGTTACTATCGTAAGATATTTAGACTTTTTGTAAAGCATTTTCATTAAATGCTTTGGTATGCTTGAGAAAAGCCAGTACATACGTAGAAATGTTACTACTGTAAAGACAGTACAGAGACAGTATTTATTAAGGTAAAATTAGATTTGGAAGGTAAATTAGTCTTGTACGTCTTATGTTTGTTTATTAGAAATTAATATAGTCACCCTTAGTTGAATTTTAAAATCTATTTTGTTCCCCCCTTAGGAGAATTATGAACGAATGAAAGCACTGGTAACTGAACTACAAGAACAAGCAGAAAAAATCAGGTTAGGTAAGTATGATAGTCTAGACTTTAGAATAATAACCTGGCACTTGGCCTTGTACCTCAAAGAGTTGGCCTTGGCCCCTTGATCCAGCCTGTCCAGATCCCTCTGCAGAGCCTTCCTGCTCTCCAGCAGGTCAGCACTCCCATTCAAATTGGTGTTGTCTGGGAATTTAGTGAGGGCGCACTCAATCCTCTATCCAAATTGTTTTTAAACTTACTAAAGGACTGGACCCAAAACCAAGCCCTGGGGAATCCCACTAATGGCCACTGTGGAGTGGGATGTAACTCCAGCCACTTCTTTTCTCTGGACCCAGCTGTCCAGACATGACCTTTTACCCAGCCAAGAGTGCACAAATCCAAGCCATGAACAGTCAGTTTCTCCTGGAAAATGCTGTGGGAGACAGCATCAAAGGCTTTGCTAAAGTGCACAGAGACAACATCCACAGCCTTTCTCATTCATTAAGTGGGTCATCCTGTTATAGAAGGTTGGTCAAGCAGGACCTGCCTTTCCTAAACCTTTGCTGGCTGGGCCTAAGCCCCTGGTTGTCCTGTATGTGCTGCATAATGGCATTCAGCATGATCTGCTCCATGTCCTTCCCTGGCACCTCCGTCAGACTGGCAGGCCTACAGTTCCCTGGATTGTTTCTCCAGCCCTTCTTGTAAATGTTGTCACACTCACTGACTTCTGGTCACCTGGGACCTCCCTGTTTAGTCAGACCTGCTGGTAAATGATGGAAAGTGCCTCTGTGAGCTCTTCCACCAGCTCCCTCACTACCCTTGAGTGGGTCTCATCTGCCCCTATAAACTTGTGTGTGTATAAGTAGTGTAGCAGGTCACTAACCAGTTCCCCTTGGATTAAGAGGGCTTCAGTTTGCTCCCTGTCCCTGTCTTCCAACTCAGTGGGCAGGTATCCAGTTAAGGACTGAATCAAGGAAGTTATTAAGTACCTCTGCCTTTTCCTCATCCTCTGTCACTGTATTTCCCCATGCATCCAGTAAAGGATGGGGATTGTCCTTTGTCCTCCTTTTACTGGTTGATCTTTTCCAAGTTCCTAACTGTAGTTGTGCTGGCAGAGAGAAAGCAGATCTATAGTAGTTAAAAATATTGAAATCTGTGTTTCTTTTTTTGACTGTAAGGCTATCTGAATGAATTGCAGTTGACTATAACTAATGGAACAATAAAATGAAAACATTTAATAAATGCTTAATTAAGCTGCTAGAGGCTGAGCACATAGCTTTAATTCTGCCCTTTTTGTGATTATCATGATACTGGTTTTGTCATTTTATATACTGTTTCTTATATAATGCATTTTCTTTTACAACTTAGGAATGGAGCACTGTTAAGATTCTGTGCTCAGTGCTATTTCTTTCTCGCTGTTAAACAGGGATCCAGAGTTTCCTGAGGTGATGTTAAAACCTGGACTGCCTGTGTCTTTTATGGATGTAGAGACTGTTCAGCAATTCATGAACTAATGATGTGTGTCTCATGAACTAATGATTATGGCCTTCTTCCTTGCTGCTCATTTGCCTATTCTTGCCTGTTACACAATGACAGGACAAGACCATAGTGCTCGTCTTCCCTTCATCTGAGCAACCTCTAACAGGATGTTAATAGGGTTTTGAGTGACATTGATTGAAATTGCTTTATGTATCATTTGAGTATATAAGAAAAATTAAGTACCTATGTTGAATACTTCTGAAGGATAGGTGCAACATCTTTAGATTTCACTGTAAAAGCTGTCTGTTAGAGGATGAGTTCTTGCTTGAGGTCTTTGTAATGAGTGCTTCATTTGTTAGCTGTTACTCAATGTGTAGGGCTTTTCTGAACCCATATCGCACTCTACAGGGTAATCCCCAGCTGTGCAACAGGAGTGGTCCCTACCCCTTTACAGTAGGTGGTTTTCTGACAGGAAGCACAAGAAGTAGCTGAGATACCTTTAATCTCCGTGGCTGATCATAGCACATCAGCAGTCACAGTGGTGTAGGCATTGTTGTAAAGGAGAAATTAAGAAGTTTCAAATTAAATGCCTCCAAGTTTGTTTCATTGTTAAGGACACTGCTTCTCAGAATGGGGGTTAGTGCAGGGTAGAATATCTTGATGTTGCAATAGAATGGCTACAGGGCCTGGGAAGCTAGCACTTGTGATTAGTGTGTGAAGAGGAGGGGTGCACAATGAGAGATGACAGAAGTGTCGGGATGGAAATTATTTTTGCAGCATCACACAGTGTAAATTAAAGACTTCAGAGGTCAGAGATAATGTCGTTATGATGTGAGGTGTTGAGAACATGGATGAAAGTAGCACCTCTGTGGGTGGATATGAGAGGTTGTTTCTTAAGAAACTTGTACAGAAAGAAGTTGCAAGATTTATTCTTAAGCTGGATATATAGACCTAATGAACTGGCTGAACTGAAAGTAAAATGTGGGCCTAACAGGTAGGAAATGGTGTGTGTAGTGATCAAGGAAGGAGGTGGGACAAAGGACTTCAAAGATAGTCTTAGAAGCTCTGTTTCAGTGATGCCTAGCTGACAGAGAAATCCTGGAGTCTCAGGAGAAATGTTAGCAAAACAGCACCTTCTTTGTTTTGTACAGAGAGACAGTTTTAAAGGGATGAGGTGGATCAGTGATCTGTCTACACAGAGAAACAATGTTTGTATAAGCTGTTGTTATAAAGAGGCTGAGATGGGTCAACAAATCTTGAGGTATTGAATGACACAAAGCTATGGGGAGCAAAAGATATGATACAGGATGACCTCTTAGTGAAGGGTTGAAATAAAACAGATATAAATTTGGTATTAAATGCTGTACGTCTGAGTTCTGCTTACAGTTTTGGCATGGTCCAAGGAAATTAATCCAGATGGTGCTGGGTCGTTCAAGATTGCATTCAGCATAGCTATTCTGAATTATTTCAGAGATTAGTATTTCCTGTAGTCTTACTACTGTGCTTTCTATATATTTGTGTTTTCCGCCCTTGTGTTTATTGCCAAGCAGTGGGGGAAAGTTTCAGACAATTATGTTTGTTAAAATCTTTATCTCAAGAGTAACTGTAAAAAATGAGGAAGGAAATAAAATAAGTTCTAAAAACAAGCCTTTTTATCAATACCTTAAATCTGTTTGAAGTGGAAACTATTATTTATTAAATTTATTATTAAGGCTCATATTTCAAAAACTAGGAACTCGTCAGCATTTCCATTTAAAGTTTTAATATAACTGATGATTTATCTTATCCATGTCCATAGAAAATGTGACAATTTACTGTTGTATCACAGGAGGTGGAGAAAAAGCTCGTAAGCTTCATACATCAAGAGGAAAGCTGTTACCCAGAGAGAGAATTGACAAGCTTATTGATCCTGGGTAGGTACTTCCTTATTTTTTAAAACATTTCAGGTTGTCTTTTGCAGGTAAATATTGCGACAGGCTTCTTTTCTCTTTTGCTTCCATAAACACTGACAAATAACATGACTGAAATTTTACCATAGTGTTCTTTGAAATACCAATCTGTTTTAAAAAATAATTTTTTAAAATTTAACCTTTTAAGTGAGATTCAATGGCAGATAGAACCAGTAATTTTTTACAGTTTTGTTTTATTTGTCGTTATTCAGATCTCCATTTTTGGAGTTCTCTCAGTTTGCTGGTTACCAGTTGTATGGTAATGAAGAGGTACCTGCAGGAGGCATTATCACAGGCATTGGACGAGTATCTGGGTGAGAGATTCCAGTCATCTACACTACTTATGATATGAAAAGGAAGAAGGTATAGTTTCATTCAGTTTCCAGCACTAAGCTGTTAGTGGTTTTGGTGTTTTGTTTCTGACACTCAAAAAATCAGGAAAGCTGGTATCTCAATTTGTTTGGTGACAGCTAAAAAGAAGTGAGGTTTTTGGTTTCGTTTTTTGTTTGTTGGGGCTTTTTTAGTTAGTGTATCCCACTAGCTGAACAAAACATGGAGTTTCAGGTGTCCAGTTAAGGAAGGAGGTTAGTGCATCTGAAAAGCAATTTTTAAAAATAGGATAGTATTTTAGCATAAAAATTAGTTTTGCTTACTCAAAGTACCTCCAAGACTGTTTTTGAAATTAATTATGGTACTATGCAGCATTATTTTACTCCTTAAAGTAATGGAACAGGACATTATAGTGTTGAGACTGCTGTTACAATTGAGGGAATGCAGATGAGAAGAGCTCTCCTAGAACATCAGGGCTTCAAGAGTCCTTGGCATGTTGCAGTTCCTAACTGACGTACATACTTACTCATTAGAAATACTTTTCTCTCTCATAAACTTTTTTTTATTTTTAGGACGGAATGCTTGATTGTTGCTAATGATGCAACTGTCAAAGGTGGTACCTATTATCCCATCACTGTTAAGAAACATTTACGTGCTCAAGAAATTGCAATGCAAAATCATCTCCCTTGCCTTTATTTGGGTAAGTCCCATTGCAGAAATAGCCAAGGTCCTGTGTTAAGGGCAGCTGATGTGTCTTCAGATCCGTCTAACCAGGAATGTATTTAAACACACCTATTTAAATATATTTTCATCAATACTATTAACTCTGCAGAAGACTGGTGCATCTTAACTGGATAGTGTGTACAGGTTCTCAGGACTATTCACTACACTGCTGTAGGGCTGGATTCATAAAATACAGATGCAACTTTTAACAGTGTATCACTTCTTTCTGTCATGGATAAGCAGTATTTCCTGTAGACTCATCCAGTCAATTCAAATCACAGTTAAAAAAAAGAGTACATTCTGGTGGAGGATGTATCTGTATGAGAAAACATACCAAAGAAATAAAAATTATGAGAGTGACAAAATAGTGAAAAATAGTTTGGATCTGTAGATTTTTAGGATTTGGGATGAATTTTTTTGAATCAGAAATACAATTACATTTTATTTTACATTTTGAGTTTAGTCTATTAGATTAGTACCTTCATGTAAGTTTTACTTACATATGCTTTTATTATAAAAGATGAAGAACAGAGTGACAGATATCTGTACTATATTACTGGTAGTGTTTTCTTAGCCTGGTTTTATACAAATACAAGAGGTTTCTGCCAATATCTTCCATTCAGCCTGAATTCCCAATCTTATGACTTTTGAACCTCTTAGCCAGTTTCAGTCAGCTTTGGCAGAGAGTTGGAAGAAAGTGTATATTCCTGTGGATGTTGTGTACCTCAGTATCAGAGAAGAAAGATCTTCTACTCCATTTTGAAAAATAGGGCAGGTTATTCCTTGTCTGTTCAGTTTAGTTTAGCAGCTTAAATATCAGATGTTTGCCAGTTTGGATGCTTGTACTAGTTAAATAGTCAGCATAAATACAGATCCTGGCCAGCATAAGTGTTTGAAGTTTCTTGCCCTGCTGATAAGTCAAACATGTGAGTAAGACCAATAGAATTGGCGAGGTTGATATAAGGGACAGTGTGGGTGTAGATTTTGTGGCATTGCTGTAGAAAGAGCCCTGGAGGGAGGGGGAGGGATAAATTTTATCTTAGTTGTTTATAAAAAAGAAGAAACTTGCTGTGTGCAAAACAGTTGTTAATGATTTTTTTTGTCTGAATTATCAGCAAATACTATCTGTTCAGAGAATTCTTTTTTAGTGCATATCCATTACTGTGGGTAATTCTACTCTTTTAAAATGTTATGGAAGGAGGAACTGTGGGACACAACTATGCTTTAGAAAGAAAAGTTTAGGGGTTTTATTCCGTCTTTGAGACATGCAGTCCTTGAATGTACAATGTCATTCATACCTAGTGAGTTACTTCACCCTTGCAGTTTCTGTACCTGGACTTGTTCCAGTTGATTTGTGCTGTGCGATAAGAGGGAGAGCTTTGTAGTCAGTCAGCACTGTACTGAGAATGTGACTTTCTCATTGTTTGAACTGCCTTTTCCACCAGCGAAAACAGCTGCCTAGGTGCTAATTCTCAAGTGGACACCTGCTGCCATTTGTGACTGAGTCAGTCACTGGTGTGGACATTCTGTTTTGGCTGCAGTCATGCAAGATGAGAATGTGTATACAGACTGGCAGTTGTAGGTAAAAATTAATTACCAGGAGCCAGAGTTCTCAGAGATGCTTTGCCTCCCTGTGCATTTCCTCATGGTCTTCTGTCCTTCTTTGGATACTTCCGTGACAGGTTGTATTTTCATTAATTGGGAGCAGAGAGGCAGCTGCCGTTGGAGACCTGTAAGCAGGAGGGTGAATCCTGAGGCAGGGGCATATAATAAATGACTCATCCTAAAGATAGTTTAATGTTTTTGTTGTGAAGTTTAATCAAGTGTGAAAGAACAGAGGGAGCACCTTTTGAACTCAGTGATGATTAGTTCTGCCTTTTTCTGGAGCTTGTGACAGAATTGCAGTAGTATAGTTGAGTTAAAATTGTACATTAAAAGTGTTCTTAGTTTAAATATTTTGCAGTAAGATGAGTTCAAAAATTTGTTTAGGGAGGTATATACAGTATTAGCCATAGTCATTGCTGTATATTTTAGGTAACATGCTGATACTTTACCAGCAAGTATGTAATGCTGTTCAAAAAACTTGTTAATATAATTTGATTCATTCTAGTTGACTCAGGAGGAGCAAATTTACCTCGGCAAGCAGAAGTATTTCCAGATCGAGATCATTTTGGCCGTATTTTCTATAATCAAGCAGTCATGTCCTCACAAGGAATTCCACAGGTAATTTGCTTTTATTTAAGAATTAAAGACTTGTGCCCATGTTTTGTTTCTGATGGCATTGTATTGTGCTAACCTGATGGCCCAGTCTGGGGCTTCGGAGCACTGTAAACATAATAACTGTCCACAGGAATTCATTACAGTTTTGAAGTAACTGTCTACTTTCTTAGTCTTGGTGTTAATGATTTGACCTACCTGCTCTTGTCTGGGAGTAGGAGAGAAATGGGATTGGGAACATGGTAAGTAGGGCCATTTGAGAAAGCACTAGAAAATCTCTTGGAACAGTTCTGCATCAGCACTGCAAAGGTGAGGACGCCCTTGAGGATTGCTAGTAAATGAGATATATTTTCCACTAACAGGGGTATATGTATATTTATAAATCCATTTTATACCCTGATGTGCTTTATGCTGAAGCGGCCCTAGTAATAATGTTATTTTCTAATGTGTTAATGATGCATAGAATTACTGTTAGTCACAGTTTCTGGATTTAGAAGTGGTTTTGTGTCATGGTTCACTCAGAAATACATAGGGATCAGTTTTCTGATGCAGGTGGTGTGCTAGGGAAACAAAACCACATGTTTTACTGAATCTATTACTCATAAAGGATGCAAAATATTTGAGGATTGCTGATGGGCAGCTGTGGCTGCAGTGATAGTGAACGGCAAGATGTACAGTCCCAATGGAGTTGAGAAAGACAGGTAACAGAATAAAGACTTGAAAGGAATTGTTAGCAGGAACCTGTGAGAAGCTGCCAGGGAGGGTGGAAAAATCCATGATCTTTGAAGATAACCTCTTGCAAATAAAGGAACACTACAGAGGAGCAAACAGCTGGGTAATTCCTGTAGAGTTGCTGTCTACTCAGTCATCTCTCACCTCTTTGAATGGTTTTGTAGCCCTGTCTTATACCTGCCTTATACTCCCTTTTGCAGACCAAAAAAATTCAAGCTTACTTAGCTGTTCTTCATGCAGTGTTCCACACCTTTGATGGTCCTACTTCATCTTCTTTTCCAGATCTTACTGTATCTTTTTTAACATGAAGGAGACACAGTCTGCACCAAGAGTCCTTAAAACAAGTCAAAAAAAGACAAATTGTGCAGAACCTGTTAGAACTACCAGTTCTGAGCACCAGTTCTCAGAACCAGTCTTTCTTTTCTTTCATCCCAAGGGGGAGCAGACAGCTTCGTCATTTAGCACTGAGGCACAGCAAAATTCATTTGATTCTGCAGAACTCTTTCTGTTTACCAGGGGAACGTATATACTACCTTCCAAGAAAACAATATATTATTAGAAGAAATAAAGACGTTGTTTGAAACCTGCATTCTTTATGGGCATCTACAAGTGGTCAGAGCAAAAAGAAGTTATGATCAAAAATCCGGGTTCTCTTTTAGGCCTGTGATATATACAATCCTGACAGATTAATCTATGGCTAATTACAATAAGAGCTGAGGAATGCAGAACATTAAAAAATTATTCAACCTCTGTTTTCTATACAATGAGAATAGCAAAATCTATTCTGAGTGAGAAACAGGTCACACATACTGTGGAACTTGTGATGACAATATTTGTTTTCAAGAAAAAGAAGTTCTCTACCACACTTTGAAGCCCTGAGAAAGCTGATCATTATCTTGGCAAAGGGCTGGGATACAGTTTAATTTGTGGGTGCTTGCAATGTGCCCTGAGGTTCTCCCAAGTTAAATGTAATAGCAGTTATTTCACTCCATGTTGTCTGAAGCTGGGCTGTCAACAACCAGAACCCATGGCAGTGCTATGACACAAATCCCACTATAATACCACTATCCAGTGTTCTTTTTTAGAAGGAATAAAACCTTTGAGAGACCATCCTCACTGGATTCTCCTGCCCTGGGACTCAGGGGGACACAATTCCAACCACTCACACAAGACACTCCACTGGGGCCTTGGGCAGGGATTTTTTTTGAGGGGGAAGGAGGTAGTAAAAGTCAATACTTCAAGGGTGAAGCAGATGCACCAGTCAAGGATGCAGTATTCAGTGTGACTCCTTACGTGATAAATACTGGCTTTGCAGAATTTTTGAGGAAGCTGCCTGTGTTACCTTGATACCCTTCTGGCACATTTTGGAAGAGTTCAGATCTTTAACCATCTTTACTTTTCCAAAGAATTATGAGATCCATTGGCTCTATAAAAATCCAAGACTGAAGATTCCAGCAATGCACTAAATCTCTTTTGGAAGTATGACAAAATTTACCTTCTGCTGTTCTTTCCAGCAGTAGAAGTAAACCAATTGTAGTGATTAGGTAGGTCTCCAGGGAAAAGCAGTGTTTAGTTTGAACAAAAATACATAGGAGAGAAAGACAGTTTGTCAGCTGGTCATCATATAAGACTCCCTGATAGATCTAGATTGGTCCAAGTGTTTTTTGGAACAGCAAGTGTCAAAGGAGTGATGTTTTGCTGGATAATCTTTTTTGGAGAAATTTTGGAAAACCTTGTTTTTGCTGGAGACTTCAGTCATGATCTGCTGTGGCAGGAATGATTTTTAGATGTTATGTCAAAGATAGATGTATATACGCAGCTTCCAAGGCTGAAATTACTGATGTTGTGCAGGACCTTTCCAGAAATGCTTGACCCTACAGTCATGCTCTTGTTTCCAGCACATCTTGAAATATATTTTACGTACTTTTAAAGTTGCATAAAAAAGTTGAATTTCTTTTTCCTTCTATTACCGTATGGTGTTGTATTAGGAGTAATTGCATTCATATACAATAAAAACTAAATATAAGAAAGATTTGTCCTTGAATAAAACACATTTCTATTTGTTATGACACTGATGAAAGTGAAATTTTCCAAGTATGACACTGATGAATGTTTATCTTTCTTTAAATATTTATGGGAGACTGGGAAGAATGTTTTACAGAAGCACTTCCTTTATTTAATGGATGTAATAAGGGTGGGTTCTGTTTGGGAGATGTATCTATGCTTTGTTTTATTTCAAAGAGGCACTGTTAACATTTGTAAATCTCTTTTTGGTCCTGATTGTAGCTAGGGTAGCTAGAACCATCTTCCCTGTTTGAGAATCTGTTTCTTTAGAAAATGGGATTATGAAATTATGCTCTCCCTGGTCTCCACTCTGGTCAGTTCTTCTGAGATGGGAGTCTGGATATTGTTAGTTTGCTACCTGATGTTTTGTGCTGTGGCCTGATTGAAGGTCTGTTCATTTTTCATTAATTCTTCTCGATTTGGCCCTTAAAGTGCTTGCATTTTTCCCCCTTTTTTATTTTCTAGTTGCTGATAGTGCTTTAATTTCCCCCTTTACTTTCACCTGTGACTAATTTATTATTCACCCACTACATTTTAAATTACATTGTTGTCTATATGGGTGTGAATCAGAAAGCTGTGATTAGCTCCTCATTAGCTGATTCCTGAGCTCTCTCAGTCATATGCTGCATGGATATGATGGAGGATGGATCAGTGGATATGAAGTAGTGTATATACACTCAGGGCTGCTGGCTTTTATTGAACACATCAAGAATTTCTTTGCAGCAATTTAGAAAATTGAGGTAGGACATTATTTAGGAATTTGACAAGTAGGTTTTATTTTTTTCCAGTAGATACATACTCCAGTTTTTATGTTGGAAAAAAAGAACACCTAAGTTAAAGTTTAAATGTAGGCACATTTTTTTGGTGTGAGCATGGTGAAATTAAGAATAGGAAAAAACCAAAAATCCTGGAGGATAAAATGTAATAAACTTATTTACACCAAGTTTCTCCCATTTCTAGAGGCTTATGCTATTTTTGAATTTGCCAGGAGTTATTTATTAATTGCACAAGAGAAATAGTGCAGGTTAATCATGTGGCTCTAAATATAGTTCAAGATTCTGAAAATGGTTTGCTGAAAATGCTGTTTGATTTGACGATAGCAGATTTACAATAGTACATGTAGTCCTGCTTTAGGTAGGCATAATGTGATTTGGAAGTTCTATTTTGCTGTGTGCTGTTTTATTCTTCTGAATTATCATGTAACAGGGAGCACTAATTGATGTCACCTTAGAAATATCTTGAAACAAACTTAAAATAATGTTGTTTTCTGGGGATTTTTTAGGGGTTATGTGTGTGTATATGTGTGGTTGTGAAAGGAAGTGTTTGCCTTTTTCATATGAATATTTTTTTTTTCTGCTCTACAAGTGTCTTGAAGGGGTCTTTGAAGGTGCTCCTGTGAAGGAGAAATTGAGAAACTTCATTTCCATGATTGTCAACAGTTACAATATCATATCTAAGGTCAAGTCAGTTTGTAAAAGTATCACCAAGATATTAATGGTAGAAAATGTAAGCGTTCATCTCAAAATTAGGCAAAAGGATGAAGCAGTGATTATTCTTATTGGAGCCTATAATGAGATGCTCAACACATCTTAAAGGGCAAAATTAATTAGTTGATCCACTGAAGACCTGAAGTAGCATACTAGGAGATGGGAGAAATTTCCTTCAGAGGATGTTAACGCTGGTGCAATTATGCTGATAAGCAGTAACTTAAGCCCATTAAAATACATAATATCTTGTCCCTTTGCTGTTTTTAAGGGTTGGACAGTTCATTAACTTGTGCTTTTTGTTTCCATGATAGATAGCAGTAGTCATGGGGTCCTGTACAGCAGGAGGAGCGTATGTACCTGCAATGGCTGATGAAAGTATTATTGTTGGCAAACAAGGAACAATATTCCTGGGAGGGCCACCACTGGTAAGGATGCAGAAGTTTCTAGTGACATGGTCCCTCTCCTTCCCCTCCCCCTAGATCATGCTGCAATAATTGTCCACCTGAAACAGTTGAGACATTCCTTGGTGAGATATTTCTAGATACTCTGTAGATTGGTTTGTATTTTTAAGTATATCCGAATGTTTCTATCCTAAACCAAATCTGTTCATTAGAAGTGTGTATATATAAATCAGATTCTGTCATGGTGTTTTTATAGTACTGCTTTTAGATTGTTGTGCACATTTTAAATGATAAAAATTGTTTCCGTGTTCAATTATGTACTCTCTGGGTTGGACACAAAATTTGAAAAAATCACGGCCATGTGTATTGTATCTCAAAGTCAAGATCAAAGATAAAAGATCTTCTGAAGCAGGATTATTCTCTGTTTTTATGTCAGTTTACTGACAAAGGAGGCACACTTACAATGAAGTTTGTCCTAGTTCCCAGTTTCCTTCCTTGAATCCTTCCTTCCTCCCTCCCTTCTTAGTAAGGAAATTGTTCCTAAAGAAACTGACCTGAAGAATTCCTGTGAATTAAATCTTGCTTTATTGTGGAACTCATAGTAGAATTTGTGACTGTGAAGTACTGCAGTATAATAGCTTGGCACAATAAAAGGAATGCTTGAATGTCCTTTATCATATTAGAAATAACTGTATGTCCTAATGTAGGCTCAGTTCTATATCAATATAAATAGTAATAATGTCAGTCTTTTGCTGACAAAGATTATTCTACTTAACACAAGCTTTATGAGAAAAAATGAATTTTTAGGAATAAATGTTAGTGCTAGAACTAACATATTATCATTCATCCCAGCTATTCAAGTCTTGATGAAACATGGCTGGATAAACTTGCTTTTTTGAAATAATCAATTATCTGTCAAATTTAGTGTATAGACTGGTCTGAGGCAGCATGATGGCTCTGTTTTCATTACAGTCTTTTGGGAACTTTAAGGTGTGCTTCCTGTGACAAAGCCAAATGTAAATCAAATGTCTCTCAAGAGTCCTTCCAACTTAAGCATGCCGAAATGGAGAAATTGCTTTGTAATAGCATTGTTAATGAAGATGCTGCTCCATTGATTGCTGTAGTAACAGAGGAGGCAAAATCTCTTGGAAGTCACTTCCTTCAACACTTAAAATACTGGGAAAATGCGAGATGTCCCATAAAATGATGGGAAAACAGCCACTGACAGATTTATTTGTTGACTAGGTCCTAAGGCATGATTGTGATACTCTAATTAAAAGTCTGAAGGACTCATCCTTTAATGTGATTTAGTGTTTACTTATATAGCTTTGCTCTCATTTCCACAGCATATTTTTGTATTGCATTCTTTTCTTTTAAAGTGAATTTTCCCTCATTGCATCATCATGTTGATAAATGTAAATTTGGCATTTTATACTTCTTTCAAAGTTCAGTGTATAGATGTTTTTTAAATTCTTGCACAGTTGAAAAAAGAAAGAAAAGGAAAAAAGAAAAAAGGAAGAAAAAAGATGTCTTACATTTATACATCTAAAATAAATTCAGAATTTAAGTAGCATATGGAGAGCAAGGGCATGGGACACACAAAAGTACAAGGATAATTTGTTGTCTACCCTAATAAAAAAAGGCATTTCGTTTGAAGTAATTTATTATTTTATGGAGGCTTTCCAAGTTGATAAGAAGAACAAAGTAATCAATAAAAGCAGATGAAGTAATGAATAGCAACTGTGTAATGCATTGGTAATTTATTTACTGCTTATTAGGATTTTCTTATTAGAATTTTCAAATGTCCTACCTAGGTTTATGTTCCTTTTTATCTCGTATTAGTGTTTTTCCGCTTATTTATAGGTAAACATAGAAAAATCTTCCTCAAAATTAAGTAATTCTCTATAAATTTGTCACTGTAATATAGATACTTGGAATTTCTTGTTGACGAGTGGTATAAACATGAATGAAGATACTATTTGAGAATAATATTAGTTGAGTGAGTAACGTGATTTGTACGTCTTTCCTTTGAGATAAGAAAACTAATGTGTTGAAAGACATGAACTTTGTACATCAGAGTGTTAGTAGGTTTGTTACTGTAACTAAGAATAACTGCCCTGGTTGCAGGAACACCTGAGCTGTCCAAGTACAAACCTTTTCAAAAGGTTTTTTGTAAGATATCTAATACCCAGTACGACCCAGAAAGCTGGCGTGGAAGATGAAAAAAAGAGAACCAACTGCTTGTTCTATGGGAATGGTAATAATTTAATATCGCAAGGCATTTAGATCATGTGTGTGTGCCACGGAGATGTAGCACGAGACTTTTGCCAGGATAGACATCTGGAAAAGGATGACCTGAGTCAGGCCTCACGGGAGGACTTGACTAGGCAAGTCAGTGACTGCAAAGGTATTATGAAGTTAGAAAGTTTTAAAAACTTTCCCCATTTTCAGAGGAAGATTTCACAACTATCCTCCAATTTAATTTGTTTCTTAGCAACCTGCAGATGTAATGATCCTTATCTTTGTGCGTATAGATCAAACTTTATTATCTCCACCTGTCAGATTTTCTGTTCTGTAGAGCTTTTCATATACTCACTGAAAATATTCTACTTGCTGCCTTCTAAGCGTCAAAACTACTTCTGAGTCTCATAGCAACTGCCATTCCATGCTGTAGCAGATATTGTAGCCATTATTGAGTAAGCTCTCTTCCCCAAAACATCTCTCCTGTATGAAGAAAATTGGATTGGATTTTATTGCTTACTTGCCTAAAGCAAAGCATCCTGAGGAAGTGAAAAAAGAAAAATCCCTGATGTTACTTATAATCAGTTTTGAGATGTATATGATTTTAAAAAAAAAAGTGAGTGGTACGTACAGTCCACCCTCTAAAACGGAAGTTTTCTTGGCCTCCTTTTTTGGAAAGGTGAGGAGTAATGATTTCATAAACAGGCAGATCTCAGTAGAAGACATTAGAATAGTGTCTCGGTAGAAGAGTGTCACAGTAGTGATAATATTCAGGGCCATTCTTCTGCTTTTTCTTAAGTGGAGTGTCTGTATCCTCATCTCTGAAGTACTACATGGTAGTTCAGGATGTCATGTAGACTTGCAAGCTCTTGTTCCAAAAACTTCTGATTCTTCCTTCTTGAGGGAAAATTTGCTACTTTCTGCGCTCAGAGGTGAAAAAAAGTCTGGTAAAAAGAGGGAATAAGTTTATCAAATTCGTGTGTATCTACCCGGGACTTTTCCTACATATTGACCTCATCTGTTGTGGAAAATACATATTACAGCTAAAATTTATGTCTATTTCTTTTAATAATTTCTAGCTGAAGTAGCTTGAACAGGTGTTTCTTAGGAAATGCCTACATATATAGTTGAGGCACATGTCTTGTTGCAGTCTGCTAGAATTCATGAACCTTAAGGTAACTTCAACCACTAACTCTAAGTAACTTTACTGTTACTTAAAACTACAGTTTGTAGAATGCTCTGCTCCACTGCTGGAAAAGTGATGGAGCAAATACTTGTTCTCACCTGCTCTGACAGAATAAGGCACATTTGGGCTGCAGGGTGCAGCTCTGGGCCCTCCAGAATAAGCCTGAGTGAGACAGTGAAGTTCCATGAAGATGATGGAGTGGAACATCTGTCAAATGAGGAGAGTGTGAGAGAGATGAGAATTTTCAATCTGGTGAAAACATGTCTTAGGGCAAATCTATCCCTACCTTGCAAGAGGGAGTAAAGATAGTAGAGCCAAGCTTCTCATTGCTACCCTGTGATAGGTCGAGAGGCTGCCAAGCACAAACTGAAATACAGTAATTTCTGTTTAGCTGTAAGAAGACATTTACTGCAAGGATGGTCATGCCAAGCCAAGTTGTCCAGAGAGTCCATGGAGTCTCCATTCTTGAGCTATTCAAAACTCATGGTCATTACGTGGTCATTAGCAACCTTCTCTGGTTGACTGTGCTTTGAGCAGAGGAGTTAAACTATGCAATCTCACATGGTGGCAGACAGAGTCCACAGCAGCAATATTGTGATTTGGAGAAGGAAAACTCCACCTCTGAAGAAAAAAAGAAAAGCTATTTTTATAAAATATTTTATGTAATCATTGCACTGTTCAGCTTTGTGCCAAGTTCTGCAGTAGTTAATAGTATGTTGTAACTGGTTGCATAGACAGATGTATGTAATTATTTCATAGAATCATGGAATAAAATAGTATAATCAAATGGTAGAATCACTTATCTTATAATACACCATAAAGGTCATTGAGTCTGGCTATTAACCTCACACTGCCAAATGCACCACTAAACTGTGTATTAAACCCTTAAATGCCACATCTGTAGGCATTTAAATACCTACAGGTAGGGATGGTGACTCAGCCACTACCCTGGACAGCCTGTTCCAGTGCTGCACAACCCTTCCAGTGAAGAAATCTTCCCCACTTCTATCAGAAGTATCTTCTTATGTTCACTGTTTAATGAAGACTCAAGTTAATCATGTCTCTGACAGAAACTTTCCGTTAATTAATTTGCCACACCTTCATAGTCCATGGGCAATTCAAATTTCAAAGCAAAAATCCACTGTTGAAGAAATACCTATACTTAAATGTGTAAACTTGACAGCTTGGAAATGTGTGTGTGGGAATATATGTATATATATATATAAAAGTATATAATTAGTGTGCTACGTTTTTAGACATGAAACTTGGAAACTGAAATCTGTTTTGGAAAAGATTATAGTTTACCCTTCTCTTGCTTGTCCCCTACCTCTGTACTCACTGTGGGTAGTGAATAATAGTTTCTCCAGCTTTCAAGGAATCCTTTTCAGAGCACTTACTGTAGAGAAATGCCTCAAGAAGTTTTCTGTGGTTTTTTTTTTAATCCCAGCAGTAAATGATACTGTTTTGTTCTAAGAAGGAGACCGACCATTCACTCTTACCCTTTCAGGTCTAAGATTACACAGATCTAGGCTTTGGATTGTGCAGTCCTGGTACTTTTATGGAGACATCATACTTGATCCAAGCAGTTACATGCCACTAATATGCTCTTTCAAGGAAAATTATTATTACTAAATGATTGTGTATTTATTGGAAGGTTAACATAATAAAAAATTCCAATGGTTGTTCTATGGTTAATATTTATGTAAGTTAAAATTCACAGAAGTGTTTATGTAGAGAAAGCAAAATTGAAAAATCCTAGGTTTCAGCTGAGGTATTGTTGGCTTGAAACAAAGCATGGAAATATCCCGTTTGAAATTTCATACTAAGTGCTGAGAAAATTTTTGCAAAAAAGCATGTTTATGAGTCCGAAGGATGTGTAAGTGTATGCATACAAATGATGGACACAACAGTAAGTAGAACAGTGGGGAGTATCTATGTAAATAAAAATTACACTACACTAGAATAAGCAAGCAAAGTCAAAAAGTAATTTTTGCGTGATTTTCTGTTGTCGTATTTTGATGCTCTGAGGGAGAGTAAACAGGGAAGTATGATCAACAAAGCATTTTGCAAAGGTTTCTCTTATTACTGTATCTAAGATAGTATAAATATTAACGTAAGACAAGTGTCGACTGTGAAGCTCATTTTCCTTTCCTTGTGTTAGGTTAAAGCAGCAACAGGTGAACAGGTATCAGCAGAGGATCTTGGAGGGGCAGATCTTCACTGCAGGTTTAAAGAAATACTTCCCCAGAGTTAATTTCTTTCATATTTTAGACTTCCCCTTCCCTTGCTCCTGCCCTTCCCTTATTTTATTTTGGGTTTAGATCTTTCTTAAGCTGTGTTTACTTTTTGAAAATTATTTGTGTGGCTTTATCTGATGCTGACTAATTGTTTTATTGTTAGAATATCACAGTTACATTGTGTTACTCTTGTTAGCATAGGTTCCTTACTGCTCTAAAATGTCTAGTGTACTGCAGCATCATGCATAATATGGAGGGTTTTAATACTGAGTCTTAACAGAATAATATGTATTGAGAAAGATAATGCATTTTGCAGATTGTATCTTTCTTACTGCCACATAGAATTTACTACAAGTAAGATCAAAGTAGTTTGTGCTTCTTTTAAAAAAATACTTCTTATCAAACCCCAAAAATATGTGCACTTTCAAGTTCTGCAATTAATAATAAACAGAATTAGATATTACTTCACAGTAAGTTATGTACTGCTGTATAATAAATGTTTATTTGTTACTTCAGTTTGAATTGAATAAAGAATTATTCTGAAGGGCAGTGCATGCGATTTTTGTAAACATATTTTTCTTTATAATTGAAATTAATTTTTGCTGCATATGAACAATGCTTGTTATATTTTATATTGTCATTCAGATTTTTTATTTTGTGAGTCGCTATTTTATTTCATGTCTGATAACTTGAATGGACTATTTTGAAGAAAAAATCAGGCATGGGTTTTATTTTTAAAGTAATTTCATAATAAAACACAGAGCTGAATTGTTGTATCTATATTTTCAAGGTCTTAGAAGCTTTAAAATTTTAAGTTTTCATTGCCTCATATATGTTAGGTTTTTTTCTCAAAGTATTCATCTTTCTATTGTTGTTTATATACAGAAAATCAGGTGTAACAGATCATTATGCTTTGGATGACAATCATGCACTTCATCTGGCAAGGAAAGTTGTAAGAAGTTTAAATCTCCATAAGAAAGTTGATGTAAGTGTATAGAGTCTGAAAACACTGCATTGTTGAAATTAGGAATGCTTTTCTCTGCCTGATTGATATAACACTTGTTTTATAGAACACATATTTTTGTCCATGACTTTACACATTTAAAAAATGGAAGTTATGGTTCTTGTCCTTAAAGATTTCTCTGATGCTTCAGTTCTGCAATTACATTCTTGCTGTATTATTCCCAATAAAACTACTGTGATTAAATGCAAGAGTGAAGCAACTAGAAGAGTGCTTCAGAGTCACAGAACTGCACTTTCAGATTAATCCAGTCTTGCAAGAGATGTGATTTAATTTTAAGCCCACGTGATCATGTCCATGGACTTAAAATTAGATACCTGCTAAAGCATGTTTTTGAATAGACATTTTCTGGGATTATTAAGGAGTTGGAAACCGAGGGGATAGACTTAAATCTTGACAATGGATGGTATTGATTTAAGAATTCCATGTAGTAAATGGGATGGATAGCATATGGGGGTGGAATTGCCTTACTTTATTTTAGTAGGAAATAGGAGAGGGTGAATGGAAGCTCAAGGAAGGCAAGATGTTGTATTCAGTTGTGTGACAAATTTTCACCCGTTTTTCAGAATGCTGCCCACCTTAGAGGGCACAGGGGGAAAGTAAGAAAATAGGAGGACATGCCTTTACAATGCCTGATTTTTTTTATACCATGGAAGAAGTGGAGCACATGTGGAGATATATGCAGAAATAGGAAAAAGGTAACAGTAAGTGAGAAACTGTTATCAACCTTCAGTTTAGAAAACTTGATCTTTATGCAAAATGACAAGCCAGTACAGGCATTTTGATGTTGTTGGGGAAGAGAAGTCTGTGCTCAAAGAAGTTGACAAATGAATTCTTATTGAATTTTTAAGTCATAATTTGAGCTGATGGTTCCTTTGTTGTGTAAATTGTTTTGTTAAATTGCTATAGGTGACTATAGAACCTTCAGAAGAGCCTTTATTTCCACCTGATGAAATATATGGAATAGTTGGTGACCAGCTAAAAAGAAATTTTGATGTCAAAGAGGTATGAGTATTAATGCAAGATACATGTGCCCATATGTACATATACCCATTTTCTTGCAGGAAATCAGTCTTCATATTGTCATAATTGATAATATCTGATTAAGGTACTTATTTCTTTATATTTTTGTCCAGCAGATCCATTGTAATAGCAGTGACTTGTTAACAACATCATAGTCCTTGGTTATACTTTTAAGAAGAATGAGCAAGGATGAGAGATTGGTAAAGCTGACAGAAATGGGAACTCCTAATTGGAAAAGCATTCTATAGAATGCCCAGGGATATGATGGCTGTCTTTTTCTGTCAGTCTTGTGAAAGATGAATTGTTTAAGTATTTACGGAGTATAAGCATCATAAATACTTAAACACCAAAGGATTGAGCTTGCTTCCAGCTGCATACAAAGACTATTGTACTCTACCACAGGTTTAGAGTAATTATCTGCCTTGGAACCTTCATCTGAGCCAATATGCTTTCTCATATTTTGCACAAATCTCACATTCAGAACCTTTTTCTCTACTAGCCAAGTATGTATTTTAGGAGGAGTCTTAATATCTACCTGTCTTAAAATATTTGGCAGAAATTACTAGGATTTGATTTGCATTAAGAGGAAAAAGAGATGAACAGTTTAATTGAGTTCATACTTCACTGTCAAAAGTTGGAATAGTTCAGATTTATGTTCTTTTAAAGTTGAAATAAATATCTTCCAGCAAATGTCTTGCTAGCAGTGGATCTGTATTTATAAAAAATGGCTCCTTTGCATCACAGAGAAACCTCAAATCAGATCTTCGTTATTTTTGTATATCACAAACTCAAGGAAGCCTAAAAAAAATCATATTTTTAGGAAAGTGATTCATGAGTGTATATGTGCTTTTCGTTACAAATGAGAGGTTATTGATTAATGTTTAGTATAAGAAGAAGTTTTTCTTTGAAATTCAACTAATCACGAAAATACTGTTCATGTGTAATTTAGCTCTTTGGTTAGAACATTCTTAAACTTGAAATTCCATTTTTTACAAACATATAGATGAATCACACTTAAAAAACTAAATGGGCTTTGCCTGCCAACCAGACTGTTTATATGGTGGGCTGCTTGATGTTCTATAAATTGAAAGATTTTAAGTTATATGTTATCATGGTGTTCCTTTCTAAACAAATGAAAACCTTGAAGATTAGGAATTTAATGTTATTTTTCCATTTTTTCTTAAGGTCATTGCTAGAATTGTAGATGGAAGTAGATTTGATGAATTCAAAGCCTTGTATGGGGATACTTTAGTTACAGGTAAGTAGAAATATAATTATTCTATATATGTTCCCCATGGTTTTATAGTTGGATTTATTCTGGCTCAGCCACTGATATTTTTAATGACATTTATCCTCAGAAGAATAGCAGTTTCTGTTACCAGGAGAAAGTGTTACCTTTATCTGCTATGGAAAAATAAATGCATGTGGAGATTTACGAATGAATCTCTCTCCTTTAGGATTCGCAAGAATTTTTGGTTACCCAGTAGGAATTATTGGAAACAATGGGGTTCTTTTCTCAGAGTCTGCAAAAAAGGTAAATAGATTATTAGGTTCTTTGCCATTGAGAAATAAAACTTCTGGTGGACAACTTGCACTTGAGATGAGGAACTTCATTAAATAATAAAAAAGGACTGGCTCCACGTTTTTCATGTAAATGTGAGACAGGTATAAGCTGTTAATAAGCTGTAAAAAAAAATTGACCATATTTTAGAAACTATGTTTGGTAGATTTTTCTGATGTGAAAAAGATAGGCTGGCAGCAGGACAGCATTTGGATTTATGTGAATACAGCATAGTTGAAATAGTATATCCTGAAACATACATCTGTTACAAGACAAGTCCATTCTGATTACATCAGATACCCTGTTGGGCATTTCTAACTGCTAACCCTGAGGTACTATGGCAAATCACATCATTGTTTTTGTAATAACTGGAAAATCTAAAACTTGGATTCCAGTACTCAATTCATTGGTTTACCAGAGTTTTAATTTTCATTCTTTGCTGCAGCATCTTCTGGCCTATTAATGAGAATAATGATTGAATATCTGTGCAGTCTCTCAAAATCTGTGAGCTTAAATACCTGTTTTGTGAATGAAAGGCTGTGTGAAGGAATATTGTGCTTTTGTTACACTTAACAGTGCTTTACAGTTTGGACTTCAGGGAATGATGGTGATAAAGAGTATCTGGGTATTGCAAAGTGTTTACCCTGGTCTGTGTTGCTTGCTTTTGTTTTGCTTTTTTTCAAGAAATAACTGTCAGCTGAATTTTTTTGTAATAGCAATGATACATGCTAGTTTTGTTCTAACAGGCTTCTTGAGCAAACAGTGAGGAAATCAATATTGAGAATATATAGAAAAAGGAAGCATTGATGAGAGAGGTGGAGAAAGGAAGTAATTTTACTGGGTTTATTCCCATTATAAAATAATAGACAAAATTGAGTTTCACATGCTGAAGGAATACTTCCAACTTGGAGCACTGCAGTAAATTACATTTTTTTCATCTGACACTTGTTTTAACAGTTATTTCCAGGTAGAAAATAACTCTTAACAGTATTTCTAATACTTTCATTATTCTTCTTACAATTTAGTACTACAACTCTTTTTCCTAACAATGAAAAATATGTAAGGCATCTTCATTTCATTACTTTCACTGGCATATCAGTACTGTAAAAGGAAATTCACTTCTAGAGAAACCTTTGTGCATGATGTTGGTCCTATAAATAACATACCTTAGCAATACTCCTTTTTTCTTCTTGCATTTTTGTAATGAGTTGTTGCACATTTTTCCTCTGATCATCACTGTGCTATTCACATGTTTCTCTGAAGAAGATTATATTTAATTATTTTTCTCTCTTTTTTTTAATAACCTTTGCAGGTTTTGTATAGTGAAGAGGTTAGATGTTTTCTCAGTTGATGTCCTACATAACTTTGTTTTGTTTTGTTTACCAGCAAGTGTATAAATAGAACTTTATAGATTTAGATTAGTTGAAGTAGAGGCTTGGAATCCACTATTTGTAACTTTGCCAAGAAATTGGTATTTTGCTAATAAATAGGGAGAGGGTATCTGCCTTCAGGAGAAGGAGAAAATGTTTTAGCAATGTTACTCATGGCAGGGCCATGAGTAAATAATGTATATGGGCCTTTCCCAGTTTTAGAGAACACTTTCCTTTTGTATAGAAAATGGAGTGATACATTTTTTTGACTGACTGTCTTAATTTCTCTGACAGTCTTACTAAACTCAGTGTCAGATACCACACTGGCGCTGTCCATGGTTTAACTGCACATCGGCTGAGTCACAGCTGTTGAGCTTTTCAATAATAGTAGTAATGCTTTTTAAGGATATTGTTTCTGTTTTACCCATGGTCTCGCATATTTTTGGAGATCTCTTACTTCTGCCACAGAGAATGCATGTTTTGCAGTTAACTATGGGTGAAGGAGTAGTAGTACAGCACTTCCTGATAGAAATACTATGGTGGACTTCAGTGGAAGGATTTAGCACAGACTTCAGAATGCTGGTAGTGATAGCTTCACTTGTCCAGCTTTTCATGTCTTACTCTTTTCTTCCTCTCCACAGGGTACACATTTTATCCAGTTGTGTTGCCAGAGAAATATTCCCATTGTGTTTTTGCAGAATATTACAGGTGAGTAAGATCAAGTTTTTGAGGTTTCACTTTGTTGTAAACTTTGCTGTTAATTGTTGAGGCTATATTTTAATCTCCTGTGTGCTTTGTAGTACCTACATCTCCAGCCTATTTGGAAATCAGCCTGTCAGCAGGTGGTGAAGGCCTTGCCTTATCATTTGCACCTCGGTTCTTTCTGCATGTGCTGTGAAGCACATAGTATGACATATGGCAGAGTATTATAGCATAAAGCTGGTGAGCCTTTTGTTCATGTTATATTTCTTTAGGTTTCATGGTTGGCAGAGAATATGAGGCTGGAGGGATTGCAAAAGATGGTGCCAAGATGGTAACTGCTGTGGCTTGTGCCAATGTACCTAAAATAACTGTCATTATCGGTGGCTCTTATGGAGCTGGAAACTATGGGATGTGTGGAAGAGCATATAGGTAAGTGTTGCTTCAAATTATGACAGCAGACAGAAATAATTTAAGAGAGCATAACCTTGAAGTACTATTCTGAAAAATCATCTGAACTCTTGAAGAAGTTGTGCTGTTTGGGAAAGAGTTCGTAATGAGTATTTCATAAGTAAATAACAGCCTGAAATGTGTAGAGACCAATAAGTCTTATGATTCACCTTGAACTAGGTGAAAGAGGAGACTTCTAAGAGTAAACGTGTTCACATCCTTTTCTTCTATTTCAGTTTTGGTAGAAAAATTGTAAAGTCTTAAACAATCATTGGGCAGTATAGGCTGGTCCTTTATTCTGCATTCATAGGAAGAGTATATCAGCTTGTGCAAAAACTCCTTATTCACTTCAATCAGCCTGTTTTTAGGAGTAAGATTTGTATAACTTCTAAAAATTTTTTTTGTTGACCCTTTGGACATGGCTTATGTGGTTTTTTAAATTTCATTTTTGAAGGTTCCTGATATTATTGAAGTTATTTGGGACATTTAGGAGAAAAATTCCTGTGGGTTCTCTCTCTCAAGAAAGAGAAATTTTTAAAAAAAGGTGTTTGAATAATGGAAATGAACAGAATTTTTACATTTTCAAATGTAATGCTGCAGGCATTGAAGTATGTTGATGTACCTTATTTAAAAAAATTATATATTGTGAAATTGTCACGCATAAAAATGTATTCTTAGTTGAGTGAGAATTAATTCTTCATTTGGAAATACGACAATGTCTTACCTTAATGTTTAATATGTATTTTTTCAGTCCAAGATTTCTGTATATGTGGCCAAATGCTCGCATATCAGTGATGGGAGGGGAACAAGCTGCAACTGTTCTAGCTACAATAGCTAAGGACCAAAAAGCAAGGGAGGGAAAACAGGTATAGCTTTTTTCTTTCATTTCTAGTAAAGTCATTATCACTTATTATCACTGGTAACTCTGTGGGCTAGGAAGGGGTGGAAGAAAGTGAGACACCCGTGAACTATCCCAGTGCCACCTAGTGCACTGACAAACATGAAGCATTTGTGAAATGTTACTGCTTACTTCTTTGAAATGTGAAGTTCATTCTTAACATTTCTTATCTTTGCTTAAAAAGAGGATTATTTCATATACTACTGTATTCTTGTACTTTGTGCACCAAGTTATTAGTTCTACTGAGATGAGCAACCAGGAATCCTCCTTGGTTTGGGAGTGTAAAGAGGAATATGTCAGGAAAGTGTGTCTTTCCAATATGAGTCTTTTCAATTATTATGAAGGTGGCAGTTTTAGAGAAAGTTATCTTGAAATGTTTCACTGATTGAGAATTATGAAGCTTGTAACAGCAGAAGTCTGGAGAGGTTTGGAAAAGTTCTTGTGTATTTCAACATTTTAATTGAAAATTAGAGGTATATTGTTTATATAATAAACATATTTTATTAAATCTTATAGTAATATTTTATAGTTCCACTGCACACTCTCTTCTGCTGAGTTGGGTTTTTTTCATTGCAAGGTTTATGGTTATACTACTACCTTGATCCCATAAGAAGTGGTTTTACTGTGATGTCTTAAAATTGATCATATTTATCATGAATAGTTCATCAGAATAGTGAAGCAGAAAGAACATGTTATCTCAGTGTCATTGCTTTTCAACACTTGACTTGTTCTTTCTTTGGGTAGAATGTACTCACTCTTACTTCTGTCTGTCTTAATTTCCCAAATCCATGATACCCAGAAAGAAGTTCAAGAAAAATAATTAGTAGTATTTAAATGTCAGTCAGATGTGTTAGAAACTTGGAAGTTTTCTGAATTACTGTGACCAGTCTGGATCATAGAGAAACCCAGCGTTAGAATAGCGCAGACTTATTTTATTTAAAAATCTTGCCAAAGGCAACTCAAATTTTTTTTTTCCTATACACTAGCTTTGGTAATTTTTCGAGTGCTAGACATCAATTACTCTTGCATTCAGTTAAGTATATGTTTATTCTCCTTTTTCCACCCACTTAATTTGGAAAGTGCTACTTTAATTTTGTTGTCAAACACGCAAAATTGGCAACTATGTGCAAAAAGAGTAAAAAGAACTTTAGGGAGATAATTTAGGCATTTTCTTCAGGTTGATGCTGTATATAAAGCTCTGCTATCATTGGAGAAGAAAATATTAAAGAGTATTTTATGTGTTTTTTTAGTTGTCTGAGGCAGATGAAGCAGCTTTGAAGGAGCCCATCATTAGGAGATTCGAGGAGGAAGGAAACCCTTATTATTCCAGTGCAAGGTAACATACAAGTAACTATTGTTTTAAAACTTAATTGTAATCATGAGACTTGACATCTAACTCTTGGTATTAAAGAACAGCAGAACAGAGCAGTCAGAAGCAAAGATTGTGTTTGACGTGCATACAAACCAATGTTTTGTCTGTCTTATATCTGGGAACTCCTACCATGAACTGTTTCAGAAGATAGCATGCACTTGCAGAAATTACTTGGCTGGTTCTGTAAGAAATTATATGGTAGTATGGAGTTTCTGTGTTACGTGTTTTATTTTGGACAAGTTTTATATCATTCTTCCTAGTGTAGTATCTGGTCACCTTTCTAAAGCCTATTGAACAATATAATGATTGGCTTCATATGTATTAGGAGGAATTCATTTTAGTGAGGTCCTGCAAGTAGAAGAAGCCAATGGAAAAGGAGCTAGCAGTTCCAAGAAGACCTGAAGCCATTGGCAAATTTCAGGTCATGGTCACGGTGGGTAATTGTATTGGATGATAGCAGTGATGGTGTGGGGCTTTAGCAGACACCATGCTCATGTTTGCTGATAAGTCCTTTACAGCATTTCATGCTCAGGCTGATGAAAGGTGGCATCCTGAAATGATCCAGATATATCTGGAAAGTAGTTTGGGGGCTTTCTTGGCCTTTGATGGTTTTTCTGCATCAGTTTCATCCTGTCATTGCTAAAGTTCCTGCGTATATTTCTGCCTGTGGTGTCCAAAAGCTGATTTTCCACAGGCTCTCAGCTGCTAATGATGGTAGAAGGTAGCATGTTTCAGAGACCCAGATGTTAGCTGTGAAACAGCAGATCTGGCAGTGAACAACCCAGGAGACTCCTGGAGGAGGCAGGGAACAACTTCCTGGTCCAGGTGTCAGACAGACCAGCCAGAGGTTCCTGGGCCTGGTGCTCAGCCCTGCAGAGGGGCTCATTACAGAGCTCGTGGCTGGAAGCAGCCGGGACTGTACCTGGCACACCCTGGATGAGTTCAGGATCTCAAGGAATTTGAGGCGCAAAGAGAAACTCCAGACCCTAAAATTCAGAGTGAACTTCCAGATGTTTAAAGGGTTAATGGATGAGATTGCCTGGGAAACTCCTTGAAGACAGAGGAGCTGATTAGAGCTGGCAGTTCTTTAAAGACAATTTTCTTAGAGCACAAGAGCTCTTTATTCCTGTGTGTAGGAAATTGAGTATGGCAGGCTGGAAACTGTCATGGCTGAGCAAGGGTTTTCTTCTGAAAGTGAGGAGTAAGAAGGAGATGTACACATTGTGGAAGCAGGGACAGGTAACCTGGGAAGAGCTCCTTCTTCATGATCAGAAGTAAGATATGAAATTACTGTTAGCTTTCACGCTTTTCTGTAGAGATAGTGGAAAATACTTGACTGAGATATTTATACTTGGGAAATAGACATGGATTTTAATGTTTCATCAAATGAATACCTTCATCAGGCTTGATCTTTAATGGGTGGTAAAAGAAATAGCACAGAAGTTTTTAACAGCTGACCTTGTGCTCTAAGGCAAGAAGGAAAAATGAAGGAAAAATGAAAAAAAAGTATTATTTTTTTAATAACTGAATTTTAAGGAGAATAATATTCCACTTACATAATAACGTTTTACAAATGAGTCAAACTGTCTGTATTTTAAGTTAATCCCTACTCCAGAGGACATGAATAATGTGATTTTCTTCTTACATTTGCTTTTTTTTATATGTTCACTGGAAACAGTTAGACCCTTTTACTCATGACTTATTTAACATTCAATATATTAGATATATTAGCAATATAAAAACTTATCCTGTCCCAAAAACCAACAGATGATTGTCAGTATTTACAACAGTAAGTTACTAATCTGTAAGAAAGCATTTTTACGGGTAAAGACTAGCATTTAAAAAAATCACATTTTTTATTTTTAATAATGTCGAATTTTTAGATATGAAACTTGAGAGTTTAACACCAGCTTTGTGCTCTCTGATGAGCAACTTTTACCAGTTTATGTTTTCATAATATCTGGCTATTTTGTGAAGTTAAGTTGCAAATCTGGTAATCACCCCAGCAAATAGCTCAAATTTGCCCAGCCTAGGCGTTAGAAAGTGCTTTTAGTGCTAGGTGATGTGTCATTTATTTGAAAAAGCAGGGTAGTTATGCACTTCTAACTGTTTCCTCTTGGAAAGGAAATCTGACAGTGCATAGATGTGAGTTGGCTGAGAGCTAGCGTGGGTCTGGATTGCATGTGGTTGGGTTCATGTGACGCTGCACTCAAGATAATAAGCCCAGCTGAGACACGAAGTCAAATGTCAGAGCTGAAATCCCACTGAGGCTTTATGTGGCCATAAGCAGTGAAGGTGAATGCCTCTTCTCACAAAGGAGTGCTTTTGACAACAGTGTGTGAGTGGCTCAGGTCAAAGCAGTCCTAGCTGGTTTCACCTTTCAGTTTTAATAGGTGCAGTCTGCATTGTCTAGGAGCTTTTAATTGCTCTCTTGTAGAGTTAATTGGATATTTCGGTGGATATACTCATGTTTCCTGCCTTTCATTATTTGCATTAATTAATTCCTAAGCAAGATCTCAGATCAATAGTTCAGAAGTTTTCATTACTGTGGAGTAGGTTGTCCAAGCAGAAACAATGAGGTGACGTGGATTACAGTCTTCACAGCAAGTATACTCAGGGGGAAGGCTGTACCACTCACCTTGCACCTTGGAGACAGCCCTTTCCTCAGCCACCATCAGCAGCTGCTTATTACCAAGTATTTGCTGTAATTCAGGGAGGAGTAACCTGTCCCTTTTGCAGCCCATTCTTGTTGGGCTCCAGGCATGGCAAAACCCCAGCTGATTGTCAACCAAATGTCAGGGTACTGTAATTGAAACTGAATCTGACAGCCCGTGTTTTCTAAGATTCCTCCACCAAAAAGTTCAGCAAGGAAACTCTAACAAACAGCTTTGCATTTCTGAGAGAACAAAAACGATAGATGAGCACAAAGATTGTTGTCAGTGTTGCTGCTTGTGTGCAGCTGGTTTGGAGACTCCCTCATGCTGTCCTCCTGCCTGATGTCAACCTCACCCATAATAGCCATTGAGATTGATGTGACCTTTCCACTTGACTTCATCAGGCTTTGAATCAAACTCTTATCAGTAATAAGGAGAGAGAAAGAAAATGCCCTACCGATCTTAAAAGAAAAGAAAATATCCCTGTTTATTCTGTTTATAATATTTTGCTTAAAAGTCATAACTTCCTATATGTACAGGAAGTCAATACTGCTCCCTGCAGTTGTATTTTCTAATCAGACTTTAACCAGTTTTTTAATTAGAACCTTTCACAATGAGCAGTCTTAATTAATGGCAGTCATTAGGCAGTACCCTTTTTAATGAGCTATATTAATCTGCTCACAGGTTTCTTAAAAGATTTCAGTGGTTTGCATCTTAACAAATTACACAAGCTTTTTACTTTAGGCAACTTCATTTCTTTTACTCACACTATCTCAATTACAGATATTTTATGAGTGTAGTGTGACTCATGTTCCTGCAATGGGGTTTTAATAGATAGTTTAATTATTAATGTTACATCCCAGTAGAGATGTTTAGTTTTCTTTAAACAAAGATAAGCTGAAGCCAGGGGTGACTATGAAAGCAGTTTGACTTCCATACAGCATAAAATCTCTACGGTTGTCAGTATAAGTCAGTTGTGTTTTTACCAAAAAAAGGGGAAAAGAAAAAACCAACCCAAATCTGCCATTAAAATATGTTTCATATTTGGATATTTATTACAGCAGTAATCATGATGAAGTTGAAGTTTGCACTAAGTTGGTGATTCTTTTGGAGTCAGTTCATCCCTGCCCTTTCCAGGCCCTGAGCAGATGTGTTGAACATTTTAAGTATTATGAATTCCCTCATTCTGTTTCAATGTGTCTCATAAATAAGAAAATTAATTGCAGGTATTTATAGGGGGGAAAAAAGTTTATAAGCAGAGCAAACAAACCTGTAGCAGTCAAAGCCAAAATTTGCTTAAGAATAAAAATTACTATATTTGAGATTGTTCATAAAGCTGGGGTTTTTCTCATTGTCTTAAGAAAGCAGAAGGTTGGGATTGATTTGACCTCAGTAAACTACTTTTATTTTCACTATAAAGGAGGATTTTCTCCATTCCTTTGGCAGATTAATCTGATTGTATTCATCATAACTAAATCAAAATATAAATACAAGGTGAAGGAAAAAAAACCCATATGCATTAAACTTTGGTAATGCACATTATGTGAAGTTGAAAGTATGGAAAATATACTGTCCTGGTCATTCTGTCATGCTAGATGATATTAAGCTACAGCCATTGTCTTGAGAAAAATGAAGAAAATTCAAATATCTCTTAAGTAAGTCTCTCTAAACCGACGTTGCACTTCTCTTCGGCTATTTTGCACAAAAAAAGCTTCCAATTGCTTTTGCTTTTGTATGGTAAGAAGCACTTTCTCTGAGTCTTTTCAATTGAGTATTGCCCAAATAAGCCCAAATATTTTATTGAGTTACAACTTAAAATTTAGTTAGTGCTTAAGATTTAGAGACACAGTTAGGAAAGAAGTTAGTCACAGGAGTCAGACAGCAGAAGCTTAGACCATATACTTTATCCAAGTTGTGATACAGACAGCTCTTGAGTTATCTGAAACAGAATTTGCTGTTACTGCCACTTCCATGCAGATACAAGTGTGGCTGTTAGAATATTCCAGTGCTTGGGTTACTAGCCCACTAGAAGGGAGGTACTGAGAATACTAAAATGAAAAATCAGTGCTACATTTTTCTTATATTTGTAATTTGGGTTTATAGCAGGGGGTCTTTTTGCTATGCCAGAAGTTTTTCTCCTTTTTACATTTGAGGAAATTCTTTACTGTGAACGTGGTGAGGCACTGGACTAGGTTTCCCAGAGGAGCAATCCTCTTCCCCATCTCTGGAAGTGTTCAGTGCCAGGTTGGATGGAGTTCTGAGCAAGCTGGTCTAGTGGAAGGTGTCCTTGCCCAAAGTGGGGGGATTAGAGCTAGAGGATCTTTAAGATCCCTTCCAACCATCATTTTTCCAGAATTCCTTCTCTGCTTGTTGGGACCTGGCAGCCAGGTCAGTAAGTGCCACAACTACTGTGGTGCAAGACTTCTTAAATCGAAATTTGATTTTCACTCCCGAAAATGAAAGAGCCTCATTTTGCCCAATTAGCAGCAAAGTCTTCCCTTCTCCAAACTCTTCCTTCTTCTGTACTTCGGTTTTGCTCTTGTGCCCCATTTAGTTTAACAGTGTCCTTCTTGAGAAGCTGCACCATGGTAAGATTTATTTATAGCAGAGTATTCTTTCTGAGCTGGGTATCCTTTTTATTCTCTAATAGTTTGAAAACATGCTTGTAGAGCTGAGCCTGAACTCTTGTGCCTGGTCTCGTTCAAGATGTCTTCTACTGCAGTTGCATTTTGTGCATCATAGGATAGATGCACCTTGTAAAATAAAAAGTATATATTGTCAATCTCTTAGTATATTTATCTGGTTTGATCAATATTCCTTTCACAGCAAATGGCAAAATAAAGAAAATGTGGAAAACACTCAGGTGTCTGCTGCTGCCTTGAATTTATCAGCATGTATTCATACACAGTTTGAAGTCCTCTTGGGGATGAGATTGGCACATTTAGGATTAAAAGAAGAATGCAAAATATTTTGTTTCCTGTCTAAGAGATTTTGCTAAATTAATCTCGAAACAAGATAAAATTTGTAGATGGAACTTCAGTTAGAAAGGAAAGGCTGTGTCTTCTCTTGGTAGAGTCAGTCTTGGCTCCCTGTTCATGACTGTTTCTTGTATTTTTAAGTTTTCCACAAAGAACAAGGCATTGCCAACACTGAAGTAAGTTCACAAAACATGCAAAGTAAGTCACTCTAGGGAAAGATGGGATGGAGGAGGAGCATCCCTGTCTTAATCAAAGATACTGTGCATATGTTCTGCAGATGCTCATTAAAGTATGTGTTTAAGTGAGACTAGGTTTCAATGAGCAGTGTGGTATCTTGTTTGCATATTGTGCTGAGGAAATAACAATTTTTACAGTTTCATGGCCTGCTGGGAATTTCAACATGGATTTTGATTTAGGTAGGATGGAGCTTCATTGAGAGCTGATGCCACTAAGGATCTTAATGTTTGGATAATATCAAAGAGACTATTTACAAGTGTTGGTGATTTTGGGGACCTGGGAATTTGATGATTGCTCATTTATAATTTAATTGCCTTCAGGCCTGGGTTAAGGAGGGTAGTATCTTCCAGTTGTTTAGAAATGAACTTAATAGTAAAGTAAATGAAAGAAATTGTGTTGGGTTTTGCTGAGGTAGAGTTCATTTTCCCACAGCAGCCCTCATAGAGCTGTGCTTTGCATTAGTAGCTGGAAAGGTGTTGACAACACAGCAGTGCCTTGCTGAGCAGTGCTGGCACAGCACCAGCCTCTCTCCAACATTTTCCCCCCATCAGTATTCTGGGGTGGGCAAGATCCTGGGAGGGGACACAACTAGGCCTGTTGATACAAACTAACTAGAGGGGTATTCCATAGCATATGACTTCAGCTCAGTTCCAAAAGCTAAGGAAAGGAGGAAGAAGGTGGAAGATTATTTGCAGTCTGCTTTCCCAAGCAAATGCTGGTGCCGAAGCCCTGCTTCCTGGGAAGTGACCAGACATCATTTGCTGATGGGAAATAGAGGATAAAGTTGTTAACCTTTTTTTTCCTCTTTGTGCACATGCAAACTTTAATTTATGCTTTAGTAAATTGTCTTATCTCAACCTATTTTTTTCCATCTTATATTCTCTCCTCTGTCCAGCTGGGAAACGGAAGAGATAGAGCTGCCCTGTGGGCACTTGGAATCCAACAAAGGTCAACCCGCCACAGAAATTCTGAAAATACTTGAAATTTATTCTGACTTTTTAACGATGAAATAAACACTTGTATCATCCTCATCTGGAAGTTGAATTAACCTGAATAGTGTAAATAATGATGTGACATAATCCTTAAAGTGCAAGCATTCTTAATAGAATTAGATAGGTCATTGACAGATAGTCATTATCCGCCTGAACATTAACAAGCAAAGAGGGCTTTTTTTTCTTGAAGGAGATTATTAAGTTTGAAGAATCTGTTTAAATTATGTAGGTCTGACATTCTTTACTTACCTAAAATATGTAAGTTGTTCTAGAAGACAAATTCCCATGGAGAAATGCACACCGGTCTATTGCATTGATGAATAGCATGAATTGACTCCATGGTTTTGAATATAATTTAGTTCTTTACTTTTTCTTTAATATAAAGCGCTTCCAGTTTCATGGCTTTGGAAGTATACCAGCTGTATATGTTGATTTCCTTTAATTATTAAAAGTTTTGGTTTGTTATGTTTTTGGTTTTTCTCTAGATTATGGGATGACGGAATTATTGATCCAGCTGATACAAGACTGGTTTTGGGCCTCAGTCTCAGCGCAGCACTAAATGCACCTACAAAGAAGACAGAATTTGGAGTTTTCAGGATGTAAACTTGAACATGTGATTGTCAGAATTACTTCTATATATTTTATTTGGGACTGGGCACACTAACTACAATATTGCGGTGATTAAAAATAAAGATTTGTCAGATGCTATTTTTAATGAAACTTACATCATTATTTTCACTAACTGTAATTGTCACACAGTGCTTCCATTTTTTGATAGTGATTTGAGATTAGTCATTTAAGTACTTATATAACTGTATTGCATGAATAAATTGCAGGTTCTAGCATTATACTTCGTGTTTAACAAGAAACTATTGATACTATCTCTTACATAAATAAATGTGCAAAATAAGGTACATATCAGTGGTTATCAGTTTCTTTTAGTTCTTTTCTGTATATCTCCTATAAATGTACTTTTGCAGTCCAACAAAGAAAAACCCACATTTGCTAATAAATAATTTTGGTGAAAGAGAAGTGCTGTAAGGGCAGCCAGGGATTTCAACACAGCATGAAATTACAGATTTCGTGTTGTTGTCATCTTGTTCTATCTCTGGCTTTCATCCAAAAAACATTGCTTTTCTGTGTGGCTCCCTGAAGTCAAAACAACTATTGAACCAGGTGGATGCATAATGTTTTCTGGAAGAGATAGGAGGCGTGTGCTGGTATCTGTGAAATCAGCAGGTTGCTGAGAGCATGGGGACAGGGTTTGGCTGCAAAAGTATTTAAACATCTTGGCATGGGGTCCTTCTGGCAATTTTGGTTTCACAAAGGCAGAGTGTTCTCTCCACAAGGATCAATGCTTCGCTCAGAGCAGAAGCCTGAAATCCATTGACTTAAGGAGTTTTGAGATGCTGGAGTGCTTTGGTTATTCTGATTTATTTAGGGTAGCTTTGTTGGAGTGTAAAGTTTTTCAAGAATTCACTGTCCGTCATTTCATTTGTTCTCTTCGGAAACATTGCACCTTGTAGAAACTACATACTGTTCTAGCTGGGAACAGGAAGGTGATTTCTTTTTATCTAGCTTTGCTCTGCAGGTGCCCAGATAGCCATTGCCAGAAGTATTCTTAACTGGGAGTCAAATCCAAGAAGAGCCAGTGTACATGAATAGAGGTCCTAACTTGTGCTGGCCTGTGGGGAGAGGAAAGACTGCTAAGAGGAGTGATCACCCGGGGTAAGGTGCTAGCTGTAATCTTCCTAGGCTTGTGTGGAGAGGAGTTCTCCTTGGATCCAGGGTGAGGATGGAAGGTCCGCTTTCAGTTGTATGTCAGACAGATGCAAAAGAGAAAATGAAATAGTTCTTTGGAATGGGGATCTTCAGTATGGGACAACGTAGACAGCCATGTGTTGAGCTTTGTGGTCTCTGGAACACTTCTGTACTGCACAAAAAGAGCAAATATCCCTCTCTTTTTACTGAGATGAAATGTATCCAAAGCCTGGTGTGGTCTGCACCACTAGAAATATTACTTCTGTAGGTCTGCACTCTCATGCTTACTCTTAGTATATTGAATATTTAACAGAGAAGAATAATTTAAAATACTGCCAGCTAGGGACAGAGCTGTGCTTTTGTGCCTCTTGCCTCACTACACATATTTGTAAACATGTCTGCCATAGACCCAAGATTCGTTGATCCTGAAAGTGAAGTTATTTATGTTTAGTAGGCTTCTGAAATTCATTTAAAAATATCCTACTTGCAGATGCAGATTTATAAAATATATAAATATATCTTCAAAATACATAAGCACAGAGAAAAAGAGTTCCTGACCCTGAAATGCTATTAGTGGCTTCCAATAAGAAGAAACGCACTGTATTTTCTCCTACTCCAGTTGAATAATCAGTTCAGCACTTGACTTTCTGTTCTTAATTATAGGGGTCACTCTTGCCTGTCACTTCCAAAGCCATGAGGACTACTGCCTGTTTCTGCTAAGAAATCTGATCTCTTCTGAATAATATTTTTGTTTTGAATATATTCTTTCAATTACACTGGTAACTAAATCATGCCAAGTTGGATATAGTAACAGATAATCCCGGCATACAGATGATAGAAGCACGTTTATTTGGAAAGGTGCTTCTGAGAATGGTAATTCCCTGTTCCCTGCAAAGACAGTTTGCATTTGTCAAAATTTCTTCCTTTGAATATGTGTGCTAGCAAAGTCAAAACACGTCTGAATGGATAGGAGCGTTCTGCCTTAATAACACTTAGCTTTGTAAATACATTTAGCAAATGAAATTAATCATCACAGGCTTAGCATCCTATCAGCATGATCTAGTTAGCATTCACTACCAAGAAGGATCTTCAGTGCAGAATGCAGTTCAGAGAGCCACTAGTGGTTATCACTCCTCCACTACACAGCTATTTTGAAAAAGCTTTTGCATGTTACAATGCTGCATTCTGTATGGGGCACTGACTGTACACAGTGCCCCTCGTGTGTGGTGGTGTTCTGATTGCTGAGATGGTCTCTTGCTGCCCAGAGATTTGCTGAAAAACACTGTTTTCTGTGGAGTCAGCAGGAGCGAGGAGTTGGACCCCATGCTTGTACCACATTTGATGATGCTGGTAGATCTATTCCTACTGTCTTAAAATAATCTCCCAGAGCTCTTGCATTGTGTCTGCCACCAGGAATCTCATGCTTTTGCAGTAGCAGCTCCTTTTTAGGTTTAGCATGGATGCCATTACAACAGTAATTTTCAGTTTTCATTTGTGTTGTGCTACCAGTAGGATCTCTTTTGGAATGAAAGGAAGTTTCAAATACACCTAAATTAAAGGTAGCTGCCACTGTGAGGCCATAATATTCCTGATGGCAGAGGCAATGTTAAAGCTGTGGGTGACTATTTCAAGACTTCTCCTACTTGTCTCTGGTATATGTAACCTCTTCACTGTAGTATTGGAAGCAGCTCTCAACCACTAATCTGTTTCCTAACTGGAAAGGGTAGTACTTGGAATGACACTGATTTTTCAAATGGAGGTTGAAGAACAAGGGAAATAGCTGTGCCATATCAAGCACACCAACTGGTGGACCAGGACATCACACCTGGTGCTGTAGACTTCCTGGGGACGTTTGCTTCTATCTAGTCTTTCCTGGGGCATAGCTATTCTGAGCTCTGTGCCTCCCTCCAGCCCCTGAGAAGAGGGGAGGCCCAGAGTTCCATTTCCTCATGATAGTTAGACATGGTCTCTTTAAGAGGTTAACACTTGACTGAAGGAGTTTAAAAAGAGTTGATACTGTGACCTTGACGGTGTTTTCAAACACCTCAACAGAAGGAAGTGGGAAGCCATGAATGAGATGGGCTAAGCTGCTTTTCATGTCCCTAGAGACTGCTGCAGTAACCAAGGGTTTCCTTCTCAAATTACCTGGGCTGAGATGGTAAATTCAGGATGGATTGCAAAAATGTACCCATTGCCATTTTCCTTTTTATTTCATGGCAATTAAGAAGGTGCTGCAAACCTGCGAACTACAGTTTGGTCTTCAGTCAAAATTGGTGGCAGTTTGTTTAACAAACATCAAGGTAGAGCCTCTGGAGCACAATCGTTACAAGCCTGCCTCCAGGGCTGAAATGAGATGTGGATAGTGCACAGCCTCTTGTGATAGCACTGGCTGCAGAAATGGAGAAGCCACTGGGGACCTGTTCCAAACCCTCTTCCACCTGTGTGGGGTTAGTTTATTGGGGAGTTTGTAGCCTCCCTGTTTGTGTGGGCATCGGTATGTGTATGGTTCTGGGAACCCATCTTTTATTTAAGTGGCTTTTCCCCAATCTATTACTCATCAAGATGAATTGCTATCTCCTGCTGAGATAGATGTCTCTCAAGTATGCCTCTGGACTCTTATTACTTCAATTGTGGCAGAACTCTGATTTATCTTAGATTTTCCTCAGTGTTTGAGACTTCCATTAAAAAAAAAGGTCTTGATTTAGAAAACCAATGATGGTATATTATTTTTTTAACTGTGGTTTATAAATTAAGGCAATTTAACAAGGCAGTTATAAAAGCCTGCTGCTTTTCTGCAAAGCCTTAAAGCATCTACTTAAAGCCAGATGTCCATTTTCATGTCTCTGATTCAGTAGAGCATTTGTTCAAAAGCTTGACACTAATCTCTACAGTCTAGTAGTCCTAAAATCCATCCAATTCTATGTCTACACAAAGCCAAAACTAGAACACACATAAATCCTCAGAACTCCTCACCAGCATCAACATAAACCTCCATTATTTTCCCATTTTTAGAAGTACACTTAATTAATTGATTATGGTGGAAGAGTGTGATTATGAAAAGCATGTGTGACTTTCAAAATTATCCATTTGATATACAGATGCTAATGCACATTGGTAATGTTCTATTTGTACCTGGTGTGCAATAACATTTGCATGGAGACAGTTAGCTTTGAGAAACTTGAATTAGTACATAGGTACAACAGAGCTGTACATAAGTCCATTCCCAAGGCCTGATCGCATTTCATGTGGATTACCAGAGCTGAGCTCTAAAGTGCCACAGGCACCCCTCATTCCATAGCCAGCTGTCTTATGACTGGCTACTGATGCTGTTGGATAGTACCTGCCTTTTTGTAATTGTTAACAGTGATTTTCTGGTTTTGTATCTTGACCCTTTTCTGCTCCTTGACCTGGTAGCCTCTGACACTCTTACTTAATATTCAGCTGTCCTGATGATATTAATCCTGCTGATTTTTTGTCACTTAATCCTGGAGACAAAGTGTACAGTGGCTGAATGGGGAACAAGGGACAGTGATGTCTGCAGAGACAGTGTGATACAGACAGTAATAGGCACAGAAACTTGTACAATTCTGTGGATTTCTGTAGCCAGACAGATATAATGACTTTTGGAAACAGAATTTTGTAATTGCCTCCGCATTCAACAATATTGGAATAGGTAACATTAAATTCAGCTTTTTACTGGAAGTGCAAGTTGGAAAGAAAACAGTGATGTTTTCTGAGCATCTCTGCTGTGTTCAACACTGCATGAGTAATCCTCATACTATAAAATATGGTCCGGCTTCACAGATAGTGCTTTTAAAGTTGAATAGGCCATATATCTGCCTCTCTGTATGAAGTATTGCATTTTTCATTGCCTGGGCTATTTCTCTGTTCTAAGAAACTTCGTTTTGGATCACCCATCATTTTCAGTACTGCATGTCGTTGTGGTTTTGCTCCAGTCTGGGAACAAAGCCTGGATTTTGCTATGAGTGCTTTACCACCAGCGTGACATCTGAAATCTTAGTCTTCTCTGTGGCTAAATAAAACTGGAGGATCCACACAGACAGATAGAGGATCTCTACTCTGACCAGCAATTACAAATGAGACCTTTTCTGGATGTGATGATCAATAGGAGTGTGTGGGAGGAGGTAACAGCAAGAGGTGAACATGCAGCACTGGAGGCAAGCAACGTGATCGAGAGATCAGAGCCTTTTTATTGCCTCAAACAAAATGCTGCTGTTGAAAATTACTTGTTAAACCACACTCCTTCTTTCCCTTGAAAAAACGTGTGCCTGCTTAGAAAAATACATGCCTGGATCTGTTTAATTTTTCTCTAAACAGCTTCCTTTGTGTGTGTACTCACTTTGTATTGCCTTTTCAAGCTGTTCCTAGCTCCTCTTCCTAGCGTCCCTACAAATGACCAGCTGTTAAGAATTTGTTAACAAGCTGGGAGAGTTTTGTTAAGAAGGTTTTCCAGTTTCCTCCTTCTCCAAATGATCCTCCCTTCACCTAAGCCTAGTTACTGCTGCTGTTGACTTGTAGGCAGGAGCATACCCATACCCACTTCAGATCTTGAAACAAAGCCTCCTCACAGGCAGACCCGGCTCGCTGCCTCCTTGTCCCAGTTACCAGATGGCCAAATGCCTCATGCCAGCAAGCTGCTGCTCAGCCACCCTGTTTTACTCCAGTCTTGGCCCAGAGGAGGGTGGAGAAGGCTGAGCACTGTCCTTCATCTTGCATGCTCTTGGCATGGCACTGCTTTTCTGAATGGGAAGAGCTGCCCCTGCCACCACCTTGGCCATGAGGCCTGGGCAGGTTTGACCTGTCAGAGATCTTTGCAGTGAGAGTATTCATGGACACTGGGCTTGCAGAAACAAACGTCAGTGGGAAGGTCTGAATGACGTGTGCTCACTGATGCTAGGTCTCCTTTTGGCAACTGCACTATTTCTCTCCCAAAACATTTCACACGGGATGTACGATGCTCCCCAAGAACCTGCTCAGTGGTGTGATATTTGACCTCAAGCAACATTCACAGTCCTGCTTGATGTATGAGCAGTTACTTTTATCCTGGATCTTTTGATGCTGCTTCTTACCTTGCTCTTGGTGGTCCTGAGCCTCCCCACACTGTTGGTTCTCACCTGTGGTTATTCAAGCCTTCACATTCTCATCAGCTTGTTGCTCATCATCAGTATATACCACCTCCCTCCATCCGCACCACTCCTTCAGGGGCTCTTCCTTCCAGCACATCGTGTTTTTCCTCAGCCCACGGGGTACTTACTCTCCCTCCTGCCAGATCCCTGTGTTGACTTTCAAGTCTAGTCTCCCTAGTCTGCAAGCCCGACTTCCACTTTCATCTCTGTGTGTCCAGTGTCCACGCTCTCCCTCAACCATCCCAGCTAGGGGCGAGGGAATAGTTTCCCACTCTGCTCACGGCCCTCGGCTGTGGACGAGCAACAGGGAGTGCGGGCAGGGTGCGGCTGGGCTGGCCACCTTCCCGTCGGTCGCCCTCTGAGATGGATCCGCTGCTTGGCCCGAGGGCCAGGGGCGGCCGGCGCTTTGGGGCGCCGACTGGGGCGGTGGGAGGTGGGGGCACGGAGCCGTGCCGGCCCTCGGGGCGCGGCGGCGGTGGGCGCTGACGCACGGCGGGGCGGGCGCGGCGCTATAAAGGCGGCGGCGGCGGCGGCGGGGCGGCAGCACCATGGAGAGCTGCCGGGCGCTGGCGCTGTGCGCCGTGGCGGCCGCGCTGCTGCTGAGCGCCCGCGGGCACGGATCGACCCCGGCGCGCCGCGCCCGCGACCTGGGAGCGCCCGGCGGCGGCGGCGCTTCCCGGGAGAAGGAGCTGGTGCGGTGGGGGCCGGGGCCGGGCGGGAGGTGCCGCCGGGGCGGGCGCGGTCTGACGGCGCTCTGTGGTCTCTCGGCAGATCGAGGCGCTGCAGGAGGTGCTGGAGAAGCTCAAGAGCAAGAGGGGACCGCACTACGAGAAGAAGTTTGGGCAGGTGCCTATGGTGGGTGTCCCGGTGGGACGAGTCGGGAAGGGACCGGAAAGGGAATAAAAAAGAAGGGGAAGGGACCAGAGCAAAACGAGGAGGGAGAGGACGAAATGGTAAAGGGACGGGAAGGGACGGAATGAGAAAGGTGGAGGGGAAGGGAAGGGAAGGGAAGGGAAGGGAAGGGAAGGGAAGGGAAGGGAAGGGAAGGGAAGGGAAGGGAAGGGAAGGGAAGGGAAGGGAAGGGAAGGGAAGGGAAGGGAAGGGAAGGGAAGGGAAGGGAAGGGAAGGGAAGGGAAGGGAAGGGAAGGGAAGGGAAGGGAAGGGAAGGGAAAGGTTTAGAATAGGGAAAGGAAAGGAAAGGAAAGGAAAGGAAAGGAAAGGAAAGGAAAGGAAAGGAAAGGAAAGGAAAGGAAAGGAAAGGAAAGGAAAGGAAAGGAAAGGAAAGGAAAGGAAAGGAAAGGAAAGGAAAGGAAAGGAAAGGAAAGGAAAGGAAAGGAAAGGAAAGGAAAGGAACTGGTCTAGGCGGGACAGGACGACACGGGAGAGAATGGGACTAGGCTAGAAGGCACGGGACGGGACGGCACAGCACTTGGCGGCCGCTGGTGGCAGTCCCACTCACCGCCGGCCCCTGCCCGCAGTGCGACGCCGGAGAGCAGTGCGCCGTGAGGAAGGGGGCTCGCATCGGGAAGCTCTGCGACTGCCCTCGGGGGACGTCGTGCAATTCCTTCCTCCTCAAGTGCCTGTAAGCAGAGGCGCCCCGGGACAAGCCGCCGGGAGCGCAGGTACTGAAGTCTGGCCACCCCGACGTACCGGCGACTTCCCGCAGCTCCTCCGCCCGAGAAACGCAGCGAGAAGAACCCGCGTCGCCCGTGTAACGCCGTCCGTGACATCCGACATCCTTGGAGCTGTTTTCTTCCTCTCCTCTGCCCCACCCTGTCCTTTCCCTCTCCTCCACCCCCGCTTGTTTTTGTCCGTCCAGGAATATCCCGGGCCGTGCCTTGGGAGTAGAAGTGCCGGTCTCGGGATCTGCAGTGCCGTCCCAGTGCAGACCCGACGTGCCAAGCCGTGCCGGGAAGCGGTACTGGCCCCGTGCCGTGGCCCGAGCTGTCCGGCTGCTTCCTCGGGCGGCAAACATCCACCTGCTGCCGGCAAGAGGAGCCGGGGCCAGGGGGATTCCCCTGGGGTGGCTGAGAGTAGCTGGGGCAGGAGGGATGCGGGTGTGCCCAAAGCACCCTGGCTCCCTGTCCCTTGCCTCCCCGCTGAGAGGACGAAGTTCGGCACACCCCTGAGCGAGCAGCCTGCAGCCCTCGGTGGGGCTCCCCCGCACCGCCGGCCTCAGGGCAAATCCAGCTGTGCTCACCCGGTGCTGTAGAAAGTCAGCATGAGCCACTGATGGTGTGCAGAGGGTCCGGCACTAGCCTGGCTGGGGTGGGGCTGGGGCGAAATCGGTTGCTTTACCAGGGCCACCACGGAGAGAAAGTTGTCTGGATTCGTTGCAAACTACCTGGGGATATCCTAGTCACCTAAACCAAATGGCTCACGTTTCTACAATGAGCTGATGTACATAAATATGTCTGTCCTCCATAGGTACACTTGTATTTCAGCAAACTCATAAGGTGTTTTAATCTTTTGTCTCTATTAATAAAGTCAGTGTTCTGATGACGGCATTTTGGGTGTTTTAATTCACATATGGGAATCTCTAGCACATCTCCAAAACTACTGCAAGTGTTACTATGTGCTTTAGCCAGGCTATCAGCCAGGTCAGGGCAGAACTAGAAACCAAGATTCATGTGGTCTGGTGCTGCTCTACTGATGTCTGCTCCCTCCCCAAAAGCACCCAGAGGGACTGTGACAAAAACAGAGGCTTAGGACCTCAGGTTTTTCTTTGGGAGAGGATAGGGTGTATCCGGGATGCAGAGACTTGTCTGGGGAGGCAGTTTAGCGGGAACAACCATCATGAGCTAGATCATCTGTGTTACTTTGTGTTTGATTCCTATAAATGAAGGATCCCTGAAGGAATTTCTTGCCTGTCCTTTGTCACAATTCATCTGTGGGTCTTTGCAAGAACCAGCTCTTAATTCATCAGCATGGAGATGAGGGGCTGCATGGGCCAAGACAGACACAAAGACATACAAGGAAATTTCATATTTCATGCTGTAAAGAGCACAAATTTAGGTGAGAAACCCAGAGTTTTGTGAGAAAAAGGTTTCTGTAAGGCATTTGCTTTACTCCTAAACAGTAAGAGCACATAAGCAATTCTGACTGAAACAGGTACAGGGAAGCTGACTTCAAAAAGAGACCTACCACTGCTCATTTTGCTATCAGTGTTACTACTATTATTATTGCCAGTATTGTAGTTGCTGGGGTTTGTTGTTGTTATTAGTTATTATTTTCCAGCACTGGAATGAACTCCTCTTAGCCTGGAGAAGGACAAAATAAAGAGTAGCTGGAAACAAGGCTGTGAAGGCTGTTTTAACAGGTGGGACCACAAGACTGAGGTATTCATGGGCAAGGGAGTACTGGCCTGGAGGACTGTGTGTGTGGGGTAGTCAGGAGGGGAGGGTTAAATAAAGCAGGAGCCATGGTGCACTTGGTGGGAACATTGTTCAGGGAGGACTTGACAGACAGAAATTGATATGTAGTGAGCAGGGATGGAGCAGTCAGGAGTGGCAGCCAGCTCTGCCTGCAGCTTTTGTGACCATGGGTGAGAAATGACTGAGAGAGAGGTGTGATAGTGCAACTGCTTGTGGATGTTTTTATGGTATTTCCCAGAGATATTGTAAAAATTCTTAATTCCTCAAGGAATAATGAAAGCCTTTTTTTAGCATCTCTGTTTGGTTCCCATACAAACAATAATACATTTATTATATTTTGATATTTTTTATACTCTGGCTGTTTGAAGGTCCCATCAGTGCTGTGTCCTGCCCCAAGTACCACAATCATCTCAATGAACCGCTTGTGTAGATTGGCTCCACATGTAGCATTTACTAAAGGTGTATTTACACAATTGGACTGAAACATGAAATATTGGACTAAAATATATCAAGACCTATTCAGCGTACGTATTGATTTTATAGTTCTTGTTTTGCCTGATAGTAGTGCTCAAAATTATAAATGTGGTTTACATAAACAACAAAATTATAAATCTAAAACCTAATTTAAGGAATCAGGATTTGGGGTTTACTTCCATGATACTGACATTATGACAATACTCTGTGCAATATTGTGTGACTAACCTGAGGGCTCTTAATTTGTTGATTATATGCATGACCACTTACATAACATTACAGACATTTCTATTGTAGAGATTAAAAAATAGGTGAGGAGAGAAACTTGTGTTGTAAGAGTCAGGATAGAATTGGCATTTGCATATTTTTCACTCCTGAAACCAATTACACGAAATAACAAAATTTTTTAATTTAAAATATCTCCTGATTTCACCTTACTAACACTTCCAAGGTGTGCCCTACACACAACATGTCCTAAGCAAGAAGCACAGATTTTGAGGGTTCATCTTGGATTTAGACACCAGAGAGGGTTGCAATAAAGTCTGGATTCAGTAACTATGGTTCAGAATTAGTATGTTTACTGAATATGAAGTAGAAAACTCACTTGCTTCAAGTCCTATATTGGAAGTCAATCACAGCAAATCTGCTTGCCCCCTACCAATACCATTTGAAGAACAAATTTTTCCTATTGACTGGATCTTCCAGCTAGAAACAGACTAGAAAACTGCTCCTGATGGGCTTCTTGCCAGGTCATTTCTTTCTGTGTGGTGGGTTGACCAGTAATTTCAGCTGGCCCCATAGCCTAGGGGATCTGTGCTGTGTGTCTGGGTTACTCACCAGTTTTGGAAGCTTCTGGCAGCTCCCAGGCACTTGGGTTTGGCTAAAACTTTACCCCTGTTTTCAGCTACTCTGCACATGAAGACTGAAACATAGGGAGACACCATGAAAAAGTCTAGCAAAAAGTTGTTAATTCAATGTATAACTGCTATCTGAAAAAAAGAAAAATTAAATCTAGTGCTAGAAATCATGGAATCAATGCAGAAACGCCATCTCTGCCAGTAGTCCACCCCAATGAAGAAGCTAGTTGAACATCAAGCAGCTGGACAAAGAGGCCCAGCCAGTCTGTCCAGTTGTCTCTTCTCCCTGCGATCTGTGGGTTTTCCCCATGTTGTACCTGTTAGTAAAATGTGATCCTCCTTCTTCTAGAGCAAACCTCTTCCCAGAGACTACTTAGTCAAAACTCAGACAAAGATGATCAACTTACATTAATTATCTGCAGCCAAGTCTTCTCCAGGAGGCTCTACACAGTTCTCAGGATTGGTGATCCTCGTGGAGGCAGGAACTGCTTTTCATTAACCAACATTTGGAAAATATATGCCAATGGGTGGCAGCCCCTGGGGTAATAGATTGCACAAATACTGAGAAGAAAACTGAGGTTCATGTGAGAAGTCCCTGAGTTTGAAGATAAAATTGTGTGGATAAAATGTATTTCACATATACTGGACAAGTCCCATGACTTTTTCCCCTGAGGTGGTTTTTCTGCTTCTCAGGTTCTGGGGTGGTTTTTTTGTTGTTGCCATAGGTTTGGTTTGTTTCCCCCTCCTTCCCCACCCCATTTCTTTCAATACCTCCTTCTTTGAGTTAGCAGAGAAAATAGTTACACACCGATCATCACTGATTGATAGAATATGTGGATGTTTTCAAGCACTCTACTTTCTTGTTACTTGTATAGAAGTACAAGACATTGCATCCAGCCGGTTGCTCTTCCTAGTAAGGTTTCAGTTTAACAGTGGAGACTTTATGCCTTTCTGCTGTGGTGGATCCACCACAGACTGGAGCTGGGCAAAAACGAAACCAGCAGAAGGAACAAGAGGTGGCAGTGTTGTAATGCAATGACATTGTCAGCATGTAGCTGTCCCTCGTGTGTTAGTTTAACAGTGATGAATGGGATTTGGGGAAATGTTGTTGGTTTTTTTGTGGTTGTTTTGTTGTTGTTGTTGTTTTGGTTTGGGGGGATTTTTTGTTTGTTTGTTTGTTTGTTTGTTTGTTTGTTGAGCAATAGAGCAATCTGGAACATGCAGCCATTCTTTGCCCATCTAGAGAATCTGTGACCCCTTGTAACTCCCAAAGTCACCCTTCAGATCTAGGTGTCTTCAGAGATGTGGTAAACACCCCTTGCGAGGAAGGCAGGCTGCACAAAAAGAGACTCATGAACCTGAGCAGCCTTCCTTCATCCCCCCCCCAGTCCCTCATCCCATCTGTGTGAGCCCTTTTTCAGCTTAGGTCTGGGCCTTCAGTATTTTGGCAAGACTGTGCAGAACGTGTCTGCGACCTGCTTGGAGCCCTTCCACACAGTCTGTCTGCAGTAGCAGCTGCAATGAGATTGGAAATGAAAACATAAATACTGATTAAGCATTCAAGGATAGCTCTTTTAAGTCCTCCCAAGAAAATGGCAAATACTCTTTTGTATGTGGTAATTGACTTGATTGCAACTTGGAGATCCTGACTGTTTTTCCTGGGAGGCAGAATGTCTTTTCACTTGCAGGCACTACTGTAACAGAATGACCTCGACCACACAGGAGCCAGACTTTGTCCCAGAAGTACTTCCCTTCTTCTGGTCCCCTGTGATTGTAGGATCCTACAGGATTCACAGAAATGATCATACCAACACAAAGAACCAGCTGATGGGTTCCAGCTGTGAACCACAAACTGCATTTCAGGGTCTGCACAGAGAGAGTGATGGTGGTGAGGGCTCACTTCTATGCCTGTGAAGACAGATCCTCTTGGAAGCTGTGCACACAGAGAACATGGAGATGATTTGAAGCAGCCAGCATAGCTTCGCCAAAGGCAAGCCCTGCCTGGCCAACTCAGTGGTCTTCTCTGCTGGAGTGACAAGAGAAGAGCTACAGGTATTATCTGTCTGGATTTCTGTAAGGCCTTGGACACAGTCCCCCACCACATCCTCCTCTCTAAATTGGAGAGAGATTGTTTTGATGGGTGGACTGCTTGGTAGATGAGGAATTGGTCAGATGGTCACATCCAGAGGGTAGTGGTCCACTGTCCAATGTCCAGATGGACATCAATGAAAAGTGGTATCCCTCAGGGATCTGTACTGGAATCAGTACATCCCAATACAGATGATCAGTTAAATATCTTCAACAATGACACAGACAGTGGCATTAAGGGCAAGTTTTCAGATGATATCAAGCTGAGTGGTGCTGGTGATATTCCTAAAAGACAGGATGCTGTCCAGATAGATCTGGACAAGCTCAAGAAGGGGCCTATAGGAATCTCATGAGGATTAACAAGGCCAAATTCAAGGTGCTGCTTCACCTGGGTGAGGACAACCCCCAGTATTGGCACAGGCTGGGGATGAACAGATGGAGAGCAGCCCTGTGAGAAGACTCAGGGGTGCTGGTGGGTGAGAGGCCAGACATGACCCAGCCATGGGCACTCCCAGCCCAGAAAGTCAAACGTGTCCTGGGCTGCATCCAAAGCAGCGTGGGCAGCAGGGGAGGGAGGGGATTCTGCCCCTCTGCTCTGCTCTGGTGAGACCCCAGCTGGAACCCTGCATCCAGCTCTGGGGTCCCAGCACAGGAAGGACATGGAACTGCTGGAGTGAGTCCAGAGGATGGTTATGGAAATGAGCAGAGGGATGAAAGACCTCACCTGTGAGGAATGACTGAGACAGTCGGGGTTGTTCAGAGAACAGAAGGCTCTGGGAAGATCTTACTGCAATCTTCCAATACTCACAGGGGGCTTTATCACAATAAAGATGGGCCCTGCTCTTGGCAGGGCCTGCTGTTATATGGCAGGTGGCAGAGATTTTAAATTGAAAGAGGATAAATTTAAATTTGATATAATTAAGTAATTTTACCATGAGGGTGGCAAAAAAATGGCACAGGTGTCCCAGAAATGTAGTCGGTGCTCCAACCTGGAAACAGTCAAAGTCAGGTTGGACAGGGCTCTGAGCAACCTGATCTACTTGAAGATTTCCATGCTCATTGCAGGGAGGTATTGGACCAGACAGCCTCTAAAGGTCCCTTCCAACCCAAAGGATTGACTCTGTGACGATAAAAAAGTCATCATACCCTACCATTCTTCACAACAGACTTACTAACTCTAGTTAGTGGTCACACTAGATGTGCTGATCTTCCCCCTTATGGAGCTGGAACTCCAGTATGTCTGTCTGAACTGATCTGGTTAAAGTGCATTTCCCCTGACTAACCTTCCAGACTATTTAGAATTCATTAATGACACACAGTTTTCAGGTACAGTCTTCTCTGTTGTATCAGCTAGACACTTATCTGCCTTTTCCAAAATGCTCTGCAGAGCAATCATGTATGTGTTCACCTTTCTTTTTTGTAGCCTTGCTTTGGTTTTGCATGGCCTGGTATTTGGTAGCAGGGAGGGCCACAGCGGTGGCTTCTGTGAGAAGCTGCTGGAAGCTTCCACCATGTCCGACAGAGCCAATCCCTGATGGCTCTGAGGATGGACATGCCACTGGGCAAGGCTGGGCCAATTATAGAGGTTAGTAATGCCTCTGTGATAACAGATTTGATAAGAAAATTAAAACCAAGTGGGGCAGTGTTAATTCCAGCCAGAGAAGAGGATGAGGTCAGAACATGTGAGGGAAATAACATGGAGACACCAAGTTCAGTGGAGAAGGAGGGGCAGGAAATGCTCCAGCCACTGGAGCTGAGAGTCCCCTGCAGCCCGTGGTACAGCAACTGTGCCCCTGCGGCCCGTGGGGATCCACAGGGAATGCAGAGATCCACCCACAGCCCATGGGGATCCACAGGGGATGCAGAGATCCACCCACAGCCCATGGGGATCTACAGGGAATGCAGAGATCCACCCACAGCCCATGGGGATCCACAGGGAATGCAGAGATCCACCCACAGCCCATGGGGATCCATGGGGGGATACAGAGATCCACCCACAGCCCATGGGGATCCATGGGGGGATACAGAGATCCACCCACAGCCCCTGGGGATCCACAGAGGATGCAGAGATCCACCCACAGCCCATGGGGATCCATGGAGGATACAGAGATCCACCCACAGCCCATGGAGGAGCCCCATGCTGGAGCAGGTGGATGCCTGGAGGAGGCTGTGATCCAGTGTGAGAGCCAGTGGAGAGAGAGCCCTGCTTCCACGCTGGAGCAGCCTGTCCTTGGAGGACTGCACCCTGTGGAAGACTGACCCAAACCACAGCAGTTTTGGGAGGACAGTGTGCAGTGGGGGGGGATTCACATTGCAGCAGTTTTGGGAGGGCTGCTGCTCTTCAGATTTGGAGCCGCACTGGAGAAGTTCACAGAGAACTGTCTCCTGTGGGAGGGACCCCACGGTCTCCCAGGGGAATGACTTCTCTGCCTGTGCTGCAGAAGAAAACCTCAGCTGATGAACTGACCAAAACCCCATACCCTGTCTCCCTGTGCCGTCGGTGGGAAGAAGGAAGGGGCTGGAGGGGAAAGGTGTTTTTTAGGGCTCATTTTACTTCTCATTATCCTCCTCTGATGTTGTTAGTGATAAATTCACTTTATACCTCCAAGATGCGCTTGTTTTGCCCTTGGAGTACATGACATTTCGTGACATTTTTAAGGAATTAAAGAAACCAAACCACAGACTCAACTGAGAAATGCAATAACTAAGCATTTAAAGACTGCTTCAGTATCTTCAATGCCAAGATAAAGACTTTGTTGATATACAGAATTGTTTAAAGCATTATTGAATTCTGGTTGTGAGTTTGGGAGACTTCACTGGCAATTGTCTGCTTGCATGTATCCATAAACAGGTAACACTTCAGACCAAAGTGCTGAAGTGTTGAGAGACAGAGATTACAAAAATGAAACTAATGATGACAATAGGACAATGTGTTAAACAAAATGCAACTAAAATTAAGAACATAATTAAAAGAATAAAGGCAAGTGAGAGATTATCACTTTTTAGGTGACATATCCATGGAGGATGATGTACAAGCCATAGTTTTATTGTAACCTCACCTCTTATTTGTATTAATGGAATAATCAGCAAGCTTTATGAAGTACATCGGGGAGGATATTTTCTGCACCTGAACACAGGATTTTTGGTCTCATTTAAATTGTGATACTAAACTCATGTTGAGTTTAGTAGATGGTGAACCTGTCTTTTTAAAACAGTAGAATCAAGGAGGGAATAAATAATTTATTTGTATCAAAAAACAAGGGGATAATGTTTTTTCTGACAATATATTATAAACACTAGTGCGGGTACAGGATTTCATAATGAAGCAGTGGAGGACAGCAGATGTAAAAGCACACCACCTAAGATGCTGCACTGCTCCCTGCCAAGGCTGCAAGGGCTGAAATCCCTTCTCACCCCTACTTTTTTGTATTCCTGATACACATTAAATGACAGGAATTCAGAATATGTCATACCCTAATTTGAGCTGATCTAGCAGGTTCTTGCATGCAGTATTTCACCCTCATAAAGAACACTGTGGTTTAGGATACAAAGCTGTTTTTTCGAGTTGTTTTAATTACTTTTGATGGTAATCTTTTAAATCTACCTTCATGAGTGCATTCAGCACTCATCTTCTCATGTTATACTTGAGTGCATTTTCTGCATTTCATGTTCTTCAGAATACATTTTACCTTGATTTAACTCACCTACTACAAGCTTATAACATCCTTTTCCATCTGTCACTTTGTGAATTCAAATCGGATTCAAATTTACCTAGTTTTAATAGTATTCTTATGTGGAAAAGTTATTCAAGACTCATTAGCAAAGATGACAAAATTCTATATAAGATATAAACCTAATAAAACACAGTTATATTAATGTGCAAAATACTTGGACTGTATTTTTTGTTCATAAAGAACTTTTTTGTTCATAAAGAAAACTACCGAATTAAACAGAAAATGGTGATGGTACTGGAAGATTCTTGGAGAATGACTGCTGTGCAGTAAGAGAATTTTATAGGGAATTATATACAGAATTCTGTAGGAGGATTTTAAAAAGCTGCAAAAATATGCAGAAGAACCATAGAATATCCTAAGGTGGGAAGGACCCACATGGATCATTAAGTCCAGCACCTGTCTCAGCACAAGGCACTCCAAGAGTCACACCATGTGCCTGAGAGCATTTCCAAACATTTCCTGAACTCTCTCAGGTGCTGTGACCACTTCTCTGCAGGGTCTGTTCCAGTGCCCCACCACTGTCTGGCTGAAAAATGTTTTCCAAATATCTGGCCTAAATGTCCTCGACACAGCTTTGTGCCATTCCCTCAGGAATTAAACTCTGCAGCTGTTGCGTAGTTTCTACAGACAACTGTTTGCAAACTATATGCAGCTCTGAATTTCTGTACGAAGTAATCCAAACGGTAAAACAACAAGAACACACACTTCAAGGACAGTTTAGTCGCTGGAGAACTGATCCACCATCAGTTGTTTTTTTTATTTAGATACCACTACTGTACCCCAGCCAAACTGCATATTTGTTCTGATTTGGTTTTACTTATGCCATTTCACTGCTGTTACACTATACCTAGGGCTATTTCTATCTGATAAATCCTTAATTGAGTAAAGCATTGGAGATCTGAAGAGCCATGGAAAACTTCCCGGCTTCTATTGAAGACATAGTGCGAACTCTATTTTGAGAACCACCCAAGCTGCTTGGCAAGGCAGTGGTAGCTCAAATGAAAGATTTGGGGCAGAAGTTGTTCAGATTCTTTGTTATCAGAATATTTCTGATGGCGTTTAAGAAAATTATGTGAGGTACATACAGCCGTGCTAATTACTGCTTTCCTGCCTGGGCAATAGCCAGCAGCTATCGGAGAAACACGTATAAAACTTCAGGTTCCCGCTGTTACGTCAGGGTTGGGGCTGTGGAAGGATGAAGCTCTGGAGTCACCCGGAGTTACTTGGCACGGGGTTCGGCCTCTGCGCGCCGTGAACACAAGAGGGTGCTGGTCACTGTGCAGAGATTTTCCCTTAGGAAATAACGGTTTTCCCCTGGTTCTAGAAAGGAAAAGAGAGAGGGAAGTCTGCTGCCCTGAAGACCATATGGCGTGTACTGAAGAGACATGATCAAAGTCACCAGTATGCACGAAAGTAAGCTTCCTTAACAGAATTGAAGTTACAGGTATTTATTGTGTGCATCCTTCTTCATCCATCCTTCACTCTTCCTGAAATAAAAGAAAGTAGTATTAAAAAAGGATGCAATATCGTGGCATCATTTCAGCATGTCTGGGTGCTTGGATAAAGCAACTGTGTAGCTCTCCCATGTGAGGGTTTAGCAAGGTCACCCCTGTGCTCAGAAGGCACCCTGCACTGGAGACTTTTCATGCCACCCAAATTCTGGATGGGATTTTTTAGTCAATTTTGACTTGGTTTATAGCTCCAGTATAAGAATATGCTCATCCGAGCACTGTTAAATGTATATACAGATTAGTTCTTTGACCATATTCTACAAATTCAGCAGAAGACAGAAGCAGAGGAATGTACACAGTGTCTGTTGGGACATTGCTGGAAAACAGTTTAGCAGTTGGTAGAGGAATTATCACATCAGTTTGCTGGATTATGTATATTGTGCCTGGAAATGGGATATATACATAAGTGAGTAGCCAGAACCCAATTTGAACACGCAGCTAATGGTTGGTTCCCTGAGTAAATCTGGTACATTGCCTGAGGAGCACCACTTGAATTAAAATTAGTTCAGGTACACATTTGGAGAAGAACAAGAGATATATGAATATAGATATGAGAAATTTCTTATGCTTTGATTTACAATATCTTATGAATCTTGGGAATTTATTAACCAACTTCTTGACAGTAAGACAGGGGTTTAAGAAACATGGAATTTTTCAAGAAAAATAATAGTTTTGGTTGGGAGTGAGGGGAGGTTGTGCTGTATAAGAAAGACACTTATTCATTCTTACGCACTTTTTTGGTGTATATTGTGGTTCAGGAGAGATTGATGTTGAGGTAGGAAAGATAACCCAAGAATACATGGTGCTGTGTTAATTTTAAAATACCTTAAGTAGATTCTTACCGATGTATTTCAGAATTCCTACTGAGGGCACACATACTTACCTATCTATGAATCAACCAATAAATCTCCCTGCATGCACACATGCATACAGGTCAGCAGAAGACGTAAGCAAGTTTCATCATGTGATGGAAAAGGAGGAAAGAGCTTTGCAACAGTTTTCCTTTTGTATATGCCAACTTTTATCCAGTCCCTTCTTGTTCTTGAGCAAGTAGAACTACTTTTTTTAGTACAATTATTAATTTTGTATCTTCTTTCTTAAGTAAGCCTAACTTTTTCTCCTTGGAATGGCAGTAGGTAAACAGTTTCATTCCATTTCCTATTCAATTATATCCCTTTTCCTTTTTCTTACTCTCCAGTCAGGCATGTACTTCAGCACTGGAAAACTTTTCAGCTCTGAAAGACTACAAATGCAGCAGTGAATACAAAAAATACAAAAGAGCTCCTGCAATTTAAATAGGTACCTCATTTTAATAATGATTTAATTGACTAGAAACCAGCTAATAAAAATAATGCAATTTACCCCTGAATTACTGAGGAAATGCTCTACAGAGCTGGCAGAAGCCATGAATGAAACTGCTTCTAAGTACATCTGACATACTTAATGCTAGGGACATTTGTCAATGGAGATATCAAAAACAGAGCATTCATCAAGTACTAGCTTGACTATGCTCTTGGAAAACAATCTAAGAAACTCCCTGATTATGAAAGAGAATATTTTTAAGAATTTTTACCAGCAGTCAACGTAGAGTAAAATTCATTTTTTGTATTGAGATGTAGCTTCGCCTTTTGTTGTTCTATTCTTCTGACTTCATTCTTTATGGCAGAGCAGCAAAGTCTTTGTCATTTACTGAAAAAAATTCCAAGGTATGAAGCAAACAATGCTGTTGGCAAACAGCTTTCAATACAGTGCATCATCTGAGGACTACTTCTTCGTTTGACATATGCACTAGGACTGTGTGTACTGCGAGTGAACAGTTATAATCTCCCTCTGGGAAAGATGTTTTGCAGTTGGTCTGGATAAGGATAAGCCTTTGTCTTCCAGAAGAGTCCTGACTGCTACTCTACAGACAAGTCAACACAGTGAAACAAGTAATTTGTTTTTACTTGTGCCATGATCACAAAAGTATGAAAGAAGAAAAACCTTTGTTCTATGGTTTTCTTGCCTCACTGCATGTCTCAATTGTGTTAGCAATTATCAGGTAGCAGGGCAGAGTAAAGTCAGTGTTATACAGAACATGTAGTCACATGAAATCAGGTAGAGATTCTAAGTGCCAGATCCAGAGCAGAGGATAATAGAATCACTGGTAAAATCAAGTATCTTTGCTTTCTCTTTTTCAGAAGATACTTTGTGTTACTAGTTTTCAATTACCTTTCCCTCTCCTGCCTTTCCCCTCCCCAGTTCATGTTATTTTCTTGTTTTGGACAGGTGTTATATTCACAGTACATTTCCATGGTCACAGGAGCCAAGCTGGCCCACTGCTGTTAAATGTTGATGACTAATGAAGAACATCCACTGGGCTGCCTGGCAGAGTACTTATGTATTTCATTCTCCAGCTCCCTCCTGGATAAAATCTCTTCTATTTCTATCAGCACAAAGAGGCCTCCAGTTCCCTTTCCTTTTACTCACAAAGCAGGAGTAGAGTATGTAAGGGCTGGTGTTAGGATGATAAGTGAAGCACAACAACTGAGCATTGCTAAGGATTGATGTTCATAGATGTTCTAAACCAGACCTTGCTAACAATGAACTCAATTCCATGTCTGTATCCTCATCCTAAATAAAGATGGAATAATAGTTGTGCTGACACCAGCAAGGTCAGAATATCACCCCAGGTCCTTGACTTCCCCTTCCTTATAATTCTGCCCAGTCTTGTATCTGGCAAGAAAGATACAGATAATTTTCTCTGTTCAGATTTTTCCTGCACTGTTTATCATTCTTCTCAACCTATCAGATCACCTGTAACATTAATTCTAAGTTACACGCACAAAACAAGTAAATCAGTTACACTTTACTAGAAGTGCACCTATTGAGTATGTTTCTTATGACATAGTAGACAGTTTACAGTATCTAGAGTAGACGTATTGTTTCTCAATACAGTTGTTTCCTAGAGAAATAGCAAGATTTTACCATAACTCCTTTCTCATCATAGAATATGGTTATGCTACGTAGTTTGTTGAACATAAGGCCAGTACTGTTTAAGCTCTACATGTGTACTACTAAAACATTGCCCAGTGTAATGATGTTAAAAAAGAAATTTCTTCACCCTAGGCTCCTCACAGCAGAGGTTCTGACATCCAGTGCAGGAAAAAAGAACCAGATAATATAATGGTACATCAATAGGACAGCTAGAGCCTGTTAATCTATTGAAGGACCCCGTACAAAGACTCGTGGGCCTTTATTCCCTCAGAATTTATGCTTTTATTCCTCATGTGCCCGGCGTGTGCCTCTTGGTGCAATGGCAACTTTTGGTCTGGGGCCTCCTAACAGCTCATAAGATTCTTTTCCTATGACCACAGGCAGGCCAGTAACTGTTCTTATCTTGTGTAGACTCAGCTTCTGCTGAGGACTGCAGCCTCATCTTCTGGTTTGTGCTTCTGATGCACTAGTTTAGTTGGTAGAGGATGGGAAAATAAGAAGCCCTTGGTTTAAAGTAAGGACTGCTAGGCAATAACTTAAACACTGGTTTGTAATCAACATTATTCTCACTGTACATGCTAGTAGGAAAATTACTAAGAAAATTAACTCTATTCCAGCCAGAAACATCTCTAGATGAAAGCTTTCAACTATTGACATGCAAGTCCAGAAAATTCAGCTACTCATGCAAAAGCGAGTAAATTCAAGGCGAACAACATACTATATGACACTGTGTTCTAACTCTAAGTGCTTTATTCTTACTTAGAACTTGCTTATTAAGCCAAACATTAATATGTCTCCACAAGGACCAGACCATAATCATTGTTTTCCAATATCAAATCCCTGTCTCCATTTTTCTTTAATTCATTCTATCAGGTTAAGTAGCTTCTCACCATTATTTTCCTTTCAGGAAACCAAGTAATATTTATTTTGCTTATTAGCACAAGGTCCATTATCACACGCTAGGTGCTCGGATAAGGAGACACTACTTGTTTGAGAGCAAAAAGATACCTTGCCACAAGAAAAATGACAGCTGCTCTGTGGATCTGTGGTAGGTAGTAGGCACAACAGGACCTGAATTTTCAGTTCTGTCTACATCCTGCTTTTAGAAAACAGGTAATGTGTTTCAGCCTTCAGAGCTTGTTATTTAAATATCAAATTAATTTCAACATCAATCAGGAGAGGTGCATTTTCTATGTTTGCTAGAATGATGGAATTTTCTACAACTATATTTGGTGTGCTACTTCATCATGAGTGCATTAAAATAGTAAGATGTGTTATATACAATAAACATATATATAAAAGTTTAGGCATTACTTGAATGACTTCCCACTGCAGAGACACACATGGCTTAAGTGTAGAGGTGATCTATTACATAGATGAAAGTAATAAGAACTTTTGATTATAATAATTTTGTTATGATGGGTGAAGATAGTAACCCAAAGTTAGGTTTGGCAATGACATAGTCTAATCATAATAAACTTTTTTTTCATACACAGATCAAAAGCAGAACTTGAGTGACAAGAATGAGTTAGAAATGTAAAAGGACTACTTTTATGTGTACTTTCATATGCTTTTTTGTGCACAATGTACAATCAAGTTCTGTTTCATTATGTTTTTTAGAGTAGCATTACTACTCATGATACAGCCTCTAGTTTTAGATTCTCAAAGCAAAATTCTAGTTGTGTAAAGTAACACCTTATGTAGAATAAGTACATGAACAATGAAATTGCTACATAGAATTTATATTTATTTTTCATGGGGTTCCCTGTACAGTAATCATGAGACCTTGTAGATCAAGTTTTACTGGTTTATTTTTCTCAATTAAGCATTGAAAACAGATCAGTGAAATGTAGCTACAACGTTTCATTTGCGGATGCTCATTCATTTTATAACTAGCACTGTATTTTCATTGCCCAAGCCCCTCTACTAAATGGCTCTTAACAGAAAGTACAAACATGAAAAGTATACAGGGATGGAGAATACAATCAGAAAATGAAAAAATTATGTAAACAGAAATACTCATATGCAGACAACTCATAACCTCTCTGCAAATGTGTAGAAAAAAACCCTCAATTCTTGTCCCGCCCCCCAATGGCCTCCTTAAGCCCCCTTCTTTCTGCATCTCCACACTAACTTTTTCAGACCACATCAAGCTGTTTGTCGTTTGAGTAATGAAAAAACCCAAGTCAAATTCTGTCCCTCTTTTGGTTGTTAGGTAACTAATAAACACTTGCTTCATTGACTCAAAAGCAGGGCCAGAAAAATGGCATTTCAAGTTATCAATAAAGACTAAAGCTGTTCCAAATGCCCTTGACAAGGTATAACTTCCCTCTGCCGCAAACAGACAGGAAAGATGACAATATGTTGGCATAGCAGGTTTTTAGGTCAACAGCTATGCCAACATCTTGCCTCCTCTCCAGCTCTGCAAAAAGAAACTTCTTGGAAAGGTGTCTGTGGGAATTGTTCAATCTTTAAGTGTGATTTGTTTGATCTAAAATAGAAAACCGAAATTTATGTAAAAGCCTTACAATATTATGTAAAACATATAAATATCAGTCTCACAATACAGTGTGCAGTCATGCTAACGTGAGTGGGTTTTTACCCCTTAGGCTATGAGATCTAAAAAAATCTCTGACAAAAGCCAAGTTTGTAGTTCTGTGCCTATAACATCTGCAGAGCAGAGACAGTGTTTCTTAACTGTTTTTCACAAAGCAATAATGTGTTCAGGACTTTTCTTACCAAAGCATCAATAAAATCCAAGAGAGAGCGTGGATGATATAGAGCTGTATCTTATACGCTGCAGTGGAATCATATTCTCAAGTGACTTCATTTTAAATTCATTTTCTGTTTGGTTTCTCTTTTTTTCCCCCAGATTCACCTAAACAAAGAAGTTATTATAACGGAAGAGATTTAAAAACACACATTTGCTGTTATAAAAATACATCAGCAGCTTCATTCATACTTAGAAATCACACTGCCACCTTCTTGTAATCTGTTTCCATTTGCACAAATATTTGCAGATGGTATTTTTGGGAGCAGTGGATTTGCCAAGAAGACAGATTTTCAGGAGGAGAGTGGTAGTCATTACAAAACTGGAGGCAGGCTCCTCAAATTTACCTTGCCCAACCTTGCCCACAGTGCACACTTCCACTGTGTGATGGTTGATTGGTGTTTTCTTTTCACTTATTTTAAATAAAGGAAGGGAGATTTTAAAATTTATTTCTCTAATCAGGTTCTATAAAGCAGTCAGAATGGCAGAGTGAAATATAAGAGCCTAATAAGTGTAAAGACAGTTGATAACTCTCTGGAGCACATTGACGAGGTCATTCACAACACCAAACATATGCTTTATTGAACAGATGACGTCAGCCATGGAAATTGCCAACTCTACCTCTAATTTTCATTTCCAAACTCCGTATTCAAACCTGACACCTTGAATTTATATCAGCATTGTGGAGTTTTGGTAGTTTTGGGGGTTTATTCCTCCTTTATTCCTCATTTAAGAATGAAGAGAAAAGCAAAGGAAAAGTTGTTTACATTTGTTACAATATCTTTAACATAAGAAAAGTGCATTCACAGACACCTTGGTATTTTAAAATTTTGCAGGTAGTCTTAGAAGAAGCTGGGTTCAATAAAATCTTTCAAAGCTGAGGTTGCACAATGAAGCCTCCTCTGGGATTTACCTTGCTATCAATAATAAGCCACTTCAAAATATACAACCTGGAGCCCTCCAAAAAAGGAAGTGAAGATAGAACGGCACATTTTTCCATATTACATAAATAGAATAGAAAACATTCTGAAGCCAAGCACTTCATCACATTTCAAAACACAACAAGAGAGCACTTTTTGTTGTCCTTGTTAACACTTGTGTCTTTAATTAACATTGCAATTAGCATATGAGCTGTCTCACACAAATGAAAGCCTGTTTTCCACCTTACTCTCTTCTAAGAAAACTGCTGAGTTGAAGACTTGGGAATGACACTACATTTAAAAGAGTCCCTTTGGAATTATTTTTAAGGAAAAGTTCTTGAATCTACCATTTGGCAATATTATCGGTGAACTCAATTAGAATTTTCCATTCAAGTATCTCAGGAGAGGAAAAAGTTTAAATTCTTCAAAATGGAAAGTAAATTGTAAGTTTCAAATGCTTATTTCATAAAAATTCGTGAATGTACAGAAAAAAACATATTTACTTGCCTATTTTGTATTTGCTAAACCTTTCTTTCTGCCTTTAGAATTTAGTTGATAAATATGCATGAAGCTTGTATGTTCATATATAATTTTTTACCATTATCTTACAGATCTCTTATAAGCCTTATAAAACTTTTGCAATAATCTCTGAATTTGCCTTAGATAACAACTTTTCCAATACTTTTTTCTGAACTAAAAACTGCTTACATTTGGGATCATATTCTTCAGAATGTTTGCATGTACATGTACTGATATTACTAGAGGGTTTTTATACTCTGACATGACATAAAAATAAACAAGATTTAAATTAAACAGCTGCGTCAGCAGACAAGATCAGGGTGTATTAATGTCGATGCTCTCTGACCTGCCAATCTGATGTCTCATACAATCACTTCTGTCCTAACAAAGCCTGGTTTTTTGGAGGGCAGTGTATGAAATGCAGCTTAGTCTGGATTTAGGCCAAGGGAGGCATTATTTCAAAGTGTCTGTGACACTAACCCAAAGGATTTGGCATGCTGTGATGACCCGAAATCTAAACAGTTCAAACACAGGCAAGACTATGCTTTGCAGCAGTAACAGGCTGCTGCTGGAAGTTACATCCCATTTGACAAATGCATCTCTGAAACTGAAAGCAGAGATGTGTAGAGCTTGCAGAACTAACATGAGATGATTGAAGTACAAGATTCTGACAGTCTGCTGACTAAGTACCCTTGATGCCACAGCTCATTTTAGACAAAGTTTACTGTGAAAAGAAAAAAATAAGTTATATATAATCTAATAAAATTAATAGATTTTGTATATTTTGTAGATTTTCCCATAGACCCTATGAGCTACAAAAACCAACAAGTATCTGACAGTACATCAAATCCTACCAAACATATAAAGAAAACCAGCTGTTGAAAGAACCATTTTTTGACTAAGGAAAAGCTTGTAATTATGACTGATAAAACCAGAGGTGGGATAGTGCATTTTTTCTAAATAACTTGCCAACTTCACCTGTTCTCCGTGTTAAAATTACCAGTAGCAGAACACAACTTACCTTCAGAACATTTAGGTCAGAATATGAAAGGGGAAAGCAAGCAGACTACAGGCTTATTCATTTGATGTGTTAAAGCATCTCCCTCTCTCAGACTGCTCTTTACAATTTTCAAGCATGCTGCAACAGGGGACCAGGGAAGAGAGACAGCAAAGGAAGACATAACACATACGGAAGGAAGAGGGGTGATAACACAGGAGAATGGAAGCTTGCAACAGCAAGGATCTGCAGAAAGAAGAGAATTCCCCAAAGCCTGAGATGCCCTTGCAGAGTCACTTCAAGACTCTGCAGACTGAGAAGAAAGACCTGCCAGATCAGGAAAAGCACCAGGGCTGAGTAAGGCAGCCACATCTGGTCCCACATCACAGCCAGCACAACTAAGAAAAGGCAACACATGATAGCAGTAGGTGACTTCTGAGAGGTTTGGAGGTACCCATTTGATGACCTGACACACTCTAGAGAGATGCTGCTTTCTGGGAGTCGTAGCAGGGATGTCGCTGATAGGTTACTGAGCCTTGTACAGTCCACAATTACACACTGCTGTTGTTTCACATGATACAGCAACAGTGACACAGTCAGAAGACTGAGAAATATCAACGATTACAGAACCATGGCTGTGACACTAAGGAATTGTGAAAGGCAGGTAGTTTTTTAATCAGTGCTCCTGGTCAAAAGGAAATGTTCGAAAGGGCCAGTGGCATCAGGTTCAGGCTAAAGGCAGGGCAGGGACAGGTGATATTACAGCAGGGGCCCACTACAGGCTGCCTGACCAGGAACACTGAGCAGATGAGTCCCTCGGAGACAGACAGGAGCAGCCTCACATTCACAAGCCTGGTCCACAGAGGGGATTTGAACTACCCCGACAGCTGTTCAAGGGAGAATACAGCAGGACATAAGCAATCCAGGAGGTTCCTGGAATGCAGTGATGACAACTTCCCTCTCCAAGTGACAGAGTAACCAACAGGGAAAGGTGCTATACTGGACCTTGTTCTCACCAACAAGGAATGATTCAGATTAGCTAATTCTTCACTGTGAGAGTGATGAGACACTGGCACAGGGCCTGTGGCACTGGCCCAGAGAAGCTGTGGCCACCCAATCCCTGGAAGTGTTCAGTGCCAGGCTGGATGGAGCTCTGAGCGATCTGGTCTAGTGGAAGGTGTCCCTGCCTATGACAGAAGGGTTGGAACTAGATGATCTTTAAGGTCTCTTCCAACCCAATTCATTCTATGATTCTATGAAAAGTGCTTGAATCAGACACAGAACCAGTACCTCACTGAAGCACAGCTGTAACTTTAAACAAATCTTGAAACAAAGGGAAAACTACACATGGACAATGGAGGTTAAGATTTTGGGAGGGAAGAAAGGAAGGGAGAAATGATGATTGTTGATAGTGATTCACTGAGATGAACCTTGCAGTAGAGAATTCAGTTACCTTCCAACCCCCAGCATTACCTGGTTATTGTGTATAGACCTGCTCGGAGCAGGTTTAGACAACCAGTATTCAAAGCACTGGCAGCTGCCTGGAGCTTCTTGTATTATAGGACTCCCACTATCAGAACCAGAAGCTGCACTGGCATTAGCAGTAGCAGAGTATGTGTGAGGGAAAGCACCCGGAGAAAACAGGCAGCCTTACGGGCATAGTTTAATCCCTGTAATTATGCAGACCTAGTAAAGTAAAGATCTACAAATTCTGAAGCTTCATAAAACTGGGAGTTTGGGACATTCCCTCAAGGATCTTTGTTTCTAAACCAAGTATTTTGGCAGCCTCTGACATGCATGATCCATTTCAATATATTTTTTCACTAATTATAGAGAGACTATACCTAATTTCCTCAGAATAATAGCCTGAATTTTTTAAAGATAAGAGTCTGTCATAAATTGACTTAATTGCATTTTAATTAATTTTCATTTATTACACTGGCTAAAGTATTTTGTTCCATTAAATGCAGAATAGGCACATTTTTGAATAAAATAAACACTTCAAGGAGACCAGCCCAACACATGCACATACAGATCTGCTGAGGAGTAACACTCTTAATCCTACAACCAGGAGGGGCTCCAAGTTGTAGGGAGACTAAGGCCGAAGGCCTGTCAACTCTTCTACAGATGGGGTTCCCAAAGAACATTTGGTAGATTTCCGAAAATCTGAAAGCATTCTTTACCAGGAAGAAGACGGAAGGAACAAGCAGACAAACAGTTTTTAGAAGACTCTACAGTTCTATTTCCCATGCAAATTTTCAGCTGGGAATGTATCAACAATAGAGAAGCAGCAGCTGGAAATAGAAAAACATACAGCTGCTTGAAATACTCATTGAGGAAAACCTTGTCATATTTCTTTATAAAGGCTCACATATATTCCTCCCTCATACCAAATTACCTGATTACAAGGAATTCAATTGTTCATCCAGAAATATTTATTCACTTATTACTGTAAACCATTATTCATTCTAACTGCATTTGACTGAACAGAACTGTCCTCTTCCTTTAACTGAAGGATTCTTCCATACTAAGTTTTCCATGAGTTTTCTACTAGTTAAATTAGAAAAAAAGATTTCCCTCATTTCTAAAACCTATGAGATTATGACACAGCCTAATGCATATAAATTTTCCTGTATGGTCTCAAAAGACACACCCTTGTCAAAGAGATTCCAGTTAATTTCTGTGAGTTTTTAATTGAGCCTATTGGGTATACATATGCTGCTTCCCCCCCCCCCCCCCCCCCCCCCACTTTTCGGGCATGTCTTGTGTTGGCACTTAAAACATTTTTTAAAAAATGGTTGTGCAAATTTTTGTGGATCTCTGTATGTCCATGTTGAAGTTTGCTAAGGTATGACTAATCCTCACCTACCTTCACAAATGATGATGTTAAGGCTCAAGCTGAAAAACAATTTTGAATTACTTTAAATAAAATTAGCCTGTGAGCTCCTTTGATCTTTGCATTGGATACTACTTCAATCACTGAACTAATCTTCTTTAAACTGTGATTTTTGTTCTTTAAAAGAATCTAACATTTTGCAGATGGCTGTGGGAATAACAGACATACAGGACAGACTGTGTTGTTTGAGGAATGATCATTATCTGTCTTTTTCTGGATGCTGAAAGAACGTGGAGTTTCAAAACTAAGTATTATTGGGAAGACCCCAGAATTAATAATCCTGTGGAGGCCTAGTTTCTCAGATTTAGCTGAATTCCAAGTCTCTGGCATACTCAGCAATCTTTAAGGTGACCCCAGTGCCAAGGAACTGAGGTGTGTCTGAATGAGGTTGTCTGAGTATTTAACAATGCATCACTGAACCTTGACCTGCTAATACCCCTGACTTCACCTGATAATGGAAAAGCTGTCACCCGTATGCAGTTGTTTGATTCTAACATTTCACTGTCAAAAAATTCTGCCTTGTGAGTTTGTTTAAAGACAATGTAGCTTCAGTTTAATTTCATTCGCTTACATTCATGTTTATGTAGACATAAATAAAATACACATTTTATGAATATTTTAATTAAGCAATACACTTTGCATGTTCCAATGGTGAAGTCTGCAACTACTTCAAACCCTGTTGCTTATGAGTTAGATGGAAACGAAAACAATTTAAATGGGATCAGATAAAACCAGATAGCAACATATAAAACTTGCCAAGATATCTGATGCTACAGATCCACCAATGTGCCTATAGTTGTTATTCATAAAAGAAATTCCTGTGATTTTAATGTCAGCCCCTGTACTAAAAAATTACCTGGGATAAAGCCCCAGGTTTTAAACTTCACTGAAAGTGATGGATGCATTTCCTCAATAAACTCTTCGACTTATCTAATAAGTCTGCTTATCACGTCAATTTGTAAGAGTTAAAAGTGATACTACACTTTCTGAGATTTAATTCTGATTAGCTAGAAAGTCATCATGTCTGTTATCCAAAATTGAATCCAAACTTGCATGAGATACCAGTAAAGTAAGTCATGCAACTAAGCAGGAAAGTAAGAACATTCTTCCAAAAATCAAACCAGTCATTTTTAAGATCAAACACAACAATGACTAACATCAGTAAATCTGATAAAGGTGCTTGTCACAATTACATTAAACTCTTGCCTGTCTTTAAGATTAAAATATTTATTAAGAAGTTTGAAATACGAGATCCTGAGATTTTTTTAGCCCTGTATTTGGATTCCTAATAGGCGTAACATGAACACCTCTCATCCTTACTGGAAGTAAAAACTCTAAAAACCAAAATTAATTAACAGCGGACAATTCAGTCTTCTGGGTAAATGGGATTTTGCCACTGACTTGGTGGAAGCATGGACAGACTAATGCTTCTGTTTGGAAGTCAGAATGTGAATGAAACCAGAATGAGGTTAACAGCATTTCCTGTCTCCTGTGTGAATTCTGTCATTTTAACACGCTCCATAAGGCATTAGTATGCCATGGGAAATAATAGGCTGCCATAAAAAAAAACAAAGCAACCAAAAAAACCCCCAAACAAAACAAAACAAATGCAAACCATAAAGTAATTCAGGTCTTCTGAATTACTCCAATTACTCTTTCTCCAATGACAATTGATGAGGACAGTTAGCTAATATGTAGTTGAATTAAAAAAACCCAAAACTTAAAAATTTGCTAGGATAGACGTCAGTGATGATGGGAAATTCTGCAATCCTTAAATATGAACAGGGCATTCTGTAAGCTTACAGTAAATTTAGCTTTGTCCCTGGAAGATTAATTTTAACAGCATTTTAATAATGAAAAGAATGGGTGTGATTTTTCTTCAGGAGTGTCTTGTATACTGCTAGTACATGTATCCACATAAAGGGGATGTAATGGATAGCACCTAAACACATTGTTTGATAAGATTATCATCTTGCATTTGGAGCAAAGTTTGATATAAATGACAGATACCACTTAAGTGGAACAACTAAGGTAAATGCTGCTTTGTGAAAATGTAAGCCCACTAATATTTGTATATTCTCTACTGGCAAAGAAACAGCCTAGGTTTTACTTCCTTTATTTGACCAAACAGATTAAGAGAAGCAGATCTCAAGGCTCAATCAAAAAATTCGAATGTGCTGTAGCAACACAGAAGTGTTGTCCACATTGTCCTGTTCATATAAATAACATTTTTATTATTGCTGTCGTAAAAGGAGATCCCCACTTTTTATGTGATGGTGTAGGATGCACTTGCTGAATGGCCATGGCAAATGGTAATGACAATGGCTTTGGTCTGTAAAATTGTATTTAAGTGCACTATGATACACTGACCTAAGGGCGCAGCTGGGTCTGAACAAATATGTAACAAATACGTAAGGAACCCTCTGTTTCATCAATAGGTCATGGTAACTAATAAAGGATGTATGGAGCCAAAAGCAGAACACAGTAATTTGTTAAGCCTTTAAACTTGTTATTTCTACCCTGTGTGTTTCTACCCTTGAACTGCAGGGTAAGGCAGATATAAAGAACTTGCAGGCATATAGTGGCATTAGTTACTGACCTGCTGTTCATCCCTAGTCTACCAAATTAACCACTAAGTCTAGAAAAATGAATCACAGCAACATGAGGTATAAATTTCTCTGCAGCCCACAGGTTGTCAGTTGTCCAAATTATTCAGCCCGTTTTTTCCACTCAGGGTAGAAACCAGACACTGATTCCTCAACATAGGAAAACTCAGAAGTTGTAAGGCAAGTTATTGCACTATATTCCTCATAGAGGCATGCAATATCCATCCTTTCCTTTGCATTATGATTAGTTCATATTAGCCATAATATTAGGGAAATAGGTTCGTGTTACCCACAAACTGTTGTCTTGCTACTGTTGTCACTTTAACAATTTATTAGTTTACAGGCTAAGACTTCCACAACCACCTGGTTACAAATGAATAAAAAGTTGGTATAGATGTCTGTCTTAAAGGAGTTGGAGAGTTAAAAACACATCATTATTCCCTCAAGATTTTGAAAAAAAAAAAATTTAATTTATCAACTTAGGAAATCAACTATTCTGTGCTATTTTCTGTTTCATTTTACTGTCCCTGACCCTATCTATCTGAAATTCTCTTGCACTTTAAAGCAAGGTGTTAATTACTATTCCTGGGTAACTTCTTGCAGGGGCAGGTGTCTTGCAAATGTGTTCGTGCAACTTAAAATGTTCTTAAAATAGCTTGCTGTGAGCAGCATGCTCCTAAGTAGGTCTAAGAAACACTGATTAAGTAAAGCTCCCTACTGTGTCGAGAACATCTTTATTGGAAAGAAATTTCAAATTAACCAGGGTTCATCTAGATTTCTGACTCTTAAGTATGGTTTAATCCTGCTTCAGGCCAAACCAAGAAAGTTTTGGGTTTCAGTTTTGGGCTCAGACATTTTCAGTTCACTGCATAGAAAGCTGTCTAATGTCTACTACAGTGCTGCCTTTCTTCCCCTTCATGCCATTACCTACATTGCAGTCACTGCTGGTAAAGACACAACTTGTTACTGGAAGTTAGGGTGCATCAGCGATGAAATGCTGGGGACACAGAAATTGTTGATGGAATTTTGCATTTTCTTGTATTTTTTGTGGGTTTTTTTTTGTTTTTTTTAATGTGGAGTTTTAAAAGGTAGTAGATTGGCAATTCTGAAGAAGAATCATAGGAAAAAGGAAAGGTTCACCACGATCAGCCAACAAAAGTTATGTGGATAGCACATGCTAATTATTCTTCCTCAGGCAGAACATGTTAAAGAACGTCTCTCCCTTCAAATGGTTAAACCAACAGCCTCTAGAGAATAGGTTTCCAGGGTCTACAAGTAGTGGGACTGGTGGATAAGTACTGAATCCAATCTAAGGGTACAACAGGCATCAAAACAGAAGACTCAGAGTGGCTGGTCACTTGTGATGGAGGATTTCTTGGACAGTCATCACTGGAGAAGTCCTGCTGAACTGGTCTCTGAGGGGTAATACATCAAGACCAACACAGTAACAAAGAAAAAGATTTTTTTTTTTCCTGTCCTGTTAATAAACACCAGAAGATTTTTATGCTCAGTAAGTGTTCAATATCTGAGCATAACTAATTTAGCCAGAAAAATGAATTGCATTACTTGTTGCACCCAGTAACAAAAATTCCACTAAAGCAGCATTGGACTGGAGAATGTCTGCACAGCTACTGCCAGAAAACTAACCTCTAAGTGGATTTTGAAAATAATCCCATGATGCTTTATTGTTTAAATGAAGCTACCTTCTCTTTTAAGGTCTACTTGAGAAAATCTACAGAAAACCTATTGACTTAGTCTTTGTTCAGTTTTGGTTCTTTTTTTTAAAATAATTAAATGAGTTACCACTATTTGAATTCTTAAATTCTGAAATAAAAGAATGAAACCTATAAAAGAGTTATTTTAGGCATAGATTTTATATTAAAAATCTGCAATGGATTGAAATTTTCTCATTAATATTATCATGTATTGAAGTGGGTAATGCACATGTACATAGTAAAAGGAAGAAATATCTTCTTTGCCACCCCTAAACAATATTAATTAATTAAAACAAGATTTCATGGCCATAAGATCTTCATCAACAGATTTCTAAACAGACATTTTCTGTTAAAGTCATGCATTCAAGGAAAAAAATGCATCTTATTAGTGCAAATAATGTTGTACCTATTTAGTACAAATATTGAAATTGGACTCCAGCCTTACAAGTTTGGTTTTTTCTTTTTTTAATACTAATTTTAAAGAAGCTTTAAAATGCATTCAAACCATAACACTTCAATGCTCCTTTGCTCTGTTTTAAAAATCTTACATATTTTAGCCTCTAATTTTTATCTCCTGGTTACTCTGGAAAAGTTGTAAATACTATTTATAAAGACAACTGCTTCTTGTATTTTGCTGCAGGAAGTATTGGTTCAATTTCTCTGAATGTCAGGGTTAGTTCTGCTAAACAAGTCTGTGGAAATGACTGGAACACAGCACCCTACCAGATCAAATCTCAACAGATAATTATTTACTGTCAAACAGAAATTTCAAGAAATTTGATTTTGTATTAACAATATTACTAGCTATATGCTCAAAAGATTTTCTCCTAACAAGTGTTAAAATCTTCTGTCTTGTACTGTCAATTCAAAAGACTGCAATCTGGAAAATCAGTAATTGTACTACAGAAAGGACAGACTTTGCACTGCTTGCTGCAGATGTTACAGGAGATACATAAATTAAGAATACTGGTGGGAGAAATGAAAAGAGTTATTTTGCTGAAAGACCCCCTAGAAAGCAGAATTCCTTCTCAAGCCTACATTTCCTACACAAAGCAGGTACCAGACTTGTTCCAAAGTTTTTGGAAATGCCTACTAGTTGGTAGCACTTTGTTTTCGGAATAACCAGGATGAAATACTCGAAGAGAGAACAAGAGGTGTGATGAGAATCTCCCTGCTATGCTGCAGAAATGGTCACCGAAAGGATATCAAACTCAGCCAGGATACCCAGGACATGCATCTGACTGTATTTACCCTACTATTTACCTGAGTCTTGCAGGTTTTGGGAAATTTGATTAGTTTGTTACGAGACACTCAGAAATCACACAGACACTTGAACTAAATGCACATTTAGGAAAAAAATTCAAGAAATGGTCTTTGGTCTGCAATAGATAAAATTAAATAAAGTCAAAAGCTTAATTAAATAAATGAGGTGAATGGTATTTAAAAAAAAAAAGAGAGAGAGAATAATTATTTCATCAAATGAAGATGGGATTCTACTAAGCGAAAAACAGTCAGCAAATCTTACTTCTCTGGATTTGCTTTTTGCTGTTTGCTTTTCAGTTTAGTAGATGTGTTTTACAATAAAATTAGCCATTGTCTTTTAAAAGAAATTACATCTCTCTCTTCTTGTGGCCAAAAAAAAAAGGGGGGGAGGGGGGAAGGAAAAAAGAAGGGTACACCTTGTGAAGGCCAGACGTCCTTGCTAAGAAATACCAATGCTGGTGTCACAAGCAGACTCATTTTGTTGCTGCCCTGGATCCATGGACATGCATTCTAAACCTGCATATGACTCGACAAAATGGACTTTGCTACAAACTGATTAATTTTTTGGTCAAAACAGAAAGATGTAACTCCTTTTAAAAGATAACAGCTAACATTATTGTAAAATTTGTATCAACACATCTACTAAACATGGAAAACAGACAGGAAAAGATGAAATCCAGAGAAGGAAGATCTACCGATTGTATAGTAGGATGGAGCAATCCTATCATTTAGCATCAAGTCTCTCTTTAAAAACAAATGTCAAATTTAAGAACTAATTTATCTGCCCTATTCTCAGACTTGTCATAGTTCATTCCCATAAAGACATTCCTCCTACCACTAACCTTTCCTCTGCTGGAAAGTTCTCACAGCATCTATTCACCTGCCAACTTCATAGCATCACTAACAAGTGAGGGAAGACCAAGACACAGAAGAGACAGCCAGAGCTATTCTGAGCTGAGCCCAGCATTAAGTTCATCTACACTGTACAGGCAAATTCCTTTCCCTTCTGCTCCCAGCCTCCTCAAAGAACAACCAAATCCCCAGTATTATTCTTTGCTGAACTTTACCTTTATGGTGGGTTTTGAACTGCCAAGAACAAAATTGTGATTGAATTCCTCAATTCTGCCCATCCTGTAATTCTTCCCACCCACTAGACATGTTACTTCTCATATCATGTAAGGCAATGCTGTGCCTTCTTTTTCTGGACAGAACCTGACTGTCTTCTTTATTGATATTTAAGGAGAAAGAATATTGCTTAACTACCTGTTTCCTGAGGAGACACAATAGCCACATGGGAAATAAATGGAAATAACACAAAAAATCACTAGCTAAGACCACAAGTAGAATTTAGACAAGGATTTATTTTTTGCTCATAATTTCCTCACTTTCATCCAGCCCTGTGCTTTCTCCTGCTGTTCACAGCTCCTTCATACGATACTCTTACACTAAGAAATAAAAAGCAACCCAAATAACTGCACATAGTAGAACAAATGTCATTCCCATATCTGAGATTTTAGAGTTCTAGGAAGTCTCCAAAAAGAGGAGACTTAATTTTTGTTTGCTTAATTTATTGGAATAACTTGGTCAAACAAAAAGAAAAAGAAACTTCAAGATAAGGGACCACTCAAAAGTAAGCAGGGAGTGGGCTTCCTCCTGTAGTTAAGGACAATAGTGGCTTGTTCTTTTGCTAAGCATCCCAACACAGTGACACATGTCACCTCAAAGCAAAAAGCCCAATTCTATTCCCAGGATAGAAACTCTTCTGTAACTGCAGAGTGTTCTGCAAATATTTAAAACAGCCTGTTTGCTTTACAAAATCCAAAAAAGGCATAAAGCTGCTGCCACCTCTACTCACACAAAGTCCAAAATTTGAGGTCAGTCATAGTGCAAATGCATTAGTAATCAGCCTTTACAGGTATGAAGATACTTAAGAGATTTTTTTCTCTATATACTGTTATGCTATTACCTACAAGTAGTAGTCTGTTACCTTGAAAACAACACTTACCTTGTGTTTCTCAATAGGAAAAATCTTGTCTTAATTTTAAAGGTTTAAAACTCATTCAGTATGAAGAAAAGTTTATTTACATTGAGAATTCAATCATATACTGGGCTAATTATAACTGCCTATCGAACTTTTCTTTACTCCTCCCCAAACCAGATACAGGAAGCATTAAAAAAACAACGGCTACACACAACTGTGACACTTGTTATAGAGTCCAGATGTCAAATACCGCAGAATAAAATAAAGGTTATGACTGTTCAGCATAGACTTGGGCTAGTCAGGTGGTGTAGAAGGATGATTTTTTTTCTCCTGTTTTTAACCAACTCAGCCACACATGGACTCAGACTCTTCTCAGTCATAAAAGTTACAACTAAAATCTTTTTACAGATGAGAGGGTATTTTACTTCTCATAGTAAAAATTCTGTCTTGAAATAATCTATAAACAAATACCCTCCTTAAACTATGTGTCTCTGAATACACATGCAGGGTAAATACTTTTGTCCTAGTTCTACTATCTAAAGTTTTCTGAAAAACGAAGTTAAGTGGCCTTAGACAGAAACAGTGCCAAAGGCACATTTGACTTGCAGTGTAGCCTCACTGTGCTCATGGGTTCCTTCTAAATACAAAACATTAAAATTAAGAGCTTCCAACAAACCATGGGCTGCGAGTCCATAGTCTCTGACACTTTTTTAAACAAAAAACCATAACAACAAAAACACCGCCTTCCTCCCCTAATAAAGTAGCTCAGAGATTACAAAAAAAAAAAACAAAAAAAAAACAAAAAAAAACCAAATTTAAAATGTTGTATTGTTTATAAGTTTTTGCTGACTGAGAGCATAGACTTCAGAAATTTTTTTGTACTATGTCTCAAGCCCTGTCATAGGAATGAAAGGATCCAGTTAAATATTGTGGAGGAAACTAGTGCGAGCAAAAAGCAGCATGTTTGAGAGTATCTGTGGGAAGAAATATTTCAGAGACCTGTACAGGGCTAAACATAACCAAGTATGTAATCAAACAGTACGTCTTACCAATGGCGAGCTGTAAAGCGCGGTAGTTGCCCTACAAAAGCATTCACCTTACACCACATCTGAGCACCACGGCAGGGTCTGCCTGTGGCTTTGTCCCTTTTCCCATTATTTGCGTGAGAGAAAGTTGTTCTTTGATCCTTACCGTTCACTCCTTAAGCACATTCCAGCTAACAGGATACCTGTTTCGCGTTAGCGCAGCTACTGTTTTAACAGGAGAGTGACTTTCAGCACTTCGACTCCCCGGCCGACGAGCAGGACCACCCTCTGTTCCGGGGCCGCCGGGAGCCGGGAGCCGCGGAGCGCCGCGGGCGGGCCCGGCAGATCCGCGTCCCTCCGCACGTACCTGAGCCCCGCCGGCGCCGCCGCTCCCGGAGTACGGCCTGCAGCGCTCCGGGGCTGAGGGACACCCAGACCTGCCTGCGCGTCCCCTGCCGCCACAGGGCTGGCGAGCGGCCCTCGGGTCCCTTCAGCCCGAGCACGGGCTTCTCGCTTCGGAGACACCGCGCTCCCCTTCCTCCTAACCAAGCCCGTCCCGACAGGAGGACTCCCTGCTGCGGCTCACCTCCGGCAGCGGGAAGGGAGGCCAGTCTAGCCCGCGACGGTTTTGGGCTCCACGCACCCCCGGACCCAGAGGGGACCACCAGGGTGGACCTGAGCCAGCACATCCGCCAGCCACGGCTCCTCAGAGCGACTCCGTCCGTACCTGCAGCGGCGGACGGGAGAGCTGGGAGAGCCGCGGCTCGGCTGCTCCGCTCCCCGCCCGTCCCCACCGCCGCACACCTGCCGCTGCCGCGCAGGAGCGGCCGCCGCCAGCCCCGAGCGCTGCCCTCGCCCGCGGGGAACACGCCTCGCCATGCCGGGGCGGGGGGGCCACGCTGGGCCGGGGCCAGTCCCGACGGCCGCCGCCTACGGCCTGCCCTCTCCCGCCGCCCCCGCTCGCCTCCCTCCGCGTCCCCCCAGGAGCTGCTCCTGGAGCGGCCGGGCCCACGGGCGCGGTGCTTGCCCTCCCTCCTGAGCCGCGCTGCGCCCCAGGTGCTGCCCCCCGTGCGCGGTGCGCGGAGACCCGGGGCTACCGCGGGACAGCCGCGCCCGAAGCTCCTTCTCCGAGAGCCAGTGCGAGTGGCAGCCAGCTCCTGTCCGGGAGCGAGTCCTGCCGCAGGTGCCGGCCGCAGACCCGCCCCTCTGCCCGAGGCGGCTGGCAGGCCCCGGCCGTCCTGCCCACCGACTCCTCGGGACCGCCGGCCGGGCAAAAACCCCGCAGCGGGCGCTGCGACCTCCGGGCTTGCACCCTGTCGCGACAGCAGCAGGCGACAGGGCAGAACTGATCTTCTGGTGGGCATACAGGCTGTTCACATGGGCAGTGTACACGTCTGTACGCAGAGAAATCTGTACATCTACCATTTCAAAACCGTACGTCTCAAACACCAGCCTTCCGACGTTGAGTGTTAGGTAGCTTTTGCCGCTTCCTGTCCATTTTAGAGCAAACAGCAATATATGGTAGCATACGCAAGCTATCAAAGCCACCTGATACTTTCTGCAGTTCCTATGGTAGTAGGACAATCACATCTTAATTTTAATTTTTTTTTTTAAATCAAAGGTCTTATCTTTCGTATGCAGAGAGAAAATGTTGCTTATCCAACCTGACAGTACAGTTGGGAAACACAGTCAAACTTTTGGACCTAATTCCTTATGGATGAAAAGAAGCAGCAAAATACAAGATTAAAAGTAAAGTGAAGGTTAAATGCAGTGTTTGAAGTAGTCTGTTGGGTTGGTTCAGAATAGAGGTAGAGAATACTGTTGTAGCAGAGCAGGGCGATGGGTGGGTTTTGTATCCTGTTACTCATGGAAGTTGAACCCTCATGATCTCTCGCCGGTGGTGTTTTACTCATAATCTGAGTATGCTAGAAGCTGCAATACAGAAAAGCTAAAAGCACGTTTAAAATGTGACCTTTAAAATAACATTTCTGTATGAGATAGTCAACTCTTTGGAGTTGACTCAAGTCTTTGGAACTTTTGTTCCAAAAAGTGCATAGGCATGCACCACAGAGAAGCATGCTGCTAATTAAAAATTGTGCTAATTTCTAAATTTAGCTACATTTACTTCCAATACATTTTTTATAAAGCAGTGATTAGACAAAAATATATTTCTTTATTCCTGTTCTGGTTTGTATTCTTATCAAAAATCTTTGTATGGAGTAATTTTCAGTATTTCCTTCTGTGCTCCATTAATTGCTCAGCGCCATGTTCTTTTATGTAATGTTCTCGCAGCAATTTGAAACATTCTTTTGAAATTAAAAGAAGGCAATTGTAAACCCACAAAACTGACAGAACAACTAGTGAGATAAAATCTTCAGGTGCCTAGCTAAGAGGATTTTCAGTTATGCACATGCGGACTGTTTTTCCTCAATGCCTTCTGTAAGAGATGGCTCAACGGTGTTCCAGGAGAAGGCTTGCTGACTTGAGATAGCCATTAGTTCCCTGCTTTTTGTGTTGCAAAACTGGCTGTCGATTTTTTTGCAGCTGCAAAATTGTGTCAGTTTTAGTCACCTTCCTCTTGATGAGAGAAGAAAGCAATACGTGCTACAAAAGCAGTCCCTCACCAGTTTACTGCACAGCCAAGCAAGGCTTGAACAGACCTCCCAGCACATATGAATTCCCTTTCTGCCTGTGCCAGTGCATTACAACTCAGTTCATTTCTGGTGGTGGGAGCTGTTGCTCAGGTGTTTTTCATGGCATAGACAATATTCACATGTGTTGAACAGGCTTCCTCTGCTTCCAGTCACAATTAATACAGACTGACTTTGTAAAAAACACAGAAATTCCTTGCTTTAAAAATAGCATTAGGGGCGTAGACTAGAAATATCTTAGTCGTACATACAGGGCTGCTACTGTGGTGTACCTTGGCAAAATCTTTTGAAAGGGATGAAAGAACCACCAAACAAGACTGGATTATTAGAAGATAAAAGCAACAACAGCCACACAAGGCTAAAAGATGTGTGTGTCAAGCTGGTCATATAATTTCCAAGAGATTTGTGTGTGTTTAGTGAATTGATGCATATCAGGAAGTGCAGATCCCCTGGATTTGTATAGTATTATATGTGTTACTTTTACACTTTTTATTGTCCATGTGTGCTATGATTTTAAATTCTAGTCCAGTCAAACATAATCCTTACCCTGTAATAAAGTTGGAGCCATAGCTGCTTGTTGATCCACGTGGTATGTGTTGTGTTAAGTATTATAAAACACTTTTGAATCACAGAATCACTAGGTTGGAAGAGACCTTCAACGTCATTGAGTCCAAACCATGCCCTAAGACCTCAACTAAACCATAGCTCCGAGTGCCACATCCAATCTTTTTTTAAACACATCCAGGGTTGCTGACTCCACCACCGCCCTGGGCAGACAATTACAGTAATTTATTACTCTGTCCATAAAAATGTTTTTCCTAATATCAGCTTGTATTTCCCTTAAGACTTAAGGGAACAGCTTAAGACTGAAGATCATCAGTTAATTTTTTAAATAGTTTTTCTGGTATTTTTGTTGACTAGGAATACATTTTTTGCCCCTGGATTTGACAAGGAGTGCTTTTTTTTTCCAAAAGCTCATGACAGCACAGTTTTCTCACCGTTGAAATAATTTTAAGATATATCCTGAATGAAATCTCAAACTAAAATTGTGTTCTGTTCTGTTGACTTTTCTCCCCATCTGGTCAAAACATGAAAGCTTTCAGACTACTTAAAACTGCAGACGAAATGGGAAAAAAAAAAAAGAAATTGAGAGAGGGGAAAAAAATTAGGGAGCATTTTTTACTGTGAGGTGGTGAGACACCTGAACTGGTTACCCAGGGAGGTCCTGGGTGCCCCAAATCTGGCACTGTTCAAGGCCAGGTTGGATAAGGCCTTGACTAGTCTGGTCTAGTGGGAGGTGTGACTGCCCATGGCAGAGGAAGTTGGGACTGGATGATCTTTGAACTCCAGTCCACCCCCTTAACATATTACGATTCTATGAATATACTAAAAGGACAACTCAACTCTTATGCTGAAAACCGTTATACAACTTCAAGAAACGTCAAAAAACTGAAAGGCATGTATGTCCACCTACTATTTAAAGATGTAATTGTCCAAACTACATTATTTTTAGAAGCACCTACAAATCCACTGAGAGAACCTTTTATTTTGATATACTTTGTGGGGCTTGAAATACTACACATAGTTCCTGCTGCCTTTTTCTGTTGAAAGTTAAAGCTCTAAAACCTAAATTCCAGTCTCTGGGTTTGCTGAGCTTATATTAGTGCCACTTTTTTACATCCATGTAGTGGTTTTTACTCAAGGATATCACCACTGAAGCAAAGAGTTCTTTGAAAAGTCACCCACTATGTGTCTAGCACAGGTAAGAAACAGGGCTCAGTGAGCTGGCTGAAGTACTGTACTGAGTCAGGGAACTACAGAAAGCCCTCACTAGCCAGAAACAAAGAACAGTCCGAGAGACGTGGGACTGCTCAGCTCCAATAGCTGCATTCCCTGTGTGCTGATCTCCTTTAAAGACTGAAAACTTCCCTGGTCAAGTTTGGAAACTTCCAGGTGGTGAAGACCCTGGAGGGGATGTCAATGTAAATTACAGCTCTTCCCCTGGGTTCTCTCCACGCCACCCTGCTGTGTGCATCAAGGTCCGAAGTGGTGAAGGGGAAGCCACTGCCTCTTAGGCAAAACTGAGTGTTTTACACAGTTCGGGCTCTTTCCATCAACTTTGCAATGTAGGAGGAAAGCTAAGGACCTCACTCAGAATTCGTGTATTGTGGTTATTGAGCCACGAGGAAGGCAACCATAGAGGAGGTAGAAAAATTTCTTCAGTTGCTTTTCTGGCAATGTGTAACTAGTTCTTTTACCAACATACTATACAAAATGAACTTTTACTCTGACTTTTTAATGTCTTCCTTGAAAGAGAGAAGGCAGCCCAGAATGGTATAGAAAGTTTTCAAGTAGTCCAACAGTGCCATGACACTGCCATATCTCTACCAGTTTTATCCTGCATGGTCAGGACTGACTTCCCCTTCAAATTTGATAGAAAATACAGTATTAAATTATACATTATATTAAATATATATTATGATTAAGTTACATTTTCCTTTAAATTATCTCTTTTTCTGGAACAATTGGTTAGTTTTTATCAGAGAATCAAAAATTCTTATGGGTTTGAAGTTTTAGTTCTGTTTTTCAAGAGCACCTGTCATCTTTTGATCTGAAAATTCTACCACTTTTAGCCAACTGTGCTACTATATTAAAGGATTTTATTAACAGTAGTCTCTGGAAACTGAAAATTACTAGGAACTTTTTCATAATGAAAGCAATGTTTATTTAATCTTGTGTGAGCTTTTTTAAGCTAACCCCTTGATTTGGAGAGGGAAAAGAAAAGAGCCTTAAGATTTTTAAAAGCCTTGGATTAGCAAAAAGTTGTAGGAGTCTGTAGTTTTAGAATTTCTGTTTTATGGAAGTAATTTTTTTCTTGTGTCTCCCTTTTTTCTGTTTATCGGGAAGAGTAGTAAGTGATAAAAAATAAGGTATATACAGAACATTAATAAAATGCAGAATCTCAAATCTATATGAGAAACCCTGAGTTCTGTGGCAATGCTAGTCCAATTTGAGGCTGTAGTAGGTGTTTTTGAGTGATTTGAGTGAAACAGCATAAGCTCTCCTGTCTGCCAGCTTACCTGCCCTATTCCTTTGATCCAACACACCTCACTCCTCCACTACCTTCACACAGACCACAGAGGCTGCAGACATGCCAAAAAGAAGTGAGTTCAAGAGAAAGTGTGTGCTTGCACACACACAGCTTTCACCAGGAAAAACAGAGGATGCATGCAGAGACCATGAAAGTGCTGCTTAACCCTGTACAGGCTGTTTTGGTAGAGTATTTGTTTAGCTGTGGCTTTTTGATACTCTTTTGTCTTTCATTTCTAGGTAAAAGAAACATTGTGAAATTAATTAATTCACCTGTAAGACAAAGGCATGAATAGCAGATCTCAGCTACCTCTCCAAGACCAGTTGGTTAATTCTATCAGTGACAATATTAAAACAATGAGAGTGTGAACTGAGCCTCCTGCAAGCCTGCAGAGTGACAGGTGGTCTCTTAAAGGTTGCTTTTCAATAATACCAAAGGGCCTCTGATCTGATGAACAGCTGAGGAACATAGAACTTACTAATACAGAGCACTTTGCTGCTGCTCTTCCCCTTCTCTTTAAATGTGTGTAAGGCAGTTCTCTTGTCAGTAGCTAAGCACCATTTGGTCTGACTACCAAATTTTGCATGTCAGAAGGAGTGCAGTTAAACTTTTCTTTTTTTACTGGATACCTGACAATGAAAAAATTCTAGTGCTTTAAAGTGTAACAAGACCTAGAAAGCCACATGGATAAAAGAATAGAAGTTGCTCAAAATTAAAGTATTTCCTTCATATAGAAAACAAAATCCTCAAAGAAACTCTCCAAACTTGATTAGCAATCTGTTGATTCTAGAATTCTGCCTCTCCTAAGTGTTGCAGCATTTGGCATTCATTTGATTTTCTCTGCTTTACATTAAAAGCTGAACTACTTCAGTGAGGGGAAAAGCAGGAGTTTTGACTTCACAACTACTAGCTGATTCTTCATTAAAAGTTTAAACCCCTCATAAATAGGTACTTTATTGTGCCTCTACAGAAGCATTATGAGATACTGTAGACATGTCAAATGTAGGAACAGTGTCTTTGAGGTTGACCACTACATAGGAAATCCTCCCACAAGCAAGACTAGACTATGTATTCACTTCCTTATACACTTTAGTGAGGAACTTGTGGGTTACCCTTTCCACAAGCTTCGGTAATTTGAAGAACTCCATCTCTGGGCTTTCTCCTTTTCAGACCACAGTTTGACAAATTCTTGGTGATTTGCTTGTAGAATAGATATATATATATCAGCACATTTTATCATGAAAGAAAGATACATTGAAGATAGCATGAAAGAAAGATATGTTCAAACGTTTGTAAAACCTGTTCATGTGGCCTTGACATGAATACTTACCAAAGTGAAGTATTGAGCTGATAATCAAACAGATCCATCCACACAAGGTTTCATTATCCACGTCTCTGTAAAATTCTGGTATTAGTTTTCTGCTGGTTTGAAAAATTTAGTTGCTGTAAGCTCCAGTGCCCAGAATATGTAGGTAGAAATCAGAGGGAACAGGATTTCTTTTCCAGGCATATTAGCCTTAGTACTTTTCACCCACAAAAAACTAGATAAATGACGTTAAGCAGGTAGATATTATGGCCTCATTTTACTGCTGAGGACGCTTGGGATCAAACAACACAGGCAATCTTTATGAATACATACAGTGTCATAAAAAAGCCTCTTTTGTTTTCTACGTTAAAACAGAGATGCCAAGAGAGTTGCTGTCTTAAGAGACAGAAGTTTTGTGGTGGCGTGAGCCAGAGTGTGCCTTTCACAGCTACTGTGAACTTGTATCTGCACTTGATTACCACTGAAGATGAGTAAGGGGATAAAGAGTAACAACTGAGTAACACTGATAGGTCAATGATTTTTGGTACTGTATAGCACTGAAACTGAAGGTTAGAAACTTTCGGTGTCCTTTACTTGGAGCAACGTAGTTGTGTGGGTTACAGACAAGCAGAGGTAGTTTTAGAAGAACCCTATCAGTGTTAGAAAAACTGTAATACAGGAATTCTCTGATTTGAGAAAAAAAGAATGCTAGCCACGTCACTTGGTTTACTGCTTGGATATTGTCAGCACCACTGATTTGGAAATTCCTGTTCACGTTTAATCAGGAAAATATTTCCTAGGAGGATAATGCAAGATTCACCTGTTTCTTCAGCCAAACCAGTTACAGAGCAAATTTACCATCTTTGCTTATGTTGGGCTTTGTCTGCTTGTAAAGGTCTGAGCACAGTATCCATAATTTGTTGGCCTTTGTCTGCTTGTAAAGGTCTGAGCACAGTATCCATACTTTGTTGGCCTCCTTTTCCCTCCAAACCTGCACAGTGAGTGTCTGACAGGCTAAAAACTGTTCATCTTTCTTTGGATGTCTCTCCCAGGGAGCTTTATACAACGGTGTTACAGGAAACAATGAAGTCAGAAACAAATGAAGAGATCCAGGCTTTTCAGCACAGCTGCTACTGATTTGCTGGAATGATGGAACTTGCCTTATATGGGATCCACATGTTGTAGAGAGAAAGGAGCAGAAAGGCGGCACAGCTGTTGTAATTGGGAAGTAGTTGCCCATGGGTGCAAGGGTGCTCCTTTCTAGGGATTCCCATGGTTTGTACAGCTGTTAGTGTTGGTGCTTCCCCTCAGCTCTGTCCTCAAAGCAGCAATGGCTTGAGATACCCATGAAAAGTAACACACAGAGTTTCATTAGCATCTGTGCTTCGTGGGTTGTACAGAAGCATTTGAGATATTATGGAAGAAAAATTTTGTTGAGTTTGAGTAACTTATGTTACAACAGCATGTGTGCTTCTAGGAATGGCCTTTTTCAGTCTGGGATATCTCTTCTCTTGTTATCTCTGGTAGATTCATAGTGGTAACTTTTTCATCTCTAAACTTTCCATGGAGTGCTTGTATAGTTCTACCTAATTGTTTTTACATCTGTTTCATTGAACTCTTGCTTTAAGACATTCATTGAATTCTTACATTTTGATATTTTCTTTATTTAGTCAGGTACTAGCCATCCATAGTGAAGCTAAGCTGCGTTAGTGTTGCATGGAAAGGTTGTGCAAACTGAAAATATCTGATGAGAATGTATTCAGAAATTGTATTTATTCTCTATGACTGAAATAAATTCATACAGGGATGGACATTTGAAGACTATAATAGAAAAATTTGAAGGTTATAACAGTGAAAATCCTCATTTTGTATGCAGTTGGAATGTGTTAAATGTATCTGTCTTCTTTATTTATTATACCCTTGCACGCTCAATTCATAAGGCTGCTTTTGAAAGTTTAGTCTAAATTATTTGTCTAATACAGGTATTGCATCTGATAAAGCATGTTGAGATATATGAAATTTCTAATCAGAAACTCCTCAGAGCCTCTGAGGAGTAGCTAAAACACGCTTTTTGGAAAGCAACACCCTGTAAGAGACAAATAATTTAGCAACAGTCAGAAAGTGGTTTTGATACACAATACCTCTAGGTGTTGGGGAGAGCGATTTTACTGTATGCTATTGTCATGATGTGAAGCCAATACATCAGTTGAATTTAATTGAATGTGGATTAAGCTTTCTGGAAGTAATTAATGACTATTTATAAGTCATCATTTCAGAAAATGTTAAACTGCCTTTTTTTGCCACAAGACTTTTTTTTTGCTGTTGATAAAAGATTAAGGAATGAAAATTTCAAATGACTGAGGTATCTTTTCTTGGCCCTAAATGAAGAAAACCAAGAAGCTCTGTGATGTCCCAGGCCTATATATCAATAATGAACTGTTCAGCATCTAAACATCTGTTCTTAGGCAAAACCTGTCATCAAGAAATGAAAGGAAGAAAACTTTCTATGTGTTTGGAGATTTTCCTGGATTGTTTGTTTTGTTTTTTTTAAACATAAGTAATATTTTTTATATTTTGAAACAATGTATAATCTTGTACATTGTGAACATAGCATAAAGCAACAAGAAAAGGATCAATAATTTGTTTTATTGAGAAAATTATATTCACTTCAAACTATTGACAGGCTCGTCTATAAGAATTTAAAAAAATAGAGCGAGTGCTTCGCACTGTGACGTCTGAGAAGTTCCTTTTTTGTCAGTGGCAAAATGTGGTGTGCATGAACAAAAAGGATTAATCTCAAGAGCATCTCCGTATGTCTGTAAATTATATAAATTATATAACACATGAGTACATAATATGTATGAAGTATATATATATACACACACGTAATTTTTGCTGTTGAGTTAGCAGCACTGCAAAGGATCACAGAGGCAAAGCTCTCAAAACTCTGTGGAATAAAATGCTGACACTTTAAAATATGATAGAATAATTTTTTTCAGGCATGAGTGTTGTGTCCGATCACTTCATCCCATTTGTACTGCTTTAGGATTATTCCTTTACTTTTTTTCGACAGAGTGTTGGTATTGTTTGAGAGCTCACACTGTCTCATCTCATTCAGAATACTTTTGACCTGATGTATTATTGCCGTAGACAACAGGTATTAAAAAAAAAAAGGAAGAAAGGAAAAAGAAAACAAAACAAACCCCTAACAACAGCAACAACAAAACCAGGGCAGTTAGGATTGCATTTTTGAGGTAGAATTTTCCTTTCTTTTCCTTACCCCCTTTAAAGTTTTCTTCTTATAGCTAGGAATTTTTGTGATTGTGTTCTACCTTATCTCATGTATTTTAATAAAAATGCATGTATCTTTACTGAAAACTTGTAAGTGCTATTGACTAAAATAAGATTGTAGGTCTCATAGACTGAGTTTTAATTTGGATGGTAGAAACTGGGGACTTAAAAATTTTATTATTGTTTCTAAAGAGTTCCTCATATGTGTTTGTGATTCCTGGTCATAAATGGCCTGACCTCAGGTGTCCCTGCTTTAAGGATGGTGTCATAATGGATGACTCCTACCATTAGACTTTTCTGTTTGTGCAGAAACAGGAAAAAACACGTCTGGGAACAGCTTAAGGGCTGTGCAGCCAAACCTGAGATTTCTTACAAAGGCTGAGGATACTCACTTAGCAGTTTGTTGTGCAGACGTGGCAGTCTGACCCAGCAGAATCAGCCCTGCGACAATATCTACCCCTGAAGTAACCTCAAAGGCTTTAGCCATGGTGATGCTCGGTCAACTTTGCTAGTTATTTGTGTTTACTCATAACAGACTTTCTGATAACGTATTTATCAAAATTGGGTGCACATAACAAAACTGACATTTGATGAGACCTTTTTGCTGCTTGGAGAGTCAGAGAATTCTGTTTTCTTCTTGTTTTCACTTCCTAATCTTTCAATCAGGACACAATATTAGAAGTATGATGCTTAAGAAAGCAAGAAACTAGAAAGCAACTTTGTATTTTTTTGTTAATTTTCACAGAACAGAAGCCAGATAAATTCCCTCTCCTTCCTTCCTTCCTTCCTTCCTTCCTTCCTTCCTTCCTTCCTTCCTTCCTTCCTTCCTTCCTTCCTTCCTTCCTTCCTTCCTTCCTTCCTTCCTTCCTTCCTTCCTTCCTTCCTTCCTTCCTTCCTTCCTTCCTTCCTTCCTTCCTTCCTTCCTTCCTTCCTTCCTTCCTTCCTTCCTTCCTTCCTTCCTTCCTTCCTTCCTTCCTTCCTTCCTTCCTTCCTTCCTTCCTTCCTTCCTTCCTTCCTTCCTTCCTTCCTTCCTTCCTTCCTTCCTTCCTTCCTTCCTCTCTCTCTTTGGCATCAGGAGTGATAGACCTTTACTAGTTCTGATACATTTTCTGTGCATTTACTCTGTCTTCTTAGAGAGTTAGGATTTTGACAAATACTGTGGAATTTCTTACTCTACAGAAGTTCAGTCATATATTTAAATTCTAAAATGGGACTTGCAATGGGAGGTGTGAATGCAGAAAGACCTAGTGTATCAGCCCAGAGACTCTTCGTAACTGTAAGGGACAGAGCTGTCTAGCACAGAAAGGCTTTTAAAATATAGCGTGGCAGAAGATCCTGTAGTATGGCTATAATAAATCACTAATGAGAGAAGTAGGCATAAAGGAATTCTTTCATATAAAATACTTTTTTAAAAAATGCTTGTACTATTTAATAATCTGTGTCTGGATGCTCAAGAACAGAAATGTGCTGCTGTGTCTATTCATGCTATTCAAGGGTTCTTTTTATGGATAATATATCTCAAAATGATATTGTCTTAACAGACATTTAATTTAATTGAACTACACACATACATGTAGCTAGTCACATGTATAGAGCCTTTAAGAAAACGTTAAAATAAGGCAATATAAATGACGAGAATAAGTGGGGTTTTTTTTCCTGTGTTATAGAGGGTAAGCTTTGACCATTATATGTGAAGGAAGTTTTTTGTTTTCAATTATATAACTTTTAGGGGAAAGGATAACTGCATTTGTAAGGCAATACAGGTGTTCAATCCGTTTGGATTATTCTGTAAAGTCTTAAAAGAAGCAGATGTTTGAAAAACTGTCAGTAGCAGTTTCAGTAATATTGCCTTAAAGAGCTAGATCTCTGTTTTTAGAAGTCTAGAATGGAAAGGCAGGGCCTGAACCTTAAGTGCATATGCGTGCAGAACGCAGCTGGAACCAGCACCCTTAAGAGAGCTGCCTAGTTTACAATAAACACAGTTGTCTTATGCATCAGAATGCAACTTGCTTTGAGCTTGATTGAGCTTGTTACTTAGTTGAGTGAAAGTGAACTCTTTAGAAGGACCGGCAGGCGTGTTTACACTGTGGTCACTGCTAGGGACACACCTGAGTGGAGCTGTTGAAATGGATGCTGCTGGCAGAGTTGCAGCACTGAGTGCAGTGCAGGCCACTGCATGAATGTTTGCACAGCTGGTGAGGGGAGGGTTCGCAGTCTGCTGAGTTTCGTGCTATCACTGCCACTGGTACACAAATATTTCAAGGGATGTGAATGCACAAACACTGTCGAACTGTCAAAAACTGTTCTTGGTCTCCTTTGGAGATGCTGAAACTGCATTAAAACGAGTTGCAAAGATCCTCCATGTGGCACTGAGAGAGCAAGCTTCAGAGCTGGTCAGAAATGGAGCTATGTCTGTGGGATCTTTTGACAATCACTCTGAGAGGTGGAACCCATTAGCTGGAGGTAGCGGTGGTGAACAGAGTAATGTGGTTTCTGAGACCCGAGCCAGAGCCTAATCACAAGGAGTAGTTATACTGTTGACCTGACTGGTTATCTTGTTTCCTCTGACAGACTGAAGTGTAATTTTATGTAGAACAGCATCAAACTAGCTGAGTGCTCCTGAAAATGCTGCCATTATAACTCTTTGAAGGCACCCTTTTCTTCCGTAGTGTTAATATCTGTCAAGCAGACTTTACATCCTAATGGAACCTAGCAGATTTAAATTCTACAGCGAAACCTATTGAAAATTCTACCACTTTCTCATGATCTTCAATGTGACTCTAAAACCCAGTATTTTGCAATCTCTTTTGACAGGAATCTGCTGGTCTTATGATGCCCACACCCATCATAGGAGAAAGTAATTCAGTTTTTCATTATCAATGTGGCTTCCAAAACAAACATTTATAGAGTTGTATCACTGAATGGAGAGATTACATCTGTAGGATTGTAACCACTCCCAAGTTTGGCAGTAGAAATATTTACTAGCATCCCACATATCCACATCCTATTCTTTAAGGGGTTTTGGTTTGGGTTTTAAAGCATTGTAGGGGCCTGAGAACAGCAGAACCACTTGTCATAGGAGAATTGCCCTGGCATCACTGCTGTTTAGGTTAAGCGTATCCTCTTTCTTAATCTGCATTCTTAATGAAATCTGAGATCTCTCTCCACTGATTGAGGTATTGCTTTATTCTGAAAAACTCTTCTTGGACATCTTGTTGTTGTTGTAAAACATTATATTAGATTCTCGACTGCAGTATGGAAGAAATGCAAAAATACATTTACTGTGAAGTCCATTCCATAGGTACATGTTTGATGAAGGTCTGGTGCATAAACATCCGCCACCTTGGTTTTGGGACATGTTTCAAACAGTGGCCTAGGACTGACACAAAAGCATGTGTCATTCTAAGACGATAATAAATAAACTGTTACAATAGTAGTCAACATCAATCTCAAATATGAGTATGTTGGACACACTGAGGTAAGAATTTTATAAGCCAGAAAATATTTTATCTTTGTTTCATAATACTTCTGAGAATTTATTAGCTGGACTTCACAAATCATTGGAATATGATTGATAAAAAAGCAGGATGATTGTGGGGTACATATTCTTTCCCTTTGGAATAATTGGCTTGTTCCTTATACAATGTATCGCACCTTTAGAAGCCAAAGTATCATTGATTAAGATGTTCATGATTTGTCCTAGTTGCAATAAATCTGTGAGACCCTTTAGAAAACACTGCAGCCTGACTACATTCAATGTATTTGTCACCACTGACCACTATTAATTTAAATATAGATTAAATGAGTCTTTGTCAAGTCTCATATTTCTCTTAAATAAGTAGAATTAAAGTATTTAATTTTCTTTTTTGTTTGGTGAAGTACTGTAGCTTTACTTTCCATTCTTGCTTTAGTAAGTGTTCAGGAGCAATTTGAGAAACAGATTAATCATGAGCATTGTTTAACTTGTGTGACCTACTTCTGTACATATATGTATACACATATCCGTAGCAAAGAAACCCCTGGGCTTTTGTCAAATAAATTGTAGAGAAAAGTCTCATTGAAAGACCACATCAATTTGTTTCATAAGAAAGTCTGTACAATTTATATTAAATTATCTCAAAAGAAGAACCAGAAGTATTACAGGAAAGCATGAAAGCCAGCATTAATAGACACTGTGCACTTCACATTATCTCAGTAATTTCTCATAGTTCCTGAGATATGTCCTCTGTTTGCAATAACCTGATTTTTCTGTCTTACCTAATTTTCTTGCGGTTCTAACCAACCGCTAGCTCTGATACTAATCATATATAATGCTTTCTTCATTCATGATAGAGATCCTCTTGAAATTACTAAATGCTCAGGAATGCCTCCATCTGAGTATCTTGTCCTTATCTTAAAACCCCACTGTAAACTTTCTATCACTTATATATTTGTTTAGTTTTATCTTGAAAATGTCCCATGGTCCCCTTTAATTTGAGATCCAAATAAAAAGAAAACACAGTTTCCTACTATCAATAGCACTTAATGTGTGATGGATTACCAATTAGAGAAAATAAACTAAAATAATTAATTCACGATTTATTGTAACGCATTAACAACATGCTGTGATAAGCAGATGCTGGGTGTGAGGGAGACCAGGAGTTGCAATAAATAGCTGATGCTTGATACCGAATTTTGAATATTTATTTGTTCACATATTTCAAGACTTACAACTTCCTATGTAAAGCAGCAGATAAGAAAAAGTCTTGTAGTTGTGGAGACTTGAGAAATACTACCTGGGTTGTTTCTAGGCATCTCTGCAGTTTGGACAGTCAGTTATGGAAGTTGAGAAAAAGTAGTGAAAGGTATTTATTGTCTGCAATTATTCTCATTAAGAGTGATCCTAAAAGACATAGTGGGGATCCCTCTGCTTCCTCTCACTCTGGCTTTTTTCCACTGTGTCTGTTGTCTGCTTACAAATCTCTGTAAGCAGACCTACAAAGGTCACAGAATTTCTTTCAAAACCAGAGGTAAAAAACTCTTAACACTTTTCTCCTTATGCAATCATAACGGTGCATAAAGAAATTTGAAGAAGTTTTGGAGTGCAGAGCCAAGAAGCAAGGGAAAGAAGTGAGGGAGAGCAGTCTGGCGCTGAAGGTGAGTTTTTCATTCAGCAGCAGATGCAGTGTGTGTCAGAAAGGCAGCTGGCTTATTCATTCCTTTCGTCGGAGACTGCAAATTAGACTAAACCAGGTCAGGAGTCTGGTTGTGACCTTCTGTGGAATAGTTTTTCCCTACTAGCTGCCCATGGGGGCACCAATCAGTTTCCTGTTGTAAGCCCACAGTAATGGTGGGCTGAGCTAAAGCTTACTGGGACTCGGTATGGAGTAAATTGGTAGGGCAAGGATTCAACATGTGCAGAGTGCACACTACTTCATTCTGTAATAGGTTCCCACACAGACAAGCTGTTACTTGCACCTCCAAACAACACATGCAGCCAAGTCTTCACCAGTGACTTCAGCTGGTGACAGCCTCCATGGTTTGTGCTCCTAGCAGTGTGATTCTGCTCTTGCAATCCTCAGTGTGGAGGAATGGAGTTGGCTCATTTAGTAGTTTCTCTGCTCTTTGTAGTCAGTCCTTTCTGATGGTTAGCTAAAAAAAAAGTTCACTGTCTTTCTTCTGGTAATGGTGAACTATTAGACACAGTTAGAGGTAGTAAGCCGAGTGTTCTATGGTTCTGGGGAATAGGTTTTCCTGTGGAATACTTTAAATAAATGCTCAGCAGTTATTCAAGTATCAGTTGTCCCCACTCTCATTTCAACTCTTACCTTCTATAAAATATGACAATAAGTAGGAAGATCAGATTCTCTATTGTACTTTATTTAAGTCTTCACTTTTACATTTTGTAGACTGAGTGATACAATACCTGCCAGTGTTATATAAATGTGTATATAACATATATATATATGCTATATAGGGCACAGACAGACTTTCTTATTACTGAAAGGATGGCATAGTTCTTGCCTTTTCCTAAATTGCTGCTATTTTCCTTCTATGATGCAGATTTTTTTTTCTTATGGGTAACAAATATGGTTGAAAGTCTTTTAAATTCTATCGAAGAACATAACCACTCTTTTAATTATGTGGCCTAGGAGTAAAGTCTTGTTTAGTCATGATTATTTTAATTTATGAAGTTCATGCTTAGAATCTTCTGGAAAAATATTTATCTGCACATCTCTTGATGTGTTTGCCTTTTATAATAATTAATATTTTGCATTTGATAACTGCTTATCAGTTTGAGCATTTCATGCGTTCTCTAGAGGCAAGTTTATCTGAGATCTAAGGTTATTGTTAATATCGTATCCCATAGGAATTGTTCTTAAGGATGTTATCAAGAATGTCTTAAATATTTCAGGATTGGAGAAGCAGTTCAAGTCCTGCATTTTCACCCTGTAATTACTTATTCATAGTCTTTTGAGCTGTCAATGCATGATAAGGAATATTTTCATTAAAATTATAGAATTGTTTTCTATGTATTCTAAGTGCTGTAGCCACCCTTTTAAAGTGATTTTAAACTCCTTGAAGAAGGTGGATGATTTTCTTTCCACTCATGAAACAGTAATGTATTTTCTTGCTGATATAAATGATGCAAGAAAGGAGTTACTATTGATGCTAGCTCAATCCTTCCTTATTTTTTTTTCTCTGAAAGACCTGTTTCAGTTTGGATGGCATGTTATGTCACCCAGCTCAGCTGTGTGAATACTTCCAGCAGAAGGCTTTGTCTTGCAGAACTTGAATACACCAGCTTTTATGTGCTGTCATATTCAGTGAAATTCAACAGATTTCTAAATTAGGATCAGGGCCACAGTTTATTCCAAATATTTTTCTTGTGATCTGGCATTTGTGGGTCCTGGTGGAAATGCATACATTTCAACCACCAGTTGAATAGAAAAATATACTCCACAGTATATTGAACTGCAGTCCTCATCACTGTGTCTGGGTTATTAACAGCTAATTATGCATACCTGGGTAAAGCTTTCATTACATAGTCCATGAAATAGTTTCCAGAGCTGAAAGTTTCCAAAACTCTTTTTCGGATGGATATTGAACACTTTCAGTCCTTAGCTATTTTTGCATGACAAAAGAATGCATAGGACAAACAGAAGATGCTTAACATTTTACAAGATCAAACTGAAGGAAATTAAAATAAAATAAATACTTTACATAAATTCATCTAGACATGCAGTATCTCTTAGACACATTTTTTTTCTATTTAATGAATCCAAGCATGTCAAACAAATCAACATTATCCCAGTCTGAATTGAGATCCTGTGTTATACATTTCTTTAACTTGTGGCTAGAATTTACCCTATATGTCAATGAATGTTTTGAGTTTTACAGTGTCAGTCCCACATCATAGGTAGAAATCACACAAACCCTACACTGTAAACAGATATTAATTGTTCAATTGTAAGGCTGTCTTTTCTGTTCACTGTAGCCTTTCTTCTCAATAAAAACTCTCAGTAGTAAACTTCTTTATGCAGCATCTAACAAAAGGGTTTGGTAGTCATTTTCCAAATACAGTAGACAGAGATTTTCAAAGCTGTCCAGATACACTTGAGCTGAAAAAAAAGAAACCATCCAGTGTGGTCTTTTTCATTAAAGGTAGTTTCTCTAAATCACTGAGATCGCCCTGAAAATCATATTAAATTTGATTAATTTTTGGCTTTTAAAAAATTTAATTCTTATTTTAGTTGGATGTAGGTTTACTTCTGTCTACAACAAAATTCTTTAGTACCTCTCTGAACACAGAAAAGGACCTTATAGTAAAGGCAATTTAGTGCTGTGAAAACTCCCTTTAATTGCATACTGTGCTTTAATTCTCTTTAATGCTAAAAGCAGTATTGGATTTATAGAGGCCTTGGTGATTATACCTGAGAGGTCTTCTGTAGAAAGGCACTTTCCCAAGTCTTTTAGGCACTTGTTTTAGAGGAAACACAGTAGGGAGCAACAGGTTGTCAGTGCTTCTACATTTCTTCTAAAAACAAAACTTGCAACCAGATATTACCTAATAATTGCTTTTTTATATATGTGTTTCAGAGTATGTGGCATTGTTTTCCTTTGTAAGTACTAAAAAGTTTGTTGCAAACTTAGAGGTAAAAATTAATAAAAATGCAGCACATTAACATTTGTGCAGTCTTTCTTTTCATATTTTTTTCCTCCAGAAAAGGAATCAACTGCCAGATCAAAAATTTTTGTTCAGCTTATGTTGTTCAATGTAGGAGAAAATATTGGCTTCTTTCTGGGTAAATTTTTCATTCTTTAGGTTGCAGTTAATTTCTCTTGAACTGTTGATGTTTGTTTATTTGGAGTTTCATTTAAAACCAAGGTTTTGTTTTTTCCTCTTTCATTAAGCAGACTTTGTCCTTGGAAGGAACTTCTGCATGTAGTAGCCTGACATATGTAATTACTACAGTTGATACTGAACAATGTCCATCCATGAACAATACTGAACAATGAACATGCTTAATGTAGAGTTCTAATTCTTCTTAGGAAAAAAAGGATTCCAGGAATCCATAGTGAGTTTAAATGTACAAATTTGTGTTATTTGAAATATAAGTGCCAGAGTAATTTCCAAAGCCAGCAGTAAAATTATAAAAGACCTTGCTGGTATATGTACTAAATCTCCATCTGTGACATGAAGGCAAATGGAGCTAAGGCTCCATGAATAAGCATGAAGCACACATCACAGCACACATAGTTATTTATTTGCACAAGTGAAATGATTATATTCAATATGTATAGATATATTAATATATATTCAATATATATTATATTGAATTTAGTAGCTTTTGTCAGAAGTGGACAACAGCAGTAAACAGCACCTATTGCCATTTTTAACCCACAAACCATGGAATATCTTTGAAGAAAGTTAGGTAACTCTGGGGAGCCTTGTGTTAGAAGTAAGATTACGAAGTTACTACGATTAGATTAGATCACAAAAGGTAATATCCTACCTAAAAAGTGAATATTTTTTACTGTGCATTTTAAAATAAGGGTGTGAAATGTATGAATATTTAATCATGCTGAAGGTACTTACAAATCTGATGTTTTCTGGATAGCATCCTGTGCTTTGATTTAAGTATGATTTAAGCAGTAAAGGGATCTTACATCTTACAGTTAGCAAGGATGAGGAAGGCTAGGAAGTTGTTATCATCCTTTAAAAAAGTATTCATGACTAAGAGTATTTGCTATCTGCTCAAAGAATATCAGTTTTCACGGAACCTTGCTATTTTTGCAAGTCTCTGCTGTTTAGTTGACATGTTCAAAGTTTATAAGGACCCATTAGCCAGTAACCTTGGATGTTAAATGAGGATAAAGTGAGGTGGACTGGTCTTGTTACTTGTTACTGTGTTTTAGAAAAGAAATACCACAAAAGGTGTGGAAGGGTAGATAAATGAATGGATAGGTAGAAATCAGTTCAAAGGTGCATTTTCCCATATCACAGGAAATTTGATAGCAATACTATGCTATGTATAAAATTTTACTTAAAACCAGTTTATCCTAAAATGGCTATAATCTTGGAATGTTTACTAGCACTGCCCTGAATATTTCTATTATCAGACATGCTCACATAATGACAGAAGTAACGCCCACATAAAAATACATATGATATCAATATTAATATTTTAAAATTGCACAGAATGGTCTTCAGTCCTCCATTAAGAAAAAAAAAAAGTCACTGAAATGTTGCTCTTACCTTTTAGTGACTGTTGTTGGACTGTCTTTCAATCTGATGGCATTATTATGCTGGTTGTTCCTAAAATTTGCAATATACTTATTCTTCAGCTTTGTTTCCCTTTCATGCTTGCATTTTGGCTGACCAGGCAAATACAAACTGCAGATAGAATTGCTCAGATAGGTCTGAAATTGAGCGGAATGAGTCCACTCATCCACAAGTGAGAACTTTTGAGCCATGGTCTTTGCAGACACGTAATTATTAGTCAACAAATAGTCCTCTCACTGGTGATTGATGTACTGTGATCCTTCTCACTAATCCTTTCTGTGATACTTCTAATTAATTGATGAGGGAAATTAGCAGGAGTGTTCATGGACCAAGGGAAAACCCAGCCTTAAGGGAATATATTTCTGCTGTTTTCTCTTACACTTCCTTTTTTCCCTCTCTTTCATGTAATTACTATGTAGGAAGAAAATATTGACTCATATCCTGGGTTTGCCAGGTACACCTCACTGCTGTGTTTTTTTACACCTACACCTAAATGCAATCTTAAGAATGACAAATTCTGAACCTATTTTCTCAGGAAGGAGAGGCATTTTCATGTTCGTGTGCTGCTGGGTCCAGTTGAGGCACAATCAAACAAGAACAACGTCAGTGACTTTGGAATTACTCGTGAGCCTTTCTTCCCGATCCAAGGTCATTGGCTGCAATCCTGTTGTCATTCAAATAATATTGGGCACATAGCTGCCTTTTTGTAAAACCGCTACTCAATATAGTGTGCACATCAGCTTTATGTATCATTAATGATATAACAAAAAATTAGAATGGTGTGAATTGACCATACTTGATCTTGGCTGCAGCCTTTCATAGAAAATTAAAGCTTCAAAGTTTTCTGAACTCATTTGAACCAGCAGAATTGTTTTATACTAGATCAGCACTTTGCCACATGTGACTACATCATTTTTCATGTGATAGGAGAAACCCCAAAGGCAAATTTATCTCTTTACAAAACCATGGTTTCTTACATGAAACAGTGGTACACGTTTTTCTCAGAGAGAAGCTTCAGCTTACAAGATGCATAATTTATCACAGTACATATAATGAGCCTACTTCCATGGTCTTTTTATACCTTACACATTTGCTGTAGTGGTTACAACAGCTCTTTTACATCCTGTGAAAGTTTCATGTAATTTCCTATACTTTTATCTCCTTTCTAAAGTTTTTCATTTTGCAAGCCATAAGTGGAATATTTTTCGGAAAAAAATTAGCAGAAGATGTAATTTTTAAACATAATATCTGGGAAATAATAGCTGGGCAGGGAGAACAAGTAATGTTTTAATACTAAGTTTCTCTTAAAAAATAGTTTTTTATGTGTTGTAGTATCTCAGTGAAGTAGACCTATTCTCCTTAAAGCTGAAGAGCATTTTCTCCTTTAAGGAACTTCGAGATTTTCTGTTTTGTTTCACATGATTGCATGCTAGTTTGCATATTCCAAATTCAGAGTAAAATAAACTAGGTGTCCCCAGCAGCTTGTCTATATTCCTAAAACCGACACAACAGGAACAAACTTACTTAGAGTAGAATTTACTACCATTTTGGCCTTTGCCTGTGAAAAAAGTGTAGGCAGTGGCTCCAACAGCATGATATTCAACTTCTTTGTGCCACCAAGAATCTCTTTGGAGAGAGGTAGATTTAAGCTTCTGTCTAAAAATAACTGGTTATTGAGTGTGGCCTTGAACCCAGTGCTCCCTGCAGAGAATATGGGGCTGTATATGGGGTAACCATTGCCAGACAGACAGGAAGGAAGGAAGGGATTTTAATGATACGGCTGAGATGAGGTTGTTGAACCTCGGTCTAGGAGGGATGAGGAGGGAAACAGGGACAAGGACAGAACGAGGCTTCAAACCCCTTAATTTTGAATGTTTTGGGGTTGTTTTGCTCAAAGTCTTATCTTTTAATCTGTCATGATTGTACAGCCCTCTGTACAATTTTCCCACCTAAGAGGATGCTGAATTATTCATTCTTCTGAACTGATTTTCAAATGAATGTAAGTATATTATTAAATATGGCCGTGTACAAAAATATAAAACTGTCATCTTACATAAGTGACTCAAGGAGACTTCTGATTGGAAATATTTTTGCTGCCTTATTACCTATACGTGTATTATTTACACATTTACAAAGACAGCTATACATATGGCTGTGCGAGCAGAGGTAGAAGGATGGATTTGTTCTTGTTACTATATGGAAAATCCATAGTAACCACAAAAGCATATATTTTCAAGCCTAGCAATGTGTGGTGAAATTAAGGCATTTTAACTCTTTCAGAGCAGATAGTCAGTCAAGCAGTCAAGCAAAACCCAAGATACCAGATATTTTTCTGAAAAAAATCAGAGTTCTAAATGGTACATCCAGTAATGGGGAACTGACTGAGAAATAAGACTTTGCATCTTCAGTAGGTCTGGCATTTCTGGCACACTGGTGTCCTTAGAGCCAGAATCAAAACTATGACCATATAATGAGTCAGTCACCCAAATTGCTTGTCCTTTTTGCAGTGGGATAATCTGCATGGCTCTGTTTCTGACTATATTGACACTTTTTCTTACTTGGGATTCAAATTGTATCTGGGAAGAGAGGCCAGGCAATTGAGACATACAACAAATAGAAACACTGAATTTTCTGGGAAAGCTGAGTTGGAATCAGTCTGAATCAGAACTACTCTATATCAAAGAGTAGAAGAGGAGCAAGAATGCTGCCAAAGGAAGTGATGCAAAGCCAGAAAGGCTTGGACTCACTTTGCATACTAAACATTTGTCTCTTCCCTTCAAAGTAATGAATCAACATTAATTTCCCACACCTTTACATCTCATTGAGTTCCTGGGCAAAGCGTTATCTCCCTTGCTTTAGGGTTGTGCAATATGTGCACTGATACAGGTGGTTACACTCCAATTGTCATTGCCCTTAAGTGTTTGCTTTAAGCCCCTGTTAGGTTCAAGTGGAAGCCTATCTCTTTTTACAAGGATTAATCATCCCTTAGTCAGAAGTCCCGGTGTGGGTGCAGGTGAGCTGTGCTCAGCAGGCATCGCCCTCAGCAAAGGTGTTGCCTCACAAATGTGTGCCAGTTGTGCCACTGCTAGGCCTGAAAGGAGCACGTAAAGATAAAGCTTAATATACAGCCCTGCCTGGATTAAAGACTCTTAGGTTTATTGTAGGACTGAAATTAGGAGATAAGATATTCAACGAGGGATGATGTCTCTCAGCAACTAGGGTGGAAATAGAGTTGTGCTACCTGTACAACACTCAGCTGGGGTCTGTCTCCTCCTGTGGAAGAACTGCTTGTCTTTTGGCTTTGATGTCTTTGTCAATATGTTAGTTTCTGCTCTCAAGATAGTGCATCACACAACTTGCAGACTAGTTTTCATTCCAGGATGGCTGTGTGAAGAATATTTGTCCACAGATGCGGCTCCCTGTAAGAAACTCTTCTGCCCTCTGGAAGAGACTCCGTCCTTGTTCACTGTGTATTAGTGAGACAATTGCATTTTAAACTTCGACAAAGCATTAGTACTTTTCAGCCAGCTTGCATATTTTCCTGCGGTATTTATGCTTTCACTCTATAAATTTTTTTTCTCAATTTGAAAGGAATTTATTTTTTAATTTATTATTACAGGTATGGTAGCACTGATATTACATTTGAACTGTGTTCTCTTTGGCCTCAGCAATAAATAGACAATTTGGGACGTTTTTTCTGCAGCAATATTCCAGTCCTAGCAAAATCATGGTCCTGAAAGGTTCTTTTTAATGCAGCGTGTGAGATCTGGGTGATCAGGACCAGCAGACATAAAATACAGCAAGATGAGTGCTTAACTCTAAATGATCCTCAGAGCTTGACATTACCATGGCTACTCACAGTGCGGTAAGAACTGAATCTGACAAGTTTGGCTGTAGTTCATGTCCTTTCAAAGTGTGAAGATCTTTGGGAGTTCCCTTCCAAAATATACACTGGCTACAGAAAAACCAGACAGTGGTGTGAAAAGTGAACAGCAGAAATCAGGAATCCTGTTTTGCTCTTTGTACTTCAAGTCTGAGTCTTTAAGGACTGAGCTCTAACCTTGAAAGACATAAGTGGGTTTTTTATTTTTCTGTCCTTGAATACCTGTTATGAAAACTGTAGGCATGTAGTATTTCTGAGGCCTCTGTCCCATTTAGGTTTCTTGGTGCATTGATTCAAATGCAGTTTTTCAGAGAAGTCAGACATGCTCAGCCCTTTGCCCTGATTCCAGTGTACAATTCCCTTATGACTTTCTCAGTGCTCTGCACTGAAAAAATGCTGTTATGCTTATAGCCTCCCTTTGCATCCATCCTTCCCACTTAGAAAATGAGAGGGATGAGATTTTGTGCATAATGAAGGATCAAGAGATCTAAAAAACCCTATTTGAGATATTTTAGTTGAAAATAAAAGGAAATCTTTATAAATTTTTGTCCTGCAACATTCTCAAGAGGCAACATTAACTCTGCATATTAGATTGAGATTTTGCAGTATGGTTTCTGGGTTAAAAATCTAGTTAAAAGCTTTTCATCAGACCACTACCCTCAGTAACCTGAGGGGCATGTGCTCTGTGCCGATGAGTGAAATTAACTGGGTTGTGAACAGGCACCTAAAATATGGAACAGCAACCTTGGCAGCTCAGTATTTAATGTGTTCTTGGTGACTGACTTGCCCTGCGTAATAGGGGTATTTTTTGGTGGTGAAGCATGTTTTCTAAGCCATAAGAGACCTCTGTTACTATTTTTGTTTGTTTGTTTTCTTCTTCTCTTTCAATCTCTGTCGTGTATGAATTTTTTAGTCACTTTAATTTCAGAGACACTTACAGTGTCTTTCTCCAGAAAAATACTTTCATTATTTGTATATTATTTTGATGATTGCTTAGTCTCCATATATAGTTAGTTAATATATAAAATAACAAAATAACAAATCACATCTGTAGATGCTTTGTAGATTGCTCTCTAGACTGTCAAGAGTAGTAAGAAGTCTTATAAATCTTACAATCATACTGTAATAGCAAAAAATCTGACAAACGTGGGATCTCATTAATTCATTTACTGTGCTCCCTTCCTTGTGGTAATTTATCAGTGCTAGGCATTTTGAACACAAAAGCACATAGAAATTATGCAATTTACAGTCATTGAAGCACATAATAATAACTTCAGGACAGGAATAAAGGAAAGGGATGTGTAAAGGTATGCAAGGTCATTATCTTGGATTAAAGAAATTGTTGTGAGTAACAAATTATTTTCAGTTGCTTTCATGATTCCTCTTCCACGTCTTCAAACTCTTTTTCATTAAATATTTTCACTGCAAATGGTATAAAAGGAGAGGAAAAAAAGAATGGTAGCAGAACATTAGTGTCACAAAGAGAAAGCAGACAAATTTATCAATAGATGCCTTATCTTCTCTATCAGGAGTGGCAGGGAGTCTCTGACAAATGATGCCTGTGTGATAGCTCTTCTGAGAGACCCATAGCAGATATTGCCCTGGGAAAATGAAATCAGGCATTCTCTCTTCTCTAAAACTGCAGACATGATTCTGTTTAAAAAGAGTTCAACCACCCCAGGTTATATGGATTTTCTATCCTCGGCTTGTTTATAGGAGGGACGGAATTTAGGGGGTTGCCACCAGATAAAGTTACAGCACAATTTTTCTTCTCTTCTCTTGATTGTTGACTCGATTTCCTGCACAACTTTTGTTCAAAGAGCTTGCAATATTCAGAATGTGTTCCTTGTATTATGGGACCAAGGGAGGGCCAAATGAGGAATGGGACATCATGCTACGGTATAGGCAGCAAAATGTGTCTGCTCTGTGACTCGGATGAGATGGTGAAGATTTATAAAGCACTTTTCCAAGCTATTGTCAAATATGCTTGAGATTCCCTGCTCTCTGTCACCCTGAAGAAACTTTGCAACAGTTTTAACTCAAGGGCATCTGTGTCAAATTCATTAAGCAAACAAAATAGAGACAGAAAGATCAAGCAGCATATGTAACATAACTGTCTCTTTTGGGAATTGGAAAAAATAGTCAAGTTTTAACATTGGATGGGTGTTGTCATTTCTGACGGCAGCAGAGCTCTGGAATTTGTATTAATTGTCAAAAGTTAAATGACTGTACAGTTTTAAGAGTTGAGATAAGGAAATCCTCATTGAGAAGGAATGAGTCATAAAAAGAACTAGGTTTACACACAGTAATTAACTTCCTGTTGCCCCAGTGTATGATGTGTTAGATACTGGCACCAGGCCATCATGATAGAGGACATCAAAGTACCAGTTATGCCTACGTCTCCTTTTTAGAAATTCTACATATCCTTGATATGCAAAGTTTGGAGATTTTTTAATTTTATGTATTAGTTACAAAAACTAATGCAAAAATAGTGAAGAGAAGAAATAATTTGCTAAATAGTGAAGAGAACAGCAAAAGCTTAATGCAGTATGTGTTCAAGATAGTGCATATACACAGTGTTTGCAGTGTATTTTGTAAATCCTAACCTGTAAGCAGGTTCTGAAGTGTTTGATTATGCTGAGATAATAGAGATATTTCACAGAGGTCAATGAAATTTCTGCAAGGAGGAAGAAATCTCATTGGCCTCTGTGAAATATCTCTCTGTGCAAGGAGGTAAAAAAGCCTTGCAGGAG